>NC_090440.1:858768714-859393714 GCF_031143425.1 Pleurodeles waltl
GGGGAAGTAAGGGTACAAATGCAGAAGAAAAGTAAACTTAACCACCAAAAGAGCCCAACTATCCCCAAACTACCACTACCCACAACAGACTCCCACAAACAACAAAAACACTAGATAAATGGACAAATGTACACAAAACACAGTAGGACAGTATACACCAACAATATTTATTTCACAAATTGACAATAGAGACAGCACACAGGACACAAAAGCACAAAATCTAAGGACACCACTCTCTACACAGCCACACAGTCTAGAAGAATCATAGACTGCAAAGTGAAAGTGAAAGTACATCCACTGTACATGATCTGTAAACAGGATATCCTATTACATCACTTTCTGTATAAAATGTCTGCCCTTTTTCGCGCTATGCGTCATAATTTGTTCACGCATACAGGTTGTGCGTCATTTTTTTTGACGCACAGGAGTGAAAATTAGCCTGCATCCAAATAATAGTACATGGCCTGTACAATTATCTAGATGCGGCCTAATGTTCACTCCTGTGCGTAAAAAAAAATGATGCAAATACAGTATTGGTGTACAAAAAATGATGCATAGCGCTAGCGACGTCAAAATTTCAGTGCATGAACTGGTTTTGGGCTTTTTTCTGTTTTGATGTTATGTTACATTTGGGACACATCAGAGATAGACTGATGGCACCCACTATGGTGTTGATGGTGTATGTTGACATGTGTGACATCATTCTGCAACAGACCATGATCCGCTACTTCCTTCACAGTATTTTTACAGTTGGCTGACGCACTAGATGGCCATATGTGTGGCTTACATATATGTATTGCACAAATTGGGCATGTTTGGCATAAGGAGAGGATAGCAATGTGCATATGTACAATACCTAAGTGCCTTTGGCTCAATGTGTGTGCTGTGGCAACTAATGTATTTGTTGACCAAGTGTGTGTGTATCACATGATGCATTATTGCACATATGCTTGTATGAATGTGACGTCCATGTGTCCAAACCTTAGATGCAAGTCATTGTGGAAATGAGAGAGGAAATGAGAGTGTTAGTCATACATGTAGCAACATCCGTAATGAGGACTTCCAAGATTTAGGGTAACGTAGACACCACATATGACAAAGCATGCACCAGATAGATGGCAGACGCTTGTTCATGTCAATGGTCCACATTTTCAACATCCTATGTCTTAGAGTTTTGGTAAAAGCTTCCTAGGCACTAGTTGGTGGATCCCACAGTGAGTCATACAAATGCATTGAGGAAGTGGGTACCATGTTGTTTGCCCAGACAGAAAAAGGTGAAGCACAAATGTATGATGACACCACAGTTGAGGTCATAGAAGTGAGCCACAACTCTCAAGTGGCTGTGGTGGACCAGCAGACGAGGCAGCACATGTCCACATATTTCCAGTGATCAATTGCACATAGGTGTCTTGTTCATGTGTGTGGTCCAATGATGATTCTGTATATTTTTGGGGGTGTAATTTGTCACAGTTCGGTCCAGGACTCATCATGAGTCAGTGGCAGCTATTCCTGTATCTACTGAGTATCCTTTGTTGATCAATGTGAGTAAAGTGGATGTGGACATGAGAACCTACATGGGGATGGTTCCACCCTGTCACTAAAGACGTGTAATGAGACAGTCAACAGGGCAACCTTGGTGTGCTGAGTGAGATAATGTCTCAGGTGTCATGTTCCGGCAGGTGTCATTACAACATTTGTACACAGGTTAGCCTCTGCAATTCCCACTGCATCTGGGAACATCATAGCCCCTGTGCTGATTATTCTGGCAGCTATTCACCACACACGGCCCATCAATATGTTGTGAGCAATGTAATTTTGTGTGTGAACTGTCAAGGTCCTGACGTGTGGATTTTTCATGGACATTTTCAGAGATTGCTGGTTCTGCTGAAGGTCGCCGTACCCAATCCCTGCATACGGCCCTGGGACACTGTCACACTTTGTCATTCATGCATAAATGAGACCCAGACAAGGGATGGGCCATGAATTTATGTTTTCACAGAGGATTTAACTCATATGGTACAGTTAAAAGGCAGATGATACTGTAAAATGTATTTGGGTATGCATTGAAGAAGCACATGCCCAAATACCCCCTGATGAATGAGAGGTTTGCTAACACAAGTGTGGTACATATGTAGACACAGGGATACTTTAGTGTGACGCACAGGCAGATGCCAGTCAGGCTGACAGAATGCAGGGTGAATTAGGATACAGCAATTTGACAAGTTACATAATCAGTGGTCTGACTAAGACTGTTTGGAGGATGAACTAGACAGTTGACATGTCTAACTGTGTATGTCCTGTGTTTTTGAAGGTGACAAATGAACCCAAGGGCTGTGTACAAGGCTTAATTATTATCAATGCTTAACAGTGTATTTGACAAAATGGCAACTCCTATGTTGTTCCAGACATCAGCAGGGGCAGTGCTTGTTGTAATGGGTGGGGTGCATGGAGGTCATCACAGATGTGGGCTGCATATGTTTCTCACAAGTCCTGTAGGTGAGATTTGCATTCTAATGGCCAACAGACATTTTCACACGGGAAGCAATCTACAGATGCTAACAGGGCTTGGAAACTAGAAGCCAGTGTATTAATTGACCTGAAGTCCATGCAGTCAGATGTTCTATGACAATGGCATACCATAGGAAAGGGTGTAGCACACTGAATTGCTATTGACAGGCTGTGTGTGTAGAGAAGGGAATATCAGGGTACACATCTTAGTATTCCAGGGACCTCTTCAGACAGGTGGGTTGTGACCAGGTGCATGGGTGTGTCAGGAGTTAGGAAATGGGCTGACATGGACATGGAATGTCATGTGCGCAATGCTGCTCATATGTGTGGCACTTGTGCTGTCTATGCACTGCTTCTATGGAACTCTGGTCACAGATAGTCCTTGAAAATATTGGATGCAGTTGGACTTACTGCTGTCAGGGGTCTGGTCAGACATTCTTGTTACTGATGCAAAAGCACATCCACTGCCTCATGTATGAGGCTTGTTTTCCCCTTATTGAGTGATGGTGTCTTAGTTGTGTGCCATATGCTGCGTTGGACCTTGATTTCAACATGTATGTGTGAAATAGGTATGGTCCTCTGCTATTGGCCTTCAAAGGAGAAATGTACATGATATATGTCATTTACTGTGTATGTGTATGTGACCATTGTATGTTACACATCACATTAGCTCTGGGATTTTCAGTGTCCTAATCGGTATATCAGCAATGTTCCATGAGGCAACACTCTTATTCTGATAGTTAGAGATGAAGGTGTGCAAAAATGATCAGCCAGGCCATGATTTTATATATTTTTTTTTTCCATGTATATTTTTATTAACTGTTTGCTGTTTTACATATGTAGGTCTATTTACAGTAACAATTTGTCTTTATTGTACATTTCTACTAGCTGAGCCGCATCTCTGTTTTGCCTTGCTTGCAATGTGTTTCACAGTTACCTGTTCATTTCAATAATATTATAATATTTATACATCATTGTTTCCAGCTCTTAATCAAATCGTTTTTATGGTGTCAGTTCTTTCAGTGCCCCATGTTACCTTTTGTTTTTTGTGACCTTATAACAGACTTAACTCAACTTCAAACTGTAAATAAACTTATTGGCTTATGTGGGTGGAGCTGCTTAATTTCTAAAAGGGGCGATTGTCAGGGCGTTTCTTGTTATGTAGGGGTGGCCTGTGTTCCGCTCCCCTCCCTCCACCATTTATGTAGTTATTGTGTCCTGTCCCCCGTATTCTCTCTCTCCGCATCCGGCCTGGCAGGGCGCCTAGTATTCCTCCCGTCATGGTTACAGGGACCTTCCCCTACGATCATATCTGTTGGCCATTCCAGCTAGCTCAACCCACCCCCTCCGGTGCTATTGGTCTCTTCGTTAGGTCGTCCCAGTTTGTCACTAGGTTTTCCCACTCCGAGGCGATGGGGGTCTGGCGAACCCCCCTGGCCTCTTCGGCCTTAAGGACCTGCAGCTCAGCCCTGGACCATCTTGTGACATCACTTCTCCATTCTGTCAGAGATGGGTGTGCGGGAGACTTCCAGCCCTTCGTAATCAGTCTTTTATATAGGGCTAGGGACAGGTCAAGGAAGCGACCCCCAACCCTGCTCCATTTGACGCCGGCTCTAAGGCCCAATAAACACATGGCTGGGGTTGGCCGGAGCTCCGTCCCGAACAGCTCCGTGAGGATTGCCATCATCGCGCCCCAGCCCCTCTTGAGCATCGTGCATCCCCACATCATATGATCAAAGTCGGCCTCACCGTTCCCACATCTGGGGCATGTCCTGGACACCCCCCCATATAGGCGGTGCAGCCGTTGAGGAGTGAGGTATGTTCTGTGTAGGTAGTTGTATTGGATGTATCTCAGCCTTGTGTTGCGTGAGATCATCCTAGGATAAACTAGTGCTCTGGTCCACTCTGACTCAGACAGATCCCGCCCAACTGTCTTCACCCATTTTTCTCTTAGGGAATGCAGGGGGTCCACAGCTGCCTCTATTTGGGCCCGGTATATTTTTGCAATCAAGTGAGGTTCATCTCCTGCTGTCAACAGGAGGTGCAACACCCTGTGGACAATGGGTTCCGCATTGATCGTGTCCCAATGATCTTTCAGGGTGTGCACCAGCCTTCTGAAGAGTAAAAATTGTCCTTGCGGCAATCCCCCCCTGCTACATCAGCGAAGCTCCTCAACACCCCCTCCCTGAATAGCCCCCCCACTGTCACCATCCCTGCCCTTGTCCATGGTCCCAATCCCAGCCCCTTTCGCTCCCCCACTCCCAGGTCCAGAGCGACGGTCGCCAGCGGCAGAGCTGGAGAGTACGGTGGCCCCACCCCAGTCCTTTTCTCGCACCGTTTCCAGCATTTCATCGCCACATTGCACATTATGTTGTCTCTTATGGGGGCAATCTTCCTGCCCGCCATACTTGCTGCTATCCGAGCTGTATCTATTACTCCGTGTGCGGTCGCCAGGTCCAGCCGTCCCCTGCCCGCCAGCCAGCCGGCCACCCATTGTAGCTTGGATGCCAAGTAATAAGCCTCGAAGTCAGGGGCACCCAGACCCCCCAGGTGTGTCGGTCTAGAGGTGGTCGAGAGTGCCGTTCTCCTGCGACCCTCATCCCATATCAGCTCTCTGAGCAGAGCATTCAGTTCTCGGAACCATGCAGAGGGGACCTGTAGTGGTAAGTTAGCAAAGTAGTAGAGGAGGCGTGGAAGCATAATCATTTTTGAGAGCGCCACTCTGGCCATTATTGTTAGTTTCAATGATCTCCAGAACCCCACCGAGGAGCGCAGGGATCTGAGTGTCCTGCCAAGATTGCTGTCTCTAAGGTCGCTCAATTCGTGAAATATTTGTATGCCCAAGTATTTAAAAGTCCGCTGGGCCCAGTTTACATCCGCTGGGCACGCATCAGGGCGCGCGCTGCCTGACAGCACGGGGAACACAAATGTTTTCCTCCGGTTAAGTCGGAGTCCGGATAAGCCTCCGAAGTCTTCCAGTATCCCCAGTGCCCACGTGAGTCCTCTTGTCCCGTCCCTCAGGTAGAGAAGTATATCATCAGCATACAGAGAAACGATATGCTCAGTCGGACCCCAAGGGATTCCCTTGCCCATGCCTTCACACCGCAACTGCGATGCCAGGGGCTCAATTGCCAAGGCAAACAGCAGTGGGGATAAGGGGAAGCCCTGCCTAGTTCCCCGGTATACTGGGTATGCACTGGAAATCGTCCTCCCGGTCTTAACTCTTGCTAGTGGGGATGAGTATAACAAGTCCACCCATTTCACCCACTCCTCCCCCAACCCCATTTTAAGCATCACAGTCCTTAAGTAGTCCCACCTGATGGAGTTGAAGGCCTTCTTGAAGTCCACTTCGAGCAAGACCCCCGCTGGCGGCCTCAGGTCCTTGGGCATGTGCAAAACCGTAAAAACCCGTCTCAGGTTCAGGGAGGTATTACGGCCGGGGACAAAGCCGTTCTGGTCAGCATGCACTAGCTTGGTCATAAGGGGGAGCAGCCGAGCAGCCATGATCTTGCTAAGAATTTTAAAATCGCTGTTTAGCATTGATAAAGGCCTAAAGTCCATCACCGAAGCATCCCTGTCTTTTGTCTTGGGGAGTGGCACCACCAAAGCCTCCCGCAGTGTGCGCGGTAGCTCACCATGTTGCAGTGCCTCCGCGTACATCTCTGTCAGTTGGGGAGCCAGCAGTGACCTGTATTTTTTATAAAAATCCATGGGGAGACCGTCTGTTCCTGGGGTCTTTCCAGGTGCTAACTGCGCTATGGCTTTGTTTACTTCCTCCACCGACACTGGTCTCCCCAGGCTGTCTCTCTCCTCTGCACTCAGTGTTGGCAGTGGAGTTTGTTGTAAGTACCTATCAAAGGCCTCCGTCCGCAGTTCGCTGGGTTTCCCGTACAACTGTGTGTAGTATTCCCTGAATGCGTCATTTATGGGGCCCGGTCTGAGCCTGCGAGATCCCTCCCCATCTAGCACACATGTGATAGGCTCACCCTGCCCCCCTGGGCTGACCAGCCATGCCAGCAGTCTCCCCGATCTGCCCTCCTCCGCCTGCAGGGATGCTATGTATTTTTGCCTATCGTGGCACCTGAGCTGCTCTTCAATGCGGGAGTGTTCCCTGCGAGCACGGTTATATTCTTCATTCTCCTGAGCTGCCTTCCCCTGTCCCAACTCCCCCTCATGCATATCCTTCTCCAGGGCATTCAGTTCCTTTTCAAGTGTGCGCCTCACCCCCACCGACTGTCCCAAACAGAAGACCCTCGTCACCACCTTAAGTGTCTCCCACTCCAAGGCCCTAGAGGGGGTGGACCACCTGTTCGTCTCGATATATTCTGCCAGGTGACAGTGTAGGGCCTCCCTGTACGCCTGGTCCTCAAGTGCTGAGGGGGACAGTCTCCATGACGGTATGTGGGGTCTATCCTCCGACACCCTCATCGTTATCAGCAAGTGATTGTGGTCAGACAAGGTGCGGGCTAAATATTCAGAGCGTGTCATGTTATTTATCAGGCCTGCAGTGCAGACTACTCTATCAATTCTAGTGTGCACCCGGTGGAGACCCAAGTAGTAAGAGTAATCTCTAGCAGTTGGGTGGTGCAGTCGCCAGACATCCAACAACCCCCACGTGTCCAACCACTCGCCTAACCTTTTGGCTGTTTTAATTGTCGCTGCCCCCTGTAGAGGCGGGGTGGACCTGTCCATATTTGTGTCTAGCACTGCGTTAAAATCCCCCCTACTAATAGTTCTCCGGCGCATTGGTGTGTGAGGTGTCTTGATAGGCCCGACATGAAGGGTACCTGGTCTTGGTTGGGGGCATAAATGCAGCTCAAGACTATCGGTATACCATGTAGCCTCCCTTCTAATATCACAAATCTTCCCTCCCGGTCTATGTTGGAAGAGATCATTGTGAAGGGGACCCCCGCTCTGATCCATACTAATACACCCCTTGCGTAGGCTGAGTATTCCGATGCAAACACCTGCCCCCTCCACCTGCGTCTTAGCTTCTCTCCCTCTCCAGGTGCCAAGTGAGTCTCCTGCAGTAATGCCACCTGTACACCCCTTCTTTTTAAATAGGAGAGTATTTTGTGCCTTTTAGCTGATGTGCCCATCCCCCTAACGTTCCAGGTCAAGAGATTGTAATCTGCCATTTCATGATATTAGTCTGGTGACATTGTCCCCGGCTCTCCCAAGCCTCGGAGTTGTTTTTCCACATATTCATGTCTTTGCCACAATCTAATTCCGCCACCCACTTTGCCATATTAACTTGTAACTGTGTATCCCAACTCCCGATCCCCAGGGCGCCTCTAAACCTGTAGGTTGCCCAGCAAATTGTGCAACAGTGCAACTTGTTCAATCTCTTATCAGCAGTACTCGCCATTTTGTTAGATAGGCGAGGTTCTGGTCCGGGGGGTGGCCAAGTCCGGAGGGGCCGCTAGTTCCCATGACATGCCTTGTCTCCGGTACCCACTGCAGGTCCAGGCTAGCCAAGTTCGTCAGCCGTTTGTGGGGTCACCTTCGGAGCACGGGCTGAATGTTCCAGGTCTCCCGCAGAGGACACCAGCGTGTCGTCCGTTTCATCCCCAGAACCTTCCTGGGGGGACGCCTCACCACCCATGCGTGCCGCTGCTTCCAGTGCTTCTTTCCTTCCTTTCTCTTTCTGTACTTGCGTAGGCGCCAGCCGTCTACGGTCTCTGGACTTCCTTCCTTTCAGAGCTCGGCGGGCCGTGCCCCCAGTCGCACCCTCTCCTGAGGACCCTCCCGCCTGGGAGCTATGTGACTCCAGCCATTCCCACGCCTCCTCAGGGGATTGGAGGAACGTTGTTTTCCCTTCCAGCATCACCCTTAATCTGGCTGGGGAGAGTAGCGAGTACTGGATTCCTTCTTCCCTTAGGGCTCTTTTGACTGTCAGAAACGAAGCTCGCTTATTTTGTACCTCCAGGGTGAAGACGGGAATAGTGTCACCTCCCCGTTTGCGACTTTGAATGGGCCCGATTCCCTGGCCCTCTGCAGGAGGATGTCCCTGTCTCTGTAGTGTAACAGTTTAGCTATCACGGCCCTGGGGGGCCTGCCCGGAGCTAGGGGTCTCGCCGGCACCCAGTGCGCCCGCTCTAGCGTGTAGAAAGGAGTCAGGCGCCCGGGCGCCACTGTCGTACTGAACCACTTCTCCAGGAATTCAACAATGTTCGCCCCCTCGGCCCCCTCCGGGAGGCCCACCACGCGTACATTGTTCCTTCTATTCCTCCCCTCCGCGTCTTCAGCTCTCTTTTCGAGGCGCGTCACTCTGTCGACCAGGGAGGTCACTTCGGCCGCCAGGTCTTTCTGTTTTGGTGCAATGTCCGCCAGTGCGGTTTCTGTCTCTTTGACTCTGTCTACCAGTTTGTGGTGGTCCGCTCTCAGTAGGCTCACCTCAACCGCGACCTGGCTGATCTCCCGCTGCAACGTTGCTTTTGTGTCCTCAATCGCTCCGAGTATTTTATCTAGAGTGTCCTGGACTTTGACCTGCGTGTGGTCCTGTGTGCCCGGCTCCCCGCTCTCCGCCGGAGCCGCCGTGTCCATGATTCTGGTCTTGTGGCGGCTCTTGGGAGACATCAGACCGGCAGCGGGCCTCGCCCCAGGGGTCCCGGCAGTGGCCCCAGCGGTGTCTATAGTTCCTCTCCGGGACGTCACTCCCCACTCACCATTGGCCGCGCCTTTGTTCCCGGTTGATCCTCAGCTGGATCCCTGCACCCTATCAGGACCCTCAGTTTTCGGGCCGTGGCGCCGGGGGCTCCGCGCCGACACTTTCTGTTTAGCCGCTAGTCTCTTCAGCTCCGGGCTCTATAGTACGTCGTAGGCTCGCATCTGTCACCCTTCTTCGTGGCTCCGTTTTCTCTCCCACTTGCTTTCCTTGTTGCACCAAAGACACTTCTGGGCACCCTAAGTCACCCCTCTGGGGCTATTCCCCTTGGACTGTTCCCAGTCCTACTCGTTTAGGGGTCTCCGGCTCTCCTGCGTGCGATCCGCCACTCACCGGTTCCACCGACTGATCCTTTTGCCTCGCTGGCTTGGTCCTGTCAGTTAGATCCACCTGCCCCGGATTCCAATACAGCACCCAGGGGTCTCATGTCGACGCGGACCCGGGCCGCTCCACTCCGGCACTCAACTCCAACGGACCATCAGTCCCGCTACAATCTCACCAGAGTCTACAGGGGTTCACCAGGCTAAGTTTTCCTCTACTCACTCCGCTTCTTCCGTGTTTGCCAGGGCCCAGAGCTCCACCTCCAATCAAACAGCCTTGTGGTTTGCTCCCGGGACGCACTGTCACCCCGGCGTCGCGTTGCTCCGGCTCTCTCTCTCGGCCTCACGCCGTCCCCAATCATTTCAGCACCACAGGACGTGTCTACAGTTGGGCCATCGGGCCCCAACCGGCAACCCCGCCGCAGCGGGGGGATTCCTCTGGCGTCCCCCGCTGTCCTCGGGCCGATCGCCCCTGAGCCGCCTCGGTCCGCAGACCCGCCCGGGGACACAACCCCGATCGCGGGCCGGCCCCCGTGTTCTCCTGGGGCCGCCCGCCTCCGGGAGAGCTGCCTCGCCGCACCCCGACTGGGCGCAGCCACACTTGGGCTCTCGGGCCCCTTCCGGCACTTCCGCTGCCGCGGGGGGATCCGTCCGGGGTCCCCCGCCGCCCCGCTCCGTCTGCCCTCACACCGTGCCGGATCGCGGCCCCAACCGGCAACTCCGCCGCAGCTGGGGGGACTCCTCTGGCGTCCCCCGCTGTCCTCGGGCCGACCGCCCCCGAGCCGCCTCGGTCCGCAGCCCCACCCGGGGCCACGACCTCGATCGCGGGCCGGCTCCCGTATTCTCCTGGGGCCGCCCGCCTCCAGGAGCGCTGCCTCGCTGTACCCCGACTGGGCGCAACCACTCTCGGGCCCCTTCCGGCACTTCCGCAGCCGCTGGGGGGGGGCTCGTCCGGGGTCCTCCACCGCCCCGCTCCCTCCACCCTCACGCCGCGTCGGATCGCGGCCCGACGCGAGGCCCCGGCCTCGGCCGCGTGCTCAGGCCTCCGGCTCCCGAGCTCACCAACGGGCCGATTTCGCCCCCCGGCACTCTCCGGGGTCGCCGCGTGGGCCCACACTCGCTCGGCCACTTCCTCCGGCTCAGCCCCTCCGCTCGGACCTCGACAGGCCCGGAGAAGGCGCGCTTTCGGGCGTTTTCTCGCTGGCCCCTCCGGAGCGAGAAATTCAGGCGTGCGCCATCTCCGGGTCCTTGGCCACGCCCCTCACAGCCAGGCCATGATATGGTGATTATTATAGGTGTTCATTTAAATTAGTTCATTAAAGTGGTGATGGCGATTATATTTAAAAGGAGGGGAATGTTCCTTTTGATGCAAATGTTGTGCAGAATAGCACATGTTAGGATGATCTTACAGACCATCTCCGGGGAATATAGGAGACTACCACCAGTGATGTCAAGGCACCGGAACCTTGACTTGAGGAGGATGCCGAAGGTCCTCTCGACTATGGTGCGTGTCCTCCTATGTGCGTCATTGTAGGCACGCTCTGCTGCGGTACTCGGGTTGCCAATAGGTGTCATTATCCATGGCTGGATGCCATACACCTGATCAGCTGCAAGAGAAAATGAATGGGATCATGTCGATGTAGCTAGCCCCATTGAAATCACCTTTCATGGCAGTAGTTGTCTTGTGTTGTCTGTGACTCTTTTGTGTTATTATGTCACATCCTAGGCTTGTAGGATGTATCATCTGCATCATGTTGTTTCTTTGGCTGAACGAGTGTTTGGCTGCTGACCATTTGTCTGCAGAATGTTTTGGGATTTGCAGTACAGTGTGCCCTCCCTAGCATTGTGACTTGTGATACAGTTGTCCGTGTGTCTTCACTGGGGGTGAGATAATAGTTCCATACACAGGTTAAGATTGACAGTGTTGTTAACACGTTCATATCAATGTAACCTGGACATCCCATACCTTTAGACTTATGCAATGAATTAATGTAAACGTCATTGGGACACTTACAATTTGCAAGGTGACATTTAGGCAACCCACTCCACACGTTGTGATCTTTGACGTCTTAACATTAGACTGTATACTAATTTGCGATGTGTGACACGTTCAATGGTGACCTAAGAAACATGGCTAATGATGTCACGACCTCAGTATATTCCTGTTCACATGTTGCTGTTGTGGAGTATGTGTTGTGTTTCCTAGAGGGTTGCTGTGCAGTGTGTATATAAGTAGGTTTTTGTACTTACCAACAAGTAGTCCATTGCCATACCGTCCATCCTGGAATTGTTCATTGATGGTGCAGTGACGGAAGATGAATGAGTCATGGACACTCCCAGGATATTTAGCCACGATGTTGGTGATCAATCCTTGTGATCGACAATGGCCTGCACATTGATAGAGTGTGTGTGCTTCCTGTTGCGGTAGAGGTGTTAAGTTGCAGCAGGTGGCACAAGACGTACATGTGTGCAGTCGATTGCACCAAGGACGTGTGGGAAGCCACTAATGAGGTAGAACCCCTGTTTTGTTTCCTGCTGCTTCTGCAGTGTGTTAGGGAAGCAGATGTGGCGGGTGTAAGTCCAATGATGGCATCCAGTTCTTTGGGCAAAAAGGCAGAGTATGATGGTTGTGATATTCCGGCAACCAGGGCACCAGTTGTTTGAAAAGAGCCACTTGCCAGCATGTGAAGTACGGCAAGCAGCTTGGTTTCTGTTGGGATGGTGCGGGTGTCAGCAAAGGGGGTGCCAACTGCGGCTCAATGTTTCGCAGCAGCTGCTGAATGGCCTGCCAGTTCAACCTGTACCTCTGGATGATGTTGTGTTCCCTGAGGCCATGAAGGGTTGTTCTGGGGCGGAATATCCTCTACTGCCTTCTGCGCTGCCTTTGGGGTTCCTGCTGGTGTTGTGGTAGCTGATGTTGTAGCTGCTGGGCTCTGCGTCTTCGTGCACGCTGGATAAGAATCACCTCCATGTCTCCCTTTTGCTGCTTTGTTGCTCTGCTGTTGCTTCTGTGTGTTCTGATTAAATACAGGTGTGTTTGCCCCATTTTGACGCCTGCCCTGACCCAGGCGTTAAATTTTGATGCAAATCGGGCTGTGCGTCATTTTCCGGCTCCACCTCCTGGCCGTGCGTAATTTTTGCCCGAAAGCATAAATACGACGCACGGACGTTTAAGTGATTTTTTGGACGGGAACGCCTACCTTGCATATCATTAACGCAAGGCGGGTTGCCGCATCCAAAAAATGACACACACACGGCAGACTTTTGTCGTCCGCGGGCTCGGGCGTCAAAGTTTAAATATGGGGCAACGTTTGCGATGAATGTGCGTCAAAATTTTTGACGCACATTCGGCGCAGACGGAGTATAAATATGCCCCTGAGTGTTTTAGTCTTCTATCAGTTTTCTACTCTTTTTGCTTTTATGTTCTTTTCTTTCATTGTGACCCTCACGTTTTTTCATTCCTAAATTGTATTCTAGTTTTGCATTTTCATTCTTCTCTTTTTTCCTCTTTCTCTATCCTCATCTTGTTCATTTTTCTGTATTTCGCTTTTGATTCTTTCTTCTTTTTCTCTTCCTTTCTTCTTCTTTCCCTTCTTTTCCACATCATTTCAATTTGATTTCAGGTGTCACTCTTTCTCACTTTTATACAATTTCTATCTTTGAATTATGAGTAGCCAAAGGTGGAAGGGACGCCTTTAGTAACCCTGGAACTGCTCCTGTCAACCCTGGTCTCGTGGGTCATGAAGGCCACAACAGGACCTGAAAGGAAACTTCCTTTACCCTAAGTAGTACTCTGGTGAAATAACGTCGATGACCACCCACGTCAACGCAGTCTTTATATTCAGATGCAGATGTCTTCACGTGGCTGCAGCACCTACATTATTATAGCACTGAGAACAGATACCGTTATCAGTACACCTCATTCCTCATCTGCAGAACGTATTCCCATCCAGCAGTGTGCATGCACAGTTCAACTAATGCACTCCATTCTAGCCCCGCGGCAGTTCGTGCTCTGGCAATATTGGTGTCTGCACATAAATCTACCAGTACTACTGAATTCTGAGCTGCATTGCTCAGCACAGCACAGAGACCTCTCAGTCATTTATTAATTTGTACTGAAAAAATAAACGACAGGGCCTTGTTAGGATGCCACTGCAGCTTGCACCACCAAAGCCATTTGTACTACAAACACAACTACTATCCATCAAGCTCTTAATAGTGGCAATTTAGATTATTTCAAGTCTCCAAAGCTGTAAGAATGGTTTTGGTGGAAGGAATTTCTCATTTTTATGTATATTCAATTAATAAACTACTGTTGTTGTGCTCATTTCTAAATTAGGTAGACAGCGCCCCCATGTGGCAGACTGTAATAAGTGCTGGTGTTGACAATTAAGAGCTGGTGCCGAGCACCAGAAGCCACTTGGCTCAAATTAACCACTACTCTCAGTTCTATCAATGCACTAATTATGTCCCAGCAGTGTCTCCTGAGTACTCGAAACCACTGAACACTATTACACTAGAGTTCAATCCTGTTTGGCATCCCTACTATTTTATTGCTGTGATTCGGAAAGAGCTCTGCTAATGTTTCTCTATACTGAACTTCATCTTCCTTACATTTCAGTCCAAATTTATGAATGCAGATGTGCACTTACTATCAGAAATGACCTATAGCATGCTCCCTAATTCTCCATTACTGACCCCCACTTGCAGAACTTTCACAACACCTTAGCACATGCCTGCAATGTCTCTGCTTTTCAAACTTTGGCAACAAATAGCTCTCCAAAGCACCTTGATTCTTGCACCACCCTAAGCTCTTTCAGTTCTTGCCCTACTAAAAGTATCATTAATGCTCGGCAGCAACCGCTTATACTCTACCAGGACTTGAACAAAGCTATGCCAATGCACATTTCTTCTGGTCTGGAGGTGCCTAGTTCAGTCAGAATAACTACACAATTAAAGCTGTACCGACATACATCAGTGCCAGCCTGCTATACCCTGCCATTCCATAAGTAATGCCCACACAATGTCCTGTAATGCACCTAATGTCTGACTGCAGCACTGTTCCAGTATCGAGGCCTGTGGAGCTCTGCCAAGGCATCTCAGTGCTTTTTCTATGCTGTCAATATTAGACTGTACACATAAGTCCTAACACGCTGCACACCTGTGTATTCCAGAATACACATAAAACTCACCTACATATATCTCTGCTAGACTTCCTTACCTGTTGATATTTTTTTGTTTTTTTGTTATTTTATCCTTGATATTCTGTTCCACCAATATTGTGGGTGTGACACTTAGGGTGCATACCTTTTGTGGGCAATGAGGAACACATACCGTTGGCCCACCCTTATACAAGGTGAAGGAAATAAATATACCCTCCCCCTTGGCAAGGCGGAGTGAGTAAATTAAAATCTCACATGCCCTTGTTGGCATTCAAAGTCTGCTTACACTTCAGTATGATGTGCAGAATAAATACCCTGTCTTTGACCATTGTGAAGTTATATTGTAAACAATAACTCCCTCCTCAATTTTGTGAAGGGCGGGATTAAATATTAAAATACAGGCCCACGTAGGGGCAAGCATACATCTTATCCACTTGGACAACACCAGGTGGCAAACAAAGATCTTCCCTTCCATTGAAAAAGGTACAAGACAATCACTCCCTCCCCTTTTGTGTGGGGGGAGTACTACTCCTGCCCCACCTTTGGGCAAGGTTAGGGGTGCAAAAACACGAAAATACTTAGACAATGTAAGTTAGAAAGACAAACAAGTTTGCACAAAGCTCTTGGGCAATACAGAATGCAAACAAACACAACTCCCAGATGAAAGACACTAAATAATCCTTACCCTTGGGCAAGGTAGTGTGTAAACAAGGACACCAAATATAATCTTGCTCAAGGTGAACACATTTGTCTCACTCCTTCCTAAGCAAGTCATGAAAGCATATTGAAAACACCATTTGCTCTTGGACAAGGCAGTGGCTGAAAATTATAACCACTGTTCTTGGCCAAGGGTAAGGATTGTTTTGTGACACAAACAGAACAGTCACCTGACTTAGGCTTACTTCCCACACTAACTAATAAGAGTCATGGATGTCAGGAACACCTGGCAAGTGGTTTAAACCGGTGTTGATCATCATTTGGATCATAGAGAATAGGGTATGTTGTAAATGACACTTGTTTCAAACATTAGAGGAGATGTATATACATATATATATAAAATCAATGCAATTCCCTGAAAAAAGGGGTATATACACTTGGCAGAGTAGACTCTAGCCCGGGGTGGACGGGGTGGGGGGAGGGGGGAAGATTGCATTGCCCACTCTGCCCAGTGCTGTTTTCCCTGTGAGTATTGGGAGCAGTGCAGGATGGATGAGTTGAGGTGGCTGCTTCGCCACCACTGTGCTAATGTTCTCGCACTTGGCCAAAGTGCTGAGATCATTTTTCCCCGCTGCTTAGCAAGCGCACTATCCAACGCTCAGATTCAGGCTGCCCTCATGATGCTGAGGGTGGCTGCAAGGCTGCCAGAGGAGCTAAATCCTATGTGACACCAGGTCCCATACTAAAATGAAGAAGATCTGTGTCAGGAGTGGTCAAGGAGAAAAGATAGGCTCATCCACAAAAGATGACAACCTCATCCCTTGAGCAGGGGGCATGAGAAGGAACTTCAGATAGTCGGAAAAGGAGAAGTAGGAACAGGTAGGTAGGGCCCGGAGTAGGCAGAGAGACAAGAGGCCCAGAGGGCAGTGCAGACCAAGCATGGAAAGGTCATGAGCAGCGTCCGGTGGGAGGAACAGCAAGAAGTAGAAAGGGGCTTGGCCACTAGGGGCCACAAGAGCTGGTCTATTCAAGATTGCAGTTGTGGGATCATGCGTGAAGGGCCCTGTACAGAAATCATGCAGAAAGGTAGACATAAATGATGGGAGAGGGTCTCCAGGTTATGCAGCAGCACAGGAACCTGGAGCAAATTTACCGTTGAGCAGCCTGAGAGGAGCTATAAATGAGAGTGGGCCAGCATAGGAGGTGAGGTCTTGGATCCTTGTCTGCTGGGGTAAAGATTCTTGGGCAAGAACCCCCATTAAGTGGAACAAAGTTCAGTTGCAGTGGGCAGGAGGTTTGCAGATAGTAGAAACAGAGGTGGACAGGGCGCTCCCCCACCTCAAAGAGATTGGGGACCCATGACAGAGTATTGCCAACTTATCAAGGGAAGAAGGTAGTAACAGCATGCAAGCACCCATTGCTACATTGTCTCAGTGCCAAAGTGGCGCAGCAAGGAGTCAGGGGTAAAAGAGATGGTGAAGGAGTGCAAGGGAAGGACAGTTTCACCAATCAATATAAAATATATGGAACAACCATTGCACATATATCCTGTTGGGGTTATTGCAGATTACTTAATGGCAGGTTTCATGGACAGATCCAGAATACTCTATTCGGGCCCTAGGAGAGGGAGATGGGCTAAAAGCTTGAGATCTTGCAAAGGAAAAACACAGGTAATACTGGACAAATTGACAAAAGAAGTGACAGGAGATAGGGTGGCAGGCCTATTTATAACAACATCACAATGCATGGTCATTTATAACCCCAACAATAGATGACTTGACTGTGCAACCAAGGGGTAACCCTGGTGGGTGAGGGTTTATTCTAAGAAAAAATAACACTTTTCTTTTTTGCTGTGGAGGCTCTCCAGGTTGTATTGACCTGGGTTTTTAGGTCATGTTATATAATTACTCAGGAGGGCAAGTCCAGCTTGTACTTTCCTCATAGTCCCTCTTCCGTATGTAACCAATGTTTACTGAACCAAAGAAGACTGAGGATGAATTTCAGATGAATTAGCACCTTTCCTGGCTTCACTTGGTAAATTACTATTTAGTGTGCTCAGTCTCATTTAGCAGCCTAAATGATTCAGTGTAGCTGGTGATCCAGAGCAGGAGAGGAGATTGAGAAAGCCATATACAACACAGTCTGTTTTCAGACTGCTGCTGGTACACTCGCATGACAGTTAATTGTTCTGCACACAGTTTCAAGAATAAATGACAGTGGCATGCCCCTGGTCATTGCAGTGGCTTGTGAAGCATTCAAGAAGTTTAGCACATTTGTGGAATGGGCAGCCATGAAAGCTGTGAGGTCTGGGCATATGCTTCACTACCTTGAAAACATTTTGATGGTACAGAACGCAGGAAGAAGCAAATGTGTGATTCTGATGACAATTTTCAGAGAAGTGACACAGCATTATGGGATACCACTGACAAAAAGACCCAAGACGTTTGACATTTGTAGGTATAATGCTGGACTTGTAGCAATGTTGTTGTGCTTGCCAGTAGACCAATTGGCAAGACTGTGATAGCTACAGGCATTGACCACTAGCAGGAGAAATGTAAACATAAGTTTCTACAGCATTTACTGTAATACCTTACCTCTGAGTCTAGAGTGAAAGCTCTGGGAGACCGTTCTACAGACAGCTGGCTTTTAATTTGAAAAGTGCAAACCCATATCACAGGATAAATATGGCACGCAGAATAAGGAAAGGTGCAAAGGGGTGGAAGAGAGGTCTGGTTGACTAAAGTGGAGTGACAATGTAGACATAGGATGACATACTGAACTGGGCGGTGGAAATATGTTCTGAAGCATTAGCAGAGTATGACGTTTGACTTTACTAGAAAGGGAGGTGGTGTGCTGAAACATCACTGGAGGCATGAAAAAGAAAGATGCACAGCTTTTCATTTTGGGGCTTTTTTAAAGTGGTGTAGTCAGTGAAGTTATCGGAGAAGAGTTACAGGACAGAATGGTTACCTTCAGGGAGGACAACCTCAAGGTAGTTTATTTGGTGAACAACAAGTCCAAAAAAGACCAGAGTGTGCTTTGTCTTCTGAGGGAATTGGTTTTGTTGTGCTTGTGGTGGAGCACTGTTCTAGGCACGACACAACCCAGGGCTCAGCATCCAGGTGGCAGACACAAAATTTCATTTGCAGTTGGCAGAAATGTGTGATTTGGCATTGGAGGAGGATAATGCAGTGATGACTGAATCATCTGAGATGTGGGATATTAGAAGGTGAAGGCATGGAAGCTGATGGAGAAATCACTGGTGACTTTAACAATGACATTGTACTGGCAAGCATGGAAAGAGTTCTAGGAGATGGGGGCTAGAAAAAAACAGGCAAGTATTACTGCAAAGGAAGGATGACATGGGACCATTTGTGAAGAGACAAATTGAAAAAGCCATATTTCAGGTGCCAATAACTGGGAAGTTGGTGGGCATTGCCTTCTATGAGAAGTGTTTTAGAAGCTATTAGCCTAGGGGAATTGGTGTGAGGAATATTACAGCGATGGACCAGGAACATGAGAAGACCGGTTACCGTAAACATTGTGAGGCAGTGAAGAGTTGTGTGCACTTCCACCTGGGATTTCCAGTTCTTCAGGGTTATATTAACTCTGATGTTCGTTGGGGCATTTAGAGTGTCAGAAGTGGTTGGAGCAAGGATATACAGAGAGTTGTAGGTGGAAGACCTAGTGCTGGAAAGAGGGAAAATACAAATAAGAGTATAGAAGAGCACAACAAATCAGAAGATAGGGGTCTGTCTGGTTCAGTTGTTAAGGCAACAGGAGTGAATGTTATATGCCCGGTGAGGACAATGGGTGTATGGCTGAGGCAAAGAAAGGAGTGCAAGGGCCAGTTAGTCATCCACGCATATGCGAGAAGGTAACTATGAAGCAGGTGCTGGCGGGTTTTAAGGATTCGCTTCAGCTGTGGAGTATGGGAAGGGAAACAGTTGGACATGCACTTTTCCAGGATAGGTGCAGATAAGGAAGGCTTTAAGCTGGGAATGAATGAGAGGGAACTAAAATGGCTGGACGGGTGGAGTGACTGTGTGTGAGGTTATGTTTGAAGCATAATAGACTCATTATTGTTTTGACATTGGTCCATCAGAGAAAGTACTCCATCAACAATGAATGAGGAATGAATGAGAGATAACTAAATGGGCTGAACAGATGGAGTGACTGTGTGTGGGTTTATGTTTGGAGCATTATAGGCTTAATATTTTTTGACACTGGTCCAACAGAGAAAGTACTCCACCAACAGAGCCAGCAGGGTTTCCATCCATGATATACTTATGTTCCACCCAATTTTAAACTAGGCGGATGGGCTATCGGATTAGCTGACTGGGTATTCCTTTGCATTTGCATTGGAGTGCCCTGCCTGCCAAACTCTAGATAGACCCCCTAGTCTATTCTTCCCAAAATGGTGCCTACAGCTTCATACAGAATGAGATTTACAAGTTGAGGTACTACCTTAACTTCACCCCTCCCCCCCCCACGTACCCATTTGTTCATTCCTTTCATTCCTCTCAAAACTTTAGAGGTTGAAATATGGATGTCGTCCTCACTTCTTCTAAATATACAACGAACCCTCCCTCTCTAGGGAGGGGTTTACTCTGTCCTGGTTTCCCTCTTTCCTGTGTTTCAATCTTCATTCTTTCCTTTACTTTTTTCTCAGGCATTTGTCTGTCTGCAGCGCCGCTGATGTATAACCTGAAAAATGTGCCTCGAAAAGTCAGCGCAGACGTCTCGTTCTGCCACTGAAAGAGAATTATTCTTTTCTGGCTGTGATTGCTATCAGGGAGATAGGAGCCGGCTCCCCAAAGAGCACTTTAATCCCATTTCTATTTGCGCTGCTTATTATTTCACTGTCAGGAGATAAAAGAGTCATTTTCCTCCACGCACCTCTCAGTGGAAGAGATAGCATTGGAAAAAAAGAGGCCCTGAGCAGCGGACGTCAGCGTCGAGAAAATTGTATTTACTGGGGCCTGGACCGGTATGCGATCTGGACTGGGTGCAGAGTGATCTACAGAGATGGAATGGTTCGAGGGCAACCCTCGACAAATCAAGCAGGCATGTTGTGCTTGTACAACATATGGTTCAGGGCCATTGTTCAAAAGAGACAGAGTGAGAAAGACATGGCGAAGGAGAAGGAAGGGAGAGGGAGAAGGAGTGAGGGAGTGAGAAAGAGGGAGAACATTGGAGAGAGGGAGAAAGGAGGAGACAGAGAGAGGGCAGCAAAGGAAAATACAGGGAGAAAAATATATAGAGAAACAACATAGAAATGACGGGTTATGGGAAATAAATAACTTTTAAAGCTAGTAATATTTTACAGAGACAAGAGATTAAAAGATGTCTGGTGCATTAATGGCAGTAGAGCCCCACGGTAGAACCACAAGCTTGGAATTTACAAGAAACGATTTTTGGATTGATATAAAACGAGTGAGTTAAAATAAAGTACATGAAATGTAGTGTAGGGGTATATTAGTTAGTCTCCAACAGGAACATGTTTATGAAACAGCAATAAGTAATAAAGATAGTGAACAATTTGATAGTCTATAGAAATACACGTAGAAGTGATCTACTGCATTTGTTGAAATAAGTAGGTAGGGTAAATACTTAAGTGTTGTTCGTGAGAGCTTTTTTTCCTTTCTGCAATATTGTGCTCAAGTACAGTCTCTGTGGCTTTTATTCTCTTTGATGCTTGCAGTAGTAGAACAGTTTTTTTTTTTTTATTGCAATCCTCATATAACCCTTGGATGATCTTTGTGGAATGTGGTCCCCGAACCCAAAGAGATCATACAAACCTCTTCTTTGTAGAGAAATCTCTATCAAGATGTACCCCAACCTGATCCATGCGCAGATGAGGTATATACATAGACTCATAAAATCACTTCTCCTCGCCAACGCTCATGTGATTCTAGTCTTGCAATAATGGTTGCCAATGTTTAAGCATCCCATTTTTTTCCAGACCTGGTATCTAAGAGGTAGGTGTATTTAATGACTTGCACCTAGCCGTGAACTGAACCATAGGTGTCTATTTCTTCATTCAATTTAAGTGAATTTGTTGCCTAGACAATAGTATTAAATAGAATAACAACGTAATTAATAAGTGTCATATTACGACGTTCCCGCCGGTCTGACTGGTGCAAATACTGCAGTGGCATTGGTCTCAGCTCGCTCAGGGAGCCAAGGCCAATGCCATCACACACAGCACCCTCAGAATGGACACTGTCTGCCACATCAGACAGTGCACATTCTGAGAGTGGTGTCAGGGGGGCCTCCAACTCTGGCTTTCTGCCAACCTTTTCAAGGCAGGGACCCCACTATAAAAAGCTGGTGGAAAGGAAATTCTTGCTTAGCATGACGGTGCCAAATCCGGCCCTGCCTTGGTTGACCATGACCATCACTGCTGCCAATCTGTTGGGATCCCTGATTCCAGTGGAGGCGGCGGTTTCCTGGTGGTCTGACCGCCAGGATCATAATCTGGCAGTCAGACCAGCAGGATTGTGGTGGTCGGACCGCAACTGCAAGTTTGGTGGTCCTAGGACCGCCAAACTCATAATGAGGCCCTAAGCCCTTTGCTGATGTGAATGAACCTGAAAGGTGCAGTCATGTAAAAACGAGCTCAACCAAGCCAGGGCTGTGTGCGTTAATCCATATTTCTTTGTCAGGAGAGCAGTATAAAGTGGTTCACAGTGTTAAATGCAGCACTAACCTTTTAGTTCGATGTGGGATGTAATCTGCAAGTAGACATGTTTCTCCAGCATCTTACGCAATGTAGGCAAGAATGATTTAGGCCTATAAATTGATCATACAAAAGCGTCCAAGTGTTTTTATTTTTAATGAAGGTGTTCCAAAAGCAAGCTTTCATGCTAAAGGAACAATGCCTTCCTTCAAGGAAGAGTTTAATAGAGGGGTAACAGCTCCATAACTGGTAGCGCACGCTTGCCCATTATGGAGGGAGGACAAGAGTCAAGTGGGGAGCCTGATCTAGTAGCTGCCAACAGTGAGATGAATGATGTCACATCTAAAGGATAGAAAGTATACAGTGTATTGTGAGAGAGGGAACTTCAGATGGACTAACCACAGGAGAACCTGCAAAGGACGACTGGCTATCTGCAACTTTCTTTAGAACAAATTCAGCAATTTAATCAAATTGAATTTGTGTGAGAGGGGTAATGGGGGCAGTATTGGCCTGGTCTGGGAGATTATTGGCTACACTCACTAAGGTTGTAGGGCAGTTGTTGGACATCATAAGTTTATCTGAATAAAATTTGGCTTTAGCAATGCTACATCCTTTCTAGTAGTTTGTTAGAGCCAGTTTACGCATTAAGGCCTAATTACGAGTCTGGCGGTCCTAGGACCGCCAGATCTGTGTTGGTGGTGGTCAGACTGCCGCTGCTGTGGCGGTCTGACTGCCACATTATGACCGTGGTGGTCCGACCAGCAGCGGACCACTGTCTCCACTGGGATCGATGATCCTGACAGGCTGACTGCGGGTGCAGGTTGTAATCAGCCAGGGCAGCACAGCATGCAGCGCTGACCTGCTGATTACAACCTGGTTCTCTGACAGCCTTTTCATGGCAGTTTTACCACCATGAAAAGGCTGGCGGAGAACAGGTGCAGGGGATTACAGGTGGGGCCCCTCCACTGCCTGCCCATTCCTGTGACATGGGCAGTGCAGGGGTCCCCCTGCCCAGCACCCTCGCATTACAAGGGTGCTGGTGCTCCCTGCTTGTGGCAGCATTGCTGCTGCCTCACTTATGAGCCGGCAACAATGCTGCTGCCACTTTCCTGCTGGGCTAACCAGCGGAATCCTTGATTTTCATCCATTAGCCGTGCAGGAAAGTCATATTGAAGCCAGCATGGAGGTCGCCACTACAGTGGTGGCCGCCCTATTGTGAGTTTGGCAAATGGGATTTCCCATCCGACAAACTCGTAATCAGGACCTAAGTTTGTCCTCATGACTATGGCCCTCATTCTGACCTTGGCGGTCTTTTCGCAAGACCGCCGCGGTGAAGACCGCCGACCGCGGCGGTATGCCGCTGTGCGCATTCCGACCGCTGGGAGCGTTCCGCCGGAAAACCGTCAGCAGCCACACTGGCGGTCGGCGGGAAAGTGGAGACTGGTCAACCTCCACCGCCACGCCAGCAGAACACCGCCCACAGAATTACGACCCACATTTCTGTGTGGCGGTCTTCTGTTGGCGGTCACCTCCCCATGGCTCCTGTCGCCTCCCGGAGGACCAACGCACAAGGTAAGTTGATCGTCCGTGAGGGGAGGGGGTGGGGGGGTGTTGTGTGATGTGTGCGTGCATGGGGGTGTGCGTGTGAGTGTGTAGAGGGGGTGTGTGAGTGCGTGCATGCGGGCGGGGGGTGCTGCTGTGCCTATGGGCAATGTGTGTAGTTCGGCGGGTGCGCATGTCGGCATGTATGTGTGCGGGTATTTGTCCCCGTTGTGTATGTGTGTGTGTAGGGGGTGTGTATATGTGCATGTTGGGGGTGTGTGCATGTCGGGGTGCGTGTATGTGCATGTCGGGGTGGGGGTGGGGAGGGGGTTCGTACCACCTCTGGGGGGTGGCAGGGGGGTGGAGGGTGTGGGGGGAGGACTCGGGGGGGCAGTGGGGGGTGGGGGAGACCCCTATCAGTGCCAGGGAAGGAATTCCCTGGCCCCGATAGTGCCTACCGCCATGGTTCGCATGGCGGTTCCCGACCGCCAGAAACCGCGGCGGTAAGCAGGGTCATGATACCGTTGGCGGTCTTGGGTCGACCGCCGGGCCGGAGTGCGCAGACTCCAGCCCGTCGGTCATGACCGCCGTGGCGGTCGGAGTGGGGAAGTGGCGGTCGATCGCGGCGGTGACCGCCGCGGTCAGAATGCCATTTTTTTGACCGCCGGTCTGTTCGCGGTCCGACCGCCGCCTCTCCGCCGACCGCCAAGGTCAGAATGAGGGCCTATATGTTTTTTGTCATCCTCTTTCCAAACCTTTACATGATTTTTTAAGTTGGAGCAGTGAATCATTGTACCATGGAGCAGGAGGGTGAATACAATGGAGTTTTTTTATGGTAATGGGAGCTAACACGTCAAGTGAGGATCTGATCCAGGTGTCTAAAGTGTGAGCATCAGACTCTATGGAGTCACTCAATGTGGGGCAGTTGGCTTCTAGTAAGAAGTTGAGGGCTGGACTATCAAGCCTGGACCAGCTCCTCCCAAAAGATTTCTTTGGAGTTTCTCTCATTCGGGGTCCTGATTGAACATATAGGGAGAACTGGACTGCAAAATGATCAATCCATGCTAAAGGGATCCGCTGGTCATTCTATAAGATGCTAAGGTTGGTGAATATAGGGTCCAACATATGGCCAGTGGCATGAGTAAGAGAGTTCATAATAAGTTGGACATTAGGAACAGTAAGGTCCTCTATAACAGAGGAAGCGATACTGCTATCTGTTTTTATAAAAAATGGATGTTAAGATATATACCCCATAAATTGTAAAACAAAAAGGCTCATCTTGATCAGTACAGCATTCACAACTTTATAAAGAAGGTCTGTGGATATTTGACATCAGTCTTAGATCTCCTTTGCTTGCAAGAGTCTCTATCAGCTTTTTGGCTGGATTCAGTTTCTCCTCTACAAAGTCTTGCAACAGAATGCACTAAATCCTTACCTCTCTAGGCTATTGTCTCATAGTGTTCCATTCTATTTGTAACACTACAGGTTGTTAGCTGAACATGTTTGAGTTTTAAAAATCAGTTTTTCTATTTTACAATTCAGCATATCCTAAAGAAGTAGTTTACCACCCTCCAGTGATTCACCCCAGTTGAAACAGCGTGCTTTCCAAATTCAAATGCTGAAAGCATGGCAAAAACACTCAGAAGTTCCAAGGAATTTCTAAGTTGTTTGATAGCTCCATAGAAAGTAAATATTGCAGTCACCCTCAAATCATACTAAATTTCAATGTTTTAAACACTTTAGTCACAATTTGGGCCCTGAATATTTCAACAAAATAGCCTCTTGCTATCAATAAGGAATGGATTGGAATAAAACATTGAGTTGCAGGACAATAGACATCTTCATCAGATTAACTGCCAAAGATGATGAGCGGGAGATGAAATTAATTCTTCAATAGCTGCTCAACTTTCCTTCTAATTGTGAGAGTGTTGTAAAGGACTATGGTCTTCAAGTATTTCTTATCTGAACCCCGACAACCTCTCATATCTTCCACTTATTAAGAGGTAAAATCTACATTCCAAATTATAATGCCTAATTTTTTTCAGTTCACCAGTTAGTCCAAAGTCCTACCAAACCCATCTTATTCACACAGATAATGGTCCTAATGGTTTCATACTACTACACTGTCTACAAATAGTGCTACCGGATTCTGAGAGACAGGGTATCTGAACACAATTCTTTCATGATCTAATCTTAGTTTCTGGGGTTTAACAAATATATCAAATAGATCTAGGGACAAGAACACCCCTGTCTTGTTTCCCCTAAAATTGAGTGATTAGGCATTCATTAACACATTTATTGGGTGAGAGGGTCTTATATAGCACCTGGACAGCCACAACCATTTTTTGTTTTCAATCCCCAAAAATATTTGAGGATAGTCACAGGAACTGGCAATTAACTCAATCAAGTACCTTGGCAGTATCAATAGTACTGTATATAAAGCCAAGTGGATCAAATTAGGCCACATCATGTTTATAGTGCCATAGTAAAAAAGATGGCCATTCCGAAGAGGAAAACATTTATCTCATACATTGGTTGAATAACAGGGTCTCAAAGCCATTAGTCTGTGGTTTTGCAAAAACAAACTCCCATTTCTGAAGTGTGTTTTTTAAAATAGAAATAAATGGGGAAGCCCCATAAAACAGGATGGCTGCTCAGCAAAGCTACAGTGCCTTCAGAGAAGCCTGTTTGGCACTGTCTGCTCTGAAGGCACAGAGCTCTTCAACAGGCAGACGGAGTTCTCCTAACATGGCAGGTGGCCAAACACAACCATTTACCCCAACAATTGAGTAGTTCAAAACCAAAATTGTTCCAGTTCTGTCTTATAGGTCATTAGCACTCAGGGCCTCATTTACAAGAATCAGATGCATCGCCATCGATGCATCAGTTTTCTTGTCCTTGCTGCACACCACCTAACCTCACAGGTGTGTCAGAAATTCTGATGCATCTGTTTGTGCTAAACTCACGCATTGTTCGAGTAGCATTGTTAAACTGATGCAACTCTGGCAACGCAAGGAGTCTCCCATAGGAAAAAGCACTGCATCAATTTTATGCAGTAAAATTTTGATACAGTGAAGTCGCAGAATGAAGCGGTGAAATGTTGTAAATTTCGCTGCATAAGTTCTGTGTGGCTTTTCCTTTGGGAAAGCTTACCCTGCAAACATTCTACCTGGTGCAGCTATAATGTGATACAGGGCTTTACAAACTGGCACAATGGGCCCAGAGCTTCAGTTTGTGAATATGGATCATTGTAGTGCCACCTCGGCGTAAAACAATTATGCAGCGATAGCGCAAAGGGCTTAAATGATGACCTCAGTATTTTTAGCCAAAACGTTAGTTTGCTATTTAATTTCCAGTCTTCGACCCTTCATACTATGATTTGTCTTAAGTTAAATCTTTCATCTATCAATTCAGTCTATCTATTCCCAAAAAATAATTACATTTCCCAATGTGCTTCCTTAAGCCAGGGCTCTATGAGGGGCTTGTTTTATCAAGAGATAATGCAGAAGCCTTTAATTTCCTCTCCATTCTCGAGGAAATCCATTGCTGCCTTACGAAAAGAACATAGTTTAACACTTTTTGAAAATGTATTGAAAATGAAGACTTCGAATTGCAAATATGTCACCAAAAAAGGTTTGCAAGAGTCACTTCATATGAGAGATCTGATTAAAGTGAGGAGATACAAATGTGCGGAGTACCTTCTGAAATCATACTTTTTGCCGTGGCAGCACTACATCGACTCAAATTGGAGGCTGTAATGAAACGTACATTTTTAAGGTTTTGTCTCTTTTATATCGCTCTGGAGCAGTTTGAAGGTTCTTGGAATATCCCCACTCTGGTCCCACCTGCAGAGTCTAATAATTCTGGCAAAACTCTAGAGCACATTTTACACCTATGTGCAGGACTCCGGAGGCCCGAGTGCTATGCCAAGCAAATATTTGTTACCAATCCTTAGGACGTTTTCGCTGTGAAGAATAAGGGAAACCACAAGGCCATTTTTTTCTCTATTGGAAAACTGATCATGTTTTTGGACATAACTCGTGACAGACTCAAATATGTAGATGATCACACCAAGGAAGCAGAGTAGCACCCAACCAGACACTCAGATCCACATTTTAAATTATTCAGATATATGGCAGCATGCCTGATTATTTATTTATTTATTTATTTATTTTTGGCCTTCTAATATCACAGAGTAGCATATATGTATACCCATTATGGTGGCTGATTTTGTGGTTTTATTTGTTTATTGTACTGAATTTTAAAAATGTACACAATAAAGTACTACCATACTATACCATCCTAGTGGGACAGTGTATTTCCCGCCAATCTTTAACCCCTTCGCTGCCAGGCCTTTTTCCCCCTCCTGTGCCGAGCCTTTTTTTGGCTATTTAGAGCAGTTCGCGCTTAGGCCCTCATAACTTTTTGTTCACATAAGCTACCCACGCCAAATTTGCGTCCTTTTTTTCCAACATCCTAGGGATTCTAGAGGTACCCAGACTTTGTGGGTTCCCCAGAAGGAGGCCAAGAAATTAGCCAAAAAACAGTGAAAATTTCGTTTTTTTCAAAAAAAGGGGAAAAATGGGCTGCAGAAGAAGGCTTGTGGTTTTTTCCCTGAAAAGGGCATCAAAAAAGGGTTTGCGGTGATAAAATCACCAGCTTCCCAGCTTTCAGGAACAGGCAGACTTGAATCAGAAAACCCAATTTTTCAACACAATTTTGGCATTTTACTGGGACATACCCCATTTTTATGATTTTTTGTGCTTTCAGCCTCCTTCCAGTCAGTGACAGAAATGGGCATGAAACCAACGCTGGATCCCAGAAACCACAACATTTCTGAAAAGTAGACAAAATTCTGAATTCAGCAAGGGGTAATTTGTGTAGATCCTACAAGGGTTTCCTACAGAAAATAACAACTGAAAAAGAAAAATATTGAAATTGAGGTGAAAAATAAATACATTTTTCTCTAAGTTTTACTCTGTAACTTTTTCCTGCAATGTCAGATTTTCGAAAGCAATATACCGTTACGTCTGCTGGACTCTTCTGGTTGCGGGGATATATAGGGCTTGTAGGTTCATCAAGAACTCTAGGTACCCAGAGCCAATAAATGACCTGCACCCTGCAGTGGATTTTCATTCTATGCCGGGTATACAGCAATTCATTTGCTGAAATATAAAGAGTAAAAAATAGCTATCAAGAAAACCTTTGTATTTCCAAAATGGGCACAAGATAAGGTGTTGAGAAGCAGTGGTTATTTGAACATCTCTGAATTCCGGGGTGCCAATACTAGCATGTGAATTACAGGGCATTTCTCAAATAGATGTCTTTTTTACACACTGTCTTACATTTGGAAGGGTAAAATGTAGAGAAAGACAAGGGGCAATAACACTTGTTTTGCGATTCTATGTTCCCCCAAGTCTCCCGATAAAAATGATACCTCTCTTG
The DNA here is from genome assembly GCF_031143425.1 of Pleurodeles waltl. Lineage (NCBI taxonomy): Eukaryota > Metazoa > Chordata > Amphibia > Caudata > Salamandridae > Pleurodeles > Pleurodeles waltl. The sequence goes on from NC_090440.1 coordinate 858,797,698, forward strand.
TGTGGGTAGGCCTAGCGCCCGCGACAGGATCTGCCCCAAAACACAATGTGGACACATCACAGAAAACAGAGCTGTTTTTAGCAAAGTGACTACCTGTAGATTTTGGCCTCTAGCTCAGCCGCCACCTAGGGAAACCTACCAAACCTGTGCATTTCTGAAAACTAGAGACCGAGGGGAATCCAAGATGGGGTGACTTGTGTGGCGTGGACCAGGTTCTGTTACCCAGAATCCTTTGCAAACCTCAAAATTAGGCTAAAAAAACACATGTTCCTCACATTTCTGTGGCAGAAAGTTCTGGAATCTGAGAGGAGCCACAAATTTCCTTCCACCCAGCGTTCCCCCACGTCTCCCGATAAAAATGATACCTCACTTGTGTGGGTAGGCCTAGCGCCCGCGACAGGAAACGCCCCAAAGCGCAACGTGGACACAGCCAAATTTTTGAAGGAAAACAGAGGTGTTTTTTGCAAAGTGCCTACCTGTAAATTTTGGCCTGTAGCTCAGCCGCCACCTAGGGAAACCTACCAAACCTGTGCATTTCTGAAAACTAGAGACCTAGGGGAATCCAAGATGGGGTGACTTGTGTGGCGCGGACCAGGTTCTGTTACCCAGAATCCTTTGCAAACCTCAAAATTTGGCTAAAAAAACACATGTTCCTCACATTTCTGTGGCAGAAAGTTCTGGAATCTGAGAAGAGCCACAAATTTCTTTTCACCCAGCGTTCCCCCACGTCTCCCGATAAAAATGATACCTCACTTGTGTGGGTAGGCCTAGCGCCCGCGACAGGAAACGCCCCAAAGCGCAACTTGGACACAACCAAATTTTTGAAGGAAAACAGAGGTGTTTTTTGCAAAGTGCCTACCTGTAGATTTTGGCCTGTAGCTCAGCCACCACCTAGGGAAACCTACCAAACCTGTGCATTTCTGAAAACTAGAGACCTAGGGGAATCCAAGATGGGGTGACTTGTGTGGCTCGGACCAGGTTCTGTTACCCAGAATCCTTTGCAAACCTCAAAATTAGGCTAAAAAAACAAATGTTCCTCACATTTCTGTGGCAGAAAGTTCTGGAATCTGAGAGGAGCCACAAATTTCCTTCCACCCAGCATTCCCCCACGTCTCCCGATAAAAATTATACCTCACTTGTGTGGGTAGGCCTAGCGCCCGCGACAGGAAACGCCCCAAAGCGCAACGTGGACACAGCCAAATTTTTGAAGGAAAACAGAGGTGTTTTTTGCAAAGTGCCTACCTGTAGATTTTGGCCTGTAGTTCAGCCGCCACCTAGGGAAACCTACCAAACCTGTGCCTTTCTGAAAACTAGAGACCTAGGGGAATCCAAGATGGGGTGACTTGTGTGGCTCGGACCAGGTTCTGTTACCCAGAATCCATTGCAAACCTCCAAATTTGGCTAAAAAAACACATGTTCCTCACATTTCTGTGGCAGAAAGTTCTGGAATCTGAGAGGAGCCACAAATTTCCTTTCACCCAGCGTTCCCCCACGTCTCCCGATACAAATGATACCTCACTTGTGTGGGTAGGCCTAGCGCCCGCGACAGGAAACGCCCCAAAGCGCAACGTGGACACAGCCAAATTTTTGAAGGAAAACAGAGGTGTTTTTTGCAAAGTGCCTACCTGTAGATTTTGGCCTGTAGCTCAGCCGCCACCTAGGGAAACCTACCAAACCTGTGCATTTCTGAAAACTAGAGACCTAGGGGAATCCAAGATGGGGTGACTTGTGTGGCTCGGACCAGGTTCTGTTACCCAGAATCCTTTGCAAACCTCAAAATATGGCTAAAAAAACACATGTTCCTCACATTTCTGTGGCAGAAAGTTCTGGAATCTGAAAGGAGCCACAAATTTCCTTCCACCCAGCGTTCCCCCACGTCTCCCGATAAAAATGATACCTCACTTGTGTGGGTAGGCCTAGCGCCCGCGACAGGAAACGCCCCAAAGCGCAACGTGGACACAGCCAAATTTTTGAAGGAAAACAGAGGTGTTTTTTGCAAAGGTCCTACCTGTAGATTTTGGCCTGTAGCTCAGCCGCCACCTAGGGAAACCTACCAAACCTGTGCATTTCTGAAAACTAGAGACCTAGGGGAATCCAAGATGGGGTGACTTGTGTGGCTCGGACCAGGTTCTGTTACCCAGAATCCTTTGCAAACCTCAAAATTTGGCTAAAAAAACACATGTTCCTCACATTTCTGTATCAGAAAGTTCTGGAATCTGAGAGGAGCCACAAATTTCCTTCCACCCAGCGTTCCCCCACGTCTCCCGATAAAAATGATACCACACTTGCATGGGTAGGCCTAGCGCCCGCGACAGGAAACGCCCCAAAGCGCAAGGTGGACACAGCCAAATTTTTGAAGGAAAACAGAGGTGTTTTTTGCAAAGGTCCTACCTGTAGATTTTGGCCTGTAGCTCAGCCGCCACCTAGGGAAACCTACCAAACCTGTGCATTTCTGAAAACTAGAGACCTAGGGGAATCCAAGATGGGGTGACTTGTGTGGCTCGGACCAGGTTCTGTTACCCAGAATCCTTTGCAAACCTCAAAATATGGCTAAAAAAACACATGTTCCTCACATTTCTGTGGCAGAAAGTTCTGGAATCTGAGGGAGCCACAAATTTCCTTCCACCCAGCGTTCCCCCACGTCTCCCGATAAAAATGATACCTCACTTGTGTGGGTAGGCCTAGCGCCCGCGACAGGAAACGCCCCAAAGCGCAACGTGGACACAGCCAAATATTTGAAGGAAAACAGAGGTGTTTTTTGCAAAGGTCCTACCTGTAGATTTTGGCCTGTAGCTCAGCCGCCACCTAGGGAAACCTACCAAACCTGTGCATTTCTGAAAACTAGAGACCTAGGGGAATCCAAGATGGGGTGACTTGTGTGGCTCGGACCAGGTTCTGTTACCCAGAATCCTTTGCAAACCTCAAAATTTGGCTAAAAAAACACATGTTCCTCATATTTCTGTATCAGAAAGTTCTGGAATCTGAGAGGAGCCACAAATTTCCTTGCACCCAGCGTTCCCCCACGTCTCCCGATAAAAATGATACCTCACTTGTGTGGGTAGGCCTAGCGCCCGCGACAGGAAACGCCCCAAAGCGCAACGTGGACACAGCCACATTTTTGAAGGAAAACAGAGGTGTTTTTTGCAAAGGTCCTACCTGTAGATTTTGGCCTGTAGCTCAGCCGCCACCTAGGGAAACCTACCAAACCTGTGCATTTCTGAAAACTAGAGACCTAGGGGAATCCAAGATGGGGTGACTTGTGTGGCTCGGACCAGGTTCTGTTACCCAGAATCCTTTGCAAACCTCAAAATATGGCTAAAAAAACACATGTTCCTCACATTTCTGTGGCAGAAAGTTCTGGAATCTGAGGGAGCCACAAATTTCCTTCCACCCAGCGTTCCCCCACGTCTCCCGATAAAAATGATACCTCACTTGTGTGGGTAGGCCTAGCGCCCGCGACAGGAAACGCCCCAAAGCGCAACGTGGACACAGCCAAATATTTGAAGGAAAACAGAGGTGTTTTTTGCAAAGGTCCTACCTGTAGATTTTGACCTGTAGCTCAGCCGCCACCTAGGGAAACCTATCAAACCTGTGCATTTCTGAAAACTAGAGACCTAGGGGAATCCAAGATGGGGTGACTTGTGTGGCTCGGACCAGGTTCTGTTACCCAGAATCCTTTGCAAACCTCAAAATTTGGCTAAAAAAACACATGTTCCTCATATTTCTGTATCAGAAAGTTCTGGAATCTGAGAGGAGCCACAAATTTCCTTCCACCCAGCGTTCCCCCACGTCTCCCGATAAAAATGATACCACACTTGTGTGGGTAGGCCTAGCGCCCGCGACAGGAAACGCCCCAAAGCGCAACGTGGACACAGCCAAATTTTTGAAGGAAAACAGAGGTGTTTTTTGCAAAGGTCCTACCTGTAGATTTTGGCCTGTAGCTCAGCCGCCACCTAGGGAAACCTACCAAACCTGTGCATTTCTGAAAACTAGAGACCTAGGGGAATCCAAGATGGGGTGACTTGTGTGGCTCGGACCAGGTTCTGTTACCCAGAATCCTTTGCAAACCTCAAAATTTGGCTAAAAAAACACATGTTCCTCACATTTCTGTGGCAGAAAGTTCTGGAATCTGAGAGGAGCCACAAATTTCCTTCCACCCAGCGTTCCCCCACGTCTCCCGATAAAAATGATACCTCACTTGTGTGGGTAGGCCTAGCGCCCGCGACAGGAAACGCCCCAAAGCGCAACGTGGACACAGCCAAATTTTTGAAGGAAAACAGAGGTGTTTTTTGCAAAGGTCCTACCTGTAGATTTTGGCCTGTAGCTCAGCCGCCACCTAGGGAAACCTACCAAACCTGTGCATTTCTGAAAACTAGAGACCTAGGGGAATCCAAGATGGGGTGACTTGTGTGGCTCGGACCAGGTTCTGTTACCCAGAATCCTTTGCAAACCTCAAAATTTGGCTAAAAAAACACATGTTCCTCACATTTCTGTGGCAGAAAGTTCTGGAATCTGAGAGGAGCCACAAATTTCCTTCCACCCAGCGTTCCCCCACGTCTCCCGATAAAAATGATACCTCACTTGTGTGGGTAGGCCTAGCGCCCGCGACAGGAAACGCCCCAAAGCGCAACGTGGACACAGCCAAATTTTTGAAGGAAAACAGAGGTGTTTTTTTGCAAAGTGCCTACCTGTAGATTTTGGCCTGTAGCTCAGCCGCCACCTAGGGAAACCTACCAAACCTGTGCATTTCTGAAAACTAGAGACCGAGGGGAATCCAAGATGGGGTGACTCGTGTGGCTCGGACAAGGTTCTGTTACCCAGAATCCTTTGCAAACCTCAAAATATGGCTAAAAAAACACATGTTCCTCACATTTCTGTGGCAGAAAGTTCTGGAATCTGAGGGAGCCACAAATGTCCTTCCACCCAGCGTTCCCCCACGTCTCCTGATAAAAATGATACCTCACTTGTGTGGGTAGGCCTAGCGCCCGCGACAGGAAACGCCCCAAAGCGCAACGTGGACACAGCCAAATTTTTGAAGGAAAACAGAGGTGTTTTTTGCAAAGTGCCTACCTGTAGATTTTGGCCTGTAGCACAGCCGCCACCTAGGGAAACCTATCAAACCTGTGCATTTCTGAAAACTAGAGACCTAGGGGAATCTAAGATAGGGTGACTTGTGTGGCTCGGACCAGGTTCTGTTACCCAGAATCCTTTGCAAACCTCAAAATTTTGCTAAAAAAACACTTGTTCCTCATATTTCTGTATCAGAAAGTCCTGGAATCTGAGAGGAGCCACAAATTTCCTTCCACCCAGCGTTCCCCCACGTCTCCCGATAAAAATGATACCACACTTGCGTGGGTAGGCCTAGCGCCCGCGACAGGAAATGCCCCAAAGCGCAACGTGGACACAGCCAAATTTTTGAAGGAAAACAGAGGTGTTTTTTGCAAAGGTCCTACCTGTAGATTTTGGCCTGTAGCTCAGCCGCCACCTAGGGAAACCTACCAAACCTGTGCCTTTCTGAAAACTAGAGACCTAGGGGAATCCAAGATGGGGTGACTTGTGTGGCTCGGACCAGGTTCTGTTACCCAGAATCCATTGCAAACCTCCAAATTTGGCTAAAAAAACACATGTTCCTCACATTTCTGTGGCAGAAAGTTCTGGAATCTGAGAGGAGCCACAAATTTCCTTTCACCCAGCGTTCCCCCACGTCTCCCGATACAAATGATACCTCACTTGTGTGGGTAGGCCTAGCGCCCGCGACAGGAAACGCCCCAAAGCGCAACGTGGACGCAGCCAAATTTTTGAAGGAAAACAGAGGTGTTTTTTGCAAAGTGCCTACCTGTAGATTTTGGCCTGTAGCTCAGCCGCCACCTAGGGAAACCTACCAAACCTGTGCATTTCTGAAAACTAGAGACCTAGGGGAATCCAAGATGGGGTGACTTGTGTGGCTCGGATCCAGGTTCTGTTACCCAGAATCCTTTGCAAACCTCAAAATATGGCTAAAAAAACACATGTTCCTCACATTTCTGTGGCAGAAAGTTCTGGAATCTGAGAGGAGCCACAAATTTCCTTCCACCCAGCGTTCCCCCACGTCTCCCGATAAAAATGATACCTCACTTGTGTGGGTAGGCCTAGCGCCCGCGACAGGAAACGCCCCAAAGCGCAACGTGGACACAGCCAAATTTTTGAAGGAAAACAGAGGTGTTTTTTGCAAAGGTCCTACCTGTAGATTTTGGCCTGTAGCTCAGCCGCCACCTAGGGAAACCTACCAAACCTGTGCATTTCTGAAAACTAGAGACCTAGGGGAATCCAAGATGGGGTGACTTGTGTGGCTCGGACCAAGTTCTGTTACCCAGAATCCTTTGCAAACCTCAAAATTTGGCTAAAAAAACAGATATTCCTCACCTTCCTGTATCAGAAAGTTCTGGAATCTGAGAGGAGCCACAAATTTCCTTCCACCCAGCGTTCCCCCACGTCTCCCGATAAAAATGATACCACACTTGCGTGGGTAGGCCTAGCGCCCGCGACAGGAAACGCCCCAAAGCGCAACGTGGACACAGCCAAATTTTTGAAGGAAAACAGAGGTGTTTTTTGCAAAGGTCCTACCTGTAGATTTTGGCCTGTAGCTCAGCCGCCACCTAGGGAAACCTACCAAACCTGTGCATTTCTGAAAACTAGAGACCTAGGGGAATCCAAGATGGGGTGACTTGTGTGGCTCGGACCAGGTTCTGTTACCCAGAATCCTTTGCAAACCTCAAAATATGGCTAAAAAAACACATGTTCCTCACATTTCTGTGGCAGAAAGTTCTGGAATCTGAGGGAGCCACAAATTTCCTTCCACCCAGCGTTCCCCCACGTCTCCCGATAAAAATGATACCTCACTTGTGTGGGTAGGCCTAGCGCCCGCGACAGGAAACGCCCCAAAGCGCAACGTGGACACAGCCAAATATTTGAAGGAAAACAGAGGTGTTTTTTGCAAAGTGCCTACCTGTAGATTTTGGCCTGTAGCTCAGCCGCCACCTAGGGAAACCTATCAAACCTGTGCATTTCTGAAAACTAGAGACCTAGGGGAATCCAAGATGGGGTGACTTGTGTGGCTCGGACCAGGTTCTGTTACCCAGAATCCTTTGCAAACCTCAAAATTTGGCTAAAAAAACACATGTTCCTCATATTTCTGTATCAGAAAGTTCTGGAATCTGAGAGGAGCCACAAATTTCCTTCCACCCAGCGTTCCCCCACGTCTCCGAATAAAAATGATACCACACTTGTGTGGGTAGGCCTAGCGCCCGCGACAGGAAACGCCCCAAAGCGCAACGTGGACACAGCCAAATTTTTGAAGGAAAACAGAGGTGTTTTTTGCAAAGGTCCTACCTGTAGATTTTGGCCTGTAGCTCAGCCGCCACCTAGGGAAACCTACCAAACCTGTGCATTTCTGAAAACTAGAGACCTAGGGGAATCCAAGATGGGGTGACTTGTGTGGCTCGGACCAGGTTCTGTTACCCAGAATCCTTTGCAAACCTCAAAATTTGGCTAAAAAAACACATGTTCCTCATATTTCTGTATCAGAAAGTTCTGGAATCTGAGAGGAGCCACAAATTTCCTTGCACCCAGCGTTCCCCCACGTCTCCCGATAAAAATGATACCTCACTTGTGTGGGTAGGCCTAGCGCCCGCGACAGGAAACGCCCCAAAGCGCAACGTGGACACAGCCACATTTTTGAAGGAAAACAGAGGTGTTTTTTGCAAAGGTCCTACCTGTAGATTTTGGCCTGTAGCTCAGCCGCCACCTAGGGAAACCTACCAAACCTGTGCATTTCTGAAAACTAGAGACCTAGGGGAATCCAAGATGGGGTGACTTGTGTGGCTCGGACCAGGTTCTGTTACCCAGAATCCTTTGCAAACCTCAAAATATGGCTAAAAAAACACATGTTCCTCACATTTCTGTGGCAGAAAGTTCTGGAATCTGAGGGAGCCACAAATTTCCTTCCACCCAGCGTTCCCCCACGTCTCCCGATAAAAATGATACCTCACTTGTGTGGGTAGGCCTAGCGCCCGCGACAGGAAACGCCCCAAAGCGCAACGTGGACACAGCCAAATATTTGAAGGAAAACAGAGGTGTTTTTTGCAAAGGTCCTACCTGTAGATTTTGACCTGTAGCTCAGCCGCCACCTAGGGAAACCTATCAAACCTGTGCATTTCTGAAAACTAGAGACCTAGGGGAATCCAAGATGGGGTGACTTGTGTGGCTCGGACCAGGTTCTGTTACCCAGAATCCTTTGCAAACCTCAAAATTTGGCTAAAAAAACACATGTTCCTCATATTTCTGTATCAGAAAGTTCTGGAATCTGAGAGGAGCCACAAATTTCCTTCCACCCAGCGTTCCCCCACGTCTCCCGATAAAAATGATACCACACTTGTGTGGGTAGGCCTAGCGCCCGCGACAGGAAACGCCCCAAAGCGCAACGTGGACACAGCCAAATTTTTGAAGGAAAACAGAGGTGTTTTTTGCAAAGGTCCTACCTGTAGATTTTGGCCTGTAGCTCAGCCGCCACCTAGGGAAACCTACCAAACCTGTGCATTTCTGAAAACTAGAGACCTAGGGGAATCCAAGATGGGGTGACTTGTGTGGCTCGGACCAGGTTCTGTTACCCAGAATCCTTTGCAAACCTCAAAATTTGGCTAAAAAAACACATGTTCCTCACATTTCTGTGGCAGAAAGTTCTGGAATCTGAGAGGAGCCACAAATTTCCTTCCACCCAGCGTTCCCCCACGTCTCCCGATAAAAATGATACCTCACTTGTGTGGGTAGGCCTAGCGCCCGCGACAGGAAACGCCCCAAAGCGCAACGTGGACACAGCCAAATTTTTGAAGGAAAACAGAGGTGTTTTTTGCAAAGGTCCTACCTGTAGATTTTGGCCTGTAGCTCAGCCGCCACCTAGGGAAACCTACCAAACCTGTGCATTTCTGAAAACTAGAGACCTAGGGGAATCCAAGATGGGGTGACTTGTGTGGCTCGGACCAGGTTCTGTTACCCAGAATCCTTTGCAAACCTCAAAATTTGGCTAAAAAAACACATGTTCCTCACATTTCTGTGGCAGAAAGTTCTGGAATCTGAGAGGAGCCACAAATTTCCTTCCACCCAGCGTTCCCCCACGTCTCCCGATAAAAATGATACCTCACTTGTGTGGGTAGGCCTAGCGCCCGCGACAGGAAACGCCCCAAAGCGCAACGTGGACACAGCCAAATTTTTGAAGGAAAACAGAGGTGTTTTTTTGCAAAGGTCCTACCTGTAGATTTTGGCCTGTAGCTCAGCCGCCACCTAGGGAAACCTACCAAACCTGTGCATTTCTGAAAACTAGAGACCGAGGGGAATCCAAGATGGGGTGACTCGTGTGGCTCGGACAAGGTTCTGTTACCCAGAATCCTTTGCAAACCTCAAAATTTGGCTAAAAAAACACATGTTCCTCACATTTCTGTGGCAGAAAGTTCTGGAATCTGAGAGGAGCCACAAATTTCCTTCCACCCAGCGTTCCCCCACGTCTCCTGATAAAAATGATACCTCACTTGTGTGGGTAGGCCTAGCGCCCGCGACAGGAAACGCCCCAAAGCGCAACGTGGACACAGCCAAATTTTTGAAGGAAAACAGAGGTGTTTTTTGCAAAGTGCCTACCTGTAGATTTTGGCCTGTAGCACAGCCGCCACCTAGGGAAACCTATCAAACCTGTGCATTTCTGAAAACTAGAGACCTAGGGGAATCTAAGATAGGGTGACTTGTGTGGCTCGGACCAGGTTCTGTTACCCAGAATCCTTTGCAAACCTCAAAATTTTGCTAAAAAAACACTTGTTCCTCATATTTCTGTATCAGAAAGTCCTGGAATCTGAGAGGAGCCACAAATTTCCTTCCACCCAGCGTTCCCCCACGTCTCCCGATAAAAATGATACCACACTTGCGTGGGTAGGCCTAGCGCCCGCGACAGGAAATGCCCCAAAGCGCAACGTGGACACAGCCAAATTTTTGAAGGAAAACAGAGGTGTTTTTTGCAAAGGTCCTACCTGTAGATTTTGGCCTGTAGCTCAGCCGCCACCTAGGGAAACCTACCAAACCTGTGCCTTTCTGAAAACTAGAGACCTAGGGGAATCCAAGATGGGGTGACTTGTGTGGCTCGGACCAGGTTCTGTTACCCAGAATCCATTGCAAACCTCCAAATTTGGCTAAAAAAACACATGTTCCTCACATTTCTGTGGCAGAAAGTTCTGGAATCTGAGAGGAGCCACAAATTTCCTTTCACCCAGCGTTCCCCCACGTCTCCCGATACAAATGATACCTCACTTGTGTGGGTAGGCCTAGCGCCCGCGACAGGAAACGCCCCAAAGCGCAACGTGGACGCAGCCAAATTTTTGAAGGAAAACAGAGGTGTTTTTTGCAAAGTGCCTACCTGTAGATTTTGGCCTGTAGCTCAGCCGCCACCTAGGGAAACCTACCAAACCTGTGCATTTCTGAAAACTAGAGACCTAGGGGAATCCAAGATGGGGTGACTTGTGTGGCTCGGATCCAGGTTCTGTTACCCAGAATCCTTTGCAAACCTCAAAATATGGCTAAAAAAACACATGTTCCTCACATTTCTGTGGCAGAAAGTTCTGGAATCTGAGAGGAGCCACAAATTTCCTTCCACCCAGCGTTCCCCCACGTCTCCCGATAAAAATGATACCTCACTTGTGTGGGTAGGCCTAGCGCCCGCGACAGGAAACGCCCCAAAGCGCAACGTGGACACAGCCAAATTTTTGAAGGAAAACAGAGGTGTTTTTTGCAAAGGTCCTACCTGTAGATTTTGGCCTGTAGCTCAGCCGCCACCTAGGGAAACCTACCAAACCTGTGCATTTCTGAAAACTAGAGACCTAGGGGAATCCAAGATGGGGTGACTTGTGTGGCTCGGACCAAGTTCTGTTACCCAGAATCCTTTGCAAACCTCAAAATTTGGCTAAAAAAACAGATATTCCTCACCTTCCTGTATCAGAAAGTTCTGGAATCTGAGAGGAGCCACAAATTTCCTTCCACCCAGCGTTCCCCCACGTCTCCCGATAAAAATGATACCACACTTGCGTGGGTAGGCCTAGCGCCCGCGACAGGAAACGCCCCAAAGCGCAACGTGGACACAGCCAAATTTTTGAAGGAAAACAGAGGTGTTTTTTGCAAAGGTCCTACCTGTAGATTTTGGCCTGTAGCTCAGCCGCCACCTAGGGAAACCTACCAAACCTGTGCATTTCTGAAAACTAGAGACCTAGGGGAATCCAAGATGGGGTGACTTGTGTGGCTCGGACCAGGTTCTGTTACCCAGAATCCTTTGCAAACCTCAAAATATGGCTAAAAAAACACATGTTCCTCACATTTCTGTGGCAGAAAGTTCTGGAATCTGAGGGAGCCACAAATTTCCTTCCACCCAGCGTTCCCCCACGTCTCCCGATAAAAATGATACCTCACTTGTGTGGGTAGGCCTAGCGCCCGCGACAGGAAACGCCCCAAAGCGCAACGTGGACACAGCCAAATATTTGAAGGAAAACAGAGGTGTTTTTTGCAAAGTGCCTACCTGTAGATTTTGGCCTGTAGCTCAGCCGCCACCTAGGGAAACCTATCAAACCTGTGCATTTCTGAAAACTAGAGACCTAGGGGAATCCAAGATGGGGTGACTTGTGTGGCTCGGACCAGGTTCTGTTACCCAGAATCCTTTGCAAACCTCAAAATTTGGCTAAAAAAACACATGTTCCTCATATTTCTGTATCAGAAAGTTCTGGAATCTGAGAGGAGCCACAAATTTCCTTCCACCCAGCGTTCCCCCACGTCTCCCGATAAAAATGATACCACACTTGTGTGGGTAGGCCTAGCGCCCGCGACAGGAAACGCCCCAAAGCGCAACGTGGACACAGCCAAATTTTTGAAGGAAAACAGAGGTGTTTTTTGCAAAGGTCCTACCTGTAGATTTTGGCCTGTAGCTCAGCCGCCACCTAGGGAAACCTACCAAACCTGTGCATTTCTGAAAACTAGAGACCTAGGGGAATCCAAGATGGGGTGACTTGTGTGGCTCGGACCAGGTTCTGTTACCCAGAATCCTTTGCAAACCTCAAAATTTGGCTAAAAAAACACATGTTCCTCACATTTCTGTGGCAGAAAGTTCTGGAATCTGAGAGGAGCCACAAATTTCCTTCCACCCAGCGTTCCCCCACGTCTCCCGATAAAAATGATACCTCACTTGTGTGGGTAGGCCTAGCGCCCGCGACAGGAAACGCCCCAAAGCGCAACGTGGACACAGCCAAATTTTTGAAGGAAAACAGAGGTGTTTTTTGCAAAGGTCCTACCTGTAGATTTTGGCCTGTAGCTCAGCCGCCACCTAGGGAAACCTACCAAACCTGTGCATTTCTGAAAACTAGAGACCTAGGGGAATCCAAGATGGGGTGACTTGTGTGGCTCGGACCAGGTTCTGTTACCCAGAATCCTTTGCAAACCTCAAAATTTGGCTAAAAAAACACATGTTCCTCACATTTCTGTGGCAGAAAGTTCTGGAATCTGAGAGGAGCCACAAATTTCCTTCCACCCAGCGTTCCCCCACGTCTCCCAATAAAAATGATACCTCACTTGTGTGGGTAGGCCTAGCGCCCGCGACAGGAAACGCCCCAAAGCGCAACGTGGACACAGCCAAATTTTTGAAGGAAAACAGAGGTGTTTTTTGCAAAGTGCCTACCTGTAGATTTTGGCCTGTAGCTCAGCCGCCACCTAGGGAAACCTACCAAACCTGTGCATTTCTGAAAACTAGAGACCGAGGGGAATCCAAGATGGGGTGACTTGTGTGGCTCGGACAAGGTTCTGTTACCCAGAATCCTTTGCAAACCTCAAAATATGGCTAAAAAAACACATGTTCCTCACATTTCTGTGGCAGAAAGTTCTGGAATCTGAGGGAGCCACAAATTTCCTTCCACCCAGCGTTCCCCCACGTCTCCTGATAAAAATGATACCTCACTTGTGTGGGTAGGCCTAGCGCCCGCGACAGGAAACGCCCCAAAGCGCAACGTGGACACAGCCAAATTTTTGAAGGAAAACAGAGGTGTTTTTTGCAAAGTGCCTACCTGTAGATTTTGGCCTGTAGCTCAGCCGCCACCTAGGGAAACCTATCAAACCTGTGCATTTCTGAAAACTAGAGACCTAGGGGAATCTAAGATGGGGTGACTTGTGTGGCTCGGACCACGTTCTGTTACCCAGAATCCTTTGCAAACCTCAAAATTTTGCTAAAAAAACACATGTTCCTCATATTTCTGTATCAGAAAGTTCTGGAATCTGAGAGGAGCCACAAATTTCCTTCCACCCAGCGTTCCCCCACGTCTCCCGATAAAAATGATACCACACTTGCGTGGGTAGGCCTAGCGCCCGCGACAGGAAACGCCCCAAAGCGCAACGTGGACACAGCCAAATTTTTGAAGGAAAACAGAGGTGTTTTTTGCAAAGTGCCTACCTGTAGATTTTGGCCAGTAGCTCAGCCGCCACCTAGGGAAACCTACCAAACCTGTGCATTTCTGAAAACTAGAGACCTAGGGGAATCCAAGATGGGGTGACTTGTGTGGCTCGGACCAGGTTCTGTTACCCAGAATCCTTTGCAAACCTCAAAATATGGCTAAAAAAACACATGTTCCTCACATTTCTATGGCAGAAAGTTCTGGAATCTGAGAGGAGCCACAAATTTCCTTCCACCCAGCGTTTCCCCACGTCTCTCGATAAAAATGATACCTCACTTGTGTGGGTAGTCCTAGCGCCCGCGACAGGAAACGCCCCAAAGCGCAACGTGGACACAGCCAAATTTTTGAAGGAAAACAGAGGTGTTTTTTGCAAAGTGCCTACCTGTAGATTTTGGCCTGTAGCTCAGCCGCCACCTAGGGAAACCTACCAAACCTGTGCATTTCTGAAAACTAGAGACCTAGGGGAATCCAAGATGGGGTGACTTGTGTGGCTCGGACCAGGTTCTGTTACCCAGAATCCTTTGCAAACCTCAAAATTTGGCTAAAAAAACACATGTTCCTCACATTTCTGTGGCAGAAAGTTCTGGAATCTGAGAGGAGCCACAAATTTCCTTCCACCCAGCGTTCCCCCACGTCTCCCGATAAAAATGATACCTCACTTGTGTGGGTAGGCCTAGCGCCCGCGACAGGAAACGCCCCAAAGCGCAACGTGGACACAGCCAAATTTTTGAAGGAAAACAGAGGTGTTTTTTGCAAAGTGCCTACCTGTAGATTTTGGCCTGTAGCTCAGCCGCCACCTAGGGAAACCTACCAAACCTGTGCATTTCTGAAAACTAGAGACCGAGGGGAATCCAAGATGATGTGACTTGTGTGGCTCGAACAAGGTTCTGTTACCCAGAATCCTTTGCAAACCTCAAAATATGGCAAAAAAAACACATGTTCCTCACATTTCTGTGGCAGAAAGTTCTGGAATCTGAGGGAGCCACAAATTTCCTTCCACCCAGCGTTCCCCCACGTCTCCTGATAAAAATGATACCTCACTTGTGTGGGTAGGCCTAGCGCCCGCGACAGGAAACGCCCCAAAGCGCAACGTGGACACAGCCAAATTTTTGAAGGAAAACAGAGGTGTTTTTTGCAAAGTGCCTACCTGTAGATTTTGGCCTGTAGCTCAGCCGCCACCTAGGGAAACCTACCAAACCTGTGCATTTCTGAAAACTAGAGACCGAGGGGAATCCAAGATGGGGTGACTTGTGTGGCTCGGACAAGGTTCTGTTACCCAGAATCCTTTGCAAACCTCAAAATATGGCTAAAAAAACACATGTTCCTCACATTTCTGTGGCAGAAAGTTCTGGAATCTGAGGGAGCCACAAATTTCCTTCCACCCAGCGTTCCCCCACGTCTCCTGATAAAAATGATACCTCACTTGTGTGGGTAGGCCTAGCGCCCGCGACAGGAAACGCCCCAAAGCGCAACGTGGACACAGCCAAATTTTTGAAGGAAAACAGAGGTGTTTTTTGCAAAGTGCCTACCTGTAGATTTTGGCCTGTAGCTCAGCCGCCACCTAGGGAAACCTATCAAACCTGTGCATTTCTGAAAACTAGAGACCTAGGGGAATCTAAGATGGGGTGACTTGTGTGGCTCGGACCAGGTTCTGTTACCCAGAATCCTTTGCAAACCTCAAAATTTTGCTAAAAAAACACATGTTCCTCATATTTCTGTATCAGAAAGTTCTGGAATCTGAGAGGAGCCACAAATTTCCTTCCACCCAGCGTTCCCCCACGTCTCCCGATAAAAATGATACCACACTTGCGTGGGTAGGCCTAGCGCCCGCGACAGGAAACGCCCCAAAGCGCAACGTGGACACAGCCAAATTTTTGAAGGAAAACAGAGGTGTTTTTTGCAAAGGTCCTACCTGTAGATTTTGGCCTGTAGCTCAGCCGCCACCTAGGGAAACCTACCAAACCTGTGCCTTTCTGAAAACTAGAGACCTAGGGGAATCCAAGATGGGGTGACTTGTGTGGCTCGGACCAGGTTCTGTTACCCAGAATCCATTGCAAACCTCCAAATTTGGCTAAAAAAACACATGTTCCTCACATTTCTGTGGCAGAAAGTTCTGGAATCTGAGAGGAGCCACAAATTTCCTTTCACCCAGCGTTCCCCCACGTCTCCCGATAAAAATGATACCTCACTTGTGTGGGTAGGCCTAGCGCCCGCGACAGGAAACGCCCCAAAGCGCAACGTGGACACAGCCAAATTTTTGAAGGAAAACAGAGGTGTTTTTTGCAAAGTGCCTACCTGTAGATTTTGGCCAGTAGCTCAGCCGCCACCTAGGGAAACCTACCAAACCTGTGCATTTCTGAAAACTAGAGACCGAGGGGAATCCAAGATGATGTGACTTGTGTGGCTCGGACAAGGTTCTGTTACCCAGAATCCTTTGCAAACCTCAAAATATGGCAAAAAAAACACATGTTCCTCACATTTCTGTGGCAGAAAGTTCTGGAATCTGAGGGAGCCACAAATTTCCTTCCACCCAGCGTTCCCCCACGTCTCCTGATAAAAATGATACCTCACTTGTGTGGGTAGGCCTAGCGCCCGCGACAGGAAACGCCCCAAAGCGCAACGTGGACACAGCCAAATTTTTGAAGGAAAACAGAGGTGTTTTTTGCAAAGTGCCTACCTGTAGATTTTGGCCTGTAGCTCAGCCGCCACTTAGGGAAACCTACCAAACCTGTGCATTTCTGAAAACTAGAGACCGAGGGGAATCCAAGATGGGGTGACTTGTGTGGCTCGGACAAGGTTCTGTTACCCAGAATCCTTTGCAAACCTCAAAATATGGCTAAAAAAACACATGTTCCTCACATTTCTGTGGCAGAAAGTTCTGGAATCTGAGGGAGCCACAAATTTCCTTCCACCCAGCGTTCCCCCACGTCTCCTGATAAAAATGATACCTCACTTGTGTGGGTAGGCCTAGCGCCCGCGACAGGAAACGCCCCAAAGCGCAACGTGGACACAGCCAAATTTTTGAAGGAAAACAGAGGTGTTTTTTGCAAAGTGCCTACCTGTAGATTTTGGCCTGTAGCTCAGCCGCCACCTAGGGAAACCTATCAAACCTGTGCATTTCTGAAAACTAGAGACCTAGGGGAATCTAAGATGGGGTGACTTGTGTGGCTCGGACCAGGTTCTGTTACCCAGAATCCTTTGCAAACCTCAAAATTTTGCTAAAAAAACACATGTTCCTCATATTTCTGTATCAGAAAGTTCTGGAATCTGAGAGGAGCCACAAATTTCCTTCCACCCAGCGTTCCCCCACGTCTCCCGATAAAAATGATACCACACTTGCGTGGGTAGGCCTAGCGCCCGCGACAGGAAACGCCCCAAAGCGCAACGTGGACACAGCCAAATTTTTGAAGGAAAACAGAGGTGTTTTTTGCAAAGGTCCTACCTGTAGATTTTGGCCTGTAGCTCAGCCGCCACCTAGGGAAACCTACCAAACCTGTGCCTTTCTGAAAACTAGAGACCTAGGGGAATCCAAGATGGGGTGACTTGTGTGGCTCGGACCAGGTTCTGTTACCCAGAATCCATTGCAAACCTCCAAATTTGGCTAAAAAAACACATGTTCCTCACATTTCTGTGGCAGAAAGTTCTGGAATCTGAGAGGAGCCACAAATTTCCTTTCACCCAGCGTTCCCCCACGTCTCCCGATAAAAATGATACCTCACTTGTGTGGGTAGGCCTAGCGCCCGCGACAGGAAACGCCCCAAAGCGCAACGTGGACACAGCCAAATTTTTGAAGGAAAACAGAGGTGTTTTTTGCAAAGTGCCTACCTGTAGATTTTGGCCAGTAGCTCAGCCGCCACCTAGGGAAACCTACCAAACCTGTGCATTTCTGAAAACTAGAGACCTAGGGGAATCCAAGATGGGGTGACTTGTGTGGCTCGGACCAGGTTCTGTTACCCAGAATCCTTTGCAAACCTCAAAATATGGCTAAAAAAACACATGTTCCTCACATTTCTATGGCAGAAAGTTCTGGAATCTGAGAGGAGCCACAAATTTCCTTCCACCCAGCGTTTCCCCACGTCTCTCGATAAAAATGATACCTCACTTGTGTGGGTAGGCCTAGCGCCCGCGACAGGAAACGCCCCAAAGCGCAACGTGGACACAGCCAAATTTTTGAAGGAAAACAGAGGTGTTTTTTGCAAAGTGCCTACCTGTAGATTTTGGCCTGTAGCTCAGCCGCCACCTAGGGAAACCTACCAAACCTGTGCATTTCTGAAAACTAGAGACCTAGGGGAATCCAAGATGGGGTGACTTGTGTGGCTCGGACCAGGTTCTGTTACCCAGAATCCTTTGCAAACCTCAAAATTTGGCTAAAAAAACACATGTTCCTCACATTTCTGTGGCAGAAAGTTCTGGAATCTGAGAGGAGCCACAAATTTCCTTCCACCCAGCGTTCCCCCACGTCTCCCGATAAAAATGATACCTCACTTGTGTGGGTAGGCTTAGCGCCCGCGACAGGAAACGCCCCAAAGCGCAACGTGGACACAGCCAAATTTTTGAAGGAAAACAGAGGTGTTTTTTGCAAAGTGCCTACCTGTAGATTTTGGCCTGTAGCTCAGCCGCCACCTAGGGAAACCTACCAAACCTGTGCATTTCTGAAAACTAGAGACCGAGGGGAATCCAAGATGATGTGACTTGTGTGGCTCGGACAAGGTTCTGTTACCCAGAATCCTTTGCAAACCTCAAAATATGGCTAAAAAAACACATGTTCCTCACATTTCTGTGGCAGAAAGTTCTGGAATCTGAGGGAGCCACAAATTTCCTTCCACCCAGCGTTCCCCCACGTCTCCTGATAAAAATGATACCTCACTTGTGTGGGTAGGCCTAGCGCCCGCGACAGGAAACGCCCCAAAGCGCAACGTGGACACAGCCAAATTTTTGAAGGAAAACAGAGGTGTTTTTTGCAAAGTGCCTACCTGTAGATTTTGGCCTGTAGCTCAGCCGCCACCTAGGGAAACCTATCAAACCTGTGCATTTCTGAAAACTAGAGACCTAGGGGAATCTAAGATGGGGTGACTTGTGTGGCTCGGACCAGGTTCTGTTACCCAGAATCCTTTGCAAACCTCAAAATTTTGCTAAAAAAACACATGTTCCTCATATTTCTGTATCAGAAAGTTCTGGAATCTGAGAGGAGCCACAAATTTCCTTCCACCCAGAGTTCCCCCACGTCTCCCGATAAAAATGATACCACACTTGCGTGGGTAGGCCTAGCGCCCGCGACAGGAAACGCCCCAAAGCGCAACGTGGACACAGCCAAATTTTTGAAGGAAAACAGAGGTGTTTTTTGCAAAGGTCCTACCTGTAGATTTTGGCCTGTAGCTCAGCCGCCACCTAGGGAAACCTACCAAACCTGTGCCTTTCTGAAAACTAGAGACCTAGGGGAATCCAAGATGGGGTGACTTGTGTGGCTCGGACCAGGTTCTGTTACCCAGAATCCATTGCAAACCTCCAAATTTGGCTAAAAAAACACATTTTCCTCACATTTCTGTGGCAGAAAGTTCTGGAATCTGAGAGGAGCCACAAATTTCCTTTCACCCAGCGTTCCCCCACGTCTCCCGATAAAAATGATACCTCACTTGTGTGGGTAGGCCTAGCGCCCGCGACAGGAAACGCCCCAAAGCGCAACGTGGACACAGCCAAATTTTTGAAGGAAAACAGAGGTGTTTTTTGCAAAGTGCCTACCTGTAGATTTTGGCCAGTAGCTCAGCCGCCACCTAGGGAAACCTACCAAACCTGTGCATTTCTGAAAACTAGAGACCTAGGGGAATCCAAGATGGGGTGACTTGTGTGGCTCGGACCAGGTTCTGTTACCCAGAATCCTTTGCAAACCTCAAAATATGGCTAAAAAAACACATGTTCCTCACATTTCTATGGCAGAAAGTTCTGGAATCTGAGAGGAGCCACAAATTTCCTTCCACCCAGCGTTCCCCCACGTCTCCCGATAAAAATGATACCTCACTTGTGTGGGTAGGCCTAGCGCCCGCGACAGGAAACGCCCCAAAGCGCAACGTGGACACAGCCAAATTTTTGAAGGAAAACAGAGGTGTTTTTTGCAAAGTGCCTACCTGTAGATTTTGGCCTGTAGCTCAGCCGCCACCTAGGGAAACCTACCAAACCTGTGCATTTCTGAAAACTAGAGACCTAGGGGAATCCAAGATGGGGTGACTTGTGTGGCTCGGACCAGGTTCTGTTACCCAGAATCCTTTGCAAACCTCAAAATTTGGCTAAAAAAACACATGTTCCTCACATTTCTGTGGCAGAAAGTTCTGGAATCTGAGAGGAGCCACAAATTTCCTTCCACCCAGCGTTCCCCCACGTCTCCCGATAAAAATGATACCTCACTTGTGTTGGTAGGCCTAGCGCCCGCGACAGAAAACGCCCCAAAGCGCAACGTGGACACAGCCAAATTTTTTAAGGAAAACAGAGGTGTTTTTTGCAAAGTGCCTACCTGTAGATTTTGGCCTGTAGCTCAGCCGCCACCTAGGGAAACCTACCAAACCTGTGCATTTCTGAAAACTAGAGATCGAGGGGAATCCAAGATGGGGTGACTTGTGTGGCTCGGACCAGGTTCTGTTACCCAGAATCCTTTGCAAACCTCAAAATTTTGCTAAAAAAACACTTGTTCCTCATATTTCTGTATCAGAAAGTCCTGGAATCTGAGAGGAGCCACTAATTTCCTTCCACCCAGCGTTCCCCCACGTCTCCCGATAAAAATGATACCACACTTGCGTGGGTAGGCCTAGCGCCCGCGACAGGAAATACCCCAAAGCGCAACGTGGACACAGCCAAATTTTTGAAGGAAAACAGAGGTGTTTTTTGCAAAGGTCCTACCTCTAGATTTTGGCCTGTAGCTCAGCCGCCACCTAGGGAAACCTACCAAACCTGTGCATTTCTGAAAACTAGAGACCTAGGGGAATCCAAGATGGGGTGAGTTGTGTGGCTCGGACCAGGTTCTGTTACCCAGAATCCTTTGCAAACCTCAAAATATGGCTAAAAAAACACATGTTCCTCACATTTCTGTGGCAGAAAGTTCTGGAATCTGAGGGAGCCACAAATTTCCTTCCACCCAGCGTTCCCCCACGTCTCCCGATAAAAATGATACCTCACTTGTGTGGGTAGGCCTAGCGCCCGCGACAGGAAACGCCCCAAAGCGCAACGTGGACACAGCCAAATTTTTGAAGGAAAACAGAGGTGTTTTTTGCAATGTGCCTACCTGTAGATTTTGGCCTGTAGCTCAGCCGCCACCTAGGGAAACCTACCAAACCTGTGCCTTTCTGAAAACTAGAGACCTAGGGGAATCCAAGATGGGGTGACTTGTGTGGCTCGGATCCAGGTTCTGTTACCCAGAATCCTTTGCAAACCTCAAAATATGGCTAAAAAAACACATGTTCCTCACATTTCTGTGGCAGAAAGTTCTGGAATCTGAGAGGAGCCACAAATTTCCTTCCACCCAGCGTTCCCCCACGTCTCCCGATAAAAATGATACCTCACTTGTGTGGGTAGGCCTAGCGCCCGCGACAGGAAACGCCCCAAAGCGCAACGTGGACACAGCCAAATTTTTGAAGGAAAACAGAGGTGTTTTTTGCAAAGTGCCTACCTGTAGATTTTGGCCTGTAGCTCAGCCGCCACCTAGGGAAACCTATCAAACCTGTGCATTTCTGAAAACTAGAGACCTAGGGGAATCTAAGATGGGGTGACTTGTGTGGCTCGGACCAGGTTCTGTTACCCAGAATCCTTTGCAAACCTCAAAATTTTGCTAAAAAAACACATGTTCCTCATATTTCTGTATCAGAAAGTTCTGGAATCTGAGAGGAGCCACAAATTTCCTTCCACCCAGCGTTCCCCCACGTCTCCCGATAAAAATGATACCACACTTGCGTGGGTAGGCCTAGCGCCCGCGACAGGAAACGCCCCAAAGCGCAACGTGGACACAGCCAAATTTTTGAAGGAAAACAGAGGTGTTTTTTGCAAAGGTCCTACCTGTAGATTTTGGCCTGTAGCTCAGCCGCCACCTAGGGAAACCTACCAAACCTGTGCCTTTCTGAAAACTAGAGACCTAGGGGAATCCAAGATGGGGTGACTTGTGTGGCTCGGACCAGGTTCTGTTACCCAGAATCCATTGCAAACCTCCAAATTTGGCTAAAAAAACACATGTTCCTCACATTTCTGTGGCAGAAAGTTCTGGAATCTGAGAGGAGCCACAAATTTCCTTTCACCCAGCGTTCCCCCACGTCTCCCGATAAAAATGATACCTCACTTGTGTGGGTAGGCCTAGCGCCCGCGACAGGAAACGCCCCAAAGCGCAACGTGGACACAGCCAAATTTTTGAAGGAAAACAGAGGTGTTTTTTGCAAAGTGCCTACCTGTAGATTTTGGCAGTAGATCAGCCGCCACCTAGGGAAACCTACCAAACCTGTGCATTTCTGAAAACTAGAGACCTAGGGGAATCCAAGATGGGGTGACTTGTGTGGCTCGGACCAGGTTCTGTTACCCAGAATCCTTTGCAAACCTCAAAATATGGCTAAAAAAACACATGTTCCTCACATTTCTATGGCAGAAAGTTCTGGAATCTGAGAGGAGCCACAAATTTCCTTCCACCCAGCGTTTCCCCACGTCTCTCGATAAAAATGATACCTCACTTGTGTGGGTAGGCCAAGCGCCCGCGACAGGAAACGCCCCAAAGCGCAACGTGGACACAGCCAAATTTTTGAAGGAAAACAGAGGTGTTTTTTGCAAAGTGCCTACCTGTAGATTTTGGCCTGTAGCTCAGCCGCCACCTAGGGAAACCTACCAAACCTGTGCATTTCTGAAAACTAGAGACCTAGGGGAATCCAAGATGGGGTGACTTGTGTGGCTCGGACCAGGTTCTGTTACCCAGAATCCTTTGCAAACCTCAAAATTTGGCTAAAAAAACACATGTTCCTCACATTTCTGTGGCAGAAAGTTCTGGAATCTGAGAGGAGCCACAAATTTCCTTCCACCCAGCGTTCCCCCACGTCTCCCGATAAAAATGATACCTCACTTGTGTGGGTAGGCCTAGCGCCCGCGACAGGAAACGCCCCAAAGCGCAACGTGGACACAGCCAAATTTTTGAAGGAAAACAGAGGTGTTTTTTGCAAAGTGCCTACCTGTAGATTTTGGCCTGTAGCTCAGCCGCCACCTAGGGAAACCTACCAAACCTGTGCATTTCTGAAAACTAGAGACCGAGGGGAATCCAAGATGATGTGACTTGTGTGGCTCGGACAAGGTTCTGTTACCCAGAATCCTTTGCAAACCTCAAAATATGGCTAAAAAAACACATGTTCCTCACATTTCTGTGGCAGAAAGTTCTGGAATCTGAGGGAGCCACAAATTTCCTTCCACCCAGCGTTCCCCCACGTCTCCTGATAAAAATGATACCTCACTTGTGTGGGTAGGCCTAGCGCCCGCGACAGGAAACGCCCCAAAGCGCAACGTGGACACAGCCAAATTTTTGAAGGAAAACAGAGGTGTTTTTTGCAAAGTGCCTACCTGTAGATTTTGGCCTGTAGCTCAGCCGCCACCTAGGGAAACCTATCAAACCTGTGCATTTCTGAAAACTAGAGACCTAGGGGAATCTAAGATGGGGTGACTTGTGTGGCTCGGACCAGGTTCTGTTACCCAGAATCCTTTGCAAACCTCAAAATTTTGCTAAAAAAACACATGTTCCTCATATTTCTGTATCAGAAAGTTCTGGAATCTGAGAGGAGCCACAAATTTCCTTCCACCCAGAGTTCCCCCACGTCTCCCGATAAAAATGATACCACACTTGCGTGGGTAGGCCTAGCGCCCGCGACAGGAAACGCCCCAAAGCGCAACGTGGACACAGCCAAATTTTTGAAGGAAAACAGAGGTGTTTTTTGCAAAGGTCCTACCTGTAGATTTTGGCCTGTAGCTCAGCCGCCACCTAGGGAAACCTACCAAACCTGTGCCTTTCTGAAAACTAGAGACCTAGGGGAATCCAAGATGGGGTGACTTGTGTGGCTCGGACCAGGTTCTGTTACCCAGAATCCATTGCAAACCTCCAAATTTGGCTAAAAAAACACATTTTCCTCACATTTCTGTGGCAGAAAGTTCTGGAATCTGAGAGGAGCCACAAATTTCCTTTCACCCAGCGTTCCCCCACGTCTCCCGATAAAAATGATACCTCACTTGTGTGGGTAGGCCTAGCGCCCGCGACAGGAAACGCCCCAAAGCGCAACGTGGACACAGCCAAATTTTTGAAGGAAAACAGAGGTGTTTTTTGCAAAGTGCCTACCTGTAGATTTTGGCCAGTAGCTCAGCCGCCACCTAGGGAAACCTACCAAACCTGTGCATTTCCGAAAACTAGAGACCTAGGGGAATCCAAGATGGGGTGACTTGTGTGGCTCGGACCAGGTTCTGTTACCCAGAATCCTTTGCAAACCTCAAAATATGGCTAAAAAAACACATGTTCCTCACATTTCTATGGCAGAAAGTTCTGGAATCTGAGAGGAGCCACAAATTTCCTTCCCCCCAGCGTTCCCCCACGTCTCCCGATAAAAATGATACCTCACTTGTGTGGGTAGGCCTAGCGCCCGCGACAGGAAACGCCCCAAAGCGCAACGTGGACACAGCCAAATTTTTGAAGGAAAACAGAGGTGTTTTTTGCAAAGTGCCTACCTGTAGATTTTGGCCTGTAGCTCAGCCGCCACCTAGGGAAACCTACCAAACCTGTGCATTTCTGAAAACTAGAGACCTAGGGGAATCCAAGATGGGGTGACTTGTGTGGCTCGGACCAGGTTCTGTTACCCAGAATCCTTTGCAAACCTCAAAATTTGGCTAAAAAAACACATGTTCCTCACATTTCTGTGGCAGAAAGTTCTGGAATCTGAGAGGAGCCACAAATTTCCTTCCACCCAGCGTTCCCCCACGTCTCCCGATAAAAATGATACCTCACTTGTGTTGGTAGGCCTAGCGCCCGCGACAGAAAACGCCCCAAAGCGCAACGTGGACACAGCCAAATTTTTTAAGGAAAACAGAGGTGTTTTTTGCAAAGTGCCTACCTGTAGATTTTGGCCTGTAGCTCAGCCGCCACCTAGGGAAACCTACCAAACCTGTGCATTTCTGAAAACTAGAGATCGAGGGGAATCCAAGATGGGGTGACTTGTGTGGCTCGGACCAGGTTCTGTTACCCAGAATCCTTTGCAAACCTCAAAATTTTGCTAAAAAAACACTTGTTCCTCATATTTCTGTATCAGAAAGTCCTGGAATCTGAGAGGAGCCACAAATTTCCTTCCACCCAGCGTTCCCCCACGTCTCCCGATAAAAATGATACCACACTTGCGTGGGTAGGCCTAGCGCCCGCGACAGGAAATACCCCAAAGCGCAACGTGGACACAGCCAAATTTTTGAAGGAAAACAGAGGTGTTTTTTGCAAAGGTCCTACCTCTAGATTTTGGCCTGTAGCTCAGCCGCCACCTAGGGAAACCTACCAAACCTGTGCATTTCTGAAAACTAGAGACCTAGGGGAATCCAAGATGGGGTGAGTTGTGTGGCTCGGACCAGGTTCTGTTACCCAGAATCCTTTGCAAACCTCAAAATATGGCTAAAAAAACACATGTTCCTCACATTTCTGTGGCAGAAAGTTCTGGAATCTGAGGGAGCCACAAATTTCCTTCCACCCAGCGTTCCCCCACGTCTCCCGATAAAAATGATACCTCACTTGTGTGGGTAGGCCTAGCGCCCGCGACAGGAAACGCCCCAAAGCGCAACGTGGACACAGCCAAATTTTTGAAGGAAAACAGAGGTGTTTTTTGCAATGTGCCTACCTGTAGATTTTGGCCTGTAGCTCAGCCGCCACCTAGGGAAACCTACCAAACCTGTGCCTTTCTGAAAACTAGAGACCTAGGGGAATCCAAGATGGGGTGACTTGTGTGGCTCGGATCCAGGTTCTGTTACCCAGAATCCTTTGCAAACCTCAAAATATGGCTAAAAAAACACATGTTCCTCACATTTCTGTGGCAGAAAGTTCTGGAATCTGAGAGGAGCCACAAATTTCCTTCCACCCAGCGTTCCCCCACGTCTCCCGATAAAAATGATACCTCACTTGTGTGGGTAGGCCTAGCGCCCGCGACAGGAAACGCCCCAAAGCGCAACGTGGACACAGCCAAATTTTTGAAGGAAAACAGAGGTGTTTTTTGCAAAGGTCCTACCTGTAGATTTTGGCCTGTAGCTCAGCCGCCACCTAGGGAAACCTACCAAACCTGTGCATTTCTGAAAACTAGAGACCTAGGGGAATCCAAGATGGGGTGACTTGTGTGGCTCGGACCAAGTTCTGTTACCCAGAATCCTTTGCAAACCTCAAAATTTGGCTAAAAAAACACATATTCCTCACATTCCTGTATCAGAAAGTTCTGGAATCTGAGAGGAGCCACAAATTTCCTTCCACCCAGCGTTCCCCCACGTCTCCCGATAAAAATGATACCACACTTGCGTGGGTAGGCCTAGCGCCCGCGACAGGAAACGCCCCAAAGAGCAACGTGGACACAGCCAAATTTTTGAAGGAAAACAGAGGTGTTTTTTGCAAAGGTCCTACCTGTAGATTTTGGCCTGTAGCTCAGCCGCCACCTAGGGAAACCTACCAAACCTGTGCATTTCTGAAAACTAGAGACCTAGGGGAATCCAAGATGGGGTGACTTGTGTGGCTCGGACCAGGTTCTGTTACCCAGAATCCTTTGCAAACCTCAAAATATGGCTAAAAAAACACATGTTCCTCACATTTCTGTGGCAGAAAGTTCTGGAATCTGAGGGAGCCACAAATTTCCTTCCACCCAGCGTTCCCCCACGTCTCCCGATAAAAATGATACCTCACTTGTGTGGGTAGGCCTAGCGCCCGCGACAGGAAACGCCCCAAAGCGCAACGTGGACACAGCCAAATATTTGAAGGAAAACAGAGGTGTTTTTTGCAAAGTGCCTACCTGTAGATTTTGGCCTGTAGCTCAGCCGCCACCTAGGGAAACCTATCAAACCTGTGCATATCTGAAAACTAGAGACCTAGGGGAATCCAAGATGGGGTGACTTGTGTGGCTCGGACCAGGTTCTGTTACCCAGAATCCTTTGCAAACCTCAAAATTTGGCTAAAAAAACACATGTTCCTCATATTTCTGTATCAGAAAGTTCTGGAATCTGAGAGGAGCCACAAATTTCCTTCCACCCAGCGTTCCCCCACGTCTCCCGATAAAAATGATACCACACTTGTGTGGGTAGGCCTAGCGCCCGCGACAGGAAACGCCCCAAAGCGCAACGTGGACACAGCCAAATTTTTGAAGGAAAACAGAGGTGTTTTTTGCAAAGGTCCTACCTGTAGATTTTGGCCTGTAGCTCAGCCGCCACCTAGGGAAACCTACCAAACCTGTGCATTTCTGAAAACTAGAGACCTAGGGGAATCCAAGATGGGGTGACTTGTGTGGCTCGGACCAGGTTCTGTTACCCAGAATCCTTTGCAAACCTCAAAATTTGGCTAAAAAAACACATGTTCCTCACATTTCTGTGGCAGAAAGTTCTGGAATCTGAGAGGAGCCACAAATTTCCTTCCACCCAGCGTTCCCCCACGTCTCCCGATAGAAATGATACCTCACTTGTGTGGGTAGGCCTAGCGCCCGCGACAGGAAACGCCCCAAAGCGCAACGTGGACACAGCCAAATTTTTGAAGGAAAACAGAGGTGTTTTTTGCAAAGGTCCTACCTGTAGATTTTGGCCTGTAGCTCAGCCGCCACCTAGGGAAACCTACCAAACCTGTGCATTTCTGAAAACTAGAGACCTAGGGGAATCCAAGATGGGGTGACTTGTGTGGCTCGGACCAGGTTCTGTTACCCAGAATCCTTTGCAAACCTCAAAATTTGGCTAAAAAAACACATGTTCCTCACATTTCTGTGGCAGAAAGTTCTGGAATCTGAGAGGAGCCACAAATTTCCTTCCACCCAGCGTTCCCCCACGTCTCCCAATAAAAATGATACCTCACTTGTGTGGGTAGGCCTAGCGCCCGCGACAGGAAACGCCCCAAAGCGCAACGTGGACACAGCCAAATTTTTGAAGGAAAACAGAGGTGTTTTTTGCAAAGTGCCTACCTGTAGATTTTGGCCTGTAGCTCAGCCGCCACCTAGGGAAACCTACCAAACCTGTGCATTTCTGAAAACTAGAGACCGAGGGGAATCCAAGATGGGGTGACTTGTGTGGCTCGGACAAGGTTCTGTTACCCAGAATCCTTTGCAAACCTCAAAATATGGCTAAAAAAACACATGTTCCTCACATTTCTGTGGCAGAAAGTTCTGGAATCTGAGGGAGCCACAAATTTCCTTCCACCCAGCGTTCCCCCACGTCTCCTGATAAAAATGATACCTCACTTGTGTGGGTAGGCCTAGCGCCCGCGACAGGAAACGCCCCAAAGCACAACGTGGACACAGCCAAATTTTGGAAGGAAAACAGAGGTGTTTTTTGCAAAGTGCCTACCTGTAGATTTTGGCCTGTAGCTCAGCCGCCACCTAGGGAAACCTATCAAACCTGTGCATTTCTGAAAACTAGAGACCTAGGGGAATCTAAGATGGGGTGACTTGTGTGGCTCGGACCAGGTTCTGTTACCCAGAATCCTTTGCAAACCTCAAAATTTTGCTAAAAAAACACATGTTCCTCATATTTCTGTATCAGAAAGTTCTGGAATCTGAGAGGAGCCACAAATTTCCTTCCACCCAGCGTTCCCCCACGTCTCCCGATAAAAATGATACCACACTTGCGTGGGTAGGCCTAGCGCCCGCGACAGGAAACGCCCCAAAGCGCAACGTGGACACAGCCAAATTTTTGAAGGAAAACAGAGGTGTTTTTTGCAAAGGTCCTACCTGTAGATTTTGGCCTGTAGCTCAGCCGCCACCTAGGGAAACCTACCAAACCTGTGCCTTTCTGAAAACTAGAGACCTAGGGGAATCCAAGATGGGGTGACTTGTGTGGCTCGGACCAGGTTCTGTTACCCAGAATCCATTGCAAACCTCCAAATTTGGCTAAAAAAACACATGTTCCTCACATTTCTGTGGCAGAAAGTTCTGGAATCTGAGAGGAGCCACAAATTTCCTTTCACCCAGCGTTTCCCCACGTCTCCCGATAAAAATGATACCTCACTTGTGTGGGTAGGCCTAGCGCCCGCGACAGGAAACGCCCCAAAGCGCAACGTGGACACAGCCAAATTTTTGAAGGAAAACAGAGGTGTTTTTTGCAAAGTGCCTACCTGTAGATTTTGGCCAGTAGCTCAGCCGCCACCTAGGGAAACCTACCAAACCTGTGCATTTCTGAAAACTAGAGACCTAGGGGAATCCAAGATGGGGTGACTTGTGTGGCTCGGACCAGGTTCTGTTACCCAGAATCCTTTGCAAACCTCAAAATATGGCTAAAAAAACACATGTTCCTCACATTTCTATGGCAGAAAGTTCTGGAATCTGAGAGGAGCCACAAATTTCCTTCCACCCAGCGTTTCCCCACGTCTCTCGATAAAAATGATACCTCACTTGTGTGGGTAGGCCTAGCGCCCGCGACAGGAAACGCCCCAAAGCGCAACGTGGACACAGCCAAATTTTTGAAGGAAAACAGAGGTGTTTTTTGCAAAGTGCCTACCTGTAGATTTTGGCCTGTAGCTCAGCCGCCACCTAGGGAAACCTACCAAACCTGTGCATTTCTGAAAACTAGAGACCTAGGGGAATCCAAGATGGGGTGACTTGTGTGGCTCGGACCAGGTTCTGTTACCCAGAATCCTTTGCAAACCTCAAAATTTGGCTAAAAAAACACATGTTCCTCACATTTCTGTGGCAGAAAGATCTGGAATCTGAGAGGAGCCACAAATTTCCTTCCACCCAGCGTTCCCCCACGTCTCCCGATAAAAATGATACCTCACTTGTGTGGGTAGGCCTAGCGCCCGCGACAGGAAACGCCCCAAAGCGCAACGTGGACACAGCCAAATTTTTGAAGGAAAACAGAGGTGTTTTTTGCAAAGTGCCTACCTGTAGATTTTGGCCTGTAGCTCAGCCGCCACCTAGGGAAACCTACCAAACCTGTGCATTTCTGAAAACTAGAGACCGAGGGGAATCCAAGATGATGTGACTTGTGTGGCTCGGACAAGGTTCTGTTACCCAGAATCCTTTGCAAACCTCAAAATATGGCTAAAAAAACACATGTTCCTCACATTTCTGTGGCAGAAAGTTCTGGAATCTGAGGGAGCCACAAATTTCCTTCCACCCAGCGTTCCCCCACGTCTCCTGATAAAAATGATACCTCACTTGTGTGGGTAGGCCTAGCGCCCGCGACAGGAAACGCCCCAAAGCGCAACGTGGACACAGCCAAATTTTTGAAGGAAAACAGAGGTGTTTTTTGCAAAGTGCCTACCTGTAGATTTTGGCCTGTAGCTCAGCCGCCACCTAGGGAAACCTATCAAACCTGTGCATTTCTGAAAACTAGAGACCTAGGGGAATCTAAGATGGGGTGACTTGTGTGGCTCGGACCAGGTTCTGTTACCCAGAATCCTTTGCAAACCTCAAAATTTTGCTAAAAAAACACATGTTCCTCATATTTCTGTATCAGAAAGTTCTGGAATCTGAGAGGAGCCACAAATTTCCTTCCACCCAGAGTTCCCCCACGTCTCCCGATAAAAATGATACCACACTTGCGTGGGTAGGCCTAGCGCCCGCGACAGGAAACGCCCCAAAGCGCAACGTGGACACAGCCAAATTTTTGAAGGAAAACAGAGGTGTTTTTTGCAAAGGTCCTACCTGTAGATTTTGGCCTGTAGCTCAGCCGCCACCTAGGGAAACCTACCAAACCTGTGCCTTTCTGAAAACTAGAGACCTAGGGGAATCCAAGATGGGGTGACTTGTGTGGCTCGGACCAGGTTCTGTTACCCAGAATCCATTGCAAACCTCCAAATTTGGCTAAAAAAACACATTTTCCTCACATTTCTGTGGCAGAAAGTTCTGGAATCTGAGAGGAGCCACAAATTTCCTTTCACCCAGCGTTCCCCCACGTCTCCCGATAAAAATGATACCTCACTTGTGTGGGTAGGCCTAGCGCCCGCGACAGGAAACGCCCCAAAGCGCAACGTGGACACAGCCAAATTTTTGAAGGAAAACAGAGGTGTTTTTTGCAAAGTGCCTACCTGTAGATTTTGGCCAGTAGCTCAGCCGCCACCTAGGGAAACCTACCAAACCTGTGCATTTCTGAAAACTAGAGACCTAGGGGAATCCAAGATGGGGTGACTTGTGTGGCTCGGACCAGGTTCTGTTACCCAGAATCCTTTGCAAACCTCAAAATATGGCTAAAAAAACACATGTTCCTCACATTTCTATGGCAGAAAGTTCTGGAATCTGAGAGGAGCCACAAATTTCCTTCCACCCAGCGTTCCCCCACGTCTCCCGATAAAAATGATACCTCACTTGTGTGGGTAGGCCTAGCGCCCGCGACAGGAAACGCCCCAAAGCGCAACGTGGACACAGCCAAATTTTTGAAGGAAAACAGAGGTGTTTTTTGCAAAGGTCCTACCTGTAGATTTTGGCCTGTAGCTCAGCCGCCACCTAGGGAAACCTACCAAACCTGTGCATTTCTGAAAACTAGAGACCTAGGGGAATCCAAGATGGGGTGACTTGTGTGGCTCGGACCAGGTTCTGTTACCCAGAATCCTTTGCAAACCTCAAAATTTGGCTAAAAAAACACATGTTCCTCACATTTCTGTGGCAGAAAGTTCTGGAATCTGAGAGGAGCCACAAATTTCCTTCCACCCAGCGTTCCCCCACGTCTCCCGATAAAAATGATACCTCACTTGTGTTGGTAGGCCTAGCGCCCGCGACAGAAAACGCCCCAAAGCGCAACGTGGACACAGCCAAATTTTTTAAGGAAAACAGAGGTGTTTTTTGCAAAGTGCCTACCTGTAGATTTTGGCCTGTAGCTCAGCCGCCACCTAGGGAAACCTACCAAACCTGTGCATTTCTGAAAACTAGAGATCGAGGGGAATCCAAGATGGGGTGACTTGTGTGGCTCGGACAAGGTTCTGTTACCCAGAATCCTTTGCAAACCTCAAAATATGGCTAAAAAAACACATGTTCCTCACATTTCTGTGGCAGAAAGTTCTGGAATCTGAGGGAGCCACAAATTTCCTCCCACCTAGCGTTCCCCTACGTCTCCCGATAAAAATGATACCTCACTTGTGTGGGTAGGCCTAGCGCCCGCGACAGGAAACGCCCCAAAGCGCAACGTGGACACAGCCAAATTTTTGAAGGAAAACAGAGGTGTTTTTTGCAAAGTGCCTACCTGTAGATTTTGGCCTGTAGCTCAGCCGCCACCTAGAGAAACCTATCAAACCTGTGCATTTCTGAAAACTAGAGACCTAGGGGAATCTAAGATGGGGTGACTTGTGTGGCTCGGACCAGGTTCTGTTACCCAGAATCCTTTGCAAACCTCAAAATTTGGCTAAAAAAACACATGTTCCTCATATTTCTGTATCAGAAAGTTCTGGAATCTGAGAGGAGCCACAAATTTCCTTCCACCCAGCGTTCCCCCACGTCTCCCGATAAAAATGATACCACACTTGCGTGGGTAGGCCTAGCGCCCGCGACAGGAAACGCCCCAAAGCGCAACGTGGACACAGCCAAATTTTTGAAGGAAAACAGAGGTGTTTTTTGCAAAGGTCCTACCTGTAGATTTTGGCCTGTAGCTCAGCCGCCACCTAGGGAAACCTACCAAACCTGTGCATTTCTGAAAACTAGAGACCTAGGGGAATCCAAGATGGGGTGAATTGTGTGGCTCGGACCAGGTTCTGTTACCCAGAATCCTTTGCAAACCTCAAAATATGGCTAAAAATTAAACATGTTCCTCACATTTCTGTGGCAGAAAGTTTTGGAATCTGAGGGAGCCACAAATTTCCTTCCACCCAGCGTTCCCCCACGTCTCCCGATAAAAATGATACCTCACTTGTGTGGGTAGGCCTAGCGCCCGCGACAGGAAACGCCCCAAAGCGCAACGTGGACACAGCCAAATTTTGGAAGGAAAACAGAGGTGTTTTTTGCAAAGTGCCTACCTGTAGATTTTGGCCTGTAGCTCAGCCGCCACCTAGGGAAACATATCAAACCTGTGCATTTCTGAAAACTAGAGACCTAGGGGAATCCAAGATGGGGTGACTTGTGTGGCTCGGACCAGGTTCTGTTACCCAGAATCCTTTGCAAACCTCAAAATTTTGCTAAAAAAACACATGTTCCTCATATTTCTGTATCAGAAAGTTCTGGAATCTGAGAGGAGCCACAAATTTCCTTCCACCCAGCGTTCCCCCACGTCTCCCGATAAAAATGATACCACACTTGTGTGGGTAGGCCTAGCGCCCGCGACAGGAAACGCCCCAAAGCGCAACGTGGACACAGCCAAATTTTTGAAGGAAAACAGAGGTGTTTTTTGCAAAGGTCCTACCTGTAGATTTTGGCCTGTAGCTCAGCCGCCACCTAGGGAAACCTACCAAACCTGTGCATTTCTGAAAACTAGAGACCTAGGGGAATCCAAGATGGGGTGACTTGTGTGGCTCGGACCAGGTTCTGTTACCCAGAATCCTTTGCAAACCTCAAAATATGGCTAAAAAAACACATGTTCCTCACATTTCTGTGGCAGAAAGTTCTGGAATCTGAGGGAGCCACAAATTTCCTTCCACCCAGCGTTCCCCCACGTCTCCCGATAAAAATGATACCTCACTTGTGTGGGTAGGCCTAGCGCCCGCGACAGGAAACGCCCCAAAGCGCAACGTGGACACAGCCAAATTTTTGAAGGAAAACAGAGGTGTTTTTTGCAAAGTGCCTACCTGTAGATTTTGGCCTGTAGCTCAGCCGCCACCTAGGGAAACCTACCAAACCTGTGCCTTTCTGAAAACTAGAGACCTAGGGGAATCCAAGATGGGGTGACTTGTGTGGCTCGGACCAGGTTCTGTTACCCAGAATCCATTGCAAACCTCCAAATTTGGCTAAAAAAACACATGTTCCTCACATTTCTGTGGCAGAAAGTTCTGGAATCTGAGAGGAGCCACAAATTTCCTTTCACCCAGCGTTCCCCCACGTCTCCCGATAAAAATGATACCTCACTTGTGTGGGTAGGCCTAGCGCCCGCGACAGGAAACGCCCCAAAGCGCAAGGTGGACACAGCCAAATTTTTGAAGGAAAACAGAGGTGTTTTTTGCAAAGGTCCTACCTGTAGATTTTGGCCTGTAGCTCAGCCGCCACCTAGGGAAACCTACCAAACCTGTGCATTTCTGAAAACTAGAGACCTAGGGGAATCCAAGATGGGGTGAATTGTGTGGCTCGGACCAGGTTCTGTTACCCAGAATCCTTTGCAAACCTCAAAATATGGCTAAAAAAACACATGTTCCTCACATTTCTGTGGCAGAAAGTTCTGGAATCTGAGGGAGCCACAAATTTCCTTCCACCCAGCGTTCCCCCACGTCTCCCGATAAAAATGATACCTCACTTGTGTGGGTAGGCCTAGCGCCCGCGACAGGAAACGCCCCAAAGCGCAACGTGGACACAGCCAAATTTTTGAAGGAAAACAGAGGTGTTTTTTGCAAAGTGCCTACCTGTAGATTTTGGCCTGTAGCTCAGCCGCCACCTAGGGAAACCTATCAAACCTGTGCATTTCTGAAAACTAGAGACCTAGGGGAATCCAAGATGGGGTGACTTGTGTGGCTCGGACCAGGTTCTGTTACCCAGAATCCTTTGAAAACCTCAAAATTTGGCTAAAAAAACACATGTTCCTCATATTTCTGTATCAGAAAGTTCTGGAATCTGAGAGGAGCCACAAATTTCCTTCCACCCAGCGTTCCCCCACGTCTCCCGATAAAAATGATACCACACTTGTGTGGGTAGGCCTAGCGCCCGCGACAGGAAACGCCCCAAAGCGCAACGTGGACACAGCCAAATATTTGAAGGAAAACAGAGGTGTTTTTTGCAAAGGTCCTACCTGTAGATTTTGGCCTGTAGCTCAGCCGCCACCTAGGGAAACCTACCAAACCTGTGCATTTCTGAAAACTAGAGACCTAGGGGAATCCAAGATGGGGTGACTTGTGTGGCTCGGACCAGGTTCTGTTACCCAGAATCCTTTGCAAACCTCAAAATTTGGCTAAAAAAACACATGTTCCTCACATTTCTGTGGCAGAAAGTTCTGGAATCTGAGAGGAGCCACAAATTTCCTTCCACCCAGCGTTCCCCCACGTCTCCCGATAAAAATGATACCTCACTTGTGTGGGTAGGCCTAGCGCCCGCGACAGGAAACGCCCCAAAGCGCAACGTGGACACAGCCAAATTTTTGAAGGAAAACAGAGGTGTTTTTTGCAAAGGTCCTACCTGTAGATTTTGGCCTGTAGCTCAGCCGCCACCTAGGGAAACCTACCAAACCTGTGCATTTCTGAAAACTAGAGACCTAGGGGAATCCAAGATGGGGTGACTTGTGTGGCTCGGACCAGGTTCTGTTACCCAGAATCCTTTGCAAACCTCAAAATATGGCTAAAAAAACACATGTTGCTCACATTTCTGTGGCAGAAAGTTCTGGAATCTGAGAGGAGCCACAAATTTCCTTCCACCCAGCGTTCCCCCACGTCTCCCGATAAAAATGATACCTCACTTGTGTGGGTAGGCCTAGCGCCCGCGACAGGAAACGCCCCAAAGCGCAAGGTGGACACAGCCAAATTTTTGAAGGAAAACAGAGGTGTTTTTTGCAAAGTGCCTACCTGTAGATTTTGGCCTGTAGCTCAGCCGCCACCTAGGGAAACCTACCAAACCTGTGCATTTCTGAAAACTAGAGACCTAGGGGAATCCAAGATGGGGTGACTTGTGTGGCTCGGACCAGGTTCTGTTACCCAGAATCCTTTGCAAACCTCAAAATTTGGCTATAAAAACACATGTTCCTCACATTTCTGTGGCAGAAAGTTCTGGAATCTGAGAGGAGCCACAAATTTCCTTCCACCCAGCGTTCCCCCACGTCTCCCGATAAAAATGATACCTCACTTGTGTTGGTAGGCCTAGTGCCCGCGACAGGAAACGCCCCAAAGCACAACGTGGACACAGCCAAATTTTTGAAGGAAAACAGAGGTGTTTTTTGCAAAGTGCCTACCTGTAGATTTTGGCCTGTAGCTCAGCCGCCACCTAGGGAAACCTACCAAACCTGTGCATTTCTGAAAACTAGAGACCGAGGGGAATCCAAGATGGGGTGACTTGTGTGGCTCGGACAAGGTTCTGTTACCCAGAATCCTTTGCAAACCTCAAAATATGGCTAAAAAAACACATGTTCCTCACATTTCTGTGGCAGAAAGTTCTGGAATCTGAGGGAGCCACAAATTTCCTCCCACCTAGCGTTCCCCCACGTCTCCCGATAAAAATGATACCTCACTTGTGTGGGTAGGCCTAGCGCCCGCGACAGGAAACGCCCCAAAGCGCAACGTGGACACAGCCACATTTTTGAAGGAAAACAGAGGTGTTTTTTGCAAAGTGCCTACCTGTAGATTTTGGCCTGTAGCTCAGCCGCCACCTAGGGAAACCTATCAAACCTGTGCATTTCTGAAAACTAGAGACCTAGGGGAATCTAAGATGGGGTGACTTCTGTGGCTCGGACCAGGTTCTGTTACCCAGAATCCTTTGCAAACCTCAAAATTTGGCTAAAAAAACACATGTTCCTCATATTTCTGTATCAGAAAGTTCTGGAATCTGAGAGGAGCCACAAATTTCCTTCCACCCAGCGTTCCCCCACGTCTCCCGATAAAAATGATACCACACTTGCGTGGGTAGGCCTAGCGCCCGCGACAGGAAACGCCCCAAAGCGCAACGTGGACACCGCCAAATTTTTGAAGGAAAACAGAGGTGTTTTTTGCAAAGGTCCTACCTGTAGATTTTGGCCTGTAGCTCAGCCGCCACTTAGGGAAACCTACCAAACCTGTGCATTTCTGAAAACTAGAGACCTAGGGGAATCCAAGATGGGGTGAATTGTGTGGCTCGGACCAGGTTCTGTTACCCAGAATCCTTTGCAAACCTCAAAATATGGCTAAAAAAACACATGTTCCTCACATTTCTGTGGCAGAAAGTTCTGGAATCTGAGGGAGCCACAAATTTCCTTCCACCCAGCGTTCCCCCACGTCTCCCGATAAAAATTATACCACACTTGTGTGGGTAGGCCTAGCGCCCGCGACAGGAAACGCCCCAAAGCGCAACGTGGACACAGCCAAATATTTGAAGGAAAACAGAGGTGTTTTTTGCAAAGGTCCTACCTGTAGATTTTGGCCTGTAGCTCAGCCGCCACCTAGGGAAACCTACCAAACCTGTGCATTTCTGAAAACTAGAGACCTAGGGGAATCCAAGATGGGGTGACTTGTGTGGCTCGGACCAGGTTCTGTTACCCAGAATCCTTTGCAAACCTCAAAATTTGGCTAAAAAAACACATGTTCCTCACATTTCTGTGGCAGAAAGTTCTGGAATCTGAGAGGAGCCACAAATTTCCTTCCACCCAGCGTTCCCCCACGTCTCCCGATAAAAATGATACCTCACTTGTGTGGGTAGGCCTAGCGCCCGCGACAGGAAACGCCCCAAAGCGCAACGTGGACACAGCCAAATTTTTGAAGGAAAACAGAGGTGTTTTTTGCAAAGGTCCTACCTGTAGATTTTGGCCTGTAGCTCAGCCGCCACCTAGGGAAACCTACCAAACCTGTGCATTTCTGAAAACTAGAGACCTAGGGGAATCCAAGATGGGGTGACTTGTGTGGCTCGGACCAGGTTCTGTTACCCAGAATCCTTTGCAAACCTCAAAATATGGCTAAAAAAACACATGTTCCTCACATTTCTGTGGCAGAAAGTTCTGGAATCTGAGGGAGCCACAAATTTCCTTCCACCCAGCGTTCCCCCACGTCTCCCGATAAAAATGATACCTCACTTGTGTGGGTAGGCGTAGCGCCCACGACAGGAAATGCCCCAAAGCGCAACGTGGACACAGCCAAATTTTTGAAGGAAAACAGAGGTGTTTTTTGCAAAGTGCCTACCTGTAGATTTTGGCCTGTAGCTCAGCCGCCACCTAGGGAAACCAATCAAACCTGTGCATTTCTGAAAACTAGAGACCTAGGGGGAATCCAAGATGGGGTGACTTGTGTGGCTCGGACCAGGTTCTGTTACCCAGAATCCTTTGCAAACCTCAAAATTTGGCTAAAAAAACACATGTTCTTCATATTTCTGTATCAGAAAGTTCTGGAATCTGAGAGGAGCCACAAATTTCCTTCCACCCAGCGTTCCCCCACGTCTCCCGATAAAAATGATACCACACTTGTGTGGGTAGGCCTAGCGCCCGCGACAGGAAACGCCCCAAAGCGCAACGTGGACACAGCCAAATTTTTGAAGGAAAACAGAGGTGTTTTTTGCAAAGGTCCTACCTGTAGATTTTGGCCTGTAGCTCAGCCGCCACCTAGGGAAACCTACCAAACCTGTGCATTTCTGAAAACTAGAGACCTAGGGGAATCCAAGATGGGGTGACTTGTGTGGCTCGGACCAGGTTCTGTTACCCAGAATCCTTTGCAAACCTCAAAATTTGGCTAAAAAAACACATGTTCCTCACATTTCTGTGGCAGAAAGTTCTGGAATCTGAGAGGAGCCACAAATTTCCTTCCACCCAGCGTTCCCCCACGTCTCCCGATAAAAATGATACCTCACTTGTGTGGGTAGGCCTAGCGCCCGCGACAGGAAACGCCCCAAAGCGCAACGTGGACACAGCCAAATTTTTGAAGGAAAACAGAGGTGTTTTTTGCAAAGGTCCTACCTGTAGATTTTGGCCTGTAGCTCAGCCGCCACCTAGGGAAACCTACCAAACCTGTGCATTTCTGAAAACTAGAGACCTAGGGGAATCCAAGATGGGGTGACTTGTGTGGCTTGGACCAGGTTCTGTTACCCAGAATCCTTTGCAAACCTCAAAATTTGGCTAAAAAAACACATGTTCCTCACATTTATGTGGCAGAAAGTTCTGGAATCTGAGAGGAGCCACAAATTTCCTTCCACCCAGCGTTCCCCCACGTCTCCCGATAAAAATGATACCTCACTTGTGTGGGTAGGCCTAGCGCCTGCGACAGGAAACGCCCCAAAGCGCAACGTGGACACAGCCAAATTTTTGAAGGAAAACAGAGGTGTTTTTTGCAAAGTGCCTACCTGTAGATTTTGGCCTGTAGCTCAGCCGCCACCTAGGGAAACCTACCAAACCTGTGCATTTCTGAAAACTAGAGACCTAGGGGAATCCAAGATGGGGTGACTTGTGTGGCGCGGACCAGGTTCTGTTACCCAGAATCCTTTGCAAACCTCAAAATTCGGCTAAAAAAACACATGTTCCTCATATTTCTGTGGCAGAAAGTTCTGGAATCTGAGAGGAGCCACAAATTTCCTTCCACTCAGCGTTCCCCCACGTCTCCCGATAAAAATGATACCTCACTTGTGTGGGTAGGCCTAGCGCCTGCGACAGGAAACGCCCCAAAGCGCAACGTGGACACATCCAAATTTTTGAAGGAAAACAGAGGTGTTTTTTGCAAAGTGCCTACCTGTAGATTTTGGCCTGTAGCTCAGCCGCCACCTAGGGAAACCTACCAAACCTGTGCATTTCTGAAAACTAGAGACCTAGGGGAATCCAAGATTGGGTGACTTGTGTGGCTCGGACCAGGTTCTGTTACCCAGAATTGTTTGCAAACCTCAAAATTTGGCTAAAAAAACACATGTTCCTCACATTTCTGTGGCAGAAAGTTTTGGAATCTGAGAGGAGCCACAAATTTCCTTCCACCCAGAGTTCCCCCACATCTCCCGATAAAAATGATACCTCACTTGTGTGGGTAGGCCTAGCGCCCGCGACAGGAAACGCCCCAAAGCGCAATGTGGACACAGCCAAATTTTTGAAGGAAAACAGAGGTGTTTTTTGCAAAGTGCCTACCTGTAGATTTTGGCCTGTAGCTCAGCCGCCACCTAGGGAAACCTACCAAACCTGTGCATTTCTGAAAACTAGAGACCTAGGGGAATCCAAGATGGGGTGACTTGTGTGGCTCGGACCAGGTTCTGTTACCCAGAATCCTTTGCAAACCTCAAAATTTGGCTAAAAAAACACATGTTCCTCACATTTCTGTGGCAGAAAGTTCTGGAATCTAAGAGGAGCCACAAATTTCCTTCCACCCAGCGTTCCCCCACGTCTCCCGATAAAAATGATACCTCACTTGTGTGGGTAGGCCTAGCGCCCGCGACAGGAAACGCCCCAAAGCGCAACGTGGACACAGCCAAATTTTTGAAGGAAAACAGAGGTGTTTTTTGCAAAGGTCCTACCTGTAGATTTTGGCCTGTAGCTCAGCCGCCACCTAGGGAAACCTACCAAACCTGTGCATTTCTGAAAACTAGAGACCTAGGGGAATCCAAGATGGGGTGACTTGTGTGGCTCGGACCAGGTTCTGTTACCCAGAATCCTTTGCAAACCTCAAAATATGGCTAAAAAAACACATGTTCCTCACATTTCTGTGGCAGAAAGTTCTGGAATCTGAGGGAGCCACAAATTTCCTTCCACCCAGCGTTCCCCCACGTCTCTCGATAAAAATGATACCTCACTTGTGTGGGTAGGCCTAGCGCCCGCGACAGGAAATGCCCCAAAGCGCAACGTGGACACAGCCAAATTTTTGAAGGAAAACAGAGGTGTTTTTTGCAAAGGTCCTACCTGTAGATTTTGGCCTGTAGCTCAGCCGCCACCTAGGGAAACCTACCAAACCTGTGCATTTCTGAAAACTAGAGACCTAGGGGAATCCAAGATGGGGTGACTTGTGTGGCTCGGACCAGGTTCTGTTACCCAGAATCCTTTGCAAACCTCAAAATTTGGCTAAAAAAACACATGTTCCTCACATTTCTGTGGCAGAAAGTTCTGGAATCTGAGAGGAGCCACAAATTTCCTTCCACCCAGCGTTCCCCCACGTCTCCCGATAAAAATGATACCTCACTTGTGTGGGTAGGCCTAGCGCCCGCGACAGGAAACGCCCCAAAGCGCAACGTGGACACAGCCAAATTTTTGAAGGAAAACAGAGGTGTTTTTTGCAAAGGTCATACCTGTAGATTTTGGCCTGTAGCTCAGCCGCCACCTAGGGAAACCTACCAAACCTGTGCATTTCTGAAAACTAGAGACCTAGGGGAATCCAAGATGGGGTGACTTGTGTGGCTCGGACCAGGTTCTGTTACCCAGAATCCTTTGCAAACCTCAAAATTTGGCTAAAAAAACACATGTTCCTCACATTTATGTGGCAGAAAGTTCTGGAATCTGAGAGGAGCCACAAATTTCCTTCCACCCAGCGTTCCCCCACGTCTCCCGATAAAAATGATACCTCACTTGTGTGGGTAGGCCTAGCGCCTGCGACAGGAAACGCCCCAAAGCGCAACGTGGACACAGCCAAATTTTTGAAGGAAAACAGAGGTGTTTTTTGCAAAGTGCCTACCTGTAGATTTTGGCCTGTAGCTAAGCCGCCACCTAGGGAAACCTACCAAACCTGTGCATTTCTGAAAACTAGAGACCTAGGGGAATCCAAGATGGGGTGACTTGTGTGGCGCGGACCAGGTTCTGTTACCCAGAATCCTTTGCAAACCTCAAAATTCGGCTAAAAAAACACATGTTCCTCATATTTCTGTGGCAGAAAGTTCTGGAATCTGAGAGGAGCCACAAATTTCCTTCCACTCAGCGTTCCCCCACGTCTCCCGATAAAAATGATACCTCACTTGTGTGGGTAGGCCTAGCGCCTGCGACAGGAAACGCCCCAAAGCGCAACGTGGACACATCCAAATTTTTGAAGGAAAACAGAGGTGTTTTTTGCAAAGTGCCTACCTGTAGATTTTGGCCTGTAGCTCAGCCGCCACCTAGGGAAACCTACCAAACCTGTGCATTTCTGAAAACTAGAGACCTAGGGGAATCCAAGATGGGGTGACTTGTGTGGCTCGGACCAGGTTCTGTTACCCAGAATCCTTTGCAAACCTCAAAATTTGGCTAAAAAAACACATGTTCCTCACATTTCTGTGGCAGAAAGTTCTGGAATCTAAGAGGAGCCACAAATTTCCTTCCACCCAGCGTTCCCCCACGTCTCCCGATAAAAATGATACCTCACTTGTGTGGGTAGGCCTAGCGCCCGCGACAGGAAACGCCCCAAAGCGCAACGTGGACACAGCCAAATTTTTGAAGGAAAACAGAGGTGTTTTTTGCAAAGGTCCTACCTGTAGATTTTGGCCTGTAGCTCAGCCGCCACCTAGGGAAACCTACCAAACCTGTGCATTTCTGAAAACTAGAGACCTAGGGGAATCCAAGATGGGGTGACTTGTGTGGCTCGGACCAGGTTCTGTTACCCAGAATCCTTTGCAAACCTCAAAATATGGCTAAAAAAACACATGTTCCTCACATTTCTGTGGCAGAAAGTTCTGGAATCTGAGGGAGCCACAAATTTCCTTCCACCCAGCGTTCCCCCACGTCTCTCGATAAAAATGATACCTCACTTGTGTGGGTAGGCCTAGCGCCCGCGACAGGAAATGCCCCAAAGCGCAACGTGGACACAGCCAAATTTTTGAAGGAAAACAGAGGTGTTTTTTGCAAAGGTCCTACCTGTAGATTTTGGCCTGTAGCTCAGCCGCCACCTAGGGAAACCTACCAAACCTGTGCATTTCTGAAAACTAGAGACCTAGGGGAATCCAAGATGGGGTGACTTGTGTGGCTCGGACCAGGTTCTGTTACCCAGAATCCTTTGCAAACCTCAAAATTTGGCTAAAAAAACACATGTTCCTCACATTTCTGTGGCAGAAAGTTCTGGAATCTGAGAGGAGCCACAAATTTCCTTCCACCCAGCGTTCCCCCACGTCTCCCGATAAAAATGATACCTCACTTGTGTGGGTAGGCCTAGCGCCCGCGACAGGAAACGCCCCAAAGCGCAACGTGGACACAGCCAAATTTTTGAAGGAAAACAGAGGTGTTTTTTGCAAAGGTCCTACCTGTAGATTTTGGCCTGTAGCTCAGCCGCCACCTAGGGAAACCTACCAAACCTGTGCATTTCTGAAAACTAGAGACCTAGGGGAATCCAAGATGGGGTGACTTGTGTGGCTCGGACCAGGTTCTGTTACCCAGAATCCTTTGCAAACCTCAAAATTTGGCTAAAAAAACACATGTTCCTCACATTTCTGTGGCAGAAAGTTCTGGAATCTGAGAGGAGCCACAAATTTCCTTCCACCCAGCGTTCCCCCACGTCTCCCGATAAAAATGATACCTCACTTGTGTGGGTAGGCCTAGCGCCTGCGACAGGAAACGCCCCAAAGCGCAACGTGGACACAGCCAAATTTTTGAAGGAAAACAGAGGTGTTTTTTGCAAAGTGCCTACCTGTAGATTTTGGCCTGTAGCTCAGCCGCCACCTAGGGAAACCTACCAAACCTGTGCATTTCTGAAAACTAGAGACCTAGGGGAATCCAAGATGGGGTGACTTGTGTGGCGCGGACCAGGTTCTGTTACCCAGAATCCTTTGCAAACCTAAAAATTCGGCTAAAAAAACACATGTTCCTCATATTTCTGTGGCAGAAAGTTCTGGAATCTGAGAGGAGCCACAAATTTCCTTCCACTCAGCGTTCCCCCACGTCTCCCGATAAAAATGA
The DNA here is from genome assembly GCF_031143425.1 of Pleurodeles waltl. Taxonomy (NCBI): domain Eukaryota; kingdom Metazoa; phylum Chordata; class Amphibia; order Caudata; family Salamandridae; genus Pleurodeles; species Pleurodeles waltl. The sequence goes on from NC_090440.1 coordinate 858,840,936, forward strand.
TACCTCACTTGTGTGGGTAGGCCTAGCGCCTGCGACAGGAAACGCCCCAAAGCGCAACGTGGACACATCCAAATTTTTGAAGGAAAACAGAGGTGTTTTTTGCAAAGTGCCTACCTGTAGATTTTGGCCTGTAGCTCAGCCGCCACCTAGGGAAACCTACCAAACCTGTGCATTTCTGAAAACTAGAGACCTAGGGGAATCCAAGATTGGGTGACTTGTGTGGCTCGGACCAGGTTCTGTTACCCAGAATTGTTTGCAAACCTCAAAATTTGGCTAAAAAAACACATGTTCCTCACATTTCTGTGGCAGAAAGTTTTGGAATCTGAGAGGAGCCACAAATTTCCTTCCACCCAGAGTTCCCCCACATCTCCCGATAAAAATGATACCTCACTTGTGTGGGTAGGCCTAGCGCCCGCGACAGGAAACGCCCCAAAGCGCAATGTGGACACAGCCAAATTTTTGAAGGAAAACAGAGGTGTTTTTTACAAAGTGCCTACCTGTAGATTTTGGCCTGTAGCTCAGCCGCCACCTAGGGAAACCTACCAAACCTGTGCATTTCTGAAAACTAGAGACCTAGGGGAATCCAAGATGGGGTGACTTGTGTGGCTCGGACCAGGTTCTGTTACCCAGAATCTTTTGCAAACCTCAAAATTTGGCTAAAAAAACACATGTTCCTCATATTTCTGTGGCAGAAAGTTCTGGAATCTGAGAGGAGCCACAAATTTCCTTCCACCCAGCGTTCCCCCACGTCTCCCGATAAAAATGGTACGTCACTTGTGTGGGTAGGCCTAGCGCCCGCGACAGGAAACGCCCCAAAGCGCAACGTGGACACAGCCAAATTTTTGAAGGAAAACAGAGGTGTTTTTTGCAAAGTGCCTACCTGTAGATTTTGGCCTGTAGCTCAGCCGCCACCTAGGGAAACCTACCAAACCTGTGCATTTCTGAAAACTAGAGACCTAGGGGAATCCAAGATGGGGTGACTTGTGTGGCTCGGACCAGGTTCTGTTACCCAGAATCCTTTGCAAACCTCAAAATTTGGCTAAAAAAACACATGTTCCTCACATTTCTGTGGCAGAAAGTTCTGGAATCTGAGAGGAGCCACAAATTTCCTTCCACCCAGCGTTCCCCCACGTCTCCCGATAAAAATGATACCTCACTTGTGTGGGTAGGCCTAGCGCCCGCGACAGGAAACGCCCCAAAGCGCAACGTGGACACAGCCAAATTTTTGAAGGAAAACAGAGGTGTTTTTTGCAAAGTGCCTACCTGTAGATTTTGGCCTGTAGCTCAGCCGCCACCTAGGGAAACCTACCAAACCTGTGCATTTCTGAAAACTAGAGACCGAGGGGAATCCAAGATGGGGTGACTGGTGTGGCTCGGACAAGGTTCTGTTACCCAGAATCCTTTGCAAACCTCAAAATATGGCTAAAAAAACACATGTTCCTCACATTTCTGTGGCAGAAAGTTCTGGAATCTGAGGGAGCCACAAATTTCCTTCCACCCAGCATTCCCCCACGTCTCCCGATAAAAATGATACCTCACTTGTGTGGGTAGGCCTAGCGCCCGCGACAGGAAACGCCCCAAAGCGCAACGTGGACACAGCCAAATTTTTGAAGGAAAACAGAGGTGTTTTTTGCAAAGTGCCTACCTGTAGATTTTGGCCTGTAGCTCAGCCGCCACCTAGGGAAACCTATCATACCTGTGCATTTCTGAAAACTAGAGACCTAGGGGAATCCAAGATGGGGTGACTTGTGTGGCTCGGACCAGGTTCTGTTACCCAGAATCCTTTGCAAACCTCAAAATTTGGCTAAAAAAACACATGTTCTTCATATTTCTGTATCAGAAAGTTCTGGAATCTGAGAGGAGCCCCAAATTTCCTTCCACCCAGCGTTCCCCCACGTCTCCCGATAAAAATGATACCACACTTGTGTGGGTAGGCCTAGCGCCCGCGACAGGAAACGCCCCAAAGCGCAACGTGGACACAGCCAAATTTTTGAAGGAAAACAGAGGTGTTTTTTGCAAAGGTCCTACCTGTAGATTTTGGCCTGTAGCTCAGCCGCCACCTAGGGAAACCTACCAAACCTGTGCATTTCTGAAAACTAGAGACCTAGGGGAATCCAAGATGGGGTGACTTGTGTGGCTCGGACCAGGTTCTGTTACCCAGAATCCTTTGCAAACCTCAAAATTTGGCTAAAAAAACACATGTTCCTCACATTTCTGTGGCAGAAAGTTCTGGAATCTGAGAGGAGCCACAAATTTCCTTCCACCCAGCGTTCCCCCACGTCTCCCGATAAAAATGATACCTCACTTGTGTGGGTAGGCCTAGCGCCCGCGACAGGAAACGCCCCAAAGCGCAACGTGGACACAGCCAAATTTTTGAAGGAAAACAGAGGTGTTTTTTGCAAAGGTCCTACCTGTAGATTTTGGCCTGTAGCTCAGCCGCCACCTAGGGAAACCTACCAAACCTGTGCATTTCTGAAAACTAGAGACCTAGGGGAATCCAAGATGGGGTGACTTGTGTGGCTCGGACCAGGTTCTGTTACCCAGAATCCTTTGCAAACCTCAAAATTTGGCTAAAAAAACACATGTTCCTCACATTTATGTGGCAGAAAGTTCTGGAATCTGAGAGGAGCCACAAATTTCCTTCCACCCAGCGTTCCCCCACGTCTCCCGATAAAAATGATACCTCACTTGTGTGGGTAGGCCTAGCGCCTGCGACAGGAAACGCCCCAAAGCGCAACGTGGACACAGCCAAATTTTTGAAGGAATACAGAGGTGTTTTTTGCAAAGTGCCTACCTGTAGATTTTGGCCTGTAGCTCAGCCCCCACCTAGGGAAACCTACCAAACCTGTGCATTTCTGAAAACTAGAGACCTAGGGGAATCCAAGATGGGGTGACTTGTGTGGCGCGGACCAGGTTCTGTTACCCAGAATCCTTTGCAAACCTCAAAATTCGGCTAAAAAAACACATGTTCCTCATATTTCTGTGGCAGAAAGTTCTGGAATCTGAGAGGAGCCACAAATTTCCTTCCACTCAGCGTTCCCCCACGTCTCCCGATAAAAATGATACCTCACTTGTGTGGGTAGGCCTAGCGCCTGCGACAGGAAACGCCCCAAAGCGCAACGTGGACACATCCAAATTTTTGAAGGAAAACAGAGGTGTTTTTTGCAAAGTGCCTACCTGTAGATTTTGGCCTGTAGCTCAGCCGCAACCTAGGGAAACCTACCAAACCTGTGCATTTCTGAAAACTAGAGACCTAGGGGAATCCAAGATTGGGTGACTTGTGTGGCTCGGACCAGGTTCTGTTACCCAGAATTGTTTGCAAACCTCAAAATTTGGCTAAAAAAACACATGTTCCTCACATTTCTGTGGCAGAAAGTTTTGGAATCTGAGAGGAGCCACAAATTTCCTTCCACCCAGAGTTCCCCCACATCTCCCGATAAAAATGATACCTCACTTGTGTGGGTAGGCCTAGCGCCCGCGACAGGAAACGCCCCAAAGCGCAATGTGGACACAGCCAAATTTTTGAAGGAAAACAGAGGTGTTTTTTGCAAAGTGCCTACCTGTAGATTTTGGCCTGTAGCTCAGCCGCCACCTAGGGAAACCTACCAAACCTGTGCATTTCTGAAAACTAGAGACCTAGGGGAATCCAAGATGGGGTGACTTGTGTGGCTCGGACCAGGTTCTGTTACCCAGAATCCTTTGCAAACCTCAAAATTTGGCTAAAAAAACACATGTTCCTCACATTTCTGTGGCAGAAAGTTCTGGAATCTAAGAGGAGCCACAAATGTCCTTCCACCCAGCGTTCCCCCACGTCTCCCGATAAAAATGATACCTCACTTGTGTGGGTAGGCCTAGCGCCCGCGACAGGAAACGCCCCAAAGCGCAACGTGGACACAGCCAAATTTTTGAAGGAAAACAGAGGTGTTTTTTGCAAAGGTCCTACCTGTAGATTTTGGCCTGTAGCTCAGCCGCCACCTAGGGAAACCTACCAAACCTGTGCATTTCTGAAAACTAGAGACCTAGGGGAATCCAAGATGGGGTGACTTGTGTGGCTCGGACCAGGTTCTGTTACCCAGAATCCTTTGCAAACCTCAAAAGATGGCTAAAAAAACACATGTTCCTCACATTTCTGTGGCAGAAAGTTCTGGAATCTGAGGGAGCCACAAATTTCCTTCCACCCAGCGTTCCCCCACGTCTCCCGATAAAAATGATACCTCACTTGTGTGGGTAGGCCTAGCGCCCGCGACAGGAAATGCCCCAAAGCGCAACGTGGACACAGCCAAATTTTTGAAGGAATACAGAGGTGTTTTTTGCAAAGTGCCTACCTGTAGATTTTGGCCTGTAGCTCAGCCCCCACCTAGGGAAACCTACCAAACCTGTGCATTTCTGAAAACTAGAGACCTAGGGGAATCCAAGATGGGGTGACTTGTGTGGCGCGGACCAGGTTCTGTTACCCAGAATCCTTTGCAAACCTCAAAATTCGGCTAAAAAAACACATGTTCCTCATATTTCTGTGGCAGAAAGTTCTGGAATCTGAGAGGAGCCACAAATTTCCTTCCACTCAGCGTTCCCCCACGTCTCCCGATAAAAATGATACCTCACTTGTGTGGGTAGGCCTAGCGCCTGCGACAGGAAACGCACCAAAGCGCAACGTGGACACATCCAAATTTTTGAAGGAAAACAGAGGTGTTTTTTGCAAAGTGCCTACCTGTAGATTTTGGCCTGTAGCTCAGCCGCAACCTAGGGAAACCTACCAAACCTGTGCATTTCTGAAAACTAGAGACCTAGGGGAATCCAAGATTGGGTGACTTGTGTGGCTCGGACCAGGTTCTGTTACCCAGAATTGTTTGCAAACCTCAAAATTTGGCTAAAAAAACACATGTTCCTCACATTTCTGTGGCAGAAAGTTTTGGAATCTGAGAGGAGCCACAAATTTCCTTCCACCCAGAGTTCCCCCACATCTCCCGATAAAAATGATACCTCACTTGTGTGGGTAGGCCTAGCGCCCGCGACAGGAAACGCCCCAAAGCGCAATGTGGACACAGCCAAATTTTTGAAGGAAAACAGAGGTGTTTTTTGCAAAGTGCCTACCTGTAGATTTTGGCCTGTAGCTCAGCCGCCACCTAGGGAAACCTACCAAACCTGTGCATTTCTGAAAACTAGAGACCTAGGGGAATCCAAGATGGGGTGACTTGTGTGGCTCGGACCAGGTTCTGTTACCCAGAATCCTTTGCAAACCTCAAAATTTGGCTAAAAAAACACATGTTCCTCACATTTCTGTGGCAGAAAGTTCTGGAATCTAAGAGGAGCCACAAATATCCTTCCACCCAGCGTTCCCCCACGTCTCCCGATAAAAATGATACCTCACTTGTGTGGGTAGGCCTAGCGCCCGCGACAGGAAACGCCCCAAAGCGCAACGTGGACACAGCCAAATTTTTGAAGGAAAACAGAGGTGTTTTTTGCAAAGGTCCTACCTGTAGATTTTGGCCTGTAGCTCAGCCGCCACCTAGGGAAACCTACCAAACCTGTGCATTTCTGAAAACTAGAGACCTAGGGGAATCCAAGATGGGGTGACTTGTGTGGCTCGGACCAGGTTCTGTTACCCAGAATCCTTTGCAAACCTCAAAATTTGGCTAAAAAAACACATGTTCCTCACATTTCTGTGGCAGAAAGTTCTGGAATCTGAGAGGAGCCACAAATTTCCTTCCACCCAGCGTTCCCCCACGTCTCCCGATAAAAATGATACCTCACTTGTGTGGGTAGGCCTAGCGCCTGCGACAGGAAACGCCCCAAAGCGCAACGTGGACACAGCCAAATTTTTGAAGGAAAACAGAGGTGTTTTTTGCAAAGTGCCTACCTGTAGATTTTGGCCTGTAGCTCAGCCGCCACCTAGGGAAACCTACCAAACCTGTGCATTTCTGAAAACTAGAGACCTAGGGGAATCCAAGATGGGGTGACTTGTGTGGCGCGGACCAGGTTCTGTTACCCAGAATCCTTTGCAAACCTAAAAATTTGGCTAAAAAAACACATGTTCTTCATATTTCTGTATCAGAAAGTTCTGGAATCTGAGAGGAGCCACAAATTTCCTTCCACCCAGCGTTCCCCCACGTCTCCCGATAAAAATGATACCACACTTGTGTGGGTAGGCCTAGCGCCCGCGACAGGAAACGCCCCAAAGCGCAACGTGGACACAGCCAAATTTTTGAAGGAAAACAGAGGTGTTTTTTGCAAAGGTCCTACCTGTAGATTTTGGCCTGTAGCTCAGCCGCCACCTAGGGAAACCTACCAAACCTGTGCATTTCTGAAAACTAGAGACCTAGGGGAATCCAAGATGGAGTGACTTGTGTGGCTCGGACCAGGTTCTGTTACCCAGAATTGTTTGCAAACCTCAAAATTTGGCTAAAAAAACACATGTTCCTCACATTTCTGTGGCAGAAAGTTTTGGAATCTGAGAGGAGCCACAAATTTCCTTCCACCCAGCGTTCCCCCACGTCTCCCGATAAAAATGATACCTCACTTGTGTGGGTAGGCCTAGCGCCCGCGACAGGAAACGCCCCAAAGCGCAACGTGGACACAGCCAAATTTTTGAAGGAAAACAGAGGTGTTTTTTGCAAAGGTCCTACCTGTAGATTTTGGCCTGTAGCTCAGCCGCCACCTAGGGAAACCTACCAAACCTGTGCATTTCTGAAAACTAGAGACCTAGGGGAATCCAAGATGGGGTGACTTGTGTGGCTCGGACCAGGTTCTGTTACCCAGAATCCTTTGCAAACCTCAAAATTTGGCTAAAAAAACACATGTTCCTCACATTTATGTGGCAGAAAGTTCTGGAATCTGAGAGGAGCCACAAATTTCCTTCCACCCAGCGTTCCCCCACGTCTCCCGATAAAAATGATACCTCACTTGTGTGGGTAGGCCTAGCGCCTGCGACAGGAAACGCCCCAAAGCGCAACGTGGACACAGCCAAATTTTTGAAGGAAAACAGAGGTGTTTTTTGCAAAGTGCCTACCTGTAGATTTTAGCCTGTAGCTCAGCCGCCACCTAGGGAAACCTACCAAACCTGTGCATTTCTGAAAACTAGAGACCTAGGGGAATCCAAGATGGGGTGACTTGTGTGGCGCGGACCAGGTTCTGTTACCCAGAATCCTTTGCAAACCTCAAAATTCGGCTAAAAAAACACATGTTCCTCATATTTCTGTGGCAGAAAGTTCTGGAATCTGAGAGGAGCCACAAATTTCCTTCCACTCAGCGTTCCCCCACGTCTCCCGATAAAAATGATACCTCACTTGTGTGGGTAGGCCTAGCGCCTGCGACAGGAAACGCCCCAAAGCGCAACGTGGACACATCCAAATTTTTGAAGGAAAACAGAGGTGTTTTTTGCAAAGTGCCTACCTGTAGATTTTGGCCTGTAGCTCAGCCGCCACCTAGGGAAACCTACCAAACCTGTGCATTTCTGAAAACTAGAGACCTAGGGGAATCCAAGATTGGGTGACTTGTGTGGCTCGGACCAGGTTCTGTTACCCAGAATTGTTTGCAAACCTCAAAATTTGGCTGAAAAAACACATGTTCCTCACATTTCTGTGGCAGAAAGTTTTGGAATCTGAGAGGAGCCACAAATTTCCTTCCACCCAGAGTTCCCCCACATCTCCCGATAAAAATGATACCTCACTTGTGTGGGTAGGCCTAGCGCCCGCGACAGGAAACGCCCCAAAGCGCAATGTGGACACAGCCAAATTTTTGAAGGAAAACAGAGGTGTTTTTTGCAAAGTGCCTACCTGTAGATTTTGGCCTGTAGCTCAGCCGCCACCTAGGGAAACCTACCAAACCTGTGCATTTCTGAAAACTAGAGACCTAGGGGAATCCAAGATGGGGTGACTTGTGTGGCTCGGACCAGGTTCTGTTACCCAGAATCCTTTGCAAACCTCAAAATTTGGCTAAAAAAACACATGTTCCTCACATTTCTGTGGCAGAAAGTTCTGGAATCTAAGAGGAGCCACAAATTTCCTTCCACCCAGCGTTCCCCCACGTCTCCCGATAAAAATGATACCTCACTTGTGTGGGTAGGCCTAGCGCCCGCGACAGGAAAGGCCCCAAAGCGCAACGTGGACACAGCCAAATTTTTGAAGGAAAACAGAGGTGTTTTTTGCAAAGGTCCTACCTGTAGATTTTGGCCTGTAGCTCAGCCGCCACCTAGGGAAACCTACCAAACCTGTGCATTTCTGAAAACTAGAGACCTAGGGGAATCCAAGATGGGGTGACTTGTGTGGCTCGGACCAGGTTCTGTTACCCAGAATCCTTTGCAAACCTCAAAATATGGCTAAAAAAACACATGTTCCTCACATTTCTGTGGCAGAAAGTTCTGGAATCTGAGGGAGCCACAAATTTCCTTCCACCCAGCGTTCCCCCACGTCTCCCGATAAAAATGATACCTCACTTGTGTGGGTAGGCCTAGCGCCCGCGACAGGAAATGCCCCAAAGCGCAACGTGGACACAGCCAAATTTTTGAAGGAAAACAGAGGTGTTTTTTGCAAAGGTCCTACCTGTAGATTTTGGCCTGTAGCTCAGCCGCCACCTAGGGAAACCTACCAAACCTGTGCATTTCTGAAAACTAGAGACCTAGGGGAATCCAAGATGGGGTGACTTGTGTGGCTCGGACCAGGTTCTGTTACCCAGAATCCTTTGCAAACCTCAAAATTTGGCTAAAAAAACACATGTTCCTCACATTTCTGTGGCAGAAAGTTTTGGAATCTGAGAGGAGCCACAAATTTCCTTCCACCCAGAGTTCCCCCACATCTCCCGATAAAAATGATACCTCACTTGTGTGGGTAGGCCTAGCGCCCGCGACAGGAAACGCCCCAAAGCGCAATGTGGACACAGCCACATTTTTGAAGGAAAACAGAGGTGTTTTTTGCAAAGTGCCTACCTGTAGATTTTGGCCTGTAGCTCAGCCGCCACCTAGGGAAACCTACCAAACCTGTGCATTTCTGAAAACTAGAGACCTAGGGGAATCCAAGATGGGGTGACTTGTGTGGCTCGGACCAGGTTCTGTTACCCAGAATCCTTTGCAAACCTCAAAATTTGGCTAAAAAAACACATGTTCCTCACATTTCTGTGGCAGAAAGTTCTGGAATCTAAGAGGAGCCACAAATTTCCTTCCAATCAGCGTTCCCCCACGTCTCCCGATAAAAATGATACCTCACTTGTGTGGGTAGGCCTAGCGCCCGCGACAGGAAACGCCCCAAAGCGCAACGTGGACACAGCCAAATTTTTGAAGGAAAACAGAGGTGTTTTTTGCAAAGGTCCTACCTGTAGATTTTGGCCTGTAGCTCAGCCGCCACCTAGGGAAACCTACCAAACCTGTGCATTTCTGAAAACTAGAGACCTAGGGGAATCCAAGATGGGGTGACTTGTGTGGCTCGGACCAGGTTCTGTTACCCAGAATCCTTTGCAAACCTCAAAATATGGCTAAAAAAACACATGTTCCTCACATTTCTGTGGCAGAAAGTTCTGGAATCTGAGGGAGCCACAAATTTCCTTCCACCCAGCGTTCCCCCACGTCTCCCGATAAAAATGATACCTCACTTGTGTGGGTAGGCCTAGCGCCCGCGACAGGAAATGCCCCAAAGCGCAACGTGGACACAGCCAAATTTTTGAAGGAAAACAGAGGTGTTTTTTGCAAAGGTCCTACCTGTAGATTTTGGCCTGTAGCTCAGCCGCCACCTAGGGAAACCTACCAAACCTGTGCATTTCTGAAAACTAGAGACCTAGGGGAATCCAAGATGGGGTGACTTGTGTGGCTCGGACCAGGTTCTGTTACCCAGAATCCTTTGCAAACCTCAAAATTTGGCTAAAAAAACACATGTTCCTCACATTTCTGTGGCAGAAAGTTCTGGAATCTGAGAGGAGCCACAAATTTCCTTCCACCCAGCGTTCCCCCACGTCTCCCGATAAAAATGATACCTCACTTGTGTGGGTAGGCCTAGCGCCTGCGACAGGAAACGCCCCAAAGCGCAACGTGGACACATCCAAATTTTTGAAGGAAAACAGAGGTGTTTTTTGCAAAGTGCCTACCTGTAGATTTTGGCCTGTAGCTCAGCCGCCACCTAGGGAAACCTACCAAACCTGTGCATTTCTGAAAACTAGAGACCTAGGGGAATCCAAGATGGGGTGACTTGTGTGGCTCGGACCAGGTTCTGTTACCCAGAATCCTTTGCAAACCTCAAAATTTGGCTAAAAAAACACATGTTCCTCACATTTCTGTGGCAGAAAGTTCTGGAATCTGAGAGGAGCCACAAATTTCCTTCCACCCAGCGTTCCCCCACGTCTCCCGATAAAAATGATACCTCACTTGTGTGGGTAGGCCTAGCGCCTGCGACAGGAAACGCCCCAAAGCGCAACGTGGACACAGCCAAATTTTTGAAGGAAAACAGAGGTGTTTTTTGCAAAGTGCCTACCTGTAGATTTTGGCCTGTAGCTCAGCCGCCACCTAGGGAAACCTACCAAACCTGTGCATTTCTGAAAACTAGAGACCTAGGGGAATCCAAGATGGGGTGACTTGTGTGGCTCGGACCAGGTTCTGTTACCCAGAATCCTTTGCAAACCTCAAAATTTGGCTAAAAAAACACATGTTCTTCATATTTCTGTATCAGAAAGTTCTGAAATCTGAGAGGAGCCACAAATTTCCTTCCACCCAGCGTTCCCCCACGTCTCCCGATAAAAATGATACCACACTTGTGTGGGTAGGCCTAGCGCCCGCGACAGGAAACGCCCCAAAGCGCAACGTGGACACAGCCAAATTTTTGAAGGAAAACAGAGGTGTTTTTTACAAAGTGCCTACCTGTAGATTTTGGCCTGTAGCTCAGCCGCCACCTAGGGAAACCTACCAAACCTGTGCATTTTGGAAACTAGAGACCTAGGGGAATCCAAGATGGGGTGACTTGTGTGGCTCGGACCAGGTTCTGTTACCCAGAATCTTTTGCAAACCTCAAAATTTGGCTAAAAAAACACATGTTCCTCATATTTCTGTGGCAGAAAGTTCAGGAATCTGAGAGGAGCCACAAATTTCCTTCCACCCAGCGTTCCCCCACGTCTCCCGATAAAAATGATACCTCACTTGTGTGGGTAGGCCTAGCGCCCGCGACAGGAAACGCCCCAAAGCGCAACGTGGACACAGCCAAATTTTGGAAGGAAAACAGAGGTGTTTTTTGCAAAGTGCCTACCTGTGGATTTTGGCCTGTAGCTCAGCCGCCACCTAGGGAAACCTACCAAACCTGTGCATTTCTGAAAACTAGAGACCTAGGGGAATCCAAGATGGGGTGACTTGTGTGGCTCGGACCAGGTTCTGTTACCCAGAATCCTTTGCAAACCTCAAAATTTGGCTAAAAAAACACATGTTCCTCACATTTCTGTGGCAGAAAGTTCTGGAATCTGAGAGGAGCCACAAATTTCCTTCCACCCAGCGTTCCCCCACGTCTCCCGATAAAAATGATACCTCACTTGTGTGGGTAGGCCTAGCGCCCGCGACAGGAAACGCCCCAAAGCGCAACGTGGACACAGCCAAATTTTTGAAGGAAAACAGAGGTGTTTTTTGCAAAGTGCCTACCTGTAGATTTTGGCCTGTAGCTCAGCCGCCACCTAGGGAAACCTACCAAACCTGTGCATTTCTGAAAACTAGAGACCGAGGGGAATCCAAGATGGGGTGACTGGTGTGGCTCGGACAAGGTTCTGTTACCCAGAATCCTTTGCAAACCTCAAAATATGGCTAAAAAAACACATGTTCCTCACATTTCTGTGGCAGAAAGTTCTGGAATCTGAGGGAGCCACAAATTTCCTTCCACCCAGCGTTCCCCCACGTCTCCCGATAAAAATGATACCTCACTTGTGTGGGTAGGCCTAGCGCCCGCGACAGGAAACGCCCCAAAGCGCAACGTGGACACAGCCAAATTTTTGAAGGAAAACAGAGGTGTTTTTTGCAAAGTGCCTACCTGTAGATTTTGGCCTGTAGCTCAGCCGCCACCTAGGGAAACCTATCATACCTGTGCATTTCTGAAAACTAGAGACCTAGGGGAATCCAAGATGGGGTGACTTGTGTGGCTCGGACCAGGTTCTGTTACCCAGAATCCTTTGCAAACCTCAAAATTTGGCTAAAAAAACACAGGTTCTTCATATTTCTGTATCAGAAAGTTCTGGAATCTGAGAGGAGCCCCAAATTTCCTTCCACCCAGCGTTCCCCCACGTCTCCCGATAAAAATGATACCACACTTGTGTGGGTAGGCCTAGCGCCCGCGACAGGAAACGCCCCAAAGCGCAACGTGGACACAGCCAAATTTTTGAAGGAAAACAGAGGTGTTTTTTGCAAAGGTCCTACCTGTAGATTTTGGCCTGTAGCTCAGCCGCCACCTAGGGAAACCTACCAAACCTGTGCATTTCTGAAAACTAGAGACCTAGGGGAATCCAAGATGGGGTGACTTGTGTGGCTCGGACCAGGTTCTGTTACCCAGAATCCTTTGCAAACCTCAAAATTTGGCTAAAAAAACACATGTTCCTCACATTTCTGTGGCAGAAAGTTCTGGAATCTGAGAGGAGCCACAAATTTCCTTCCACCCAGCGTTCCCCCACGTCTCCCGATAAAAATGATACCTCACTTGTGTGGGTAGGCCTAGCGCCCGCGACAGGAAACGCCCCAAAGCGCAACGTGGACACAGCCAAATTTTTGAAGGAAAACAGAGGTGTTTTTTGCAAAGGTCCTACCTGTAGATTTTGGCCTGTAGCTCAGCCGCCACCTAGGGAAACCTACCAAACCTGTGCATTTCTGAAAACTAGAGACCTAGGGGAATCCAAGATGGGGTGACTTGTGTGGCTCGGACCAGGTTCTGTTACCCAGAATCCTTTGCAAACCTCAAAATTTGGCTAAAAAAACACATGTTCCTCACATTTCTATGGCAGAAAGTTCTGGAATCTGAGAGGAGCCACAAATTTCCTTCCACCCAGCGTTCCCCCACGTCTCCCGATAAAAATGATACCTCACTTGTGTGGGTAGGACTAGCGCCTGCGACAGGAAACGCCCCAAAGCGCAACGTGGACACAGCCAAATTTTTGAAGGAATACAGAGGTGTTTTTTGCAAAGTGCCTACCTGTAGATTTTGGCCTGTAGCTCAGCCCCCACCTAGGGAAACCTACCAAACCTGTGCATTTCTGAAAACTAGAGACCTAGGGGAATCCAAGATGGGGTGACTTGTGTGGCGCGGACCAGGTTCTGTTACCCAGAATCCTTTGCAAACCTCAAAATTCGGCTAAAAAAACACATGTTCCTCATATTTCTGTGGCAGAAAGTTCTGGAATCTGAGGGAGCCACAAATTTCCTTCCACCCAGCGTTCCCCCACGTCTCCCGATAAAAATGATACCTCACTTGTGTGGGTAGGCCTAGCGCCCGCGACAGGAAACGCCCCAAAGCGCAATGTGGACACAGCCAAATTTTTGAAGGAAAACAGAGGTGTTTTTTGCAAAGTGCCTACCTGTAGATTTTGGCCTGTAGCTCAGCCGCCACCTAGGGAAACCTACCAAACCTGTGCATTTCTGAAAACTAGAGACCTAGGGGAATCCAAGATGGGGTGACTTGTGTGGCTCGGACCAGGTTCTGTTACCCAGAATCCTTTGCAAACCTCAAAATTTGGCTAAAAAAACACATGTTCCTCACATTTCTGTGGCAGAAAGTTCTGGAATCTAAGAGGAGCCACAAATTTCCTTCCACCCAGCGTTCCCCCACGTCTCCCGATAAAAATGATACCTCACTTGTGTGGGTAGGCCTAGCGCCCGCGACAGGAAACGCCCCAAAGCGCAACGTGGACACAGCCAAATTTTTGAAGGAAAACAGAGGTGTTTTTTGCAAAGGTCCTACCTGTAGATTTTGGCCTGTAGCTCAGCCGCCACCTAGGGAAACCTACCAAACCTGTGCATTTCTGAAAACTAGAGACCTAGGGGAATCCAAGATGGGGTGACTTGTGTGGCTCGGACCAGGTTCTGTTACCCAGAATCCTTTGCAAACCTCAAAAGATGGCTAAAAAAACACATGTTCCTCACATTTCTGTGGCAGAAAGTTCTGGAATCTGAGGGAGCCACAAATTTCCTTCCACCCAGCGTTCCCCCACGTCTCCCGATAAAAATGATACCTCACTTGTGTGGGTAGGCTAAGCGCCCGCGACAGGAAATGCCCCAAAGCGCAACGTGGACACAGCCAAATTTTTGAAGGAATACAGAGGTGTTTTTTGCAAAGTGCCTACCTGTAGATTTTGGCCTGTAGCTCAGCCCCCACCTAGGAAAACCTACCAAACCTGTGCATTTCTGAAAACTAGAGACCTAGGGGAATCCAAGATGGGGTGACTTGTGTGGCGCGGACCAGGTTCTGTTACCCAGAATCCTTTGCAAACCTCAAAATTCGGCTAAAAAAACACATGTTCCTCATATTTCTGTGGCAGAAAGTTCTGGAATCTGAGAGGAGCCACAAATTTCCTTCCACTCAGCGTTCCCCCACGTCTCCCGATAAAAATGATACCTCACTTGTGTGGGTAGGCCTAGCGCCTGCGACAGGAAACGCCCCAAAGCGCAACGTGGACACAGCCAAATTTTTGAAGGAAAACAGAGGTGTTTTTTGCAAAGGTCCTACCTGTAGATTTTGGCCTGTAGCTCAGCCGCCACCTAGGGAAACCTACCAAACCTGTGCATTTCTGAAAACTAGAGACCTAGGGGAATCCAAGATGGGGTGACTTGTGTGGCGCGGACCAGGTTCTGTTACCCAGAATCCTTTGCAAACCTCAAAATTCGGCTAAAAAAACACATGTTCCTCATATTTCTGTGGCAGAAAGTTCTGGAATCTGAGAGGAGCCACAAATTTCCTTCCACTCAGCGTTCCCCCACGTCTCCCGATAAAAATGATACCTCACTTGTGTGGGTAGGCCTAGCGCCTGCGACAGGAAACGCCCCAAAGCGCAACGTGGACACAGCCAAATTTTTGAAGGAAAACAGAGGTGTTTTTTGCAAAGGTCCTACCTGTAGATTTTGGCCTGTAGCTCAGCCGCCACCTAGGGAAACCTACCAAACCTGTGCATTTCTGAAAACTAGAGACCTAGGGGAATCCAAGATGGGGTGACTTGTGTGGCTCGGACCAGGTTCTGTTACCCAGAATCCTTTGCAAACCTCAAAATTTGGCTAAAAAAACACATGTTCCTCACATTTCTGTGGCAGAAAGTTCTGGAATCTGAGAGGAGCCACAAATTTCCTTCCACCCAGCGTTCCCCCACGTCTCCCGATAAAAATGATACCTCACTTGTGTGGGTAGGCCTAGCGCCCGCGACAGGAAACGCCCCAAAGCGCAACGTGGACACAGCCAAATTTTTGAAGGAAAACAGAGGTGTTTTTTGCAAAGGTCCTACCTGTAGATTTTGGCCTGTAGCTCAGCCGCCACCTAGGGAAACCTACCAAACCTGTGCATTTCTGAAAACTAGAGACCTAGGGGAATCCAAGATGGGGTGACTTGTGTGGCTCGGACCAGGTTCTGTTACCCAGAATCCTTTGCAAACCTCAAAATTTGGCTAAAAAAACACATGTTCCTCACATTTATGTGGCAGAAAGTTCTGGAATCTGAGAGGAGCCACAAATTTCCTTCCACCCAGCGTTCCCCCACGTCTCCCGATAAAAATGATACCTCACTTGTGTGGGTAGGCCTAGCGCCTGCGACAGGAAACGCCCCAAAGCGCAACGTGGACACAGCCAAATTTTTGAAGGAAAACAGAGGTGTTTTTTGCAAAGTGCCTACCTGTAGATTTTGGCCTGTAGCTCAGCCGCCACCTAGGGAAACCTACCAAACCTGTGCATTTCTGAAAACTAGAGACCTAGGGGAATCCAAGATGGGGTGACTTGTGTGGCGCGGACCAGGTTCTGTTACCCAGAATCCTTTGCAAACCTCAAAATTCGGCTAAAAAAACACATGTTCCTCATATTTCTGTGGCAGAAAGTTCTGGAATCTGAGAGGAGCCACAAATTTCCTTCCACTCAGCGTTCCCCCACGTCTCCCGATAAAAATGATACCTCACTTGTGTGGGTAGGCCTAGCGCCTGCGACAGGAAACGCCCCAAAGCGCAACGTGGACACATCCAAATTTTTGAAGGAAAACAGAGGTGTTTTTTGCAAAGTGCCTACCTGTAGATTTTGGCCTGTAGCTCAGCCGCCACCTAGGGAAACCTACCAAACCTGTGCATTTCTGAAAACTAGAGACCTAGGGGAATCCAAGATTGGGTGACTTGTGTGGCTCGGACCAGGTTCTGTTACCCAGAATTGTTTGCAAACCTCAAAATTTGGCTAAAAAAACACATGTTCCTCACATTTCTGTGGCAGAAAGTTTTGGAATCTGAGAGGAGCCACAAATTTCCTTCCACCCAGAGTTCCCCCACATCTCCCGATAAAAATGATACCTCACTTGTGTGGGTAGGCCTAGCGCCCGCGACAGGAAACGTCCCAAAGCGCAATGTGGACACAGCCAAATTTTTGAAGGAAAACAGAGGTGTTTTTTGCAAAGTGCCTACCTGTAGATTTTGGCCCGTAGCTCAGCCGCCACCTAGGGAAACCTACCAAACCTGTGCATTTCTGAAAACTAGAGACCTAGGGGAATCCAAGATGGGGTGACTTGTGTGGCTCGGACCAGGTTCTGTTACCCAGAATCCTTTGCAAACCTCAAAATTTTGCTAAAAAAACACATGTTCCTCACATTTCTGTGGCAGAAAGTTCTGGAATCTAAGAGGAGCCACAAATTTCCTTCCACCCAGCGTTCCCCCACGTCTCCCGATAAAAATGATACCTCACTTGTGTGGGTAGGCCTAGCGCCCGCGACAGGAAACGCCCCAAAGCGCAACGTGGACACAGCCAAATTTTTGAAGGAAAACAGAGGTGTTTTTTGCAAAGGTCCTACCTGTAGATTTTGGCCTGTAGCTCAGCCGCCACCTAGGGAAACCTACCAAACCTGTGCATTTCTGAAAACTAGAGACCTAGGGGAATCCAAGATGGGGTGACTTGTGTGGCTCGGACCAGGTTCTGTTACCCAGAATCCTTTGCAAACCTCAAAATTTGGCTAAAAAAACACATGTTCCTCACATTTCTGTGGCAGAAAGTTCTGGAATCTGAGAGGAGCCACAAATTTCCTTCCACCCAGCGTTCCCCCACGTCTCCCGATAAAAATGATACCTCACTTGTGTGGGTAGGCCTAGCGCCCGCGACAGGAAACGCCCCAAAGCGCAACGTGGACACAGCCAAATTTTTGAAGGAAAACAGAGGTGTTTTTTGCAAAGTGCCTACCTGTAGATTTTGGCCTGTAGCTCAGCCGCCACCTAGGGAAACCTACCAAACCTGTGCATTTCTGAAAACTAGAGACCGAGGGGAATCCAAGATGGGGTGACTGGTGTGGCTCGGACAAGGTTCTGTTACCCAGAATCCTTTGCAAACCTCAAAATATGGCTAAAAAAACACATGTTCCTCACATTTCTGTGGCAGAAAGTTCTGGAATCTGAGGGAGCCACAAATTTCCTTCCACCCAGCGTTCCCCCACGTCTCCCGATAAAAATGATACCTCACTTGTGTGGGTAGGCCTAGCGCCCGCGACAGGAAACGCCCCAAAGCGCAACGTGGACACAGCCAAATTTTTGAAGGAAAACAGAGGTGTTTTTTGCAAAGTGCCTACCTGTAGATTTTGGCCTGTAGCTCAGCCGCCACCTAGGGAAACCTATCATACCTGTGCATTTCTGAAAACTAGAGACCTAGGGGAATCCAAGATGGGGTGACTTGTGTGGCTCGGACCAGGTTCTGTTACCCAGAATCCTTTGCAAACCTCAAAATTTGGCTAAAAAAACACAGGTTCTTCATATTTCTGTATCAGAAAGTTCTGGAATCTGAGAGGAGCCCCAAATTTCCTTCCACCCAGCGTTCCCCCACGTCTCCCGATAAAAATGATACCACACTTGTGTGGGTAGGCCTAGCGCCCGCGACAGGAAACGCCCCAAAGCGCAACGTGGACACAGCCAAATTTTTGAAGGAAAACAGAGGTGTTTTTTGCAAAGGTCCTACCTGTAGATTTTGGCCTGTAGCTCAGCCGCCACCTAGGGAAACCTACCAAACCTGTGCATTTCTGAAAACTAGAGACCTAGGGGAATCCAAGATGGGGTGACTTGTGTGGCTCGGACCAGGTTCTGTTACCCAGAATCCTTTGCAAACCTCAAAATTTGGCTAAAAAAACACATGTTCCTCACATTTCTGTGGCAGAAAGTTCTGGAATCTGAGAGGAGCCACAAATTTCCTTCCACCCAGCGTTCCCCCACGTCTCCCGATAAAAATGATACCTCACTTGTGTGGGTAGGCCTAGCGCCCGCGACAGGAAACGCCCCAAAGCGCAACGTGGACACAGCCAAATTTTTGAAGGAAAACAGAGGTGTTTTTTGCAAAGGTCCTACCTGTAGATTTTGGCCTGTAGCTCAGCCGCCACCTAGGGAAACCTACCAAACCTGTGCATTTCTGAAAACTAGAGACCTAGGGGAATCCAAGATGGGGTGACTTGTGTGGCTCGGACCAGGTTCTGTTACCCAGAATCCTTTGCAAACCTCAAAATTTGGCTAAAAAAACACATGTTCCTCACATTTCTATGGCAGAAAGTTCTGGAATCTGAGAGGAGCCACAAATTTCCTTCCACCCAGCGTTCCCCCACGTCTCCCGATAAAAATGATACCTCACTTGTGTGGGTAGGACTAGCGCCTGCGACAGGAAACGCCCCAAAGCGCAACGTGGACACAGCCAAATTTTTGAAGGAATACAGAGGTGTTTTTTGCAAAGTGCCTACCTGTAGATTTTGGCCTGTAGCTCAGCCCCCACCTAGGGAAACCTACCAAACCTGTGCATTTCTGAAAACTAGAGACCTAGGGGAATCCAAGATGGGGTGACTTGTGTGGCGCGGACCAGGTTCTGTTACCCAGAATCCTTTGCAAACCTCAAAATTCGGCTAAAAAAACACATGTTCCTCATATTTCTGTGGCAGAAAGTTCTGGAATCTGAGGGAGCCACAAATTTCCTTCCACCCAGCGTTCCCCCACGTCTCCCGATAAAAATGATACCTCACTTGTGTGGGTAGGCCTAGCGCCCGCGACAGGAAACGCCCCAAAGCGCAATGTGGACACAGCCAAATTTTTGAAGGAAAACAGAGGTGTTTTTTGCAAAGTGCCTACCTGTAGATTTTGGCCTGTAGCTCAGCCGCCACCTAGGGAAACCTACCAAACCTGTGCATTTCTGAAAACTAGAGACCTAGGGGAATCCAAGATGGGGTGACTTGTGTGGCTCGGACCAGGTTCTGTTACCCAGAATCCTTTGCAAACCTCAAAATTTGGCTAAAAAAACACATGTTCCTCACATTTCTGTGGCAGAAAGTTCTGGAATCTAAGAGGAGCCACAAATTTCCTTCCACCCAGCGTTCCCCCACGTCTCCCGATAAAAATGATACCTCACTTGTGTGGGTAGGCCTAGCGCCCGCGACAGGAAACGCCCCAAAGCGCAACGTGGACACAGCCAAATTTTTGAAGGAAAACAGAGGTGTTTTTTGCAAAGGTCCTACCTGTAGATTTTGGCCTGTAGCTCAGCCGCCACCTAGGGAAACCTACCAAACCTGTGCATTTCTGAAAACTAGAGACCTAGGGGAATCCAAGATGGGGTGACTTGTGTGGCTCGGACCAGGTTCTGTTACCCAGAATCCTTTGCAAACCTCAAAAGATGGCTAAAAAAACACATGTTCCTCACATTTCTGTGGCAGAAAGTTCTGGAATCTGAGGGAGCCACAAATTTCCTTCCACCCAGCGTTCCCCCACGTCTCCCGATAAAAATGATACCTCACTTGTGTGGGTAGGCTAAGCGCCCGCGACAGGAAATGCCCCAAAGCGCAACGTGGACACAGCCAAATTTTTGAAGGAATACAGAGGTGTTTTTTGCAAAGTGCCTACCTGTAGATTTTGGCCTGTAGCTCAGCCCCCACCTAGGGAAACCTACCAAACCTGTGCATTTCTGAAAACTAGAGACCTAGGGGAATCCAAGATGGGGTGACTTGTGTGGCGCGGACCAGGTTCTGTTACCCAGAATCCTTTGCAAACCTCAAAATTCGGCTAAAAAAACACATGTTCCTCATATTTCTGTGGCAGAAAGTTCTGGAATCTGAGAGGAGCCACAAATTTCCTTCCACTCAGCGTTCCCCCACGTCTCCCGATAAAAATGATACCTCACTTGTGTGGGTAGGCCTAGCGCCTGCGACAGGAAACGCCCCAAAGCGCAACGTGGACACAGCCAAATTTTTGAAGGAAAACAGAGGTGTTTTTTGCAAAGGTCCTACCTGTAGATTTTGGCCTGTAGCTCAGCCGCCACCTAGGGAAACCTACCAAACCTGTGCATTTCTGAAAACTAGAGACCTAGGGGAATCCAAGATGGGGTGACTTGTGTGGCGCGGACCAGGTTCTGTTACCCAGAATCCTTTGCAAACCTCAAAATTCGGCTAAAAAAACACATGTTCCTCATATTTCTGTGGCAGAAAGTTCTGGAATCTGAGAGGAGCCACAAATTTCCTTCCACTCAGCGTTCCCCCACGTCTCCCGATAAAAATGATACCTCACTTGTGTGGGTAGGCCTAGCGCCTGCGACAGGAAACGCCCCAAAGCGCAACGTGGACACAGCCAAATTTTTGAAGGAAAACAGAGGTGTTTTTTGCAAAGGTCCTACCTGTAGATTTTGGCCTGTAGCTCAGCCGCCACCTAGGGAAACCTACCAAACCTGTGCATTTCTGAAAACTAGAGACCTAGGGGAATCCAAGATGGGGTGACTTGTGTGGCTCGGACCAGGTTCTGTTACCCAGAATCCTTTGCAAACCTCAAAATTTGGCTAAAAAAACACATGTTCCTCACATTTCTGTGGCAGAAAGTTCTGGAATCTGAGAGGAGCCACAAATTTCCTTCCACCCAGCGTTCCCCCACGTCTCCCGATAAAAATGATACCTCACTTGTGTGGGTAGGCCTAGCGCCCGCGACAGGAAACGCCCCAAAGCGCAACGTGGACACAGCCAAATTTTTGAAGGAAAACAGAGGTGTTTTTTGCAAAGGTCCTACCTGTAGATTTTGGCCTGTAGCTCAGCCGCCACCTAGGGAAACCTACCAAACCTGTGCATTTCTGAAAACTAGAGACCTAGGGGAATCCAAGATGGGGTGACTTGTGTGGCTCGGACCAGGTTCTGTTACCCAGAATCCTTTGCAAACCTCAAAATTTGGCTAAAAAAACACATGTTCCTCACATTTATGTGGCAGAAAGTTCTGGAATCTGAGAGGAGCCACAAATTTCCTTCCACCCAGCGTTCCCCCACGTCTCCCGATAAAAATGATACCTCACTTGTGTGGGTAGGCCTAGCGCCTGCGACAGGAAACGCCCCAAAGCGCAACGTGGACACAGCCAAATTTTTGAAGGAAAACAGAGGTGTTTTTTGCAAAGTGCCTACCTGTAGATTTTGGCCTGTAGCTCAGCCGCCACCTAGGGAAACCTACCAAACCTGTGCATTTCTGAAAACTAGAGACCTAGGGGAATCCAAGATGGGGTGACTTGTGTGGCGCGGACCAGGTTCTGTTACCCAGAATCCTTTGCAAACCTCAAAATTCGGCTAAAAAAACACATGTTCCTCATATTTCTGTGGCAGAAAGTTCTGGAATCTGAGAGGAGCCACAAATTTCCTTCCACTCAGCGTTCCCCCACGTCTCCCGATAAAAATGATACCTCACTTGTGTGGGTAGGCCTAGCGCCTGCGACAGGAAACGCCCCAAAGCGCAACGTGGACACATCCAAATTTTTGAAGGAAAACAGAGGTGTTTTTTGCAAAGTGCCTACCTGTAGATTTTGGCCTGTAGCTCAGCCGCCACCTAGGGAAACCTACCAAACCTGTGCATTTCTGAAAACTAGAGACCTAGGGGAATCCAAGATTGGGTGACTTGTGTGGCTCGGACCAGGTTCTGTTACCCAGAATTGTTTGCAAACCTCAAAATTTGGCTAAAAAAACACATGTTCCTCACATTTCTGTGGCAGAAAGTTTTGGAATCTGAGAGGAGCCACAAATTTCCTTCCACCCAGAGTTCCCCCACATCTCCCGATAAAAATGATACCTCACTTGTGTGGGTAGGCCTAGCGCCCGCGACAGGAAACGTCCCAAAGCGCAATGTGGACACAGCCAAATTTTTGATGGAAAACAGAGGTGTTTTTTGCAAAGTGCCTACCTGTAGATTTTGGCCCGTAGCTCAGCCGCCACCTAGGGAAACCTACCAAACCTGTGCATTTCTGAAAACTAGAGACCTAGGGGAATCCAAGATGGGGTGACTTGTGTGGCTCGGACCAGGTTCTGTTACCCAGAATCCTTTGCAAACCTCAAAATTTTGCTAAAAAAACACATGTTCCTCACATTTCTGTGGCAGAAAGTTCTGGAATCTAAGAGGAGCCACAAATTTCCTACCACCCAGCGTTCCCCCACGTCTCCCGATAAAAATGATACCTCACTTGTGTGGGTAGGCCTAGCGCCCGCGACAGGAAACGCCCCAAAGCGCAACGTGGACACAGCCAAATTTTTGAAGGAAAACAGAGGTGTTTTTTGCAAAGGTCCTACCTGTAGATTTTGGCCTGTAGCTCAGCCGCCACCTAGGGAAACCTACCAAACCTGTGCATTTCTGAAAACTAGAGACCTAGGGGAATCCAAGATGGGGTGACTTGTGTGGTTCGGACCAGGTTCTGTTACCCAGAATCCTTTGCAAACCTCAAAATATGGCTAAAAAAACACATGTTCCTCACATTTCTGTGGCAGAAAGTTCTGGAATCTGAGGGAGCCACAAATTTCCTTCCACCCAGCGTTCCCCCACGTCTCCCGATAAAAATGATACCTCACTTGTGTGGGTAGGCCTAGCGCCCGCGACAGGAAACGCCCCAAAGCGCAACGTGGACACAGCCAAATTTTTGAAGGAAAACAGAGGTGTTTTTTGCAAAGGTCCTACCTGTAGATTTTGGCCTATAGCTCAGCCGCCACCTAGGGAAACCTACCAAACCTGTGCATTTCTGAAAACTAGAGACCTAGGGGAATCCAAGATGGGGTGACTTGTGTGGCTCGGACCAGGTTCTGTTACCCAGAATCCTTTGCAAACCTCAAAATTTGGCTAAAAAAACACATGTTCCTCACATTTCTGTGGCAGAAAGTTCTGGAATCTGAGAGGAGCCACAAATTTCCTTCCACCCAGCGTTCCCCCACGTCTCCCGATAAAAATGATACCTCACTTGTGTGGGTAGGCCTAGCGCCTGCGACAGGAAACGCCCCAAAGCGCAACGTGGACACAGCCAAATTTTTGAAGGAAAACAGAGGTGTTTTTTGCAAAGTGCCTACCTGTAGATTTTGGCCTGTAGCTCAGCCGCCACCTAGGGAAACCTACCAAACCTGTGCATTTCTGAAAACTAGAGACCTAGGGGAATCCAAGATGGGGTGACTTGTGTGGCGCGGACCAGGTTCTGTTACCCAGAATCCTTTGCAAACCTAAAAATTCGGCTAAAAAAACACATGTTCCTCATATTTCTGTGGCAGAAAGTTCTGGAATCTGAGAGGAGCCACAAATTTCCTTCCACTCAGCGTTCCCCCACGTCTCCCGATAAAAATGATACCTCACTTGTGTGGGTAGGCCTAGCGCCTGCGACAGGAAACGCCCCAAAGCGCAACGTGGACACATCCAAATTTTTGAAGGAAAACAGAGGTGTTTTTTGCAAAGTGCCTACCTGT
The DNA here is from genome assembly GCF_031143425.1 of Pleurodeles waltl. Classification (NCBI taxonomy): domain Eukaryota; kingdom Metazoa; phylum Chordata; class Amphibia; order Caudata; family Salamandridae; genus Pleurodeles; species Pleurodeles waltl. The sequence continues at coordinate 858,864,788 of NC_090440.1, forward strand.
AGATTTTGGCCTGTAGCTCAGCCGCCACCTAGGGAAACCTACCAAACCTGTGCATTTCTGAAAACTAGAGACCTAGGGGAATCCAAGATTGGGTGACTTGTGTGGCTCGGACCAGGTTCTGTTACCCAGAATTGTTTGCAAACCTCAAAATTTGGCTAAAAAAACACATGTTCCTCACATTTCTGTGGCAGAAAGTTTTGGAATCTGAGAGGAGCCACAAATTTCCTTCCACCCAGAGTTCCCCCACATCTCCCGATAAAAATGATACCTCACTTGTGTGGGTAGGCCTAGCGCCCGCGACAGGAAACGCCCCAAAGCGCAATGTGGACACAGCCAAATTTTTGAAGGAAAACAGAGGTGTTTTTTACAAAGTGCCTACCTGTAGATTTTGGCCTGTAGCTCAGCCGCCACCTAGGGAAACCTACCAAACCTGTGCATTTCTGAAAACTAGAGACCTAGGGGAATCCAAGATGGGGTGACTTGTGTGGCTCGGACCAGGTTCTGTTACCCAGAATCTTTTGCAAACCTCAAAATTTGGCTAAAAAAACACATGTTCCTCATATTTCTGTGGCAGAAAGTTCTGGAATCTGAGAGGAGCCACAAATTTCCTTCCACCCAGCGTTCCCCCACGTCTCCCGATAAAAATGATACGTCACTTGTGTGGGTAGGCCTAGCGCCCGCGACAGGAAACGCCCCAAAGCGCAACGTGGACACAGCCAAATTTTTGAAGGAAAACAGAGGTGTTTTTTGCAAAGGTCCTACCTGTAGATTTTGGCCTGTAGCTCAGCCGCCACCTAGGGAAACCTACCAAACCTGTGCATTTCTGAAAACTAGAGACCTAGGGGAATCCAAGATGGGGTGACTTGTGTGGCGCGGACCAGGTTCTGTTACCCAGAATCCTTTGCAAACCTCAAAATTCGGCTAAAAAAACACATGTTCCTCATATTTCTGTGGCAGAAAGTTCTGGAATCTGAGAGGAGCCACAAATTTCCTTCCACTCAGCGTTCCCCCACGTCTCCCGATAAAAATGATACCTCACTTGTGTGGGTAGGCCTAGCGCCTGCGACAGGAAACGCCCCAAAGCGCAACGTGGACACAGCCAAATTTTTGAAGGAAAACAGAGGTGTTTTTTGCAAAGGTCCTACCTGTAGATTTTGGCCTGTAGCTCAGCCGCCACCTAGGGAAACCTACCAAACCTGTGCATTTCTGAAAACTAGAGACCTAGGGGAATCCAAGATGGGGTGACTTGTGTGGCTCGGACCAGGTTCTGTTACCCAGAATCCTTTGCAAACCTCAAAATTTGGCTAAAAAAACACATGTTCCTCACATTTCTGTGGCAGAAAGTTCTGGAATCTGAGAGGAGCCACAAATTTCCTTCCACCCAGCGTTCCCCCACGTCTCCCGATAAAAATGATACCTCACTTGTGTGGGTAGGCCTAGCGCCCGCGACAGGAAACGCCCCAAAGCGCAACGTGGACACAGCCAAATTTTTGAAGGAAAACAGAGGTGTTTTTTGCAAAGGTCCTACCTGTAGATTTTGGCCTGTAGCTCAGCCGCCACCTAGGGAAACCTACCAAACCTGTGCATTTCTGAAAACTAGAGACCTAGGGGAATCCAAGATGGGGTGACTTGTGTGGCTCGGACCAGGTTCTGTTACCCAGAATCCTTTGCAAACCTCAAAATTTGGCTAAAAAAACACATGTTCCTCACATTTATGTGGCAGAAAGTTCTGGAATCTGAGAGGAGCCACAAATTTCCTTCCACCCAGCGTTCCCCCACGTCGCCCGATAAAAATGATACCTCACTTGTGTGGGTAGGCCTAGCGCCTGCGACAGGAAACGCCCCAAAGCGCAACGTGGACACAGCCAAATTTTTGAAGGAAAACAGAGGTGTTTTTTGCAAAGTGCCTACCTGTAGATTTTGGCCTGTAGCTCAGCCGCCACCTAGGGAAACCTACCAAACCTGTGCATTTCTGAAAACTAGAGACCTAGGGGAATCCAAGATGGGGTGACTTGTGTGGCGCGGACCAGGTTCTGTTACCCAGAATCCTTTGCAAACCTCAAAATTCGGCTAAAAAAACACATGTTCCTCATATTTCTGTGGCAGAAAGTTCTGGAATCTGAGAGGAGCCACAAATTTCCTTCCACTCAGCGTTCCCCCACGTCTCCCGATAAAAATGATACCTCACTTGTGTGGGTAGGCCTAGCGCCTGCGACAGGAAACGCCCCAAAGCGCAACGTGGACACATCCAAATTTTTGAAGGAAAACAGAGGTGTTTTTTGCAAAGTGCCTACCTGTAGATTTTGGCCTGTAGCTCAGCCGCCACCTAGGGAAACCTACCAAACCTGTGCATTTCTGAAAACTAGAGACCTAGGGGAATCCAAGATTGGGTGACTTGTGTGGCTCGGACCAGGTTCTGTTACCCAGAATTGTTTGCAAACCTCAAAATTTGGCTAAAAAAACACATGTTCCTCACATTTCTGTGGCAGAAAGTTTTGGAATCTGAGAGGAGCCACAAATTTCCTTCCACCCAGAGTTCCCCCACATCTCCCGATAAAAATGATACCTCACTTGTGTGGGTAGGCCTAGCGCCCGCGACAGGAAACGCCCCAAAGCGCAATGTGGACACAGCCAAATTTTTGAAGGAAAACAGAGGTGTTTTTTGCAAAGTGCCTACCTGTAGATTTTGGCCTGTAGCTCAGCCGCCACCTAGGGAAACCTACCAAACCTGTGCATTTCTGAAAACTAGAGACCTAGGGGAATCCAAGATGGGGTGACTTGTGTGGCTCGGACCAGGTTCTGTTACCCAGAATCCTTTGCAAACCTCAAAATTTGGCTAAAAAAACACATGTTCCTCACATTTCTGTGGCAGAAAGTTCTGGAATCTAAGAGGAGCCACAAATTTCCTTCCACCCAGCGTTCCCCCACGTCTCCCGATAAAAATGATACCTCACTTGTGTGGGTAGGCCTAGCGCCCGCGACAGGAAACGCCCCAAAGCGCAACGTGGACACAGCCAAATTTTTGAAGGAAAACAGAGGTGTTTTTTGCAAAGGTCCTACCTGTAGATTTTGGCCTGTAGCTCAGCCGCCACCTAGGGAAACCTACCAAACCTGTGCATTTCTGAAAACTAGAGACCTAGGGGAATCCAAGATGGGGTGACTTGTGTGGCTCGGACCAGGTTCTGTTACCCAGAATCCTTTGCAAACCTCAAAATATGGCTAAAAAAACACATGTTCCTCACATTTCTGTGGCAGAAAGTTCTGGAATCTGAGGGAGCCACAAATTTCCTTCCACCCAGCGTTCCCCCACGTCTCCCGATAAAAATGATACCTCACTTGTGTGGGTAGGCCTAGCGCCCGCGACAGGAAATGCCCCAAAGCGCAACGTGGACACAGCCAAATTTTTGAAGGAAAACAGAGGTGTTTTTTGCAAAGGTCCTACCTGTAGATTTTGGCCTGTAGCTCAGCCGCCACCTAGGGAAACCTACCAAACCTGTGCATTTCTGAAAACTAGAGACCTAGGGGAATCCAAGATGGGGTGACTTGTGTGGCTCGGACCAGGTTCTGTTACCCAGAATCCTTTGCAAACCTCAAAATTTGGCTAAAAAAACACATGTTCCTCACATTTCTGTGGCAGAAAGTTCTGGAATCTGAGAGGAGCCACAAATTTCCTTCCACCCAGCGTTCCCCCACGTCTCCCGATAAAAATGATACCTCACTTGTGTGGGTAGGCCTAGCGCCCGCGACAGGAAACGCCCCAAAGCGCAACGTGGACACAGCCAAATTTTTGAAGGAAAACAGAGGTGTTTTTTGCAAAGGTCCTACCTGTAGATTTTGGCCTGTAGCTCAGCCGCCACCTAGGGAAACCTACCAAACCTGTGCATTTCTGAAAACTAGAGACCTAGGGGAATCCAAGATGGGGTGACTTGTGTGGCTCGGACCAGGTTCTGTTACCCAGAATCCTTTGCAAACCTCAAAATTTGGCTAAAAAAACACATGTTCCTCACATTTCTGTGGCAGAAAGTTCTGGAATCTGAGAGGAGCCACAAATGTCCTTCCACCCAGCGTTCCCCCACGTCTCCCGATAAAAATGATACCTCACTTGTGTGGGTAGGCCTAGCGCCTGCGACAGGAAACGCCCCAAAGCGCAACGTGGACACAGCCAAATTTTTGAAGGAAAACAGAGGTGTTTTTTGCAAAGTGCCTACCTGTAGATTTTGGCCTGTAGCTCAGCCGCCACCTAGGGAAACCTACCAAACCTGTGCATTTCTGAAAACTAGAGACCTAGGGGAATCCAAGATGGGGTGACTTGTGTGGCGCGGACCAGGTTCTGTTACCCAGAATCCTTTGCAAACCTAAAAATTCGGCTAAAAAAACACATGTTCCTCATATTTCTGTGGCAGAAAGTTCTGGAATCTGAGAGGAGCCACAAATTTCCTTCCACTCAGCGTTCCCCCACGTCTCCCGATAAAAATGATACCTCACTTGTGTGGGTAGGCCTAGCGCCTGCGACAGGAAACGCCCCAAAGCGCAACGTGGACACATCCAAATTTTTGAAGGAAAACAGAGGTGTTTTTTGCAAAGTGCCTACCTGTAGATTTTGGCCTGTAGCTCAGCCGCCACCTAGGGAAACCTACCAAACCTGTGCATTTCTGAAAACTAGAGACCTAGGGGAATCCAAGATTGGGTGACTTGTGTGGCTCGGACCAGGTTCTGTTACCCAGAATTGTTTGCAAACCTCAAAATTTGGCTAAAAAAACACATGTTCCTCACATTTCTGTGGCAGAAAGTTTTGGAATCTGAGAGGAGCCACAAATTTCCTTCCACCCAGAGTTCCCCCACATCTCCCGATAAAAATGATACCTCACTTGTGTGGGTAGGCCTAGCGCCCGCGACAGGAAACGCCCCAAAGCGCAATGTGGACACAGCCAAATTTTTGAAGGAAAACAGAGGTGTTTTTTACAAAGTGCCTACCTGTAGATTTTGGCCTGTAGCTCAGCCGCCACCTAGGGAAACCTACCAAACCTGTGCATTTCTGAAAACTAGAGACCTAGGGGAATCCAAGATGGGGTGACTTGTGTGGCTCGGACCAGGTTCTGTTACCCAGAATCTTTTGCAAACCTCAAAATTTGGCTAAAAAAACACATGTTCCTCATATTTCTGTGGCAGAAAGTTCTGGAATCTGAGAGGAGCCACAAATTTCCTTCCACCCAGCGTTCCCCCACGTCTCCCGATAAAAATGATACGTCACTTGTGTGGGTAGGCCTAGCGCCCGCGACAGGAAACGCCCCAAAGCGCAACGTGGACACAGCCAAATTTTTGAAGGAAAACAGAGGTGTTTTTTGCAAAGTGCCTACCTGTAGATTTTGGCCTGTAGCTCAGCCGCCACCTAAGGAAACCTACCAAACCTGTGCATTTCTGAAAACTAGAGACCTAGGGGAATCCAAGATGGGGTGACTTGTGTGGCTCGGACCAGGTTCTGTTACCCAGAATCCTTTGCAAACCTCAAAATTTGGCTAAAAAAACACATGTTCCTCACATTTCTGTGGCAGAAAGTTCTGGAATCTGAGAGGAGCCACAAATTTCCTTCCACCCAGCGTTCCCCCACGTCTCCCGATAAAAATGATACCTCACTTGTGTGGGTAGGCCTAGCGCCCGCGACAGGAAACGCCCCAAAGCGCAATGTGGACACAGCCAAATTTTTGAAGGAAAACAGAGGTGTTTTTTGCAAAGTGCCTACCTGTAGATTTTGGCCTGTAGCTCAGCCGCCACCTAGGGAAACCTACCAAACCTGTGCATTTCTGAAAACTAGAGACCGAGGGGAATCCAAGATGGGGTGACTGGTGTGGCTCGGACAAGGTTCTGTTACCCAGAATCCTTTGCAAACCTCAAAATATGGCTAAAAAAACACATGTTCCTCACATTTCTGTGGCAGAAAGTTCTGGAATCTGAGGGAGCCACAAATTTCCTTCCACCCAGCGTTCCCCCACGTCTCCCGATAAAAATGATACCTCACTTGTGTGGGTAGGCCTAGCGCCCGCGACAGGAAACGCCCCAAAGCGCAACGTGGACACAGCCAAATTTTTGAAGGAAAACAGAGGTGTTTTTTGCAAAGTGCCTACCTGTAGATTTTGGCCTGTAGCTCAGCCGCCACCTAGGGAAACCTATCATACCTGTGCATTTCTGAAAACTAGAGACCTAGGGGAATCCAAGATGGGGTGACTTGTGTGGCTCGGACCAGGTTCTGTTACCCAGAATCCTTTGCAAACCTCAAAATTTGGCTAAAAAAACACATGTTCTTCATATTTCTGTATCAGAAAGTTCTGGAATCTGAGAGGAGCCCCAAATTTCCTTCCACCCAGCGTTCCCCCATGTCTCCCGATAAAAATGATACCACACTTGTGTGGGTAGGCCTAGCGCCCGCGACAGGAAACGCCCCAAAGCGCAACGTGGACACAGCCAAATTTTTGAAGGAAAACAGAGGTGTTTTTTGCAAAGGTCCTACCTGTAGATTTTGGCCTGTAGCTCAGCCGCTACCTAGGGAAACCTACCAAACCTGTGCATTTCTGAAAACTAGAGACCTAGGGGAATCCAAGATGGGGTGACTTGTGTGGCTCGGACCAGGTTCTGTTACCCAGAATCCTTTGCAAACCTCAAAATTTGGCTAAAAAAACACATGTTCCTCACATTTCTGTGGCAGAAAGTTCTGGAATCTGAGAGGAGCCACAAATTTCCTTCCACCCAGCGTTCCCCCACGTCTCCCGATAAAAATGATACCTCACTTGTGTGGGTAGGCCTAGCGCCCGCGACAGGAAACGCCCCAAAGCGCAACGTGGACACAGCCAAATTTTTGAAGGAAAACAGAGGTGTTTTTTGCAAAGGTCCTACCTGTAGATTTTGGCCTGTAGCTCAGCCGCCACCTAGGGAAACCTACCAAACCTGTGCATTTCTGAAAACTAGAGACCTAGGGGAATCCAAGATGGGGTGACTTGTGTGGCTCGGACCAGGTTCTGTTACCCAGAATCCTTTGCAAACCTCAAAATTTGGCTAAAAAAACACATGTTCCTCACATTTATGTGGCAGAAAGTTCTGGAATCTGAGAGGAGCCACAAATTTCCTTCCACCCAGCGTTCCCCCACGTCTCCCGATAAAAATGATACCTCACTTGTGTGGGTAGGCCTAGCGCCTGCGACAGGAAACGCCCCAAAGCGCAACGTGGACACAGCCAAATTTTTGAAGGAATACAGAGGTGTTTTTTGCAAAGTGCCTACCTGTAGATTTTGGCCTGTAGCTCAGCCCCCACCTAGGGAAACCTACCAAACCTGTGCATTTCTGAAAACTAGAGACCTAGGGGAATCCAAGATGGGGTGACTTGTGTGGCGCGGACCAGGTTCTGTTACCCAGAATCCTTTGCAAACCTCAAAATTCGGCTAAAAAAACACATGTTCCTCATATTTCTGTGGCAGAAAGTTCTGGAATCTGAGAGGAGCCACAAATTTCCTTCCACTCAGCGTTCCCCCACGTCTCCCGATAAAAATGATACCTCACTTGTGTGGGTAGGCCTAGCGCCTGCGACAGGAAACGCCCCAAAGCGCAACGTGGACACATCCAAATTTTTGAAGGAAAACAGAGGTGTTTTTTGCAAAGTGCCTACCTGTAGATTTTGGCCTGTAGCTCAGCCGCAACCTAGGGAAACCTACCAAACCTGTGCATTTCTGAAAACTAGAGACCTAGGGGAATCCAAGATTGGGTGACTTGTGTGGCTCGGACCAGGTTCTGTTACCCAGAATTGTTTGCAAACCTCAAAATTTGGCTAAAAAAACACATGTTCCTCACATTTCTGTGGCAGAAAGTTTTGGAATATGAGAGGAGCCACAAATTTCCTTCCACCCAGAGTTCCCCCACATCTCCCGATAAAAATGATACCTCACTTGTGTGGGTAGGCCTAGCGCCCGCGACAGGAAACGCCCCAAAGCGCAATGTGGACACAGCCAAATTTTTGAAGGAAAACAGAGGTGTTTTTTGCAAAGTGCCTACCTGTAGATTTTGGCCTGTAGCTCAGCCGCCACCTAGGGAAACCTACCAAACCTGTGCATTTCTGAAAACTAGAGACCTAGGGGAATCCAAGATGGGGTGACTTGTGTGGCTCGGACCAGGTTCTGTTACCCAGAATCCTTTGCAAACCTCAAAATTTGGCTAAAAAAACACATGTTCCTCACATTTCTGTGGCAGAAAGTTCTGGAATCTAAGAGGAGCCACAAATTTCCTTCCACCCAGCGTTCCCCCACGTCTCCCGATAAAAATGATACCTCACTTGTGTGGGTAGGCCTAGCGCCCGCGACAGGAAACGCCCCAAAGCGCAACGTGGACACAGCCAAATTTTTGAAGGAAAACAGAGGTGTTTTTTGCAAAGGTCCTACCTGTAGATTTTGGCCTGTAGCTCAGCCGCCACCTAGGGAAACCTACCAAACCTGTGCATTTCTGAAAACTAGAGACCTAGGGGAATCCAAGATGGGGTGACTTGTGTGGCTCGGACCAGGTTCTGTTACCCAGAATCCTTTGCAAACCTCAAAAGATGGCTAAAAAAACACATGTTCCTCACATTTTTGTGGCAGAAAGTTCTGGAATCTGAGGGAGCCACAAATTTCCTTCCACCCAGCGTTCCCCCACGTCTCCCGATAAAAATGATACCTCACTTGTGTGGGTAGGCCTAGCGCACGCGACAGGAAATGCCCCAAAGCGCAACGTGGACACAGCCAAATTTTTGAAGGAATACAGAGGTGTTTTTTGCAAAGTGCCTACCTGTAGATTTTGGCCTGTAGCTCAGCCCCCACCTAGGGAAACCTACCAAACCTGTGCATTTCTGAAAACTAGAGACCTAGGGGAATCCAAGATGGGGTGACTTGTGTGGCGCGGACCAGGTTCTGTTACCCAGAATCCTTTGCAAACCTCAAAATTCGGCTAAAAAAACACATGTTCCTCATATTTCTGTGGCAGAAAGTTCTGGAATCTGAGAGGAGCCACAAATTTCCTTCCACTCAGCGTTCCCCCACGTCTCCCGATAAAAATGATACCTCACTTGTGTGGGTAGGCCTAGCGCCTGCGACAGGAAACGCCCCAAAGCGCAACGTGGACACATCCAAATTTTTGAAGGAAAACAGAGGTGTTTTTTGCAAAGTGCCTACCTGTAGATTTTGGCCTGTAGCTCAGCCGCAACCTAGGGAAACCTACCAAACCTGTGCATTTCTGAAAACTAGAGACCTAGGGGAATCCAAGATTGGGTGACTTGTGTGGCTCGGACCAGGTTCTGTTACCCAGAATTGTTTGCAAACCTCAAAATTTGGCTAAAAAAACACATGTTCCTCACATTTCTGTGGCAGAAAGTTTTGGAATCTGAGAGGAGCCACAAATTTCCTTCCACCCAGAGTTCCCCCACATCTCCCGATAAAAATGATACCTCACTTGTGTGGGTAGGCCTAGCGCCCGCGACAGGAAACGCCCCAAAGCGCAATGTGGACACAGCCAAATTTTTGAAGGAAAACAGAGGTGTTTTTTGCAAAGTGCCTACCTGTAGATTTTGGCCTGTAGCTCAGCCGCCACCTAGGGAAACCTACCAAACCTGTGCATTTCTGAAAACTAGAGACCTAGGGGAATCCAAGATGGGGTGACTTGTGTGGCTCGGACCAGGTTCTGTTACCCAGAATCCTTTGCAAACCTCAAAATTTGGCTAAAAAAACACATGTTCCTCACATTTCTGTGGCAGAAAGTTCTGGAATCTAAGAGGAGCCACAAATTTCCTTCCACCCAGCGTTCCCCCACGTCTCCCGATAAAAATGATACCTCACTTGTGTGGGTAGGCCTAGCGCCCGCGACAGGAAACGCCCCAAAGCGCAACGTGGACACAGCCAAATTTTTGAAGGAAAACAGAGGTGTTTTTTGCAAAGGTCCTACCTGTAGATTTTGGCCTGTAGCTCAGCCGCCACCTAGGGAAACCTACCAAACCTGTGCATTTCTGAAAACTAGAGACCTAGGGGAATCCAAGATGGGGTGACTTGTGTGGCTCGGACCAGGTTCTGTTACCCAGAATCCTTTGCAAACCTCAAAATATGGCTAAAAAAACACATGTTCCTCACATTTCTGTGGCAGAAAGTTCTGGAATCTGAGGGAGCCACAAATTTCCTTCCACCCAGCGTTCCCCCACGTCTCCCGATAAAAATGATACCTCACTTGTGTGGGTAGGCCTAGCGCCCGCGACAGGAAATGCCCCAAAGCGCAACGTGGACACAGCCAAATTTTTGAAGGAAAACAGAGGTGTTTTTTGCAAAGTGCCTACCTGTAGATTTTGGCCTGTAGCTCAGCCGCCACCTAGGGAAACCTATCAAACCTGTGCATTTCTGAAAACTAGAGACCTAGGGGAATCCAAGATGGGGTGACTTGTGTGGCTCGGACCAGGTTCTGTTACCCAGAATCCTTTGCAAACCTCAAAATTTGGCTAAAAAAACACATGTTCTTCATATTTCTGTATCAGAAAGTTCTGGAATCTGAGAGGAGCCACAAATTTCCTTCCACCCAGCGTTCCCCCACGTCTCCCGATAAAAATGATACCACACTTGTGTGGGTAGGCCTAGCGCCCGCGACAGGAAACGCCCCAAAGCGCAACGTGGACACAGCCAAATTTTTGAAGGAAAACAGAGGTGTTTTTTGCAAAGGTCCTACCTGTAGATTTTGGCCTGTAGCTCAGCCGCCACCTAGGGAAACCTACCAAACCTGTGCATTTCTGAAAACTAGAGACCTAGGGGAATCCAAGATGGGGTGACTTGTGTGGCTCGGACCAGGTTCTGTTACCCAGAATCCTTTGCAAACCTCAAAATATGGCTAAAAAAACACATGTTCCTCACATTTCTGTGGCAGAAAGTTCTGGAATCTGAGGGAGCCACAAATTTCCTTCCACCCAGCGTTCCCCCACGTCTCCCGATAAAAATGATACCTCACTTGTGTGGGTAGGCCTAGCGCCCGCGACAGGAAATGCCCCAAAGCGCAACGTGGACACAGCCAAATTTTTGAAGGAAAACAGAGGTGTTTTTTGCAAAGTGCCTACCTGTAGATTTCGGCCTGTAGCTCAGCCGCCACCTAGGGAAACCTATCAAACCTGTGCATTTCTGAAAACTAGAGACCTAGGGGAATCCAAGATGGGGTGACTTGTGTGGCTCGGACCAGGTTCTGTTACCCAGAATCCTTTGCAAACCTCAAAATTTGGCTAAAAAAACACATGTTCTTCATATTTCTGTATCAGAAAGTTCTGGAATCTGAGAGGAGCCACAAATTTCCTTCCACCCAGCGTTCCCCCACGTCTCCCGATAAAAATGATACCACACTTGTGTGGGTAGGCCTAGCGCCCGCGACAGGAAACGCCCCAAAGCGCAACGTGGACACAGCCAAATTTTTGAAGGAAAACAGAGGTGTTTTTTGCAAAGGTCCTACCTGTAGATTTTGGCCTGTAGCTCAGCCGCCACCTAGGGAAACCTACCAAACCTGTGCATTTCTGAAAACTAGAGACCTAGGGGAATCCAAGATGGGGTGACTTGTGTGGCTCGGACCAGGTTCTGTTACCCAGAATCCTTTGCAAACCTCAAAATTTGGCTAAAAAAACACATGTTCCTCACATTTCTGTGGCAGAAAGTTCTGGAATCTGAGAGGAGCCACAAATTTCCTTCCACCCAGCGTTCCCCCACGTCTCCCGATAAAAATGATACCTCACTTGTGTGGGTAGGCCTAGCGCCCGCGACAGGAAACGCCCCAAAGCGCAACGTGGACACAGCCAAATTTTTGAAGGAAAACAGAGGTGTTTTTTGCAAAGGTCCTACCTGTAGATTTTGGCCTGTAGCTCAGCCGCCACCTAGGGAAACCTACCAAACCTGTGCATTTCTGAAAACTAGAGACCTAGGGGAATCCAAGATGGGGTGACTTGTGTGGCTCGGACCAGGTTCTGTTACCCAGAATCCTTTGCAAACCTCAAAATTTGGCTAAAAAAACACATGTTCCTCACATTTCTGTGGCAGAAAGTTCTGGAATCTGAGAGGAGCCACAAATTTCCTTCCACCCAGCGTTCCCCCACGTCTCCCGATAAAAATGATACCTCACTTGTGTGGGTAGGCCTAGCGCCCGCGACAGGAAACGCCCCAAAGCGCAACGTGGACACAGCCAAATTTTTGAAGGAAAACAGAGGTGTTTTTTGCAAAGGTCCTACCTGTAGATTTTGGCCTGTAGCTCAGCCGCCACCTAGGGAAACCTACCAAACCTGTGCATTTCTGAAAACTAGAGACCTAGGGGAATCCAAGATGGGGTGACTTGTGTGGCTCGGACCAGGTTCTGTTACCCAGAATCCTTTGCAAACCTCAAAATTTGGCTAAAAAAACACATGTTCCTCACATTTATGTGGCAGAAAGTTCTGGAATCTGAGAGGAGCCACAAATTTCCTTCCACCCAGCGTTCCCCCACGTCTCCCGATAAAAATGATACCTCACTTGTGTGGGTAGGCCTAGCGCCTGCGACAGGAAACGCCCCAAAGCGCAACGTGGACACAGCCAAATTTTTGAAGGAAAACAGAGGTGTTTTTTGCAAAGTGCCTACCTGTAGATTTTGGCCTGTAGCTCAGCCGCCACCTAGGGAAACCTACGAAACCTGTGCATTTCTGAAAACTAGAGACCTAGGGGAATCCAAGATGGGGTGACTTGTGTGGCGCGGACCAGGTTCTGTTACCCAGAATCCTTTGCAAACCTCAAAATTCGGCTAAAAAAACACATGTTCCTCATATTTCTGTGGCAGAAAGTTCTGGAATCTGAGAGGAGCCACAAATTTCCTTCCACTCAGCGTTCCCCCACGTCTCCCGATAAAAATGATACCTCACTTGTGTGGGTAGGCCTAGCGCCTGCGACAGGAAACGCCCCAAAGCGCAACGTGGACACATCCAAATTTTTGAAGGAAAACAGAGGTGTTTTTTGCAAAGTGCCTACCTGTAGATTTTGGCCTGTAGCTCAGCCGCCACCTAGGGAAACCTACCAAACCTGTGCATTTCTGAAAACTAGAGACCTAGGGGAATCCAAGATTGGGTGACTTGTGTGGCTCGGACCAGGTTCTGTTACCCAGAATTGTTTGCAAACCTCAAAATTTGGCTAAAAAAACACATGTTCCTCACATTTCTGTGGCAGAAAGTTTTGGAATCTGAGAGGAGCCACAAATTTCCTTCCACCCAGAGTTCCCCCACATCTCCCGATAAAAATGATACCTCACTTGTGTGGGTAGGCCTAGCGCCCGCGACAGGAAACGCCCCAAAGCGCAATGTGGACACAGCCAAATTTTTGAAGGAAAACAGAGGTGTTTTTTGCAAAGTGCCTACCTGTAGATTTTGGCCTGTAGCTCAGCCGCCACCTAGGGAAACCTACCAAACCTGTGCATTTCTGAAAACTAGAGACCTAGGGGAATCCAAGATGGGGTGACTTGTGTGGCTCGGACCAGGTTCTGTTACCCAGAATCCTTTGCAAACCTCAAAATTTGGCTAAAAAAACACATGTTCCTCACATTTCTGTGGCAGAAAGTTCTGGAATCTAAGAGGAGCCACAAATTTCCTTCCACCCAGCGTTCCCCCACGTCTCCCGATAAAAATGATACCTCACTTGTGTGGGTAGGCCTAGCGCCCGCGACAGGAAACGCCCCAAAGCGCAACGTGGACACAGCCAAATTTTTGAAGGAAAACAGAGGTGTTTTTTGCAAAGGTCCTACCTGTAGATTTTGGCCTGTAGCTCAGCCGCCACCTAGGGAAACCTACCAAACCTGTGCATTTCTGAAAACTAGAGACCTAGGGGAATCCAAGATGGGGTGACTTGTGTGGCTCGGACCAGGTTCTGTTACCCAGAATCCTTTGCAAACCTCAAAATATGGCTAAAAAAACACATGTTCCTCACATTTCTGTGGCAGAAAGTTCTGGAATCTGAGGGAGCCACAAATTTCCTTCCACCCAGCGTTCCCCCACGTCTCCCGATAAAAATGATACCTCACTTGTGTGGGTAGGCCTAGCGCCCGCGACAGGAAATGCCCCAAAGCGCAACGTGGACACAGCCAAATTTTTGAAGGAAAACAGAGGTGTTTTTTGCAAAGGTCCTACCTGTAGATTTTGGCCTGTAGCTCAGCCGCCACCTAGGGAAACCTACCAAACCTGTGCATTTCTGAAAACTAGAGACCTTGGGGAATCCAAGATGGGGTGACTTGTGTGGCTCGGACCAGGTTCTGTTACCCAGAATCCTTTGCAAACCTCAAAATTTGGCTAAAAAAACACATGTTCCTCACATTTCTGTGGCAGAAAGTTCTGGAATCTGAGAGGAGCCACAAATTTCCTTCCACCCAGCGTTCCCCCACGTCTCCCGATAAAAATGATACCTCACTTGTGTGGGTAGGCCTAGCGCCCGCGACAGGAAACGCCCCAAAGCGCAACGTGGACACAGCCAAATTTTTGAAGGAAAACAGAGGTGTTTTTTGCAAAGGTCCTACCTGTAGATTTTGGCCTGTAGCTCAGCCGCCACCTAGGGAAACCTACCAAACCTGTGCATTTCTGAAAACTAGAGACCTAGGGGAATCCAAGATGGGGTGACTTGTGTGGCTCGGACCAGGTTCTGTTACCCAGAATCCTTTGCAAACCTCAAAATTTGGCTAAAAAAACACATGTTCCTCACATTTCTGTGGCAGAAAGTTCTGGAATCTGAGAGGAGCCACAAATTTCCTTCCACCCAGCGTTCCCCCACGTCTCCCGATAAAAATGATACCTCACTTGTGTGGGTAGGCCTAGCGCCTGCGACAGGAAACGCCCCAAAGCGCAACGTGGACACAGCCAAATTTTTGAAGGAAAACAGAGGTGTTTTTTGCAAAGTGCCTACCTGTAGATTTTGGCCTGTAGCTCAGCCGCCACCTAGGGAAACCTACCAAACCTGTGCATTTCTGAAAACTAGAGACCTAGGGGAATCCAAGATGGGGTGACTTGTGTGGCGCGGACCAGGTTCTGTTACCCAGAATCCTTTGCAAACCTAAAAATTCGGCTAAAAAAACACATGTTCCTCATATTTCTGTGGCAGAAAGTTCTGGAATCTGAGAGGAGCCACAAATTTCCTTCCTCTCAGCGTTCCCCCACGTCTCCCGATAAAAATGATACCTCACTTGTGTGGGTAGGCCTAGCGCCTGCGACAGGAAACGCCCCAAAGCGCAACGTGGACACATCCAAATTTTTGAAGGAAAACAGAGGTGTTTTTTGCAAAGTGCCTACCTGTAGATTTTGGCCTGTAGCTCAGCCGCCACCTAAGGGAAACCTACCAAACCTGTGCATTTCTGAAAACTAGAGACCTAGGGGAATCCAAGATTGGGTGACTTGTGTGGCTCGGACCAGGTTCTGTTACCCAGAATTGTTTGCAAACCTCAAAATTTGGCTAAAAAAACACATGTTCCTCACATTTCTGTGGCAGAAAGTTTTGGAATCTGAGAGGAGCCACAAATTTCCTTCCACCCAGAGTTCCCCCACATCTCCCGATAAAAATGATACCTCACTTGTGTGGGTAGGCCTAGCGCCCGCGACAGGAAACGCCCCAAAGCGCAATGTGGACACAGCCAAATTTTTGAAGGAAAACAGAGGTGTTTTTTACAAAGTGCCTACCTGTAGATTTTGGCCTGTAGCTCAGCCGCCACCTAGGGAAACCTACCAAACCTGTGCATTTCTGAAAACTAGAGACCTAGGGGAATCCAAGATGGGGTGACTTGTGTGGCTCGGACCAGGTTCTGTTACCCAGAATCTTTTGCAAACCTCAAAATTTGGCTAAAAAAAACACATGTTCCTCATATTTCTGTGGCAGAAAGTTCTGGAATCTGAGAGGAGCCACAAATTTCCTTCCACCCAGCGTTCCCCCACGTCTCCCGATAAAAATGATACCTCACTTGTGTGGGTAGGCCTAGCGCCCGCGACAGGAAACGCCCCAAAGCGCAACGTGGACACAGCCAAATTTTTGAAGGAAAACAGAGGTGTTTTTTGCAAAGTGCCTACCTGTAGATTTTGGCCTGTAGCTCAGCCGCCACCTAGGGAAACCTACCAAACCTGTGCATTTCTGAAAACTAGAGACCTAGGGGAATCCAAGATGGGGTGACTTGTGTGGCTCGGACCAGGTTCTGTTACCCAGAATCCTTTGCAAACCTCAAAATTTGGCTAAAAAAACACATGTTCCTCACATTTCTGTGGCAGAAAGTTCTGGAATCTGAGAGGAGCCACAAATTTCCTTCCACCCAGCGTTCCCCCACGTCTCCCGATAAAAATGATACCTCACTTGTGTGGGTAGGCCTAGCGCCCGCGACAGGAAACGCCCCAAAGCGCAACGTGGACACAGCCAAATTTTTGAAGGAAAACAGAGGTGTTTTTTGCAAAGTGCCTACCTGTAGATTTTGGCCTGTAGCTCAGCCGCCACCTAGGGAAACCTACCAAACCTGTGCATTTCTGAAAACTAGAGACCGAGGGGAATCCAAGATGGGGTGACTGGTGTGGCTCGGACAAGGTTCTGTTACCCAGAATCCTTTGCAAACCTCAAAATATGGCTAAAAAAACACATGTTCCTCACATTTCTGTGGCAGAAAGTTCTGGAATCTGAGGGAGCCACAAATGTCCTTCCACCCAGCGTTCCCCCACGTCTCCCGATAAAAATGATACCTCACTTGTGTGGGTAGGCCTAGCGCCCGCGACAGGAAACGCCCCAAAGCGCAACGTGGACACAGCCAAATTTTTGAAGGAAAACAGAGGTGTTTTTTGCAAAGTGCCTACCTGTAGATTTTGGCCTGTAGCTCAGCCGCCACCTAGGGAAACCTATCATACCTGTGCATTTCTGAAAACTAGAGACCTAGGGGAATCCAAGATGGGGTGACTTGTGTGGCTCGGACCAGGTTCTGTTACCCAGAATCCTTTGCAAACCTCAAAATTTGGCTAAAAAAACACATGTTCTTCATATTTCTGTATCAGAAAGTTCTGGAATCTGAGAGGAGCCCCAAATTTCCTTCCACCCAGCGTTCCCCCACGTCTCCCGATAAAAATGATACCACACTTGTGTGGGTAGGCCTAGCGCCCGCGACAGGAAACGCCCCAAAGCGCAACGTGGACACAGCCAAATTTTTGAAGGAAAACAGAGGTGTTTTTTGCAAAGGTCCTACCTGTAGATTTTGGCCTGTAGCTCAGCCGCCACCTAGGGAAACCTACCAAACCTGTGCATTTCTGAAAACTAGAGACCTAGGGGAATCCAAGATGGGGTGACTTGTGTGGCTCGGACCAGGTTCTGTTACCCAGAATCCTTTGCAAACCTCAAAATTTGGCTAAAAAAACACATGTTCCTCACATTTCTGTGGCAGAAAGTTCTGGAATCTGAGAGGAGCCACAAATTTCCTTCCACCCAGCGTTCCCCCACGTCTCCCGATAAAAATGATACCTCACTTGTGTGGGTAGGCCTAGCGCCTGCGACAGGAAACGCCCCAAAGCGCAACGTGGACACAGCCAAATTTTTGAAGGAATACAGAGGTGTTTTTTGCAAAGTGCCTACCTGTAGATTTTGGCCTGTAGCTCAGCCCCCACCTAGGGAAACCTACCAAACCTGTGCATTTCTGAAAACTAGAGACCTAGGGGAATCCAAGATGGGGTGACTTGTGTGGCGCGGACCAGGTTCTGTTACCCAGAATCCTTTGCAAACCTCAAAATTCGGCTAAAAAAACACATGTTCCTCATATTTCTGTGGCAGAAAGTTCTGGAATCTGAGAGGAGCCACAAATTTCCTTCCACTCAGCGTTCCCCCACGTCTCCCGATAAAAATGATACCTCACTTGTGTGGGTAGGCCTAGCGCCTGCGACAGGAAACGCCCCAAAGCGCAACGTGGACACATCCAAATTTTTGAAGGAAAACAGAGGTGTTTTTTGCAAAGTGCCTACCTGTAGATTTTGGCCTGTAGCTCAGCCGCAACCTAGGGAAACCTACCAAACCTGTGCATTTCTGAAAACTAGAGACCTAGGGGAATCCAAGATTGGGTGACTTGTGTGGCTCGGACCAGGTTCTGTTACCCAGAATTGTTTGCAAACCTCAAAATTTGGCTAAAAAAACACATGTTCCTCACATTTCTGTGGCAGAAAGTTTTGGAATCTGAGAGGAGCCACAAATTTCCTTCCACCCAGAGTTCCCCCACATCTCCCGATAAAAATGATACCTCACTTGTGTGGGTAGGCCTAGCGCCCGCGACAGGAAACGCCCCAAAGCGCAATGTGGACACAGCCAAATTTTTGAAGGAAAACAGAGGTGTTTTTTGCAAAGTGCCTACCTGTAGATTTTGGCCTGTAGCTCAGCCGCCACCTAGGGAAACCTACCAAACCTGTGCATTTCTGAAAACTAGAGACCTAGGGGAATCCAAGATGGGGTGACTTGTGTGGCTCGGACCAGGTTCTGTTACCCAGAATCCTTTGCAAACCTCAAAATTTGGCTAAAAAAACACATGTTCCTCACATTTCTGTGGCAGAAAGTTCTGGAATCTAAGAGGAGCCACAAATTTCCTTCCACCCAGCGTTCCCCCACGTCTCCCGATAAAAATGATACCTCACTTGTGTGGGTAGGCCTAGCGCCCGCGACAGGAAACGCCCCAAAGCGCAACGTGGACACAGCCAAATTTTTGAAGGAAAACAGAGGTGTTTTTTGCAAAGGTCCTACCTGTAGATTTTGGCCTGTAGCTCAGCCGCCACCTAGGGAAACCTACCAAACCTGTGCATTTCTGAAAACTAGAGACCTAGGGGAATCCAAGATGGGGTGACTTGTGTGGCTCGGACCAGGTTCTGTTACCCAGAATCCTTTGCAAACCTCAAAAGATGGCTAAAAAAACACATGTTCCTCACATTTCTGTGGCAGAAAGTTCTGGAATCTGAGGGAGCCACAAATTTCCTTCCACCCAGCGTTCCCCCACGTCTCCCGATAAAAATGATACCTCACTTGTGTGGGTAGGCCTAGCGCCCGCGACAGGAAATGCCCCAAAGCGCAACGTGGACACAGCCAAATTTTTGAAGGAATACAGAGGTGTTTTTTGCAAAGTGCCTACCTGTAGATTTTGGCCTGTAGCTCAGCCCCCACCTAGGGAAACCTACCAAACCTGTGCATTTCTGAAAACTAGAGACCTAGGGGAATCCAAGATGGGGTGACTTGTGTGGCGCGGACCAGGTTCTGTTACCCAGAATCCTTTGCAAACCTCAAAATTCGGCTAAAAAAACACATGTTCCTCATATTTCTGTGGCAGAAAGTTCTGGAATCTGAGAGGAGCCACAAATTTCCTTCCACTCAGCGTTCCCCCACGTCTCCCGATAAAAATGATACCTCACTTGTGTGGGTAGGCCTAGCGCCTGCGACAGGAAACGCCCCAAAGCGCAACGTGGACACATCCAAATTTTTGAAGGAAAACAGAGGTGTTTTTTGCAAAGTGCCTACCTGTAGATTTTGGCCTGTAGCTCAGCCGCAACCTAGGGAAACCTACCAAACCTGTGCATTTCTGAAAACTAGAGACCTAGGGGAATCCAAGATTGGGTGACTTGTGTGGCTCGGACCAGGTTCTGTTACCCAGAATTGTTTGCAAACCTCAAAATTTGGCTAAAAAAACACATGTTCCTCACATTTCTGTGGCAGAAAGTTTTGGAATCTGAGAGGAGCCACAAATTTCCTTCCACCCAGAGTTCCCCCACATCTCCCGATAAAAATGATACCTCACTTGTGTGGGTAGGCCTAGCGCCCGCGACAGGAAACGCCCCAAAGCGCAATGTGGACACAGCCAAATTTTTGAAGGAAAACAGAGGTGTTTTTTGCAAAGTGCCTACCTGTAGATTTTGGCCTGTAGCTCAGCCGCCACCTAGGGAAACCTACCAAACCTGTGCATTTCTGAAAACTAGAGACCTAGGGGAATCCAAGATGGGGTGACTTGTGTGGCTCGGACCAGGTTCTGTTACCCAGAATCCTTTGCAAACCTCAAAATTTGGCTAAAAAAACACATGTTCCTCACATTTCTGTGGCAGAAAGTTCTGGAATCTAAGAGGAGCCACAAATTTCCTTCCACCCAGCGTTCCCCCACGTCTCCCGATAAAAATGATACCTCACTTGTGTGGGTAGGCCTAGCGCCCGCGACAGGAAACGCCCCAAAGCGCAACGTGGACACTGCCAAATTTTTGAAGGAAAACAGAGGTGTTTTTTGCAAAGTGCCTACCTGTAGATTTTGGCCTGTAGCTCAGCCGCCACCTAGGGAAACCTATCAAACCTGTGCATTTCTGAAAACTAGAGACCTAGGGGAATCCAAGATGGGGTGACTTGTGTGGCTCGGACCAGGTTCTGTTACCCAGAATCCTTTGCAAACCTCAAAATTTGGCTAAAAAAACACATGTTCTTCATATTTCTGTATCAGAAAGTTCTGGAATCTGAGAGGAGCCACAAATTTCCTTCCACCCAGCGTTCCCCCACGTCTCCCGATAAAAATGATACCTCACTTGTGTGGGTAGGCCTAGCGCCCGCGACAGGAAACGCCCCAAAGCGCAACGTGGACACAGCCAAATTTTTGAAGGAAAACAGAGGTGTTTTTTGCAAAGGTCCTACCTGTAGATTTTGGCCTGTAGCTCAGCCGCCACCTAGGGAAACCTACCAAACCTGTGCATTTCTGAAAACTAGAGACCTAGGGGAATCCAAGATGGGGTGACTTGTGTGGCTCGGACCAGGTTCTGTTACCCAGAATCCTTTGCAAACCTCAAAATTTGGCTAAAAAAACACATGTTCCTCACATTTCTGTGGCAGAAAGTTCTGGAATCTGAGAGGAGCCACAAATTTCCTTCCACCCAGCGTTCCTCCACGTCTCCCGATAAAAATTATACCTCACTTGTGTGGGTAGGCCTAGCGCCTGCGACATGAAACGCCCCAAAGCGCAACGTGGACACAGCCAAATTTTTGAAGGAAAACAGAGGTGTTTTTTGCAAAGTGCCTACCTGTAGATTTTGGCCTGTAGCTCAGCCGCCACCTAGGGAAACCTACCAAACCTGTGCATTTCTGAAAACTAGAGACCTAGGGGAATCCAAGATGGGGTGACTTGTGTGGCTCGGACCAGGTTCTGTTACCCAGAATCCATTGCAAACCTCCTAATTTGGCTAAAAAAACACATGTTCCTCACATTTCTGTGGCAGAAAGTTCTGGAATCTGAGAGGAGCCACAAATTTCCTTCCACCCAGCGTTCCCCCACGTCTCCCGATAAAAAGGATACCTCACTTGTGTGGGTAGGCCTAGCGCCCGCGACAGGAAACGCCCCAAAGCGCAACGTGGACACAGACAAATTTTTGAAGGAAAACAGAGGTGTTTTTTGCAAAGGTCCTACCTGTAGATTTTGGCCTGTAGCTCAGCCGCCACCTAGGGAAACCTACCAAACCTGTGCATTTCTGAAAACTAGA
Organism: Pleurodeles waltl; assembly: GCF_031143425.1. Classification (NCBI taxonomy): domain Eukaryota; kingdom Metazoa; phylum Chordata; class Amphibia; order Caudata; family Salamandridae; genus Pleurodeles; species Pleurodeles waltl. The sequence goes on from NC_090440.1 coordinate 858,886,299, forward strand.
GACCTAGGGGAATCCAAGATGGGGTGACTTGTGTGGCTCGGACCAGGTTCTGTTACCCAGAATCCTTTGCAAACCTCAAAATTTGGCTAAAAAAACACATGTTCCTCACATTTATGTGGCAGAAAGTTCTGGAATCTGAGAGGAGCCACAAATTTCCTTCCACCCAGCGTTCCCCCACGTCTCCCGATAAAAATGATACCTCACTTGTGTGGGTAGGCCTAGCGCCTGCGACAGGAAACGCCCCAAAGCGCAACGTGGACACAGCCAAATTTTTGAAGGAATACAGAGGTGTTTTTTGCAAAGTGCCTACCTGTAGATTTTGGCCTGTAGCTCAGCCCCCACCTAGGGAAACCTACCAAACCTGTGCATTTCTGAAAACTAGAGACCTAGGGGAATCCAAGATGGGGTGACTTGTGTGGCGCGGACCAGGTTCTGTTACCCAGAATCCTTTGCAAACCTCAAAATTCGGCTAAAAAAACACATGTTCCTCATATTTCTGTGGCAGAAAGTTCTGGAATCTGAGAGGAGCCACAAATTTCCTTCCACTCAGCGTTCCCCCACGTCTCCCGATAAAAATGATACCTCACTTGTGTGGGTAGGCCTAGCGCCTGCGACAGGAAACGCCCCAAAGCGCAACGTGGACACATCCAAATTTTTGAAGGAAAACAGAGGTGTTTTTTGCAAAGTGCCTACCTGTAGATTTTGGCCTGTAGCTCAGCCGCCACCTAGGGAAACCTATCAAACCTGTGCATTTCTGAAAACTAGAGACCTAGGGGAATCCAAGATGGGGTGACTTGTGTGGCTCGGACCAGGTTCTGTTACCCAGAATCCTTTGCAAACCTCAAAATTTGGCTAAAAAAACACATGTTCTTCATATTTCTGTATCAGAAAGTTCTGGAATCTGAGAGGAGCCACAAATTTCCTTCCACCCAGCGTTCCCCCACGTCTCCCGATAAAAATGATACCACACTTGTGTGGGTAGGCCTAGCGCCCGCGACAGGAAACGCCCCAAAGCGCAACGTGGACACAGCCAAATTTTTGAAGGAAAACAGAGGTGTTTTTTGCAAAGGTCCTACCTGTAGATTTTGGCCTGTAGCTCAGCCGCCACCTAGGGAAACCTACCAAACCTGTGCATTTCTGAAAACTAGAGACCTAGGGGAATCCAAGATGGGGTGACTTGTGTGGCTCGGACCAGGTTCTGTTACCCAGAATCCTTTGCAAACCTCAAAATTTGGCTAAAAAAAACACATGTTCCTCACATTTCTGTGGCAGAAAGTTCTGGAATCTGAGAGGAGCCACAAATTTCCTTCCACCCAGCGTTCCCCCACGTCTCCCGATAAAAATGATACCTCACTTGTGTGGGTAGGCCTAGCGCCCGCGACAGGAAACGCCCCATAGCGCAACGTGGACACAGCCAAATTTTTTAAGGAAAACAGAGGTGTTTTTTGCAAAGGTCCTACCTGTAGATTTTGGCCTGTAGCTCAGCCGCCACCTAGGGAAACCTACCAAACCTGTGCATTTCTGAAAACTAGAGACCTAGGGGAATCCAAGATGGGGTGACTTGTGTGGCTCGGACCAGGTTCTGTTACCCAGAATCCTTTGCAAACCTCAAAATTTGGCTAAAAAAACACATGTTCCTCACATTTCTGTGGCAGAAAGTTCTGGAATCTGAGGGAGCCACAAATTTCCTTCCACCCAGCGTTCCCCCACGTCTCCCGATAAAAATGATACCTCACTTGTGTGGGTAGGCCTAGCGCCCGCGACAGGAAACGCCCCAAAGCGCAACGTGGACACAGCCAAATTTTTGAAGGAAAACAGAGGTGTTTTTTGCAAAGGTCCTACCTGTAGATTTTGGCCTGTAGCTCAGCCGCCACCTAGGGAAACCTACCAAACCTGTGCATTTCTGAAAACTAGAGACCTAGGGGAATCCAAGATGGGGTGACTTGTGTGGCTCGGACCAGGTTCTGTTACCCAGAATCCTTTGCAAACCTCAAAATTTGGCTAAAAAAACACATGTTCCTCACATTTATGTGGCAGAAAGTTCTGGAATCTGAGAGGAGCCACAAATTTCCTTCCACCCAGCGTTCCCCCACGTCTCCCGATAAAAATGATACCTCACTTGTGTGGGTAGGCCTAGCGCCTGCGACAGGAAACGCCCCAAAGCGCAACGTGGACACAGCCAAATTTTTGAAGGAATACAGAGGTGTTTTTTGCAAAGTGCCTACCTGTAGATTTTGGCCTGTAGCTCAGCCCCCACCTAGGGAAACCTACCAAACCTGTGCATTTCTGAAAACTAGAGACCTAGGGGAATCCAAGATGGGGTGACTTGTGTGGCGCGGACCAGGTTCTGTTACCCAGAATCCTTTGCAAACCTCAAAATTCGGCTAAAAAAACACATGTTCCTCATATTTCTGTGGCAGAAAGTTCTGGAATCTGAGAGGAGCCACAAATTTCCTTCCACTCAGCGTTCCCCCACGTCTCCCGATAAAAATGATACCTCACTTGTGTGGGTAGGCCTAGCGCCTGCGACAGGAAACGCCCCAAAGCGCAACGTGGACACATCCAAATTTTTGAAGGAAAACAGAGGTGTTTTTTGCAAAGTGCCTACCTGTAGATTTTGGCCTGTAGCTCAGCCGCAACCTAGGGAAACCTACCAAACCTGTGCATTTCTGAAAACTAGAGACCTAGGGGAATCCAAGATTGGGTGACTTGTGTGGCTCGGACCAGGTTCTGTTACCCAGAATTGTTTGCAAACCTCAAAATTTGGCTAAAAAAACACATGTTCCTCACATTTCTGTGGCAGAAAGTTTTGGAATCTGAGAGGAGCCACAAATTTCCTTCCACCCAGAGTTCCCCCACATCTCCCGATAAAAATGATACCTCACTTGTGTGGGTAGGCCTAGCGCCCGCGACAGGAAACGCCCCAAAGCGCAATGTGGACACAGCCAAATTTTTGAAGGAAAACAGAGGTGTTTTTTGCAAAGTGCCTACCTGTAGATTTTGGCCTGTAGCTCAGCCGCCACCTAGGGAAACCTACCAAACCTGTGCATTTCTGAAAACTAGAGACCTAGGGGAATCCAAGATGGGGTGACTTGTGTGGCTCGGACCAGGTTCTGTTACCCAGAATCCTTTGCAAACCTCAAAATTTGGCTAAAAAACACATGTTCCTCACATTTCTGTGGCAGAAAGTTCTGGAATCTAAGAGGAGCCACAAATTTCCTTCCACCCAGCGTTCCCCCACGTCTCCCGATAAAAATGATACCTCACTTGTGTGGGTAGGCCTAGCGCCCGCGACAGGAAACGCCCCAAAGCGCAACGTGGACACAGCCAAATTTTTGAAGGAAAACAGAGGTGTTTTTTGCAAAGGTCCTACCTGTAGATTTTGGCCTGTAGCTCAGCCGCCACCTAGGGAAACCTACCAAACCTGTGCATTTCTGAAAACTAGAGACCTAGGGGAATCCAAGATGGGGTGACTTGTGTGGCTCGGACCAGGTTCTGTTACCCAGAATCCTTTGCAAACCTCAAAATATGGCTAAAAAAACACATGTTCCTCACATTTCTGTGGCAGAAAGTTCTGGAATCTGAGGGAGCCACAAATTTCCTTCCACCCAGCGTTCCCCCACGTCTCCCGATAAAAATGATACCTCACTTGTGTGGGTAGGCATAGCGCCCGCGACAGGAAATGCCCCAAAGCGCAACGTGGACACAGCCAAATTTTTGAAGGAATACAGAGGTGTTTTTTGCAAAGTGCCTACCTGTAGATTTTGGCCTGTAGCTCAGCCCCCACCTAGGGAAACCTACCAAACCTGTGCATTTCTGAAAACTAGAGACCTAGGGGAATCCAAGATGGGGTGACTTGTGTGGCGCGGACCAGGTTCTGTTACCCAGAATCCTTTGCAAACCTCAAAATTCGGCTAAAAAAACACATGTTCCTCATATTTCTGTGGCAGAAAGTTCTGGAATCTGAGAGGAGCCACAAATTTCCTTCCACTCAGCGTTCCCCCACGTCTCCCGATAAAAATGATACCTCACTTGTGTGGGTAGGCCTAGCGCCTGCGACAGGAAACGCCCCAAAGCGCAACGTGGACACATCCAAATTTTTGAAGGAAAACAGAGGTGTTTTTTGCAAAGTGCCTACCTGTAGATTTTGGCCTGTAGCTCAGCCGCAACCTAGGGAAACCTACCAAACCTGTGCATTTCTGAAAACTAGAGACCTAGGGGAATCCAAGATTGGGTGACTTGTGTGGCTCGGACCAGGTTCTGTTACCCAGAATTGTTTGCAAACCTCAAAATTTGGCTAAAAAAACACATGTTCCTCACATTTCTGTGGCAGAAAGTTTTGGAATCTGAGAGGAGCCACAAATTTCCTTCCACCCAGAGTTCCCCCACATCTCCCGATAAAAATGATACCTCACTTGTGTGGGTAGGCCTAGCGCCCGCGACAGGAAACGCCCCAAAGCGCAATGTGGACACAGCCAAATTTTTGAAGGAAAACAGAGGTGTTTTTTGCAAAGTGCCTACCTGTAGATTTTGGCCTGTAGCTCAGCCGCCACCTAGGGAAACCTACCAAACCTGTGCATTTCTGAAAACTAGAGACCTAGGGGAATCCAAGATGGGGTGACTTGTGTGGCTCGGACCAGGTTCTGTTACCCAGAATCCTTTGCAAACCTCAAAATTTGGCTAAAAAAACACATGTTCCTCACATTTCTGTGGCAGAAAGTTCTGGAATCTAAGAGGAGCCACAAATTTCCTTCCACCCAGCGTTCCCCCACGTCTCCCGATAAAAATGATACCTCACTTGTGTGGGTAGGCCTAGCGCCCGCGACAGGAAACGCCCCAAAGCGCAACGTGGACACAGCCAAATTTTTGAAGGAAAACAGAGGTGTTTTTTGCAAAGGTCCTACCTGTAGATTTTGGCCTGTAGCTCAGCCGCCACCTAGGGAAACCTACCAAACCTGTGCATTTCTGAAAACTAGAGACCTAGGGGAATCCAAGATGGGGTGACTTGTGTGGCTCGGACCAGGTTCTGTTACCCAGAATCCTTTGCAAACCTCAAAATATGGCTAAAAAAACACATGTTCCTCACATTTCTGTGGCAGAAAGTTCTGGAATCTGAGGGAGCCACAAATTTCCTTCCACCCAGCGTTCCCCCACGTCTCCCGATAAAAATGATACCTCACTTGTGTGGGTAGGCCTAGCGCCCGCGACAGGAAATGCCCCAAAGCGCAACGTGGACACAGCCACATTTTTGAAGGAAAACAGAGGTGTTTTTTGCAAAGTGCCTACCTGTAGATTTTGGCCTGTAGCTCAGCCGCCACCTAGGGAAACCTATCAAACCTGTGCATTTCTGAAAACTAGAGACCTAGGGGAATCCAAGATGGGGTGACTTGTGTGGCGCGGACCAGGTTCTGTTACCCAGAATCCTTTGCAAACCTCAAAATTCGGCTAAAAAAACACATGTTCCTCATATTTCTGTGGCAGAAAGTTCTGGAATCTGAGAGGAGCCACAAATTTCCTTCCACTCAGCGTTCCCCCACGTCTCCCGATAAAAATGATACCTCACTTGTGTGGGTAGGCCTAGCGCCTGCGACAGGAAACGCCCCAAAGCGCAACGTGGACACATCCAAATTTTTGAAGGAAAACAGAGGTGTTTTTTGCAAAGTGCCTACCTGTAGATTTTGGCCTGTAGCTCAGCCGCAACCTAGGGAAACCTACCAAACCTGTGCATTTCTGAAAACTAGAGACCTAGGGGAATCCAAGATTGGGTGACTTGTGTGGCTCGGACCAGGTTCTGTTACCCAGAATTGTTTGCAAACCTCAAAATTTGGCTAAAAAAACACATGTTCCTCACATTTCTGTGGCAGAAAGTTTTGGAATCTGAGAGGAGCCACAAATTTCCTTCCACCCAGAGTTCCCCCACATCTCCCGATAAAAATGATACCTCACTTGTGTGGGTAGGCCTAGCGCCCGCGACAGGAAACGCCCCAAAGCGCAATGTGGACACAGCCAAATTTTTGAAGGAAAACAGAGGTGTTTTTTGCAAAGTGCCTACCTGTAGATTTTGGCCTGTAGCTCAGCCGCCACCTAGGGAAACCTACCAAACCTGTGCATTTCTGAAAACTAGAGACCTAGGGGAATCCAAGATGGGGTGACTTGTGTGGCTCGGACCAGGTTCTGTTACCCAGAATCCTTTGCAAACCTCAAAATTTGGCTAAAAAACACATGTTCCTCACATTTCTGTGGCAGAAAGTTCTGGAATCTAAGAGGAGCCACAAATTTCCTTCCACCCAGCGTTCCCCCACGTCTCCCGATAAAAATGATACCTCACTTGTGTGGGTAGGCCTAGCGCCCGCGACAGGAAACGCCCCAAAGCGCAACGTGGACACAGCCAAATTTTTGAAGGAAAACAGAGGTGTTTTTTGCAAAGGTCCTACCTGTAGATTTTGGCCTGTAGCTCAGCCGCCACCTAGGGAAACCTACCAAACCTGTGCATTTCTGAAAACTAGAGACCTAGGGGAATCCAAGATGGGGTGACTTGTGTGGCTCGGACCAGGTTCTGTTACCCAGAATCCTTTGCAAACCTCAAAATATGGCTAAAAAAACACATGTTCCTCACATTTCTGTGGCAGAAAGTTCTGGAATCTGAGGGAGCCACAAATTTCCTTCCACCCAGCGTTCCCCCACGTCTCCCGATAAAAATGATACCTCACTTGTGTGGGTAGGCATAGCGCCCGCGACAGGAAATGCCCCAAAGCGCAACGTGGACACAGCCAAATTTTTGAAGGAATACAGAGGTGTTTTTTGCAAAGTGCCTACCTGTAGATTTTGGCCTGTAGCTCAGCCCCCACCTAGGGAAACCTACCAAACCTGTGCATTTCTGAAAACTAGAGACCTAGGGGAATCCAAGATGGGGTGACTTGTGTGGCGCGGACCAGGTTCTGTTACCCAGAATCCTTTGCAAACCTCAAAATTCGGCTAAAAAAACACATGTTCCTCATATTTCTGTGGCAGAAAGTTCTGGAATCTGAGAGGAGCCACAAATTTCCTTCCACTCAGCGTTCCCCCACGTCTCCCGATAAAAATGATACCTCACTTGTGTGGGTAGGCCTAGCGCCTGCGACAGGAAACGCCCCAAAGCGCAACGTGGACACATCCAAATTTTTGAAGGAAAACAGAGGTGTTTTTTGCAAAGTGCCTACCTGTAGATTTTGGCCTGTAGCTCAGCCGCAACCTAGGGAAACCTACCAAACCTGTGCATTTCTGAAAACTAGAGACCTAGGGGAATCCAAGATTGGGTGACTTGTGTGGCTCGGACCAGGTTCTGTTACCCAGAATTGTTTGCAAACCTCAAAATTTGGCTAAAAAAACACATGTTCCTCACATTTCTGTGGCAGAAAGTTTTGGAATCTGAGAGGAGCCACAAATTTCCTTCCACCCAGAGTTCCCCCACATCTCCCGATAAAAATGATACCTCACTTGTGTGGGTAGGCCTAGCGCCCGCGACAGGAAACGCCCCAAAGCGCAATGTGGACACAGCCAAATTTTTGAAGGAAAACAGAGGTGTTTTTTGCAAAGTGCCTACCTGTAGATTTTGGCCTGTAGCTCAGCCGCCACCTAGGGAAACCTACCAAACCTGTGCATTTCTGAAAACTAGAGACCTAGGGGAATCCAAGATGGGGTGACTTGTGTGGCTCGGACCAGGTTCTGTTACCCAGAATCCTTTGCAAACCTCAAAATTTGGCTAAAAAAACACATGTTCCTCACATTTCTGTGGCAGAAAGTTCTGGAATCTAAGAGGAGCCACAAATTTCCTTCCACCCAGCGTTCCCCCACGTCTCCCGATAAAAATGATACCTCACTTGTGTGGGTAGGCCTAGCGCCCGCGACAGGAAATGCCCCAAAGCGCAACGTGGACACAGCCAAATTTTTGAAGGAAAACAGAGGTGTTTTTTGCAAAGGTCCTACCTGTAGATTTTGGCCTGTAGCTCAGCCGCCACCTAGGGAAACCTACCAAACCTGTGCATTTCTGAAAACTAGAGACCTAGGGGAATCCAAGATGGGGTGACTTGTGTGGCTCGGACCAGGTTCTGTTACCCAGAATCCTTTGCAAACCTCAAAATATGGCTAAAAAAACACATGTTCCTCACATTTCTGTGGCAGAAAGTTCTGGAATCTGAGGGAGCCACAAATTTCCTTCCACCCAGCGTTCCCCCACGTCTCCCGATAAAAATGATACCTCACTTGTGTGGGTAGGCCTAGCGCCCGCGACAGGAAATGCCCCAAAGCGCAACGTGGACACAGCCACATTTTTGAAGGAAAACAGAGGTGTTTTTTGCAAAGTGCCTACCTGTAGATTTTGGCCTGTAGCTCAGCCGCCACCTAGGGAAACCTATCAAACCTGTGCATTTCTGAAAACTAGAGACCTAGGGGAATCCAAGATGGGGTGACTTGTGTGGCTCGGACCAGGTTCTGTTACCCAGAATCCTTTGCAAACCTCAAAATTTGGCTAAAAAAACACATGTTCTTCATATTTCTGTATCAGAAAGTTCTGGAATCTGAGAGGAGCCACAAATTTCCTTCCACCCAGCGTTCCCCCACGTCTCCCGATAAAAATGATACCACACTTGTGTGGGTAGGCCTAGCGCCCGCGACAGGAAACGCCCCAAAGCGCAACGTGGACACAGCCAAATTTTTGAAGGAAAACAGAGGTGTTTTTTGCAAAGGTCCTACCTGTAGATTTTGGCCTGTAGCTCAGCCGCCACCTAGGGAAACCTACCAAACCTGTGCATTTCTGAAAACTAGAGACCTAGGGGAATCCAAGATGGGGTGACTTGTGTGGCTCGGACCAGGTTCTGTTACCCAGAATCCTTTGCAAACCTCAAAATTTGGCTAAAAAAACACATGTTCCTCACATTTATGTGGCAGAAAGTTCTGGAATCTGAGAGGAGCCACAAATTTCCTTCCACCCAGCGTTCCCCCACGTCTCCCGATAAAAATGATACCTCACTTGTGTGGGTAGGCCTAGCGCCTGCGACAGGAAACGCCCCAAAGCGCAACGTGGACACAGCCAAATTTTTGAAGGAATACAGAGGTGTTTTTTGCAAAGTGCCTACCTGTAGATTTTGGCCTGTAGCTCAGCCCCCACCTAGGGAAACCTACCAAACCTGTGCATTTCTGAAAACTAGAGACCTAGGGGAATCCAAGATGGGGTGACTTGTGTGGCGCGGACCAGGTTCTGTTACCCAGAATCCTTTGCAAACCTCAAAATTCGGCTAAAAAAACACATGTTCCTCATATTTCTGTGGCAGAAAGTTCTGGAATCTGAGAGGAGCCACAAATTTCCTTCCACTCAGCGTTCCCCCACGTCTCCCGATAAAAATGATACCTCACTTGTGTGGGTAGGCCTAGCGCCTGCGACAGGAAACGCCCCAAAGCGCAACGTGGACACATCCAAATTTTTGAAGGAAAACAGAGGTGTTTTTTGCAAAGTGCCTACCTGTAGATTTTGGCCTGTAGCTCAGCCGCAACCTAGGGAAACCTACCAAACCTGTGCATTTCTGAAAACTAGAGACCTAGGGGAATCCAAGATTGGGTGACTTGTGTGGCTCGGACCAGGTTCTGTTACCCAGAATTGTTTGCAAACCTCAAAATTTGGCTAAAAAAACACATGTTCCTCACATTTCTGTGGCAGAAAGTTTTGGAATCTGAGAGGAGCCACAAATTTCCTTCCACCCAGAGTTCCCCCACATCTCCCGATAAAAATGATACCTCACTTGTGTGGGTAGGCCTAGCGCCCGCGACAGGAAACGCCCCAAAGCGCAATGTGGACACAGCCAAATTTTTGAAGGAAAACAGAGGTGTTTTTTGCAAAGTGCCTACCTGTAGATTTTGGCCTGTAGCTCAGCCGCCACCTAGGGAAACCTACCAAACCTGTGCATTTCTGAAAACTAGAGACCTAGGGGAATCCAAGATGGGGTGACTTGTGTGGCTCGGACCAGGTTCTGTTACCCAGAATCCTTTGCAAACCTCAAAATTTGGCTAAAAAAACACATGTTCCTCACATTTCTGTGGCAGAAAGTTCTGGAATCTAAGAGGAGCCACAAATTTCCTTCCACCCAGCGTTCCCCCACGTCTCCCGATAAAAATGATACCTCACTTGTGTGGGTAGGCCTAGCGCCCGCGACAGGAAACGCCCCAAAGCGCAACGTGGACACAGCCAAATTTTTGAAGGAAAACAGAGGTGTTTTTTGCAAAGGTCCTACCTGTAGATTTTGGCCTGTAGCTCAGCCGCCACCTAGGGAAACCTACCAAACCTGTGCATTTCTGAAAACTAGAGACCTAGGGGAATCCAAGATGGGGTGACTTGTGTGGCTCGGACCAGGTTCTGTTACCCAGAATCCTTTGCAAACCTCAAAATATGGCTAAAAAAACACATGTTCCTCACATTTCTGTGGCAGAAAGTTCTGGAATCTGAGGGAGCCACAAATTTCCTTCCACCCAGCGTTCCCCCACGTCTCCCGATAAAAAAGATACCTCACTTGTGTGGGTAGGCATAGCGCCCGCGACAGGAAATGCCCCAAAGCGCAACGTGGACACAGCCAAATTTTTGAAGGAATACAGAGGTGTTTTTTGCAAAGTGCCTACCTGTAGATTTTGGCCTGTAGCTCAGCCCCCACCTAGGGAAACCTACCAAACCTGTGCATTTCTGAAAACTAGAGACCTAGGGGAATCCAAGATGGGGTGACTTGTGTGGCGCGGACCAGGTTCTGTTACCCAGAATCCTTTGCAAACCTCAAAATTCGGCTAAAAAAACACATGTTCCTCATATTTCTGTGGCAGAAAGTTCTGGAATCTGAGAGGAGCCACAAATTTCCTTCCACTCAGCGTTCCCCCACGTCTCCCGATAAAAATGATACCTCACTTGTGTGGGTAGGCCTAGCGCCTGCGACAGGAAACGCCCCAAAGCGCAACGTGGACACATCCAAATTTTTGAAGGAAAACAGAGGTGTTTTTTGCAAAGTGCCTACCTGTAGATTTTGGCCTGTAGCTCAGCCGCAACCTAGGGAAACCTACCAAACCTGTGCATTTCTGAAAACTAGAGACCTAGGGGAATCCAAGATTGGGTGACTTGTGTGGCTCGGACCAGGTTCTGTTACCCAGAATTGTTTGCAAACCTCAAAATTTGGCTAAAAAAACACATGTTCCTCACATTTCTGTGGCAGAAAGTTTTGGAATCTGAGAGGAGCCACAAATTTCCTTCCACCCAGAGTTCCCCCACATCTCCCGATAAAAATGATACCTCACTTGTGTGGGTAGGCCTAGCGCCCGCGACAGGAAACGCCCCAAAGCGCAATGTGGACACAGCCAAATTTTTGAAGGAAAACAGAGGTGTTTTTTGCAAAGTGCCTACCTGTAGATTTTGGCCTGTAGCTCAGCCGCCACCTAGGGAAACCTACCAAACCTGTGCATTTCTGAAAACTAGAGACCTAGGGGAATCCAAGATGGGGTGACTTGTGTGGCTCGGACCAGGTTCTGTTACCCAGAATCCTTTGCAAACCTCAAAATTTGGCTAAAAAAACACATGTTCCTCACATTTCTGTGGCAGAAAGTTCTGGAATCTAAGAGGAGCCACAAATTTCCTTCCACCCAGCGTTCCCCCACGTCTCCCGATAAAAATGATACCTCACTTGTGTGGGTAGGCCTAGCGCCCGCGACAGGAAACGCCCCAAAGCGCAACGTGGACACAGCCAAATTTTTGAAGGAAAACAGAGGTGTTTTTTGCAAAGGTCCTACCTGTAGATTTTGGCCTGTAGCTCAGCCGCCACCTAGGGAAACCTACCAAACCTGTGCATTTCTGAAAACTAGAGACCTAGGGGAATCCAAGATGGGGTGACTTGTGTGGCTCGGACCAGGTTCTGTTACCCAGAATCCTTTGCAAACCTCAAAATATGGCTAAAAAAACACATGTTCCTCACATTTCTGTGGCAGAAAGTTCTGGAATCTGAGGGAGCCACAAATTTCCTTCCACCCAGCGTTCCCCCACGTCTCCCGATAAAAATGATACCTCACTTGTGTGGGTAGGCCTAGCGCCCGCGACAGGAAATGCCCCAAAGCGCAACGTGGACACAGCCACATTTTTGAAGGAAAACAGAGGTGTTTTTTGCAAAGTGCCTACCTGTAGATTTTGGCCTGTAGCTCAGCCGCCACCTAGGGAAACCTATCAAACCTGTGCATTTCTGAAAACTAGAGACCTAGGGGAATCCAAGATGGGGTGACTTGTGTGGCTCGGACCAGGTTCTGTTACCCAGAATCCTTTGCAAACCTCAAAATTTGGCTAAAAAAACACATGTTCTTCATATTTCTGTATCAGAAAGTTCTGGAATCTGAGAGGAGCCACAAATTTCCTTCCACCCAGCGTTCCCCCACGTCTCCCGATAAAAATGATACCACACTTGTGTGGGTAGGCCTAGCGCCCGCGACAGGAAACGCCCCAAAGCGCAACGTGGACACAGCCAAATTTTTGAAGGAAAACAGAGGTGTTTTTTGCAAAGGTCCTACCTGTAGATTTTGGCCTGTAGCTCAGCCGCCACCTAGGGAAACCTACCAAACCTGTGCATTTCTGAAAACTAGAGACCTAGGGGAATCCAAGATGGGGTGACTTGTGTGGCTCGGACCAGGTTCTGTTACCCAGAATCCTTTGCAAACCTCAAAATTTGGCTAAAAAAACACATGTTCCTCACATTTCTGTGGCAGAAAGTTCTGGAATCTGAGAGGAGCCACAAATTTCCTTCCACCCAGCGTTCCCCCGCGTCTCCCGATAAAAATGATACCTCACTTGTGTGGGTAGGCCTAGCGCCCGCGACAGGAAACGCCCCAAAGCGCAACGTGGACACAGCCAAATTTTTGAAGGAAAACAGAGGTGTTTTTTGCAAAGGTCCTACCTGTAGATTTTGGCCTGTAGCTCAGCCGCCACCTAGGGAAACCTACCAAACCTGTGCATTTCTGAAAACTAGAGACCTAGGGGAATCCAAGATGGGGTGACTTGTGTGGCTCGGACCAGGTTCTGTTACCCAGAATCCTTTGCAAACCTCAAAATTTGGCTAAAAAAACACATGTTCCTCACATTTCTGTGGCAGAAAGTTCTGGAATCTGAGAGGAGCCACAAATTTCCTTCCACCCAGCGTTCCTCCACGTCTCCCGATAAAAATTATACCTCACTTGTGTGGGTAGGCCTAGCGCCTGCGACATGAAACGCCCCAAAGCGCAACGTGGACACAGCCAAATTTTTGAAGGAAAACAGAGGTGTTTTTTGCAAAGTGCCTACCTGTAGATTTTGGCCTGTAGCTCAGCCGCCACCTAGGGAAACCTACCAAACCTGTGCATTTCTGAAAACTAGAGACCTAGGGGAATCCAAGATGGGGTGACTTGTGTGGCTCGGACCAGGTTCTGTTACCCAGAATCCATTGCAAACCTCCTAATTTGGCTAAAAAAACACATGTTCCTCACATTTCTGTGGCAGAAAGTTCTGGAATCTGAGAGGAGCCACAAATTTCCTTCCACCCAGCGTTCCCCCACGTCTCCCGATAAAAAGGATACCTCACTTGTGTGGGTAGGCCTAGCGCCCGCGACAGGAAACGCCCCAAAGCGCAACGTGGACACAGACAAATTTTTGAAGGAAAACAGAGGTGTTTTTTGCAAAGGTCCTACCTGTAGATTTTGGCCTGTAGCTCAGCCGCCACCTAGGGAAACCTACCAAACCTGTGCATTTCTGAAAACTAGAGACCTAGGGGAATCCAAGATGGGGTGACTTGTGTGGCTCGGACCAGGTTCTGTTACCCAGAATCCTTTGCAAACCTCAAAATTTGGCTAAAAAAACACATGTTCCTCACATTTATGTGGCAGAAAGTTCTGGAATCTGAGAGGAGCCACAAATTTCCTTCCACCCAGCGTTCCCCCACGTCTCCCGATAAAAATGATACCTCACTTGTGTGGGTAGGCCTAGCGCCTGCGACAGGAAACGCCCCAAAGCGCAACGTGGACACAGCCAAATTTTTGAAGGAATACAGAGGTGTTTTTTGCAAAGTGCCTACCTGTAGATTTTGGCCTGTAGCTCAGCCCCCACCTAGGGAAACCTACCAAACCTGTGCATTTCTGAAAACTAGAGACCTAGGGGAATCCAAGATGGGGTGACTTGTGTGGCGCGGACCAGGTTCTGTTACCAAGAATCCTTTGCAAACCTCAAAATTCGGCTAAAAAAACACATGTTCCTCATATTTCTGTGGCAGAAAGTTCTGGAATCTGAGAGGAGCCACAAATTTCCTTCCACTCAGCGTTCCCCCACGTCTCCCGATAAAAATGATACCTCACTTGTGTGGGTAGGCCTAGCGCCTGCGACAGGAAACGCCCCAAAGCGCAACGTGGACACATCCAAATTTTTGAAGGAAAACAGAGGTGTTTTTTGCAAAGTGCCTACCTGTAGATTTTGGCCTGTAGCTCAGCCGCCACCTAGGGAAACCTATCAAACCTGTGCATTTCTGAAAACTAGAGACCTAGGGGAATCCAAGATGGGGTGACTTGTGTGGCTCGGACCAGGTTCTGTTACCCAGAATCCTTTGCAAACCTCAAAATTTGGCTAAAAAAACACATGTTCTTCATATTTCTGTATCAGAAAGTTCTGGAATCTGAGAGGAGCCACAAATTTCCTTCCACCCAGCGTTCCCCCACGTCTCCCGATAAAAATGATACCACACTTGTGTGGGTAGGCCTAGCGCCCGCGACAGGAAACGCCCCAAAGCGCAACGTGGACACAGCCAAATTTTTGAAGGAAAACAGAGGTGTTTTTTGCAAAGGTCCTACCTGTAGATTTTGGCCTGTAGCTCAGCCGCCACCTAGGGAAACCTACCAAACCTGTGCATTTCTGAAAACTAGAGACCTAGGGGAATCCAAGATGGGGTGACTTGTGTGGCTCGGACCAGGTTCTGTTACCCAGAATCCTTTGCAAACCTCAAAATTTGGCTAAAAAAACACATGTTCCTCACATTTCTGTGGCAGAAAGTTCTGGAATCTGAGAGGAGCCACAAATTTCCTTCCACCCAGCGTTCCCCCACGTCTCCCGATAAAAATGATACCTCACTTGTGTGGGTAGGCCTAGCGCCCGCGACAGGAAACGCCCCATAGCGCAACGTGGACACAGCCAAATTTTTTAAGGAAAACAGAGGTGTTTTTTGCAAAGGTCCTACCTGTAGATTTTGGCCTGTAGCTCAGCCGCCACCTAGGGAAACCTACCAAACCTGTGCATTTCTGAAAACTAGAGACCTAGGGGAATCCAAGATGGGGTGACTTGTGTGGCTCGGACCAGGTTCTGTTACCCAGAATCCTTTGCAAACCTCAAAATTTGGCTAAAAAAACACATGTTCCTCACATTTCTGTGGCAGAAAGTTCTGGAATCTGAGGGAGCCACAAATTTCCTTCCACCCAGCGTTCCCCCACGTCTCCCGATAAAAATGATACCTCACTTGTGTGGGTAGGCCTAGCGCCCGCGACAGGAAACGCCCCAAAGCGCAACGTGGACACAGCCAAATTTTTGAAGGAAAACAGAGGTGTTTTTTGCAAAGGTCCTACCTGTAGATTTTGGCCTGTAGCTCAGCCGCCACCTAGGGAAACCTACCAAACCTGTGCATTTCTGAAAACTAGAGACCTAGGGGAATCCAAGATGGGGTGACTTGTGTGGCTCGGACCAGGTTCTGTTACCCAGAATCCTTTGCAAACCTCAAAATTTGGCTAAAAAAACACATGTTCCTCACATTTATGTGGCAGAAAGTTCTGGAATCTGAGAGGAGCCACAAATTTCCTTCCACCCAGCGTTCCCCCACGTCTCCCGATAAAAATGATACCTCACTTGTGTGGGTAGGCCTAGCGCCTGCGACAGGAAACGCCCCAAAGCGCAACGTGGACACAGCCAAATTTTTGAAGGAATACAGAGGTGTTTTTTGCAAAGTGCCTACCTGTAGATTTTGGCCTGTAGCTCAGCCCCCACCTAGGGAAACCTACCAAACCTGTGCATTTCTGAAAACTAGAGACCTAGGGGAATCCAAGATGGGGTGACTTGTGTGGCGCGGACCAGGTTCTGTTACCCAGAATCCTTTGCAAACCTCAAAATTCGGCTAAAAAAACACATGTTCCTCATATTTCTGTGGCAGAAAGTTCTGGAATCTGAGAGGAGCCACAAATTTCCTTCCACTCAGCGTTCCCCCACGTCTCCCGATAAAAATGATACCTCACTTGTGTGGGTAGGCCTAGCGCCTGCGACAGGAAACGCCCCAAAGCGCAACGTGGACACATCCAAATTTTTGAAGGAAAACAGAGGTGTTTTTTGCAAAGTGCCTACCTGTAGATTTTGGCCTGTAGCTCAGCCGCAACCTAGGGAAACCTACCAAACCTGTGCATTTCTGAAAACTAGAGACCTAGGGGAATCCAAGATTGGGTGACTTGTGTGGCTCGGACCAGGTTCTGTTACCCAGAATTGTTTGCAAACCTCAAAATTTGGCTAAAAAAACACATGTTCCTCACATTTCTGTGGCAGAAAGTTTTGGAATCTGAGAGGAGCCACAAATTTCCTTCCACCCAGAGTTCCCCCACATCTCCCGATAAAAATGATACCTCACTTGTGTGGGTAGGCCTAGCGCCCGCGACAGGAAACGCCCCAAAGCGCAATGTGGACACAGCCAAATTTTTGAAGGAAAACAGAGGTGTTTTTTGCAAAGTGCCTACCTGTAGATTTTGGCCTGTAGCTCAGCCGCCACCTAGGGAAACCTACCAAACCTGTGCATTTCTGAAAACTAGAGACCTAGGGGAATCCAAGATGGGGTGACTTGTGTGGCTCGGACCAGGTTCTGTTACCCAGAATCCTTTGCAAACTTCAAAATTTGGCTAAAAAAACACATGTTCCTCACATTTCTGTGGCAGAAAGTTCTGGAATCTAAGAGGAGCCACAAATTTCCTTCCACCCAGCGTTCCCCCACGTCTCCCGATAAAAATGATACCTCACTTGTGTGGGTAGGCCTAGCGCCCGCGACAGGAAACGCCCCAAAGCGCAACGTGGACACAGCCAAATTTTTGAAGGAAAACAGAGGTGTTTTTTGCAAAGGTCCTACCTGTAGATTTTGGCCTGTAGCTCAGCCGCCACCTAGGGAAACCTACCAAACCTGTGCATTTCTGAAAACTAGAGACCTAGGGGAATCCAAGATGGGGTGACTTGTGTGGCTCGGACCAGGTTCTGTTACCCAGAATCCTTTGCAAACCTCAAAATATGGCTAAAAAAACACATGTTCCTCACATTTCTGTGGCAGAAAGTTCTGGAATCTGAGGGAGCCACAAATTTCCTTCCACCCAGCGTTCCCCCACGTCTCCCGATAAAAATGATACCTCACTTGTGTGGGTAGGCATAGCGCCCGCGACAGGAAATGCCCCAAAGCGCAACGTGGACACAGCCAAATTTTTGAAGGAATACAGAGGTGTTTTTTGCAAAGTGCCTACCTGTAGATTTTGGCCTGTAGCTCAGCCCCCACCTAGGGAAACCTACCAAACCTGTGCATTTCTGAAAACTAGAGACCTAGGGGAATCCAAGATGGGGTGACTTGTGTGGCGCGGACCAGGTTCTGTTACCCAGAATCCTTTGCAAACCTCAAAATTCGGCTAAAAAAACACATGTTCCTCATATTTCTGTGGCAGAAAGTTCTGGAATCTGAGAGGAGCCACAAATTTCCTTCCACTCAGCGTTCCCCCACGTCTCCCGATAAAAATGATACCTCACTTGTGTGGGTAGGCCTAGCGCCTGCGACAGGAAACGCCCCAAAGCGCAACGTGGACACATCCAAATTTTTGAAGGAAAACAGAGGTGTTTTTTGCAAAGTGCCTACCTGTAGATTTTGGCCTGTAGCTCAGCCGCAACCTAGGGAAACCTACCAAACCTGTGCATTTCTGAAAACTAGAGACCTAGGGGAATCCAAGATTGGGTGACTTGTGTGGCTCGGACCAGGTTCTGTTACCCAGAATTGTTTGCAAACCTCAAAATTTGGCTAAAAAAACACATGTTCCTCACATTTCTGTGGCAGAAAGTTTTGGAATCTGAGAGGAGCCACAAATTTCCTTCCACCCAGAGTTCCCCCACATCTCCCGATAAAAATGATACCTCACTTGTGTGGGTAGGCCTAGCGCCCGCGACAGGAAACGCCCCAAAGCGCAATGTGGACACAGCCAAATTTTTGAAGGAAAACAGAGGTGTTTTTTGCAAAGTGCCTACCTGTAGATTTTGGCCTGTAGCTCAGCCGCCACCTAGGGAAACCTACCAAACCTGTGCATTTCTGAAAACTAGAGACCTAGGGGAATCCAAGATGGGGTGACTTGTGTGGCTCGGACCAGGTTCTGTTACCCAGAATCCTTTGCAAACCTCAAAATTTGGCTAAAAAAACACATGTTCCTCACATTTCTGTGGCAGAAAGTTCTGGAATCTAAGAGGAGCCACAAATTTCCTTCCACCCAGCGTTCCCCCACGTCTCCCGATAAAAATGATACCTCACTTGTGTGGGTAGGCCTAGCGCCCGCGACAGGAAACGCCCCAAAGCGCAACGTGGACACAGCCAAATTTTTGAAGGAAAACAGAGGTGTTTTTTGCAAAGGTCCTACCTGTAGATTTTGGCCTGTAGCTCAGCCGCCACCTAGGGAAACCTACCAAACCTGTGCATTTCTGAAAACTAGAGACCTAGGGGAATCCAAGATGGGGTGACTTGTGTGGCTCGGACCAGGTTCTGTTACCCAGAATCCTTTGCAAACCTCAAAATATGGCTAAAAAAACACATGTTCCTCACATTTCTGTGGCAGAAAGTTCTGGAATCTGAGGGAGCCACAAATTTCCTTCCACCCAGCGTTCCCCCACGTCTCCCGATAAAAATGATACCTCACTTGTGTGGGTAGGCCTAGCGCCCGCGACAGGAAATGCCCCAAAGCGCAACGTGGACACAGCCACATTTTTGAAGGAAAACAGAGGTGTTTTTTGCAAAGTGCCTACCTGTAGATTTTGGCCTGTAGCTCAGCCGCCACCTAGGGAAACCTATCAAACCTGTGCATTTCTGAAAACTAGAGACCTAGGGGAATCCAAGATGGGGTGACTTGTGTGGCTCGGACCAGGTTCTGTTACCCAGAATCCTTTGCAAACCTCAAAATTTGGCTAAAAAAACACATGTTCTTCATATTTCTGTATCAGAAAGTTCTGGAATCTGAGAGGAGCCACAAATTTCCTTCCACCCAGCGTTCCCCCACGTCTCCCGATAAAAATGATACCACACTTGTGTGGGTAGGCCTAGCGCCCGCGACAGGAAACGCCCCAAAGCGCAACGTGGACACAGCCAAATTTTTGAAGGAAAACAGAGGTGTTTTTTGCAAAGGTCCTACCTGTAGATTTTGGCCTGTAGCTCAGCCGCCACCTAGGGAAACCTACCAAACCTGTGCATTTCTGAAAACTAGAGACCTAGGGGAATCCAAGATGGGGTGACTTGTGTGGCTCGGACCAGGTTCTGTTACCCAGAATCCTTTGCAAACCTCAAAATTTGGCTAAAAAAACACATGTTCCTCACATTTCTGTGGCAGAAAGTTCTGGAATCTGAGAGGAGCCACAAATTTCCTTCCACCCAGCGTTCCCCCACGTCTCCCGATAAAAAAGATACCTCACTTGTGTGGGTAGGCCTAGCGCCCGCGACAGGAAACGCCCCAAAGCGCAACGTGGACACAGCCAAATTTTTGAAGGAAAACAGAGGTGTTTTTTGCAAAGGTCCTACCTGTAGATTTTGGCCTGTAGCTCAGCCGCCACCTAGGGAAACCTACCAAACCTGTGCATTTCTGAAAACTAGAGACCTAGGGGAATCCAAGATGGGGTGACTTGTGTGGCTCGGACCAGGTTCTGTTACCCAGAATCCTTTGCAAACCTCAAAATTTGGCTAAAAAAACATATGTTCCTCACATTTCTGTGGCAGAAAGTTCTGGAATCTGAGAGGAGCCACAAATTTCCTTCCACCCAGCGTTCCCCCACGTCTCCCGATAAAAATGATACCTCACTTGTGTGGGTAGGCCTAGCGCCTGCGACATGAAACGCCCCAAAGCGCAACGTGGACACAGCCAAATTTTTGAAGGAAAACAGAGGTGTTTTTTGCAAAGTGCCTACCTGTAGATTTTGGCCTGTAGCTCAGCCGCCACCTAGGGAAACCTACCAAACCTGTGCATTTCTGAAAACTAGAGACCTAGGGGAATCCAAGATGGGGTGACTTGTGTGGCTCGGACCAGGTTCTGTTACCCAGAATCCATTGCAAACCTCCTAATTTGGCTAAAAAAACACATGTTCCTCACATTTCTGTGGCAGAAAGTTCTGGAATCTGAGAGGAGCCACAAATTTCCTTCCACCCAGCGTTCCCCCACGTCTCCCGATAAAAAGGATACCTCACTTGTGTGGGTAGGCCTAGCGCCCGCGACAGGAAACGCCCCAAAGCGCAACGTGGACACAGCCAAATTTTTGAAGGAAAACAGAGGTGTTTTTTGCAAAGGTCCTACCTGTAGATTTTGGCCTGTAGCTCAGCCGCCACCTAGGGAAACCTACCAAACCTGTGCATTTCTGAAAACTAGAGACCTAGGGGAATCCAAGATGGGGTGACTTGTGTGGCTCGGACCAGGTTCTGTTACCCAGAATCCTTTGCAAACCTCAAAATTTGGCTAAAAAAACACATGTTCCTCACATTTATGTGGCAGAAAGTTCTGGAATCTGAGAGGAGCCACAAATTTCCTTCCACCCAGCGTTCCCCCACGTCTCCCGATAAAAATGATACCTCACTTGTGTGGGTAGGCCTAGCGCCTGCGACAGGAAACGCCCCAAAGCGCAACGTGGACACAGCCAAATTTTTGAAGGAATACAGAGGTGTTTTTTGCAAAGTGCCTACCTGTAGATTTTGGCCTGTAGCTCAGCCCCCACCTAGGGAAACTTACCAAACCTGTGCATTTCTGAAAACTAGAGACCTAGGGGAATCCAAGATGGGGTGACTTGTGTGGCGCGGACCAGGTTCTGTTACCCAGAATCCTTTGCAAACCTCAAAATTCGGCTAAAAAAACACATGTTCCTCATATTTCTGTGGCAGAAAGTTCTGGAATCTGAGAGGAGCCACAAATTTCCTTCCACTCAGCGTTCCCCCACGTCTCCCGATAAAAATGATACCTCACTTGTGTGGGTAGGCCTAGCGCCTGCGACAGGAAACGCCCCAAAGCGCAACGTGGACACATCCAAATTTTTGAAGGAAAACAGAGGTGTTTTTTGCAAAGTGCCTACCTGTAGATTTTGGCCTGTAGCTCAGCCGCAACCTAGGGAAACCTACCAAACCTGTGCATTTCTGAAAACTAGAGACCTAGGGGAATCCAAGATTGGGTGACTTGTGTGGCTCGGACCAGGTTCTGTTACCCAGAATTGTTTGCAAACCTCAAAATTTGGCTAAAAAAACACATGTTCCTCACATTTCTGTGGCAGAAAGTTTTGGAATCTGAGAGGAACCACAAATTTCCTTCCACCCAGAGTTCCCCCACATCTCCCGATAAAAATGATACCTCACTTGTGTGGGTAGGCCTAGCGCCCGCGACAGGAAACGCCCCAAAGCGCAATGTGGACACAGCCAAATTTTTGAAGGAAAACAGAGGTGTTTTTTGCAAAGTGCCTACCTGTAGATTTTGGCCTGTAGCTCAGCCGCCACCTAGGGAAACCTACCAAACCTGTGCATTTCTGAAAACTAGAGACCTAGGGGAATCCAAGATGGGGTGACTTGTGTGGCTCGGACCAGGTTCTGTTACCCAGAATCCTTTGCAAACCTCAAAATTTGGCTAAAAAAACACATGTTCCTCACATTTCTGTGGCAGAAAGTTCTGGAATCTAAGAGGAGCCACAAATTTCCTTCCACCCAGCGTTCCCCCACGTCTCCCGATAAAAATGATACCTCACTTGTGTGGGTAGGCCTAGCGCCCGCGACAGGAAACGCCCCAAAGCGCAACGTGGACACAGCCAAATTTTTGAAGGAAAACAGAGGTGTTTTTTGCAAAGGTCCTACCTGTAGATTTTGGCCTGTAGCTCAGCCGCCACCTAGGGAAACCTACCAAACCTGTGCATTTCTGAAAACTAGAGACCTAGGGGAATCCAAGATGGGGTGACTTGTGTGGCTCGGACCAGGTTCTGTTACCCAGAATCCTTTGCAAACCTCAAAATACGGCTAAAAAAACACATGTTCCTCACATTTCTGTGGCAGAAAGTTCTGGAATCTGAGGGAGCCACAAATTTCCTTCCACCCAGCGTTCCCCCACGTCTCCCGATAAAAATGATACCTCACTTGTGTGGGTAGGCCTAGCGCCCGCGACAGGAAATGCCCCAAAGCGCAACGTGGACACAGCCAAATTTTTGAAGGAAAACAGAGGTGTTTTTTGCAAAGGTCCTACCTGTAGATTTTGGCCTGTAGCTCAGCCACCACCTAGGGAAACCTACCAAACCTGTGCATTTCTGAAAACTAGAGACCTAGGGGAATCCAAGATGGGGTGACTTGTGTGGCTCGGACCAGGTTCTGTTACCCAGAATCCTTTGCAAACCTCAAAATTTGGCTAAAAAAACACATGTTCCTCACATTTCTGTGGCAGAAAGTTCTGGAATCTGAGAGGAGCCACAAATTTCCTTCCACCCAGCGTTCCCCCACGTCTCCCGATAAAAATGATACCTCACTTGTGTGGGTAGGCCTAGCGCCCGCGACAGGAAACGCCCCAAAGCGCAACGTGGACACAGCCAAATTTTTGAAGGAAAACAGAGGTGTTTTTTGCAAAGGTCCTACCTGTAGATTTTGGCCTGTAGCTCAGCCGCCACCTAGGGAAACCTACCAAACCTGTGCATTTCTGAAAACTAGAGACCTAGGGGAATCCAAGATGGGGTGACTTGTGTGGCTCGGACCAGGTTCTGTTACCCAGAATCCTTTGCAAACCTCAAAATTTGGCTAAAAAAACACATGTTCCTCACATTTCTGTGGCAGAAAGTTCTGGAATCTGAGAGGAGCCACAAATTTCCTTCCACCCAGCGTTCCCCCACGTCTCCCGATAAAAATGATACCTCACTTGTGTGGGTAGGCCTAGCGCCTGCGACATGAAACGCCCCAAAGCGCAACGTGGACACAGCCAAATTTTTGAAGGAAAACAGAGGTGTTTTTTGCAAAGTGCCTACCTGTAGATTTTGGCCTGTAGCTCAGCCGCCACCTAGGGAAACCTACCAAACCTGTGCATTTCTGAAAACTAGAGACCTAGGGGAATCCAAGATGGGGTGACTTGTGTGGCTCGGACCAGGTTCTGTTACCCAGAATCCATTGCAAACCTCCTAATTTGGCTAAAAAAACACATGTTCCTCACATTTCTGTGGCAGAAAGTTCTGGAATCTGAGAGGAGCCACAAATTTCCTTCCACCCAGCGTTCCCCCACGTCTCCCGATAAAAAGGATACCTCACTTGTGTGGGTAGGCCTAGCTCCCGCGACAGGAAACGCCCCAAAGCGCAACGTGGACACAGACACATTTTTGAAGGAAAACAGAGGTGTTTTTTGCAAAGTGCCTACCTGTAGATTTTGGCCTGTAGCTCAGCCGCCACCTAGGGAAACCTACCAAACCTGTGCATTTCTGAAAACTAGAGACCTAGGGGAATCCAAGATGGGGTGACTTGTGTGGCTCGGACCAGGTTCTGTTACCCAAAATCCTTTGCAAACCTCAGAATTTGGCTAAAAAAACACATGTTCCTCACATTTCTGTGGCAGAAAGTTCTGGAATCTGAGAGGAGCCACAAATTTCCTTCCACCCAGCGTTCCCCCACGTCTCCCGATAAAAATGATACCTCACTTGTGTGGGTAGGCCTAGCGCCCGCGACAGTAAAGGCCCCAAAGCGCAACATGGACACAGCCAAAGTTTTGAAGGAAAACAGAGGTGTTTTTTGCAAAGTGCCTACCTGTAGAGTTTGGCCTGTAGCTCAGCCGCTACCTAGGGAAACCTACCAAACCTGTGCATTCATGAAAACTAGAGACCTAGGGGAATCCAAGATGGGGTGACTTGTGTGGTTCGGATCAGGTTCTGTTACCCAGAATCCTTTGCAAACCTCAAAATTTGGCTAAAAAACACATGTTCCTCACATTTCTGTGGCAGAAAGTTCTGGAATCTGAGAGGAGCCACAAATTTCCTTCCACCCAGCGTTCCCCCACGTCTCCCGATAAAAATGATACTTCACTTGTGTGGGTAGGCCTAGCGCCCGCGACAGGAAACGCCCCAAAGCGCAGCGTGGACACAGCCAAATTTTTTAAGGAAAACAGAGGTGTTTTTTGCAAAGTGCCTACCTGTAGATTTTGGCCTGTAGATCAGCCGCCACCTAGGAAAACCTACCAAACCTGTGCATTTCTGAAAACTAGAGACCTAGGGGAATCCAAGATGGGGTGACTTGTGTTGCTCGGACCAGGTTCTGTTACCCAGAATCCTTTGCAAACCTCAAAATTTGGCTAAAAAAACACATGTTCCTCACATTTCTGTGGCAGAAAGTTCTGGAATCTGAGAGGAGCCACAAATTTCCTTCCACCCAGCGTTCCTCCACGTCTCCCGATAAAAATGATACCTCACTTGTGTGGGTAGGCCTAGCGCCCGCGACAGGAAACGCCCCAAAGCGCAACGTGGACACAGCCAAATTTTTGAAGGAAAACAGAGGTGTTTTTTGCAAAGTGCCTACCTGTAGATTTTGGCCTGTAGTTCAGCCGCCACCTAGGGAAACCTACCAAACCTGTGCATTTCTGAAAACTAGAGATCTAGGGGAATCCAAGATGGGGTGACTTGTGTGGCTCGGACCAGGTTCTGTTACCCAGAATCCTTTGCAAACCTCAGAATTTGGTTAAAAAAACACACGTTCCTCACATTTCTGTGACAGAAAGTTCTGGAATTTGAGAGGAGCCACAAATTTCCTTCTACCCAGCGTTCCCCCACATCTCCAGATAAAAATGATACCTCACTTGTGTGGGTAGGCCTAGCACCCGCGACAGGAAACGCCCCAAAGCGCAGCGTGGACACAGCCAAATTTTTTAAGGAAAACAGAGGTGTTTTTTGCAAAGTGCCTACCTGTAGAGTTTTGCCTGTAGCTCACTGCCACCTAGGGAAACCTACCAAACCTGTGCATTTCTGAAAACTAGAGACCTAGGGGAATCCAAGATGGGGTGACTTGTGTGGCTCGGACCAGGTTCTGTTACCCAGAATCCTTTGCAAACCTCAAAATTTGGCTAAAAACATGTTCCTCATATTTCTGTGGCAGAAAGTTCTGGAATCTGAGGGGAGCCACAACTTTCCTTCCACCCAGCGTTCCCCCACGTCTCCCGATAAAAATGATACCTCATTTGTGTGGGTAGGCCTAGCGCCCGCGACAGGAAACGCCCCAAAGCGCAACGTGGACACAGCCAAATTTTTGAAGGAAAACAGAGGTGTTTTTTGCAAAGTGCCTACCTGTAGATTTTGGCCTGTAGCTCATCCGCCACCTAGGGAAACCTACCAAACCTGTGCATTTCTGAAAACTAGAGACCTAGGGGAATCCAAGATGGGGTGACTTGTGTGGCTCGGACCAGGTTCTGTTACCCAGAATCCATTGCAAACCTCAAAATTTGGCTAAAAAAACACTTGTTCCTCATATTTCTGTGGCAGAAAGTTCTGGAATCTAAAAGGAGCCACAAATTTCCTTCCACCCAGCGTTCCCCCACGTCTCCGTGATAAAAATGATACCTCACTTGTGTGGGTAGGCCTAGCGCCCGCGACAGGAAACGCCCCAAAGCGCAACGTGGACACAGCCACATTTTTGAAGGAAAACAGAGGTGTTTTTTGCAAAGTGCCTACCTGTAGATTTTGGCCTGTAGCTCAGCCGCCACCTAGGGAAACCTACCAAACCTGTGCATTTCTGAAAACTAGAGACCTAGGGGAATCCAAGATGGGGTGACTTGTGTGGCTCGGACCAGGTTCTGTTACCCAGAATCCTTTGCAAACCTCAAAATTTGGCTAAAAAAACACATGTTCCTCACATTTCTGTGGCAGAAAGTTCTGGAATCTGAGGGGAGCCACAAATTTCCTTCCACCCAGCGTTCCCCCACGTCTCCCGATATAAATGATACCTCACTTGTGTGGGTAGGCCTAGCGCCCGCGACAGGAAACGCCCCAAAGCGCCACTTGGACACAGCCAAATTTTTGAAGGAAAACAGAGGTGTTTTTTGCAAAGTGCCTACCTGTAGATTTTGGCCTGTAGCTCAGCCGCCACCTAGGGAAACCTACCAAACCTGTGCATTTCTGAAAACTAGAGACCTAGGGGAATCCAAGATGGGGTGACTTGTGTGGCTCGGACCAGGTTCTGTTACCCAGAATCCATTGCAAACCTCAAAATTTGGCTAAAAAAACACATGTTCCTCACATTTCTGTGGCAGAAAGTTCTGGAATCTGAAATGAGCCACAAATTTCCTTCCACCCAGCATTCCCCCAAGTCTCCCGATAAAAATGATACCTCACTTGTGTGGGTAGGCCTAGCGCCCGCGACAGGAAACGCCCCAAAGCGCAACGTGGACACAGCCAAATTTTTGAAGGAAAACAGAGGTGTTTATTGCAAAGTGCCTACCTGTAGATTTTGGCCTGTAGCTCAGCCGCCACCTAGGGAAACCTACCAAACCTGTGCATTTCTGAAAACTAGAGACCTAGGGGAATCCAAGATGGGGTGACTTGTGTGGCTCGGACCAGGTTCTGTTACCCAGAATCCTTTGCAAACCTCAAAATTTAGCTAAAAAAACACATGTTCCTCACATTTCTGTGGCAGAAAGTTCTGGAATCTGAGGGGAGCCACAAATTTCCTTCCACCCAGCGTTCCCCCACGTCTCCCGATAAAAATGATACCTCACTTGTGTGGGTAGGCCTAGCGCCCGCGACAGGAAACGCCCCAAAGCGCAACGTGGACACAGCCAAATTTTTGAAGGAAAACAGAGGTGTTTTTTGCAAAGTGCCTACCTGTAGATTTTGGCTTGTAGCTCATCCGCCACCTAGGGAAACCTACCAAACCTGTGCATTTCTGAAAACTAGAGACCTAGGGGAATCCAAGATGGGGTGACTTGTGTGGCTCGGACCAGGTTCTGTTACCTAGAATCCTTTGCAAACCTCAGAATTTGGCTAAAAAAACACATGTTCCTCACATTTCTGTGGCAGAAAGTTCTGGAATCTGAGAGGAGCCACAAATTTCCTTCCACCCAGCGTTCCCCCACGTCTCCCGATAAAAATGATACCTCACTTGTGTGGGTAGGCCTAGCGCCCGCGACAGGAAAGGCCCCAAAGCGCAACGTGGACACAGCCAAATTTTTGAAGGAAAACAGAGGTGTTTTTTGCAAAGTGCCTACCTGTAGAGTTTGGCCTGTAGCTCAGCCGCTACCTAGGAAAACCTACCAAACCTGTGCATTTATGAAAACTAGAGACCTAGAGGAATCCAAGATGGGGTGACTTGTGTGGCTCGGACCAGGTTCTGTTACCCAGAATCCTTTGCATACCTCAAAATTTGGCTAAAAAAACACATGTTCCTCACATTTCTGTGGCAGAAAGTTCTGGAATCTGAGAGGAGCCACAAATTTCCTTCCACCCAGCGTTCCCCCTCGTCTCCCGATAAAAATGATACCTCACTTATGTGGGTAGGCCTAGCGCCCGTGACAGGAAACGCCCCAAAGCGCAACGTGGACACAGCCAAATTTTTTAAGGAAAACAGAGGTGTTTTTTGCAAAGTGCCTACCTGTAGATTTTGGCCTGTAGCTCAGCCGCCACCTAGGGAAACCTACCAAACCTGTGCATTTCTGAAAACTAGAGACCTAGGGGAATCCAAGATGGGGTGACTTGTGTGGCTCGGACCAGGTTCTGTTACCCAGAATCCTTTGCAAACCTCAAAATTTGGCTAAAAACATGTTCCTCACATTTCTGTGGCAGAAAGTTCTGGAATCTGAGGGGAGCCACAACTTTCCTTCCACCCAGCGTTCCCCCACGTCTCCCGATAAAAATGATACCTCATTTGTGTGGGTAGGCCTAGCGCCCGCGACAGGAAACGCCCCAAAGCGCAACGTGGACACAGCCAAATTTTTGAAGGAAAACAGAGGTGTTTTTTGCAAAGTGCCTACCTGTAGATTTTGGCCTGTAGCTCATCCGCCACCTAGGGAAACCTACCAAACCTGTGCATTTCTGAAAACTAGAGACCTAGGGGAATCCAAGATGGGGTGACTTGTGTGGCTCGGACCAGGTTCTGTTACCCAGAATCCATTGCAAACCTCAAAATTTGGCTAAAAAAACACTTGTTCCTCATATTTCTGTGGCAGAAAGTTCTGGAATCTAAAAGGAGCCACAAATTTCCTTCCACCCAGCGTTCCCCCACGTCTCCGTGATAAAAATGATACCTCACTTGTGTGGGTAGGCCTAGCGCCCGCGACAGGAAACGCCCCAAAGCGCAACGTGGACACAGCCACATTTTTGAAGGAAAACAGAGGTGTTTTTTGCAAAGTGCCTACCTGTAGATTTTGGCCTGTAGCTCAGCCGCCACCTAGGGAAACCTACCAAACCTGTGCATTTCTGAAAACTAGAGAGCTAGGGGAATCCAAGATGGGGTGACTTGTGTGGCTCGGACCAGGTTCTGTTACCCAGAATCCTTTGCAAACCTCAAAATTTGGCTAAAAAAACACATGTTCCTCACATTTCTGTGGCAGAAAGTTCTGGAATCTGAGGGGAGCCACAAATTTCCTTCCACCCAGCGTTCCCCCACGTCTCCCGATATAAATGATACCTCACTTGTGTGGGTAGGCCTAGCGCCCGCGACAGGAAACGCCCCAAAGCGCCACTTGGACACAGCCAAATTTTTGAAGGAAAACAGAGGTGTTTTTTGCAAAGTGCCTACCTGTAGATTTTGGCCTGTAGCTCAGCCGCCACCTAGGGAAACCTACCAAACCTGTGCATTTCTGAAAACTAGAGACCTAGGGGAATCCAAGATGGGGTGACTTGTGTGGCTCGGACCAGGTTCTGTTACCCAGAATCCATTGCAAACCTCAAAATTTGGCTAAAAAAACACATGTTCCTCACATTTCTGTGGCAGAAAGTTCTGGAATCTGAAATGAGCCACAAATTTCCTTCCACCCAGCATTCCCCCACGTCTCCCGATAAAAATGATACCTCACTTGTGTGGGTAGGCCTAGCGCCCGCGACAGGAAACGCCCCAAAGCGCAACGTGGACACAGCCAAATTTTTGAAGGAAAACAGAGGTGTTTATTGCAAAGTGCCTACCTGTAGATTTTGGCCTGTAGCTCAGCCGCCACCTAGGGAAACCTACCAAACCTGTGCATTTCTGAAAACTAGAGACCTAGGGGAATCCAAGATGGGGTGACTTGTGTGGCTCGGACCAGGTTCTGTTACCCAGAATCCTTTGCAAACCTCAAAATTTAGCTAAAAAAACACATGTTCCTCACATTTCTGTGGCAGAAAGTTCTGGAATCTGAGGGGAGCCACAAATTTCCTTCCACCCAGCGTTCCCCCACGTCTCCCGATAAAAATGATACCTCACTTGTGTGGGTAGGCCTAGCGCCCGCGACAGGAAACGCCCCAAAGCGCAACGTGGACACAGCCAAATTTTTGAAGGAAAACAGAGGTGTTTTTTGCAAAGTGCCTACCTGTAGATTTTGGCCTGTAGCTCATCCGCCACCTAGGGAAACCTACCAAACCTGTGCATTTCTGAAAACTAGAGACCTAGGGGAATCCAAGATGGGGTGACTTGTGTGGCTCGGACCAGGTTCTGTTACCTAGAATCCTTTGCAAACCTCAGAATTTGGCTAAAAAAACACATGTTCCTCACATTTCTGTGGCAGAAAGTTCTGGAATCTGAGAGGAGCCACAAATTTCCTTCCACCCAGCGTTCCCCCACGTCTCCCGATAAAAATGATACCTCACTTGTGTGGGTAGGCCTAGCGCCCGCGACAGGAAAGGCCCCAAAGCGCAACGTGGACACAGCCAAATTTTTGAAGGAAAACAGAGGTGTTTTTTGCAAAGTGCCTACCTGTAGAGTTTGGCCTGTAGCTCAGCCGCTACCTAGGGAAACCTACCAAACCTGTGCATTTATGAAAACTAGAGACCTAGGGGAATCCAAGATGGGGTGACTTGTGTGGCTCGGACCAGGTTCTGTTACCCAGAATCCTTTGCATACCTCAAAATTTGGCTAAAAAAACACATGTTCCTCACATTTCTGTGGCAGAAAGTTCTGGAATCTGAGAGGAGCCACAAATTTCCTTCCACCCAGCGTTCCCCCTCGTCTCCCGATAAAAATGATACCTCACTTATGTGGGTAGGCCTAGCGCCCGTGACAGGAAACGCCCCAAAGCGCAACGTGGACACAGCCAAATTTTTTAAGGAAAACAGAGGTGTTTTTTGCAAAGTGCCTACCTGTAGATTTTGGCCTGTAGCTCAGCCGCCACCTAGGGAAACCTACCAAACCTGTGCATTTCTGAAAACTAGAGACCTAGGGGAATCCAAGATGGGGTGACTTCTGTGGCTCGGACCAGGTTCTGTTACCCAGAATCCTTTGCAAACCTCAAAATTTGGCTAAAAAAACACATGTTCCTCACATTTCTGTGGCAGAAAGTTCTGGAATCTGAGAGGAGCCACAAATTTCCTTCCACCCAGCGTTCCCCCACGTCTCCCGATAAAAATGATACCTCACTTGTGTGGGTAGGCCTAGCGCCCGCGACAGGAAACGCCCCAAAGCGCAACGTGGACACTGCCAAATTTTTGAAGGAAAACAGAGGTGTTTTTTTGCCAAGTGCCTACCTGTAGATTTTGGCCTGTAGCTCAGCCGCCACCTAGGGAAACCTACCAAACCTGTGCATTTCTGAAAACTAGAGACCTAGGGGAATCCAAGATGGGGTTACTTGTGTAGCTCGGACCAGGTTCTGTTACCCAGAATCCATTGCAAACCTCCAAATTTGGCCAAAAAAACACATGTTCCTCACATTTCTGTGGCAGAAAGTTCTGGAATCTGAGAGGAGCCACAAATTTCCTTCCACCCAGCGTTCCCCCACGTCTCCCGATAAAAATGATACCTCACTTGTGTGGGTAGGCCTAGCGCCCGCGACAGGAAACGCCCCAAAGCGCAACGTGGACACAGCCAAATTTTTGAAGGAAAACAGAGGTGTTTTTTGCAAAGTGCCTACCTGTAGATTTTGGCCTGTAGCTCAGCCGCCACCTAGGGAAACCTACCAAACCTGTGCATTTCTGAAAACTAGAGACCTAGGGGAATCCAAGATGGGGTGACTTGTGTGGCTCGGACCAGGTTCTGTTACCCAGAATCCTTTGCAAACCTCAAAATTTAGCTAAAAAAACACATGTTCCTCACATTTCTGTGGCAGAAAATTCTGGAATCTGAGGGGAGCCACAAATTTCCTTCCACCCAGCGTTCCCCCACGTCTCCCGATAAAAATGATACCTCACTTGTGTGGGTAGGCCTAGCGCCCGCGACAGGAAACGCCCCAAAGCGCAACGTGGACACAGCCAAATTTTTGAAGGAAAACAGAGGTGTTTTTTGCAAAGTGCCTACCTGTAGATTTTGGCCTGTAGCTCAGCCGCCACCTAGGGAAACCTACCAAACCTGTGCATTTCTGAAAACTAGAGACCTAGGGGAATCCAAGATGGGGTGACTTGTGTGGCTCGGACCAGGTTCTGTTACCCAGAATCCTTTGCAAACCTCAGAATTTGGCTAAAAAAAAACATGTTCCTCACATTTCTGTGGCAGAAAGTTCTGGAATCTGAGAGGAGCCACAAATTTCCTTCCACCCAGCGTTCCCCCACGTCTCCCGATAAAAATGATACCTCACTTGTGTGGGTAGGCCTAGCGCCCGCGACAGGAAAGGCCCCAAAGCGCAACGTGGACACAGCCAAATTTTTGAAGGAAAACAGAGGTGTTTTTTGCAAAGTGCCTACCTGTAGAGTTTGGCCTGTAGCTCAGCCGCTACCTAGGGAAACCTACCAAACCTGTGCATTTATGAAAACTAGAGACCTAGGGGAATGCAAGATGGGGTGACTTGTGTGGCTCGGACCAGGTTCTGTTACCCAGAATCCTTTGCATACCTCAAAATTTGGCTAAAAAAACACATGTTCCTCACATTTCTGTGGCAGAAAGTTCTGGAATCTGAGAGGAGCCACAAATTTCCTTCCACCCAGCGTTCCCCCTCGTCTCCCGATAAAAATGATACCTCACTTATGTGGGTAGGCCTAGCGCCCGTGACAGGAAACGCCCCAAAGCGCAACGTGGACACAGCCAAATTTTTTAAGGAAAACAGAGGTGTTTTTTGCAAAGTGCCTACCTGTAGATTTTGGCCTGTAGCTCAGCCGCCACCTAGGGAAACCTACCAAACCTGTGCATTTCTGAAAACTAGAGACCTAGGGGAATCCAAGATGGGGTGACTTCTGTGGCTCGGACCAGGTTCTGTTACCCAGAATCCTTTGCAAACCTCAAAATTTGGCTAAAAAAACACATGTTCCTCACATTTCTGTGGCAGAAAGTTCTGGAATCTGAGAGGAGCCACAAATTTCCTTCCACCCAGCGTTCCCCCACGTCTCCCGATAAAAATGATACCTCACTTGTGTGGGTAGGCCTAGCGCCCGCGACAGGAAACGCCCCAAAGCGCAACGTGGACACAGCCAAATTTTTGAAGGAAAACAGAGGTGTTTTTTGCCAAGTGCCTACCTGTAGATTTTGGCCTGTAGCTCAGCCGCCACCTAGGGAAACCTACCAAACCTGTGCATTTCTGAAAACTAGAGACCGAGGGGAATCCAAGATGGGGTTACTTGTGTAGCTCGGACCAGGTTCTGTTACCCAGAATCCATTGCAAACCTCCAAATTTGGCTAAAAAAACACATGTTCCTCACATTTCTGTGGCAGAAAGTTCTGGAATCTGAGAGGAGCCACAAATTTCCTTCCACCCAGCGTTCCCCCACGTCTCCCGATAAAAATGATACCTCACTTGTGTGGGTAGGCCTAGCGCCCGCGACAGGAAACGCCCCAAAGCGCAACGTGGACACAGCCAAATTTTTGAAGGAAAACAGAGGTGTTTTTTGCAAAGTGCCTACCTGTAGATTTTGGCCTGTAGCTCAGCCGCCACCTAGGGAAACCTACCAAACCTGTGCATTTCTGAAAACTAGAGACCTAGGGGAATCCAAGATGGGGTGACTTGTGTGGCTCGGACCAGGTTCTGTTACCCAGAATCCTTTGCAAACCTCAAAATTTAGCTAAAAAAACACATGTTCCTCACATTTCTGTGTCAGAAAATTCTGGAATCTGAGGGGAGCCACAAATTTCCTTCCACCCAGCGTTCCCCCACGTCTCCCGATAAAAATGATACCTCACTTGTGTGGGTAGGCCTAGCGCCCGCGACAGGAAACGCCCCAAAGCGCAACGTGGACACAGCCAAATTTTTGAAGGAAAACAGAGGTGTTTTTTGCAAAGTGCCTACCTGTAGATTTTGGCCTGTAGCTCAGCCGCCACCTAGGGAAACCTACCAAACCTGTGCATTTCTGAAAACTAGAGACCTAGGGGAATCCAAGATGGGGTGACTTGTGTGGCTCGGACCAGGTTCTGTTACCCAGAATCCTTTGCAAACCTCAGAATTTGGCTAAAAAAAAACATGTTCCTCACATTTCTGTGGCAGAAAGTTCTGGAATCTGAGAGGAGCCACAAATTTCCTTCCACCCAGCGTTCCCCCACGTCTCCCGATAAAAATGATACCTCACTTGTGTGGGTAGGCCTAGCGCCCGCGACAGGAAAGGCCCCAAAGCGCAACGTGGACACAGCCAAATTTTTGAAGGAAAACAGAGGTGTTTTTTGCAAAGTGCCTACCTGTAGAGTTTGGCCTGTAGCTCAGCCGCTACCTAGGGAAACCTACCAAACCTGTGCATTTATGAAAACTAGAGACCTAGGGGAATCCAAGATGGGGTGACTTGTGTGGCTCGGACCAGGTTCTGTTACCCAGAATCCTTTGCAAACCTCAAAATTTGGCTAAAAAAACACATGTTCCTCACATTTCTGTGGCAGAAAGTTCTGGAATCTGAGAGGAGCCACAAATTTCCTTCCACCCAGCGTTCCCCCTCGTCTCCCGATAAAAATGATACCTCACTTATGTGGGTAGGCCTAGCGCCCGTGACAGGAAACGCCCCAAAGCGCAACGTGGACACAGCCAAATTTTTTAAGGAAAACAGAGGTGTTTTTTGCAAAGTGCCTACCTGTAGATTTTGGCCTGTAGCTCAGCCGCCACCTAGGGAAACCTACCAAACCTGTGCATTTCTGAAAACTAGAGACCTAGGGGAATCCAAGATGGGGTTACTTGTGTGGCTCGGACCAGGTTCTGTTACCCAGAATCCATTGCAAACCTCCAAATTTGGCTAAAAAAACACATGTTCCTCACATTTCTGTGGCAGAAAGTTCTGGAATCTGAGAGGAGCCACAAATTTCCTTCCACCCAGCGTTCCCCCACGTCTCCCAATAAAAATGATACCTCACTTGTGTGGGTAGGCCTAGCGCCCGCGACAGGAAACGCCCCAAAGCGCAACGTGGACACAGCCAAATTTTTGAAGGAAAACAGAGGTGTTTTTTGCAAAGTGCCTACCTGTAGAGTTTGGCCTGTAGCTCAGCCGCCACCTAGGGAAACCTACCAAACCTGTGCATTTCTGAAAACTAGAGACCTAGGGGAATCCAAGATGGGGTGACTTGTGTGCCTCGGACCAGGTTCTGTTACCCAGAATCCTTTGCAAACCTCAAAAGTTGGCTAAAAAAACACATGTTCCTCACATTTCTGTGGCAGAAAGTTCTGGAATCTGAGAGGAGCCACAAATTTCCTTCCACCCAGCGTTCCCCCACGTCTCCCGATAAAAATGATACCTCACTTGTGTGGGTAGGCCTAGCGCCCGCGACAGGAAACGCCCCAAAGCGCAACGTGGACACAGCCAAATTTTTGAAGGAAAACAGAGGTGTTTTTTGCAAAGTGCCTACCTGTAGATTTTGGCCTGTAGCTCAGCCGCCACCTAGGGAAACCTACCAAACCTGTGCATTTCTGAAAACTAGAGACCTAGGGGAATCCAAGATGGGGTGACTTGTGTTGCTCGGACCAGGTTCTGTTACCCAGAATCCTTTGCAAACCTCAAAATTTGGCTAAAAAAACACATGTTCCTCACATTTCTGTGGCAGAAAGTTCTGGAATCTGAGAGGAGCCACAAATTTCCTTCCACCCAGCGTTCCCCCACGTCTCCCGATAAAAATGATACCTCACTTGTGTGGGTAGGCCTAGCGCCCGCGACAGGAAACGCCCCAAAGCGCAACGTGGACACAGCCAAATTTTTTAAGGAAAACAGAGGTGTTTTTTGCAAAGTGCCTACCTGTAGATTTTGGCCTGTAGCTCAGCCGCCACCTAGGGAAACCTACCAAACCTGTGCATTTCTGAAAACTAGAGACCTAGGGGAATCCAAGATGGGGTGACTTGTGTTGCTCGGACCAGGTTCTGTTACCCAGAATCCTTTGCAAACCTCAAAATTTGGCTAAAAAAACACATGTTCCTCACATTTCTGTGGCAGAAAGTTCTGGAATCTGAGAGGAGCCACAAATTTCCTTCCACCCAGCGTTCCCCCACGTCTCCCGATAAAAATGATACCTCACTTGTGTGGGTAGGCCTAGCGCCCGCGACAGGAAACGCCCCAAAGCGCAACGTGGACACAGCCAAATTTTTGAAGGAAAACAGAGGTGTTTTTTGCCAAGTGCCTACCTGTAGATTTTGGCCTGTAGCTCAGCCGCCACCTAGGGAAACCTACCAAACCTGTGCATTTCTGAAAACTAGAGACCGAGGGGAATCCAAGATGGGGTTACTTGTGTAGCTCGGACCAGGTTCTGTTACCCAGAATCCATTGCAAACCTCCAAATTTGGCTAAAAAAACACATGTTCCTCACATTTCTGTGGCAGAAAGTTCTGGAATCTGAGAGGAGCCACAAATTTCCTTCCACCCAGCGTTCCCCCACGTCTCCCGATAAAAATGATACCTCACTTGTGTGGGTAGGCCTAGCGCCCGCGACAGGAAACGCCCCAAAGCGCAACGTGGACACAGCCAAATTTTTGAAGGAAAACAGAGGTGTTTTTTGCAAAGTGCCTACCTGTAGATTTTGGCCTGTAGCTCAGCCGCCACCTAGGGAAACCTACCAAACCTGTGCATTTCTGAAAACTAGAGACCTAGGGGAATCCAAGATGGGGTGACTTGTGTGGCTCGGACCAGGTTCTGTTACCCAGAATCCTTTGCAAACCTCAAAATTTAGCTAAAAAAACACATGTTCCTCACATTTCTGAGCAGGAAAATTCTGGAATCTGAGGGGAGCCACAAATTTCCTTCCACCCAGCGTTCCCCCACGTCTCCCGATAAAAATGATACCTCACTTGTGTGGGTAGGCCTAGCGCCCGCGACAGGAAACGCCCCAAAGCGCAACGTGGACACAGCCAAATTTTTGAAGGAAAACAGAGGTGTTTTTTGCAAAGTGCCTACCTGTAGATTTTGGCCTGTAGCTCAGCCGCCACCTAGGGAAACCTACCAAACCTGTGCATTTCTGAAAACTAGAGACCTAGGGAAATCCAAGATGGGGTGACTTGTGTGGCTCGGACCAGGTTCTGTTACCCAGAATCCTTTGCAAACCTCAGAATTTGGCTAAAAAAAAACATGTTCCTCACATTTCTGTGGCAGAAAGTTCTGGAATCTGAGAGGAGCCACAAATTTCCTTCCACCCAGCGTTCCCCCACGTCTCCCGATAAAAATGATACCTCACTTGTGTGGGTAGGCCTAGCGCCCGCGACAGGAAAGGCCCCAAAGCGCAACGTGGACACAGCCAAATTTTTGAAGGAAAACAGAGGTGTTTTTTGCAAAGTGCCTACCTGTAGAGTTTGGCCTGTAGCTCAGCCGCTACCTAGGGAAACCTACCAAACCTGTGCATTTATGAAAACTAGAGACCTAGGGGAATCCAAGATGGGGTGACTTGTGTGGCTCGGACCAGGTTCTGTTACCCAGAATCCTTTGCAAACCTCAAAATTTGGCTAAAAAAACACATGTTCCTCACATTTCTGTGGCAGAAAGTTCTGGAATCTGAGAGGAGCCACAAATTTCCTTCCACCCAGCGTTCCCCCTCGTCTCCCGATAAAAATGATACCTCACTTATGTGGGTAGGCCTAGCGCCCGTGACAGGAAACGCCCCAAAGCGCAACGTGGACACAGCCAAATTTTTTAAGGAAAACAGAGGTGTTTTTTGCAAAGTGCCTACCTGTAGATTTTGGCCTGTAGCTCAGCCGCCACCTAGGGAAACCTACCAAACCTGTGCATTTCTGAAAACTAGAGACCTAGGGGAATCCAAGATGGGGTTACTTGTGTGGCTCGGACCAGGTTCTGTTACCCAGAATCCATTGCAAACCTCCAAA
The DNA here is from genome assembly GCF_031143425.1 of Pleurodeles waltl. Classification (NCBI taxonomy): domain Eukaryota; kingdom Metazoa; phylum Chordata; class Amphibia; order Caudata; family Salamandridae; genus Pleurodeles; species Pleurodeles waltl. The sequence continues at coordinate 858,923,895 of NC_090440.1, forward strand.
TTTGGCTAAAAAAACACATGTTCCTCACATTTCTGTGGCAGAAAGTTCTGGAATCTGAGAGGAGCCACAAATTTCCTTCCACCCAGCGTTCCCCCACGTCTCCCAATAAAAATGATACCTCACTTGTGTGGGTAGGCCTAGCGCCCGCGACAGGAAACGCCCCAAAGCGCAACGTGGACACAGCCAAATTTTTGAAGGAAAACAGAGGTGTTTTTTGCAAAGTGCCTACCTGTAGAGTTTGGCCTGTAGCTCAGCCGCCACCTAGGGAAACCTACCAAACCTGTGCATTTCTGAAAACTAGAGACCTAGGGGAATCCAAGATGGGGTGACTTGTGTGCCTCGGACCAGGTTCTGTTACCCAGAATCCTTTGCAAACCTCAAAAGTTGGCTAAAAAAACACATGTTCCTCACATTTCTGTGGCAGAAAGTTCTGGAATCTGAGAGGAGCCACAAATTTCCTTCCACCCAGCGTTCCCCCACGTCTCCCGATAAAAATGATACCTCACTTGTGTGGGTAGGCCTAGCGCCCGCGACAGGAAACGCCCCAAAGCGCAACGTGGACACAGCCAAATTTTTGAAGGAAAACAGAGGTGTTTTTTGCAAAGTGCCTACCTGTAGATTTTGGCCTGTAGCTCAGCCGCCACCTAGGGAAACCTACCAAACCTGTGCATTTCTGAAAACTAGAGACCTAGGGGAATCCAAGATGGGGTGACTTGTGTTGCTCGGACCAGGTTCTGTTACCCAGAATCCTTTGCAAACCTCAAAATTTGGCTAAAAAAACACATGTTCCTCACATTTCTGTGGCAGAAAGTTCTGGAATCTGAGAGGAGCCACAAATTTCCTTCCACCCAGCGTTCCCCCACGTCTCCCGATAAAAATGATACCTCACTTGTGTGGGTAGGCCTAGCGCCCGCGACAGGAAAGGCCCCAAAGCGCAACGTGGACACAGCCAAATTTTTGAAGGAAAACAGAGGTGTTTTTTGCAAAGTGCCTACCTGTAGATTTTGGCCTGTAGCTCAGCCGCCACCTAGGGAAACCTACCAAACCTGTGCATTTCTGAAAACTAGAGACCTAGGGGAATCCAAGATGGGGTGACTTGTGTGGCTCGGACCAGGTTCTGTTACCCAGAATCCATTGCAAACCTCAAAATTTGGCTAAAAAAACACATGTTCCTCACATTTCTGTGGCAGAAAGTTCTGGAATCTGAAATGAGCAACAAATTTCCTTCCACCCAGCGTTCCCCCACGTCTCCCGATAAAAATGATACCTCACTTGTGTGGGTAGGCCTAGCGCCCGCGACAGGAAACGCCCCAAAGCGCAACGTGGACACAGCCAAATTTTTGAAGGAAAACAGAGGTGTTTATTGCAAAGTGCCTACCTGTAGATTTTGGCCTGTAGCTCAGCCGCCACCTAGGGAAACCTACCAAACCTGTGCATTTCTGAAAACTAGAGACCTAGGGGAATCCAAGATGGGGTGACTTGTGTGGCTCGGACCAGGTTCTGTTACCCAGAATCCTTTGCAAACCTCAAAATTTAGCTAAAAAAACACATGTTCCTCACATTTCTGTGGCAGAAAGTTCTGGAATCTGAGGGGAGCCACAAATTTCCTTCCACCCAGCGTTCCCCCACGTCTCCCGATAAAAATGATACCTCACTTGTGTGGGTAGGCCTAGCGCCCGTGACAGGAAACGCCCCAAAGCGCAACGTGGACACAGCCAAATTTTTTAAGGAAAACAGACGTGTTTTTTGCAAAGTGCCTATCTGTAGATTTTGGCCTGTAGCTCAGCCGCCACCTAGGGAAACCTACCACACCTGTGCATTTCTGAAAACTAGAGACCTAGGGGAATCCAAGATGGGGTGACTTCTGTGGCTCGGTACAGGTTCTGTTACCCAGAATCCTTTGCAAACCTCAAAATTTGGCTAAAAAAACACATGTTCCTCACATTTCTGTGGCAGAAAGTTCTGGAATCTGAGAGGAGCCACAAATTTCCTTCCACCCAGCGTTCCCCCACGTCTCCCGATAAAAATGATACCTCACTTGTGTGGGTAGGCCTAGCGCCCGCAACAGGAAACGCCCCAAAGCGCAACGTGGACACAGCCAAATTTTTGAAGGAAAACAGAGGTGTTTTTTTGCCAAGTGCCTACCTGTAGATTTTGGCCTGTAGCTCAGCCGCCACCTAGGGAAACCTACCAAACCTGTGCATTTCTGAAAACTAGAGACCTAGGGGAATCCAAGATGGGGTTACTTGTGTGGCTCGGACCAGGTTCTGTTACCCAGAATCCTTTGCAAACCTCAAAATTTGGCTACAAAAACACATGTTCCTCACATTTCTGTGGCAGAAAGTTCTGGAATCTGAGAGGAGCCACAAATTTCCTTCCACCCAGCGTTCCCCCACGTCTCCCAATAAAAATGATACCTCACTTGTGTGGGTAGGCCTAGCGCCCGCGACAGGAAACGCCCCAAAGCGCAACGTGGACACAGCCAAATTTTTGAAGGAAAACAGAGGTGTTTTTTGCAAAGTGCCTACCTGTAGAGTTTGGCCTGTAGCTCAGCCGCCACCTAGGGAAACCTACCAAACCTGTGCATTTCTGAAAACTAGAGACCTAGGGGAATCCAAGATGGGGTGACTTGTGTGCCTCGGACCAGGTTCTGTTACCCAGAATCCTTTGCAAACCTCAAAAGTTGGCTAAAAAAACACATGTTCCTCACATTTCTGTGGCAGAAAGTTCTGGAATCTGAGAGGAGCCACAAATTTCCTTTCAACCAGCGTTCCCCCACGTCTCCCGATAAAAATGATTCCTCACTTGTGTGGGTAGGCCTAGCGCCCGCAACAGGAAACGCCCCAAAGCGCAACGTGGACACAGCCAAATTTTTGAAGGAAAACAGAGGTGTTTTTTGCAAAGTGCCTACCTGTAGATTTTGGCCTGTAGCTCAGCCGCCACCTAGGGAAACCTACCAAACCTGTGCATTTCTGAAAACTAGAGACCTAGGGGAATCCAAGATGGGGTGACTTGTGTGGCTCGGACCAGGTTCTGTTACCCAGAATCCTTTGCAAACCTCAAAATTTGGCTAAAAATATATTCCTCATATTTCTGTGGCAGAAAGTTCTGGAATCTGAGAAGAGCCACAAATTTCCTTCCACCCAGCGTTCCCCCACGTCTCCCGATAAAAATGATACCTCACTTGTGTGGGTAGGCCTACCGCCCGCGACAGGAAACGCCCCAAAGCGCAACGTGGACACAGCCAAATTTTTGAAGGAAAACAGAGGTGTTTTTTGCAAAGTGCCTACCTGTAGATTTTGGCCTGTAGCTCATCCGCCACCTAAGGAAACCTACCAAACCTGTGCATTTCTGAAAACTAGAGACCTAGGGGAATCCAAGATGGGGTGACTTGTGTGGCTCGGACCAGGTTCTGTTACCCAGAATCCATTGCAAACCTCAAAATTTGGCTAAAAAAACACATGTTCCTCACATTTCTGTGGCAGAAAGTTCTGGAATCTGAAAGGAGCCACAAATTTCCTTCCACCCAGCGTTCCCCCACGTCTCCCGATAAAAATGATACCTCACTTGTGTGGGTAGGCCTAGCGCCCGCGACAGGAAACGCCCCAAAGCGCAACGTGGACACAGCCAAATTTTTGAAGGAAAACAGAGGTGTTTTTTGCAAAGTGCCTACCTGTAGAGTTTGGCCTGTAGCTCAGCCGCCACCTAGGGAAACCTACCAAACCTGTGCATTTCTGAAAACTAGAGACCTAGGGGAATCCAAGATGGGGTGACTTGTGTGCCTCGGACCAGGTTCTGTTACCCAGAATCCTTTGCAAACCTCAAAAGTTGGCTAAAAAAACACATGTTCCTCACATTTCTGTGGCAGAAAGTTCTGGAATCTGAGAGGAGCCACAAATTTCCTTTCAACCAGCGTTCCCCCACGTCTCCCGATAAAAATGATACCTCACTTGTGTGGGTAGGCCTAGCGCCTGCAACAGGAAACACCCCAAAGCGCAACGTGGACACAGCCAAATTTTTGAAGGAAAACAGAGGTGTTTTTTGCAAAGTGCCTACCTGTAGATTTTGGCCTGTAGCTCAGCCGCCACCTAGGGAAACCTACCAAACCTGTGCATTTCTGAAAACTAGAGACCTAGGGGAATCCAAGATGGGGTGACTTGTGTGGCTCTGACCAGGTTCTGTTACCCAGAATCCTTTGCAAACCTCAAAATATGGCTAAAAAAACACATGTTCCTCACATTTCTGTGGCAGAAAGTTCTGGAATCTGAGGGAGCCACAAATTTCCTTCCACCCAGCATTCCCCCACGTCTCCCGATAAAAATGATACCTCACTTGTGTGGGTAGGCCTAGCGCCCGCGACAGGAAACACCCCAAAGCGCAACGTGGACACAGCCAAATTTTTGAAGGAAAACAGAGTTGTTTTTTGCAAAGTGCCTACCTGTAGATTTTGGCCTGTAGCTCAGCCGCCACCTAGGGAAACCTATCAAACCTGTGCATTTCTGAAAACTAGAGACCTAGGGGAATCCAAGATGGGGTGACTTGTGTGGCTCGGACCAGGTTCTGTTACCCAGAATCCTTTGCAAACCTCAAAATTTGGCTAAAAAAACACATGTTCCTCATATTTCTGTATCAGAAAGTTCTGGAATCTGAGAGGAGCCACAAATTTCCTTCAACCCAGCGTTCCCCCACGTCTCCCGATAAAAATGATACCACACTTGTGTGGGTAGGCCTAGCGCCCGCGACAGGAAACGCCCCAAAGCGCAACGTGGACACAGCCAAATTTTTGAAGGAAAACAGAGGTGTTTTTTGCAAAGGTCCTACCTGTAGATTTTGGCCTGTAGCTCAGCCGCCACCTAGGGAAACCTACCAAACCTGTGCATTTCTGAAAACTAGAGACCTAGGGGAATCCAAGATGGGGTGACTTGTGTGGCTCGGACCAGTTTCTGTTACCAAGAATCCTTTGCAAACCTCAAAATTTGGCAAAAAAAAACACATGTTCCTCACATTTCTGTGGCAGAAAGTTCTGGAATCTGAGAGGAGCCACAAATTTCCTTCCACCCAGCGTTCCCCCATGTCTCCCGATAAAAATGATACCTCACTTGTGTGGGTAGGCCTAGCGCCGGCGACAGGAAACGCCCCAAAGCGCAACGTGGACACAGCCAAATTTTTGAAGGAAAACAGAGGTGTTTTTTGCAAAGTGCCTACCTGTAGATTTTGGCCTGTAGCTCAGCCGCCACCTAGGGAAACCTACCAAACCTATGCATTTCTGAAAACTAGAGACCTAGGGGAATCCAAGATGGGGTGACTTGTGTGGCTCGGACCAGGTTCTGTTACCCAGAATCCTTTGCAAACCTCAAAATTTGGCTAAAAAAACACATGTTCCTCACATTTCTGTGGCAGAAAGTTCTGGAATGTGAGAAGAGCCACAAATTTCCTTCCACCCAGCATTCCCCCACGTCTCCCGATAAAAATGATACCTCACTTGTGTGGGTAGGCCTAGCGCCCGCGACAGGAAACGCCCCAAAGCGCAACGTGGACACAGCCAAATTTTTGAAGGAAAACAGAGGTGTTTTTTGCAAAGTGCCTACCTGTAGATTTTGGCCTGTAGCTCAGCCGCCACCTAGGGAAACCTACCAAACCTGTGCATTTCTGAAAACTAGAGACCTAGGGGAATCCAAGATGTGGTGACTTGTGTTGCTCGGACCAGGTTCTGTTACCCAGAATCCTTTGCAAACCTCAAAATTTGGCTAAAAAAACACATGTTCCTCACATTTCTGTGGCAGAAAGTTCTGGAATCTGAGAGGAGCCACAAATTTCCTTCCACCCAGCGTTCCCCCACGTCTCCCGATAAAAATTATACCTCACTTGTGTGGGTAGTCCTAGCGCCCGCGACAGGAAACGCCCCAAAGCGCAACATGGACACAGCCAAATTTTTGAAGGAAAACAGAGGTGTTTTTTGCAATGTGCCTACCTGTAGATTTTGGCCTGTAGCTCAGCCGCCACCTAGAGAAACCTACCAAACCTGTGCATTTCTGAAAACTTGAGACCTAGGGGAATCCAAGATGGGGTGACTTGTGTGGCTCGGACCAGGTTCTGTTACCCAGAATCCTTTGCAAACCTCAAAATTTGGCTAAAAAAACACATGTTCCTCACATTTCTGTGGCAGAAAGTTCTGGAATCTGAGAGGAGCCACAAATTTCCTTCCACCCAGCGTTCCCCCACGTCTCCCGATAAAAATGATACCTCACTTGTGTGGGTAGGCCTAGCGCCCGCGACAGGAAACGCCCCAAAGCGCAACGTGGACACAGCCAAATTTTTGAAGGAAAACAGAGGTGTTTTTTGCCAAGTGCCTACCTGTAGATTTTGGCCTGTAGCTCAGCCGCCACCTAGGGAAACCTACCAAACCTGTGCATTTCTGAAAACTAGAGACCGAGGGGAATCCAAGATGGGGTTACTTGTGTAGCTCGGACCAGGTTCTGTTACCCAGAATCCATTGCAAACCTCCAAATTTGGCTAAAAAAACACATGTTCCTCACATTTCTGTGGCAGAAAGTTCTGGAATCTGAGAGGAGCCACAAATTTCCTTCCACCCAGCGTTCCCCCACGTCTCCCGATAAAAATGATACCTCACTTGTGTGGGTAGGCCTAGCGCCCGCGACAGGAAACGCCCCAAAGCGCAACGTGGACACAGCCAAATTTTTGAAGGAAAACAGAGGTGTTTTTTGCAAAGTGCCTACCTGTAGATTTTGGCCTGTAGCTCAGCCGCCACCTAGGGAAACCTACCAAACCTGTGCATTTCTGAAAACTAGAGACCTAGGGGAATCCAAGATGGGGTGACTTGTGTGGCTCGGACCAGGTTCTGTTACCCAGAATCCTTTGCAAACCTCAAAATTTAGCTAAAAAAACACATGTTCCTCACATTTCTGTGTCAGAAAATTCTGGAATCTGAGGGGAGCCACAAATTTCCTTCCACCCAGCGTTCCCCCACGTCTCCCGATAAAAATGATACCTCACTTGTGTGGGTAGGCCTAGCGCCCGCGACAGGAAACGCCCCAAAGCGCAACGTGGACACAGCCAAATTTTTGAAGGAAAACAGAGGTGTTTTTTGCAAAGTGCCTACCTGTAGATTTTGGCCTGTAGCTCAGCCGCCACCTAGGGAAACCTACCAAACCTGTGCATTTCTGAAAACTAGAGACCTAGGGGAATCCAAGATGGGGTGACTTGTGTGGCTCGGACCAGGTTCTGTTACCCAGAATCCTTTGCAAACCTCAGAATTTGGCTAAAAAAAAACATGTTCCTCACATTTCTGTGGCAGAAAGTTCTGGAATCTGAGAGGAGCCACAAATTTCCTTCCACCCAGCGTTCCCCCACGTCTCCCGATAAAAATGATACCTCACTTGTGTGGGTAGGCCTAGCGCCCGCGACAGGAAAGGCCCCAAAGCGCAACGTGGACACAGCCAAATTTTTGAAGGAAAACAGAGGTGTTTTTTGCAAAGTGCCTACCTGTAGAGTTTGGCCTGTAGCTCAGCCGCTACCTAGGGAAACCTACCAAACCTGTGCATTTATGAAAACTAGAGACCTAGGGGAATCCAAGATGGGGTGACTTGTGTGGCTCGGACCAGGTTCTGTTACCCAGAATCCTTTGCAAACCTCAAAATTTGGCTAAAAAAACACATGTTCCTCACATTTCTGTGGCAGAAAGTTCTGGAATCTGAGAGGAGCCACAAATTTCCTTCCACCCAGCGTTCCCCCTCGTCTCCCGATAAAAATGATACCTCACTTATGTGGGTAGGCCTAGCGCCCGTGACAGGAAACGCCCCAAAGCGCAACGTGGACACAGCCAAATTTTTTAAGGAAAACAGAGGTGTTTTTTGCAAAGTGCCTACCTGTAGATTTTGGCCTGTAGCTCAGCCGCCACCTAGGGAAACCTACCAAACCTGTGCATTTCTGAAAACTAGAGACCTAGGGGAATCCAAGATGGGGTTACTTGTGTGGCTCGGACCAGGTTCTGTTACCCAGAATCCATTGCAAACCTCCAAATTTGGCTAAAAAAACACATGTTCCTCACATTTCTGTGGCAGAAAGTTCTGGAATCTGAGAGGAGCCACAAATTTCCTTCCACCCAGCGTTCCCCCACGTCTCCCAATAAAAATGATACCTCACTTGTGTGGGTAGGCCTAGCGCCCGCGACAGGAAACGCCCCAAAGCGCAACGTGGACACAGCCAAATTTTTGAAGGAAAACAGAGGTGTTTTTTGCAAAGTGCCTACCTGTAGAGTTTGGCCTGTAGCTCAGCCGCCACCTAGGGAAACCTACCAAACCTGTGCATTTCTGAAAACTAGAGACCTAGGGGAATCCAAGATGGGGTGACTTGTGTGCCTCGGACCAGGTTCTGTTACCCAGAATCCTTTGCAAACCTCAAAAGTTGGCTAAAAAAACACATGTTCCTCACATTTCTGTGGCAGAAAGTTCTGGAATCTGAGAGGAGCCACAAATTTCCTTCCACCCAGCGTTCCCCCACGTCTCCCGATAAAAATGATACCTCACTTGTGTGGGTAGGCCTAGCGCCCGCGACAGGAAACGCCCCAAAGCGCAACGTGGACACAGCCAAATTTTTGAAGGAAAACAGAGGTGTTTTTTGCAAAGTGCCTACCTGTAGATTTTGGCCTGTAGCTCAGCCGCCACCTAGGGAAACCTACCAAACCTGTGCATTTCTGAAAACTAGAGACCTAGGGGAATCCAAGATGGGGTGACTTGTGTTGCTCGGACCAGGTTCTGTTACCCAGAATCCTTTGCAAACCTCAAAATTTGGCTAAAAAAACACATGTTCCTCACATTTCTGTGGCAGAAAGTTCTGGAATCTGAGAGGAGCCACAAATTTCCTTCCACCCAGCGTTCCCCCACGTCTCCCGATAAAAATGATACCTCACTTGTGTGGGTAGGCCTAGCGCCCGCGACAGGAAACGCCCCAAAGCGCAACGTGGACACAGCCAAATTTTTTAAGGAAAACAGAGGTGTTTTTTGCAAAGTGCCTACCTGTAGATTTTGGCCTGTAGCTCAGCCGCCACCTAGGGAAACCTACCAAACCTGTGCATTTCTGAAAACTAGAGACCTAGGGGAATCCAAGATGGGGTGACTTGTGTTGCTCGGACCAGGTTCTGTTACCCAGAATCCTTTGCAAACCTCAAAATTTGGCTAAAAAAACACATGTTCCTCACATTTCTGTGGCAGAAAGTTCTGGAATCTGAGAGGAGCCACAAATTTCCTTCCACCCAGCGTTCCCCCACGTCTCCCGATAAAAATGATACCTCACTTGTGTGGGTAGGCCTAGCGCCCGCGACAGGAAACGCCCCAAAGCGCAACGTGGACACAGCCAAATTTTTGAAGGAAAACAGAGGTGTTTTTTGCCAAGTGCCTACCTGTAGATTTTGGCCTGTAGCTCAGCCGCCACCTAGGGAAACCTACCAAACCTGTGCATTTCTGAAAACTAGAGACCGAGGGGAATCCAAGATGGGGTTACTTGTGTAGCTCGGACCAGGTTCTGTTACCCAGAATCCATTGCAAACCTCCAAATTTGGCTAAAAAAAACACATGTTCCTCACATTTCTGTGGCAGAAAGTTCTGGAATCTGAGAGGAGCCACAAATTTCCTTCCACCCAGCGTTCCCCCACGTCTCCCGATAAAAATGATACCTCACTTGTGTGGGTAGGCCTAGCGCCCGCGACAGGAAACGCCCCAAAGCGCAACGTGGACACAGCCAAATTTTTGAAGGAAAACAGAGGTGTTTTTTGCAAAGTGCCTACCTGTAGATTTTGGCCTGTAGCTCAGCCGCCACCTAGGGAAACCTACCAAACCTGTGCATTTCTGAAAACTAGAGACCTAGGGGAATCCAAGATGGGGTGACTTGTGTGGCTCGGACCAGGTTCTGTTACCCAGAATCCTTTGCAAACCTCAAAATTTAGCTAAAAAAACACATGTTCCTCACATTTCTGAGCAGGAAAATTCTGGAATCTGAGGGGAGCCACAAATTTCCTTCCACCCAGCGTTCCCCCACGTCTCCCGATAAAAATGATACCTCACTTGTGTGGGTAGGCCTAGCGCCCGCGACAGGAAACGCCCCAAAGCGCAACGTGGACACAGCCAAATTTTTGAAGGAAAACAGAGGTGTTTTTTGCAAAGTGCCTACCTGTAGATTTTGGCCTGTAGCTCAGCCGCCACCTAGGGAAACCTACCAAACCTGTGCATTTCTGAAAACTAGAGACCTAGGGAAATCCAAGATGGGGTGACTTGTGTGGCTCGGACCAGGTTCTGTTACCCAGAATCCTTTGCAAACCTCAGAATTTGGCTAAAAAAAAACATGTTCCTCACATTTCTGTGGCAGAAAGTTCTGGAATCTGAGAGGAGCCACAAATTTCCTTCCACCCAGCGTTCCCCCACGTCTCCCGATAAAAATGATACCTCACTTGTGTGGGTAGGCCTAGCGCCCGCGACAGGAAAGGCCCCAAAGCGCAACGTGGACACAGCCAAATTTTTGAAGGAAAACAGAGGTGTTTTTTGCAAAGTGCCTACCTGTAGAGTTTGGCCTGTAGCTCAGCCGCTACCTAGGGAAACCTACCAAACCTGTGCATTTATGAAAACTAGAGACCTAGGGGAATCCAAGATGGGGTGACTTGTGTGGCTCGGACCAGGTTCTGTTACCCAGAATCCTTTGCAAACCTCAAAATTTGGCTAAAAAAACACATGTTCCTCACATTTCTGTGGCAGAAAGTTCTGGAATCTGAGAGGAGCCACAAATTTCCTTCCACCCAGCGTTCCCCCTCGTCTCCCGATAAAAATGATACCTCACTTATGTGGGTAGGCCTAGCGCCCGTGACAGGAAACGCCCCAAAGCGCAACGTGGACACAGCCAAATTTTTTAAGGAAAACAGAGGTGTTTTTTGCAAAGTGCCTACCTGTAGATTTTGGCCTGTAGCTCAGCCGCCACCTAGGGAAACCTACCAAACCTGTGCATTTCTGAAAACTAGAGACCTAGGGGAATCCAAGATGGGGTTACTTGTGTGGCTCGGACCAGGTTCTGTTACCCAGAATCCATTGCAAACCTCCAAATTTGGCTAAAAAAACACATGTTCCTCACATTTCTGTGGCAGAAAGTTCTGGAATCTGAGAGGAGCCACAAATTTCCTTCCACCCAGCGTTCCCCCACGTCTCCCAATAAAAATGATACCTCACTTGTGTGGGTAGGCCTAGCGCCCGCGACAGGAAACGCCCCAAAGCGCAACGTGGACACAGCCAAATTTTTGAAGGAAAACAGAGGTGTTTTTTGCAAAGTGCCTACCTGTAGAGTTTGGCCTGTAGCTCAGCCGCCACCTAGGGAAACCTACCAAACCTGTGCATTTCTGAAAACTAGAGACCTAGGGGAATCCAAGATGGGGTGACTTGTGTGCCTCGGACCAGGTTCTGTTACCCAGAATCCTTTGCAAACCTCAAAAGTTGGCTAAAAAAACACATGTTCCTCACATTTCTGTGGCAGAAAGTTCTGGAATCTGAGAGGAGCCACAAATTTCCTTCCACCCAGCGTTCCCCCACGTCTCCCGATAAAAATGATACCTCACTTGTGTGGGTAGGCCTAGCGCCCGCGACAGGAAACGCCCCAAAGCGCAACGTGGACACAGCCAAATTTTTGAAGGAAAACAGAGGTGTTTTTTGCAAAGTGCCTACCTGTAGATTTTGGCCTGTAGCTCAGCCGCCACCTAGGGAAACCTACCAAACCTGTGCATTTCTGAAAACTAGAGACCTAGGGGAATCCAAGATGGGGTGACTTGTGTTGCTCGGACCAGGTTCTGTTACCCAGAATCCTTTGCAAACCTCAAAATTTGGCTAAAAAAACACATGTTCCTCACATTTCTGTGGCAGAAAGTTCTGGAATCTGAGAGGAGCCACAAATTTCCTTCCACCCAGCGTTCCCCCACGTCTCCCGATAAAAATGATACCTCACTTGTGTGGGTAGGCCTAGCGCCCGCGACAGGAAAGGCCCCAAAGCGCAACGTGGACACAGCCAAATTTTTGAAGGAAAACAGAGGTGTTTTTTGCAAAGTGCCTACCTGTAGATTTTGGCCTGTAGCTCAGCCGCCACCTAGGGAAACCTACCAAACCTGTGCATTTCTGAAAACTAGAGACCTAGGGGAATCCAAGATGGGGTGACTTGTGTGGCTCGGACCAGGTTCTGTTACCCAGAATCCATTGCAAACCTCAAAATTTGGCTAAAAAAACACATGTTCCTCACATTTCTGTGGCAGAAAGTTCTGGAATCTGAAATGAGCAACAAATTTCCTTCCACCCAGCGTTCCCCCACGTCTCCCGATAAAAATGATACCTCACTTGTGTGGGTAGGCCTAGCGCCCGCGACAGGAAACGCCCCAAAGCGCAACGTGGACACAGCCAAATTTTTGAAGGAAAACAGAGGTGTTTATTGCAAAGTGCCTACCTGTAGATTTTGGCCTGTAGCTCAGCCGCCACCTAGGGAAACCTACCAAACCTGTGCATTTCTGAAAACTAGAGACCTAGGGGAATCCAAGATGGGGTGACTTGTGTGGCTCGGACCAGGTTCTGTTACCCAGAATCCTTTGCAAACCTCAAAATTTAGCTAAAAAAACACATGTTCCTCACATTTCTGTGGCAGAAAGTTCTGGAATCTGAGGGGAGCCACAAATTTCCTTCCACCCAGCGTTCCCCCACGTCTCCCGATAAAAATGATACCTCACTTGTGTGGGTAGGCCTAGCGCCCGTGACAGGAAACGCCCCAAAGCGCAACGTGGACACAGCCAAATTTTTTAAGGAAAACAGACGTGTTTTTTGCAAAGTGCCTATCTGTAGATTTTGGCCTGTAGCTCAGCCGCCACCTAGGGAAACCTACCACACCTGTGCATTTCTGAAAACTAGAGACCTAGGGGAATCCAAGATGGGGTGACTTCTGTGGCTCGGTACAGGTTCTGTTACCCAGAATCCTTTGCAAACCTCAAAATTTGGCTAAAAAAACACATGTTCCTCACATTTCTGTGGCAGAAAGTTCTGGAATCTGAGAGGAGCCACAAATTTCCTTCCACCCAGCGTTCCCCCACGTCTCCCGATAAAAATGATACCTCACTTGTGTGGGTAGGCCTAGCGCCCGCAACAGGAAACGCCCCAAAGCGCAACGTGGACACAGCCAAATTTTTGAAGGAAAACAGAGGTGTTTTTTTGCCAAGTGCCTACCTGTAGATTTTGGCCTGTAGCTCAGCCGCCACCTAGGGAAACCTACCAAACCTGTGCATTTCTGAAAACTAGAGACCTAGGGGAATCCAAGATGGGGTTACTTGTGTGGCTCGGACCAGGTTCTGTTACCCAGAATCCTTTGCAAACCTCAAAATTTGGCTACAAAAACACATGTTCCTCACATTTCTGTGGCAGAAAGTTCTGGAATCTGAGAGGAGCCACAAATTTCCTTCCACCCAGCGTTCCCCCACGTCTCCCAATAAAAATGATACCTCACTTGTGTGGGTAGGCCTAGCGCCCGCGACAGGAAACGCCCCAAAGCGCAACGTGGACACAGCCAAATTTTTGAAGGAAAACAGAGGTGTTTTTTGCAAAGTGCCTACCTGTAGAGTTTGGCCTGTAGCTCAGCCGCCACCTAGGGAAACCTACCAAACCTGTGCATTTCTGAAAACTAGAGACCTAGGGGAATCCAAGATGGGGTGACTTGTGTGCCTCGGACCAGGTTCTGTTACCCAGAATCCTTTGCAAACCTCAAAAGTTGGCTAAAAAAACACATGTTCCTCACATTTCTGTGGCAGAAAGTTCTGGAATCTGAGAGGAGCCACAAATTTCCTTTCAACCAGCGTTCCCCCACGTCTCCCGATAAAAATGATTCCTCACTTGTGTGGGTAGGCCTAGCGCCCGCAACAGGAAACGCCCCAAAGCGCAACGTGGACACAGCCAAATTTTTGAAGGAAAACAGAGGTGTTTTTTGCAAAGTGCCTACCTGTAGATTTTGGCCTGTAGCTCAGCCGCCACCTAGGGAAACCTACCAAACCTGTGCATTTCTGAAAACTAGAGACCTAGGGGAATCCAAGATGGGGTGACTTGTGTGGCTCGGACCAGGTTCTGTTACCCAGAATCCTTTGCAAACCTCAAAATTTGGCTAAAAATATATTCCTCATATTTCTGTGGCAGAAAGTTCTGGAATCTGAGAAGAGCCACAAATTTCCTTCCACCCAGCGTTCCCCCACGTCTCCCGATAAAAATGATACCTCACTTGTGTGGGTAGGCCTACCGCCCGCGACAGGAAACGCCCCAAAGCGCAACGTGGACACAGCCAAATTTTTGAAGGAAAACAGAGGTGTTTTTTGCAAAGTGCCTACCTGTAGATTTTGGCCTGTAGCTCATCCGCCACCTAAGGAAACCTACCAAACCTGTGCATTTCTGAAAACTAGAGACCTAGGGGAATCCAAGATGGGGTGACTTGTGTGGCTCGGACCAGGTTCTGTTACCCAGAATCCATTGCAAACCTCAAAATTTGGCTAAAAAAACACATGTTCCTCACATTTCTGTGGCAGAAAGTTCTGGAATCTGAAAGGAGCCACAAATTTCCTTCCACCCAGCGTTCCCCCACGTCTCCCGATAAAAATGATACCTCACTTGTGTGGGTAGGCCTAGCGCCCGCGACAGGAAACGCCCCAAAGCGCAACGTGGACACAGCCAAATTTTTGAAGGAAAACAGAGGTGTTTTTTGCAAAGTGCCTACCTGTAGAGTTTGGCCTGTAGCTCAGCCGCCACCTAGGGAAACCTACCAAACCTGTGCATTTCTGAAAACTAGAGACCTAGGGGAATCCAAGATGGGGTGACTTGTGTGCCTCGGACCAGGTTCTGTTACCCAGAATCCTTTGCAAACCTCAAAAGTTGGCTAAAAAAACACATGTTCCTCACATTTCTGTGGCAGAAAGTTCTGGAATCTGAGAGGAGCCACAAATTTCCTTTCAACCAGCGTTCCCCCACGTCTCCCGATAAAAATGATACCTCACTTGTGTGGGTAGGCCTAGCGCCTGCAACAGGAAACACCCCAAAGCGCAACGTGGACACAGCCAAATTTTTGAAGGAAAACAGAGGTGTTTTTTGCAAAGTGCCTACCTGTAGATTTTGGCCTGTAGCTCAGCCGCCACCTAGGGAAACCTACCAAACCTGTGCATTTCTGAAAACTAGAGACCTAGGGGAATCCAAGATGGGGTGACTTGTGTGGCTCTGACCAGGTTCTGTTACCCAGAATCCTTTGCAAACCTCAAAATATGGCTAAAAAAACACATGTTCCTCACATTTCTGTGGCAGAAAGTTCTGGAATCTGAGGGAGCCACAAATTTCCTTCCACCCAGCATTCCCCCACGTCTCCCGATAAAAATGATACCTCACTTGTGTGGGTAGGCCTAGCGCCCGCGACAGGAAACACCCCAAAGCGCAACGTGGACACAGCCAAATTTTTGAAGGAAAACAGAGTTGTTTTTTGCAAAGTGCCTACCTGTAGATTTTGGCCTGTAGCTCAGCCGCCACCTAGGGAAACCTATCAAACCTGTGCATTTCTGAAAACTAGAGACCTAGGGGAATCCAAGATGGGGTGACTTGTGTGGCTCGGACCAGGTTCTGTTACCCAGAATCCTTTGCAAACCTCAAAATTTGGCTAAAAAAACACATGTTCCTCATATTTCTGTATCAGAAAGTTCTGGAATCTGAGAGGAGCCACAAATTTCCTTCAACCCAGCGTTCCCCCACGTCTCCCGATAAAAATGATACCACACTTGTGTGGGTAGGCCTAGCGCCCGCGACAGGAAACGCCCCAAAGCGCAACGTGGACACAGCCAAATTTTTGAAGGAAAACAGAGGTGTTTTTTGCAAAGGTCCTACCTGTAGATTTTGGCCTGTAGCTCAGCCGCCACCTAGGGAAACCTACCAAACCTGTGCATTTCTGAAAACTAGAGACCTAGGGGAATCCAAGATGGGGTGACTTGTGTGGCTCGGACCAGTTTCTGTTACCAAGAATCCTTTGCAAACCTCAAAATTTGGCAAAAAAAACACATGTTCCTCACATTTCTGTGGCAGAAAGTTCTGGAATCTGAGAGGAGCCACAAATTTCCTTCCACCCAGCGTTCCCCCATGTCTCCCGATAAAAATGATACCTCACTTGTGTGGGTAGGCCTAGCGCCGGCGACAGGAAACGCCCCAAAGCGCAACGTGGACACAGCCAAATTTTTGAAGGAAAACAGAGGTGTTTTTTGCAAAGTGCCTACCTGTAGATTTTGGCCTGTAGCTCAGCCGCCACCTAGGGAAACCTACCAAACCTATGCATTTCTGAAAACTAGAGACCTAGGGGAATCCAAGATGGGGTGACTTGTGTGGCTCGGACCAGGTTCTGTTACCCAGAATCCTTTGCAAACCTCAAAATTTGGCTAAAAAAACACATGTTCCTCACATTTCTGTGGCAGAAAGTTCTGGAATGTGAGAAGAGCCACAAATTTCCTTCCACCCAGCATTCCCCCACGTCTCCCGATAAAAATGATACCTCACTTGTGTGGGTAGGCCTAGCGCCCGCGACAGGAAACGCCCCAAAGCGCAACGTGGACACAGCCAAATTTTTGAAGGAAAACAGAGGTGTTTTTTGCAAAGTGCCTACCTGTAGATTTTGGCCTGTAGCTCAGCCGCCACCTAGGGAAACCTACCAAACCTGTGCATTTCTGAAAACTAGAGACCTAGGGGAATCCAAGATGTGGTGACTTGTGTTGCTCGGACCAGGTTCTGTTACCCAGAATCCTTTGCAAACCTCAAAATTTGGCTAAAAAAACACATGTTCCTCACATTTCTGTGGCAGAAAGTTCTGGAATCTGAGAGGAGCCACAAATTTCCTTCCACCCAGCGTTCCCCCACGTCTCCCGATAAAAATTATACCTCACTTGTGTGGGTAGTCCTAGCGCCCGCGACAGGAAACGCCCCAAAGCGCAACATGGACACAGCCAAATTTTTGAAGGAAAACAGAGGTGTTTTTTGCAATGTGCCTACCTGTAGATTTTGGCCTGTAGCTCAGCCGCCACCTAGAGAAACCTACCAAACCTGTGCATTTCTGAAAACTTGAGACCTAGGGGAATCCAAGATGGGGTGACTTGTGTGGCTCGGACCAGGTTCTGTTACCCAGAATCCTTTGCAAACCTCAAAATTTGGCTAAAAAAACACATGTTCCTCACATTTCTGTGGCAGAAAGTTCTGGAATCTGAGAGGAGCCACAAATTTCCTTCCACCCAGCGTTCCCCCACGTCTCCCGATAAAAATGATACCTCACTTGTGTGGGTAGGCCTAGCGCCCGCGACAGGAAACGCCCCAAAGCGCAACGTGGACACAGCCAAATTTTTGAAGGAAAACAGAGGTGTTTTTTTGCCAAGTGCCTACCTGTAGATTTTGGCCTGTAGCTCAGCCGCCACCTAGGGAAACCTACCAAACCTGTGCATTTCTGAAAACTAGAGACCGAGGGGAATCCAAGATGCGGTGACTTGTGTGGCTCGGACAAGGTTCTGTTACCCAGAATCCTTTGCAAACCTCAAAATATGGCTAAAAAAACACATGTTCCTCACATTTCTGTGGCAGAAAGTTCTGGAATCTGAGGGAGCCACAAATTTCCTTCCACCCAGCGTTCCCCCACGTCTCCCGATAAAAATGATACCTCACTTGTGTGGGTAGGCCTAGCGCCCGCGACAGGAAACGCCCCAAAGCGCAACGTGGACACAGCCAAATTTTTGAAGGAAAACAGAGGTGTTTTTTGCAAAGTGCCTACCTGTAGATTTTGGCCTGTAGCTCAGCCGCCACCTAGGGAAACCTATCATACCTGTGCATTTCTGAAAACTAGAGACCTAGGGGAATCCAAGATGGGGTGACTTGTGTGGCTCGGACCAGGTTCTGTTACCCAGAATCCTTTGCAAACCTCAAAATTTGGCTAAAAAAACACATGTTCCTCATATTTCTGTATCAGAAAGTTCTGGAATCTGAGAGGAGCCACAAATTTCCTTCCACCCAGCGTTCCCCCACGTCTCCCGATAAAAATGATACCACACTTGTGTGGGTAGGCCTAGCGCCCACGACAGGAAACGCCCCAAAGCGCAACGTGGACACAGCCAAATTTTTGAAGGAAAACAGAGGTGTTTTTTGCAAAGTGCCTACCTGTAGATTTTGGCCTGTAGCTCAGCCGCCACCTAGGGAAACCTATCAAACCTGTGCATTTCTGAAAACTAGAGACCTAGGGGAATCCAAGATGGGGTGACTTGTGTGGCTCGGACCAGGTTCTGTTACCCAGAATCCTTTGCAAACCTCAAAATTTGGCTAAAAAAACACATGTTCCTCATATTTCTGTATCAGAAAGTTCTGGAATCTGAGAGGAGCCACAAATTTCCTTCAACCCAGCGTTCCCCCACGTCTCCCGATAAAAATGATACCACACTTGTGTGGGTAGGCCTAGCGCCCGCGACAGGAAACGCCCCAAAGCGCAACGTGGACACAGCCAAATTTTTGAAGGAAAACAGAGGTGTTTTTTGCAAAGGTCCTACCTGTAGATTTTGGCCTGTAGCTCAGCCGCCACCTAGGGAAACCTACCAAACCTGTCGTTTTCTGAAAACTAGAGACCTAGGGGAATCCAAGATGGGGTGACTTGTGTGGCTCGGACCAGGTTCTGTTACCCAGAATCCTTTGCAAACCTCAAAATTTGGCTAAAAAAACACATGTTCTTCACATTTCTGTGGCAGAAAGTTCTGGAATCTGAGAGGAGCCACAAATTTCCTTCCACCCAGCGTTCCCCCACGTCTCCCGATAAAAATGATACCTCACTTGTGTGGGTAGGCCTAGCGCCCGCGACAGGAAACGCCCCAAAGCGCAACGTGGACACAGCCAAATCTTTGAAGGAAAACAGAGGTGTTTTTTGCAAAGTGCCTACCTGTAGATTTTGGCCTGTAGCTCAGCCGCCACCTAGGGAAACCTACCAAACCTGTGCATTTCTGAAAACTAGAGACCTAGGGGAATCCAAGATGGGGTGACTTGTGTGGCGCGGACCAGGTTCTGTTACCCAGAATCCTTTGCAAACCTCAAAATTTGGCTAAAAAAACACATGTTCCTCACATTTCTGTGGCAGAAAGTTCTGGAATCTGAGAGGAGCCACAAATTTCCTTCCACCCAGCGTTCCCCCACGTCTCCCGATAAAAATGATACCTCACTTGTGTGGGTAGGCCTAGCGCCCGCGACAGGAAACGCCCCAAAGCGCAACGTGGACACAGCCAAATTTTTGAAGGAAAACAGAGGTGTTTTTTGCAAAGTGCCTACCTGTAGATTTTGGCCTGTAGCTCAGCCGCCACCTAGGGAAACCTACCAAACCTGTGCATTTCTGAAAACTAGAGACCTAGGGGAATCCAAGATGGGGTGACTTGTGTGGCTCGGACCAGGTTCTGTTACCCAGAATCCTTTGCAAACCTCCTAATTTGGCTAAAAAAACACATGTTCCTCACATTTCTGTTGCAGAAAGTTCTGGAATCTGAGAGGAGCCACAAATTTCCTTCCACCCAGCGTTCCCCCACGTCTCCCGATAAAAATGATACCTCACTTGTGTGGGTAGGCCTAGCGCCCGCGACAGGAAACGCCCCAAAGCGCAACGTGGACCCAGACAAATTTTTGAAGGAAAACAGATGTGTTTTTTGCAAAGTGCCTACCTGTAGATTTTGGCCTGTAGCTCAGCCGCCACCTAGAGAAACCTACCAAACCTGTGCATTTCTGAAAACTAGAGACCTAGGGGAATCCAAGATGGGGTGACTTGTGTGGCTCGGACCAGGTTCTGTTACCCAGAATCCTTTGCAAACCTCAGAATTTGGCTAAAAAAACACATGTTCCTCACATTTCTGTGGCAGAAAGTTCTGGAATCTGAGAGGAGCCACAAATTTCCTTCCACCCAGCGTTCCCCCACGTCTCCCGATAAAAATGATACCTCACTTGTGTGGGTAGGCCTAGCGCCCACGACAGTAAAGGCCCCAAAGCGCAACGTGGACACAGCCACATTTTTGAAGGAAAACAGAGGTGTTTTTTGCAAAGTGCCTACCTGTAGAGTTTGGCCTGTAGCTCAGCCGCTACCTAGGGAAACCTACCAAACCTGTGCATTTATGAAAACTAGAGACCTAGGGGAATCCAAGATGGGGTGACTTGTGTGGTTCGGACCAGGTTATGTTACCCAGAATCCTTTGCAAACCTCAAAATTTGGCTAAAAAAACACATGTTCCTCACATTTCTGTGGCAGAAAGTTCTGGAATCTGAGAGGAGCCACAAATTTCCTTCCACCCAGCGTTCCCCCACGTCTCCCGATAAAAATGATACCTCACTTGTGTGGGTAGGCCTAGCGCCCGCGACAGGAAATGCCCCAAAGCGCAACGTGGACACAGCCAAATTTTTGAAGGAAAACAGAGATGTTTTTTGCCAAGTGCCTACCTGTAGATTTTGGCCTGTAGCTCAGCCGCCACCGAGGGAAACCTACCAAACCTGTGCATTTCTGAAAACTAGAGACCTAGGGGAATCCAAGATGGGGTGACTTGTGTGGCTCGGACCAGGTTCTGTTACCCAGAATCCTTTGCAAACCTCAAAATTTGGCTAAAAACATGTTCCTCACATTTCTGTGGCAGAAAGTTCTGGAATCTGAGAGGAGCCACAAGTTTCCTTCCACCCAGCGTTCCCCCACATCTCCCGATAAAAATGATACCTCACTTGTGTGGGTAGGCCTAGCGCCCGCGACAGGAAACGCCCAAAAGCGCAACGTGGACACAGCCAAATTTTTGAAGGAAAACAGAGGTGTTTTTTGCAAAGTGCCTACCTGTAGATTTTGGCCTGTAGCTCAGCCGCCACCTAGGGAAACCTACCAAACCTGTGCATTTCTGAAAACTAGAGACCTAGGGGAATCCAAGATGGGGTGACTTGTGTGGCTCGGACCAGGTTCTGTTACCCAGAATCCATTGCAAACCTCCTAATTTGGCTAAAAAAACACATGTTCCTCACATTTCTGTGGCAGAAAGTTCTGGAATCTGAGAGGAGCCAAAAATTTCCTTCCACCCAGCGTTCCCCCACGTCTCCCGATAAAAATGATACCTCACTTGTGTGGGTAGGCCTAGCGCCCGCGACAGGAAACGCCCCAAAGCGCAATGTGGACACAGACAAATTTTTGAAGGAAAACAGAGGTGTTTTTTGCAAAGTGCCTACCTGTAGATTTTGGCCTGTAGCTCAGCCGCCACCTAGGGAAACCTACCAAACCTGTGCATTTCTGAAAACTAGAGACCTAGGGGAATCCAAGATGGGGTGACTTGTGTGGCTCGGACCAGGTTCTGTTACCCAGAATCCTTTGCAAACCTCAAAATTTGGCTAAAAACATGTTCCTCACATTTCTGTGGCAGAAAGTTCTGGAATCTGAGAGGAGCCACAAGTTTCCTTCCACCCAGCGTTCCCCCACATCTCCCGATAAAAATGATACCTCACTTGTGTGGGTAGGCCTAGCGCCCGCGACAGGAAACGCCCAAAAGCGCAACGTGGACACAGCCAAATTTTTTAAGGAAAACAGAGGTGTTTTTTGCAAAGTGCCTACCTGTAGATTTTGGCCTGTAGCTCAGCCGCCACCTAGGGAAACCTACCAAACCTGTGCATTTCTGAAAACTAGAGACCTAGGGGAATCCAAGATGGGGTGACTTGTGTGGCTCGGACCAGGTTCTGTTACCCAGAATCCATTGCAAACCTCCTAATTTGGCTAAAAAAACACATGTTCCTCACATTTCTGTGGCAGAAAGTTCTGGAATCTGAGAGGAGCCACAAATTTCCTTCCACCCAGCGTTCCCCCACGTCTCCCGATAAAAATGATACCTCACTTGTGTGGGTAGGCCTAGCGCCCGCGACAGGAAACGCCCCAAAGCGCAACGTGGACACAGCCAAAGTTTTGAAGGAAAACAGAGGTGTTTTTTGCAAAGTGCCTACCTGTAGATTTTGGCCTGTAGCTCAGCCGCCACCTAGGGAAACCTACCAAACCTGTGCATTTCTGAAAACTAGAGACCTAGGGGAATCCAAGATGGGGTGACTTGTGTGGCTCGGACCAGGTTCTGTTACCCAAAATCCTTTGCAAACCTCAGAATTTGGCTAAAAAAACACATGTTCCTCACATTTCTGTGGCAGAAAGTTCTGGAATCTGAGAGGAGCCACAAATTTCCTTCCACCCAGCGTTCCCCCACGTCTCCCGATAAAAATGATACCTCACTTGTGTGGGTAGGCCTAGCGCCCGCGACAGTAAAGGCCCCAAAGCGCAACGTGGACACAGCCAAAGTTTTGAAGGAAAACAGAGGTGTTTTTTGCAAAGTGCCTACCTGTAGAGTTTGGCCTGTAGCTCAGCCGCTACCTAGGGAAACCTACCAAACCTGTGCATTTATGAAAACTAGAGACCTAGGGGAATCCAAGATGGGGTGACTTGTGTGGTTCGGATCAGGTTCTGTTACCCAGAATCCTTTGCAAACCTCAAAATTTGGCTAAAAAAACACATGTTCCTCACATTTCTGTGGCAGAAAGTTCTGGAATCTGAGAGGAGCCACAAATTTCCTTCCACCCAGCGTTCCCCCACGTCTTCCGATAAAAATGATACCTCACTTGTGTGGGTAGGCCTAGCGCCCGTGACAGGAAACGCCCCAAAGCGCAACGTGGACACAGCCAAATTTTTGAAGGAAAACAGAGGTGTTTTTTGCCAAGTGCCTACCTGTAGATTTTGGCCTGTAGCTCAGCCGCCACCTAGGGAAACCTACCAAACCTGTGCATTTCTGAAAACTAGAGACCTAGGGGAATCCAAGATGGGGTGACTTGTGTGGCTCGGACCAGGTTCTGTTACCCAGAATCCATTGCAAACCTCCTAATTTGGCTAAAAAAACACATGTTCCTCACATTTCTGTGGCAGAAAGTTCTGGAATCTGAGAGGAGCCAAAAATTTCCTTCCACCCAGCGTTCCCCCACGTCTCCCGATAAAAATGATACCTCACTTGTGTGGGTAGGCCTAGCGCCCGCGACAGGAAACGCCCCAAAGCGCAATGTGGACACAGACAAATTTTTGAAGGAAAACAGAGGTGTTTTTTGCAAAGTGCCTACCTGTAGATTTTGGCCTGTAGCTCAGCCGCCACCTAGGGAAACCTACCAAACCTGTGCATTTCTGAAAACTAGAGACCTAGGGGAATCCAAGATGGGGTGACTTGTGTGGCTCGGACCAGGTTCTGTTACCCAGAATCCTTTGCAAACCTCAAAATTTGGCTAAAAACATGTTCCTCACATTTCTGTGGCAGAAAGTTCTGGAATCTGAGAGGAGCCACAAGTTTCCTTCCACCCAGCGTTCCCCCACATCTCCCGATAAAAATGATACCTCACTTGTGTGGGTAGGCCTAGCGCCCGCGACAGGAAACGCCCAAAAGCGCAACGTGGACACAGCCAAATTTTTTAAGGAAAACAGAGGTGTTTTTTGCAAAGTGCCTACCTGTAGATTTTGGCCTGTAGCTCAGCCGCCACCTAGGGAAACCTACCAAACCTGTGCATTTCTGAAAACTAGAGACCTAGGGGAATCCAAGATGGGGTGACTTGTGTGGCTCGGACCAGGTTCTGTTACCCAGAATCCATTGCAAACCTCCTAATTTGGCTAAAAAAACACATGTTCCTCACATTTCTGTGGCAGAAAGTTCTGGAATCTGAGAGGAGCCACAAATTTCCTTCCACCCAGCGTTCCCCCACATCTCCCGATAAAAATGATACCTCACTTGTGTGGGTAGGCCTAGCGCCCGCGACAGGAAACGCCCCAAAGCGCAACGTGGACACAGCCAAAGTTTTGAAGGAAAACAGAGGTGTTTTTTGCAAAGTGCCTACCTGTAGATTTTGGCCTGTAGCTCAGCCGCCACCTAGGGAAACCTACCAAACCTGTGCATTTCTGAAAACTAGAGACCTAGGGGAATCCAAGATGGGGTGACTTGTGTGGCTCGGACCAGGTTCTGTTACCCAAAATCCTTTGCAAACCTCAGAATTTGGCTAAAAAAACACATGTTCCTCACATTTCTGTGGCAGAAAGTTCTGGAATCTGAGAGGAGCCACAAATTTCCTTCCACCCAGCGTTCCCCCACGTCTCCCGATAAAAATGATACCTCACTTGTGTGGGTAGGCCTAGCGCCCGCGACAGTAAAGGCCCCAAAGCGCAACGTGGACACAGCCAAAGTTTTGAAGGAAAACAGAGGTGTTTTTTGCAAAGTGCCTACCTGTAGAGTTTGGCCTGTAGCTCAGCCGCTACCTAGGGAAACCTACCAAACCTGTGCATTTATGAAAACTAGAGACCTAGGGGAATCCAAGATGGGGTGACTTGTGTGGTTCGGATCAGGTTCTGTTACCCAGAATCCTTTGCAAACCTCAAAATTTGGCTAAAAAAACACATGTTCCTCACATTTCTGTGGCAGAAAGTTCTGGAATCTGAGAGGAGCCACAAATTTCCTTCCACCCAGCGTTCCCCCACGTCTTCCGATAAAAATGATACCTCACTTGTGTGGGTAGGCCTAGCGCCCGTGACAGGAAACGCCCCAAAGCGCAACGTGGACACAGCCAAATTTTTGAAGGAAAACAGAGGTGTTTTTTGCCAAGTGCCTACCTGTAGATTTTGGCCTGTAGCTCAGCCGCCACCTAGGGAAACCTACCAAACCTGTGCATTTCTGAAAACTAGAGACCTAGGGGAATCCAAGATGGGGTGACTTGTGTGGCTCGGACCAGGTTCTGTTACCCAGAATCCATTGCAAACCTCCAAATTTGGCTAAAAAAACACATGTTCCTCAAATTTCTGTGGCAGAAAGTTCTGGAATCTGAGAGGAGCCACAAATTTCCTTCCACCCAGCGTTCCTCCACGTCTCCCGATAAAAATGATACCTCACTTGTGTGGGTAGGCCTAGCGCCCGCGACAGGAAACGCCCCAAAGCGCAACGTGGACACAGCCAAATTTTTGAAGGAAAACAGAGGTGTTTTTTGCAAAGTGCCTACCTGTAGATTTTGGCCTGTAGTTCAGCCGCCACCTAGGGAAACCTACCAAACCTGTGCATTTCTGAAAACTAGAGATCTAGGGGAATCCAAGATGGGGTGACTTGTGTGGCTCGGACCAGGTTCTGTTACCCAGAATCCTTTGCAAACCTCAGAATTTGGTTAAAAAAACACACGTTCCTCACATTTCTGTGACAGAAAGTTCTGGAATCTGAGAGGAGCCACAAATTTCCTTCTACCCAGCGTTCCCCCACATCTCCAGATAAAAATGATACCTCACTTGTGTGGGTAGGCCTAGCACCCGCGACAGGAAACGCCCCAAAGCACAACGTGGACACAGCCAAATTTTTGAATGAAAACAGAGGTGTTTTTTGCAAAGTGCCTACCTGTAGAGTTTGGCCTGTAGCTCAGCCGCCACCTAGGGAAACCTACCAAACCTGTGCATTTCTGAAAACTAGAGACCTAGGGGAATCCAAGATGGGGTGACTTGTGTGGCTCGGACCAGGTTCTGTTACCCAGAATCCTTTGCAAACCTCAAAATTTGGCTAAAAACATGTTCCTCACATTTCTGTGGCAGAAAGTTCTGGAATCTGAGAAGAGCCACAAATTTCCTTCCACCCAGCGTTCCCCCACGTCTCCCGATAAAAATGATACCTCACTTGTGTGGTTAGGCCTAGCGCCCGCGACAGGAAACGCCCCAAAGCGCAACGTGGACACAGCCAAATTTTTTAATGAAAACAGAGGTGTTTTTTGCAAAGTGCCTACCTGTAGAGTTTTGCCTGTAGCTCATCCGCCACCTAGGGAAACCTACCAAACCTGTGCATTTCTGAAAACTAGAGACCTAGGGGAATCCAAGATGGGGTGACTTGTGTGGCTCGGACCAGGTTCTGTTACCCAGAATCCTTTGCAAACCTCAAAATTTGGCTAAAAACATGTTCCTCACATTTCTGTGGCAGAAAGTTCTGGAATCTGAGGGGAGCCACAAATTTCCTTCCACCCAGCGTTCCCCCACGTCTCCCGATAAAAATGATACCTCATTTGTGTGGGTAGGCCTAGCGCCCGCGACAGGAAACGCCCCAAAGCGCAACGTGGACACAGCCAAATTTTTGAAGGAAAACAGAGGTGTTTTTTGGAAAGTGCCTACCTGTAGATTTTGGCCTGTAGCTCATCCGCCACCTAGGGAAACCTACCAAACCTGTGCATTTCTGAAAACTAGAGACCTAGGGGAATCCAAGATGGGGTGACTTGTGTGGCTCGGACCAGGTTCTGTTACCCAGAATCCATTGCAAACCTCAAAATTTGGCTAAAAAAACACTTGTTCCTCATATTTCTGTGGCAGAAAGTTCTGGAATCTGAAAGGAGCCACAAATTTCCTTCCACCCAGCGTTCCCCCACGTCTCCGTGATAAAAATGATACCTCACTTGTGTGGGTAGGCCTAGCGCCCGCGACAGGAAACGCCCCAAAGCGCAACGTGGACACAGCCAAATTTTTGAATGAAAACAGAGGTGTTTTTTGCAAAGTGCCTACCTGTAGAGTTTGGCCTGTAGCTCAGCCGCCACCTAGGGAAACCTACCAAACCTGTGCATTTCTGAAAACTAGAGACCTAGGGGAATCCAAGATGGGGTGACTTGTGTGGCTCGGACCAGGTTCTGTTACCCAGAATCCTTTGCAAACCTCAAAATTTGGCTAAAAACATGTTCCTCACATTTCTGTGGCAGAAAGTTCTGGAATCTGAGGGGAGCCACAAATTTCCTTCCACCCAGCGTTCCCCCACGTCTCCCGATAAAAATGATACCTCATTTGTGTGGGTAGGCCTAGCGCCCGCGACAGGAAACGCCCCAAAGCGCAACGTGGACACAGCCAAATTTTTGAAGGAAAACAGAGGTGTTTTTTGCAAAGTGCCTACCTGTAGATTTTGGCCTGTAGCTCATCCGCCACCTAGGGAAACCTACCAAACCTGTGCATTTCTGAAAACTAGAGACCTAGGGGAATCCAAGATGGGGTGACTTGTGTGGCTTGGACCAGGTTCTGTTACCCAGAATCCATTGCAAACCTCAAAATTTGGCTAAAAAAACACTTGTTCCTCATATTTCTGTGGCAGAAAGTTCTGGAATCTGAAAGGAGCCACAAATTTCCTTCCACCCAGCGTTCCCCCACGTCTCCGTGATAAAAATGATACCTCACTTGTGTGGGTAGGCCTAGCGCCCGCGACAGGAAACGCCCCAAAGCGCAACGTGGACACAGCCAAATTTTTGAAGGAAAACAGAGGTGTTTTTTGCAAAGTGCCTACCTGTAGATTTTGGCCTGTAGCTCAGCCGCCACCTAGGGAAACCTACCAAACCTGTGCATTTCTGAAAACTAGAGACCTAGGGGAATCCAAGATGGGGTGACTTGTGTGGCTCGGACCAGGTTCTGTTACCCAGAATCCTTTGCAAACCTCAAAATTTGGCTAAAAAAACACATCTTCCTCACATTTCTGTGGCAGAAAGTTCTGGAATCTGAGGGGAGCCACAAATTTCCTTCCACCCAGCGTTCCCCCACGTCTCCCGATATAAATGATACCTCACTTGTGTGGGTAGGCCTAGCGCCCGCGACAGGAAACGCCCCAAAGCGCCACTTGGACACAGCCAAATTTTTGAAGGAAAACAGAGGTGTTTTTTGCAAAGTGCCTACCTGTAGATTTTGGCCTGTAGCTCAGCCGCCACCTAGGGAAACCTACCAAACCTGTGCATTTCTGAAAACTAGAGACCTAGGGGAATCCAAGATGGGGTGACTTGTGTGGCTCGGACCAGGTTCTGTTACCCAGAATCCATTGCAAACCTCAAAATTTGGCTAAAAAAACACATGTTCCTCACATTTCTGTGGCAGAAAGTTCTGGAATCTGAAATGAGCCACAAATTTCCTTCCACCCAGCGTTCCCCCACGTCTCCCGATAAAAATGATACCTCACTTGTGTGGGTAGGCCTAGCGCCCGCGACAGGAAACGCCCCAAAGCGCAACGTGGACACAGCCAAATTTTTGAAGGAAAACAGAGGTGTTTATTGCAAAGTGCCTACCTGTAGATTTTGGCCTGTAGCTCAGCCGCCACCTAGGGAAACCTACCAAACCTGTGCATTTCTGAAAACTAGAGACCTAGGGGAATCCAAGATGGGGTGACTTGTGTGGCTCGGACCAGGTTCTGTTACCCAGAATCCTTTGCAAACCTCAAAATTTAGCTAAAAAAACACATGTTCCTCACATTTCTGTGGCAGAAAGTTCTGGAATCTGAGGGGAGCCACAAATTTCCTTCCACCCAGCGTTCCCCCACGTCTCCCGATAAAAATGATACCTCACTTGTGTGGGTAGGCCTAGCGCCCGCGACAGGAAACGCCCCAAAGCGCAACGTGGACACAGCCAAATTTTTGAAGGAAAACAGAGGTGTTTTTTGCAAAGTGCCTACCTGTAGGTTTTGGCCTGTAGCTCAGCCGCCACCTAGGGAAACCTACCAAACCTGTGCATTTCTGAAAACTAGAGACCTAGGGGAATCCAAGATGAGGTGACTTGTGTGGCTCGGACCAGGTTCTGTTACCCAGAATCCTTTGCAAACCTCAAAATTTGGCTAAAAAAACACATGTTCCTCACATTTCTGTGGCAGAAAGTTCTGGAATCTGAGAGGAGCCACAAATTTCCTTCCACCCAGCGTTCCCCCACGTCTCCCGATAAAAATGATACCTCACTTGTGTGGGTAGGCCTAGCGCCCGCGACAGGAAACGCCCCAAAGCGCAACGTGGACACAGCCAAATTTTTGAAGGAAAACAGAGGTGTTTTTTGCCAAGTGCCTACCTGTAGATTTTGGCCTGTAGCTCAGCCGCCACCGAGGGAAACCTACCAAACCTGTGCATTTCTGAAAACTAGAGACCTAGGGGAATCCAAGATGGGGTGACTTGTGTGGCTCGGACCAGGTTCTGTTACCCAGAATCCTTTGCAAACCTCAAAATTTGGCTAAAAACATGTTCCTCACATTTCTGTGACAGAAAGTTCTGGAATCTGAGAGGAGCCACAAGTTTCCTTCCACCCAGCGTTCCCCCACATCTCCCGATAAAAATGATACCTCACTTGTGTGGGTAGGCCTAGCGCCCGCGACAGGAAACGCCCAAAAGCGCAACGTGGACACAGCCAAATTTTTGAAGGAAAACAGAGGTGTTTTTTGCAAAGTGCCTACCTGTAGATTTTGGCCTGTAGCTCAGCCGCCACCTAGGGAAACCTACCAAACCTGTGCATTTCTGAAAACTAGAGACCTAGGGGAATCCAAGATGAGGTGACTTGTGTGGCTCGGACCAGGTTCTGTTACCCAGAATCCATTGCAAACCTCCTAATTTGGCTAAAAAAACACATGTTCCTCACATTTCTGTGGCAGAAAGTTCTGGAATCTGAGAGGAGCCACAAATTTCCTTCCACCCAGCGTTCCCCCACGTCTCCCGATAAAAATGATACCTCACTTGTGTGGGTAGGCCTAGCGCCCGCGACAGGAAACGCCCCAAAGCGCAACGTGGACACAGACAAATTTTTGAAGGAAAACAGAGGTGTTTTTTGCAAAGTGCCTACCTGTAGATTTTGGCCTGTAGCTCAGCCGCCACCTAGGGAAACCTACCAAACCTGTGCATTTCTGAAAACTAGAGACCTAGGGGAATCCAAGATGGGGTGACTTGTGTGGCTCGGACCAGGTTCTGTTACCCAAAATCCTTTGCAAACCTCAGAATTTGGCTAAAAAAACACATGTTCCTCACATTTCTGTGGCAGAAAGTTCTGGAATCTGAGAGGAGCCACAAATTTCCTTCCACCCAGCGTTCCCCCACGTCTTCCGATAAAAATGATACCTCACTTGTGTGGGTAGGCCTAGCGCCCGCGACAGGAAACGCCCCAAAGCGCAACGTGGACACAGCCAAATTTTTGATGGAAAACAGAGGTGTTTTTTGCCAAGTGCCTACCTGTAGATTTTGGCCTGTAGCTCAGCCGCCACCTAGGGAAACCTACCAAACCTGTGCATTTCTGAAAACTAGAGACCTAGGGGAATCCAAGATGGGGTGACTTGTGTGGCTCGGACCAGGTTCTGTTACCCAGAATCCATTGCAAACCTCCAAATTTGGCTAAAAAAACACATGTTCCTCAAATTTCTGTGGCAGAAAGTTCTGGAATCTGAGAGGAGCCACAAATTTCCTTCCACCCAGCGTTCCCCCACGTCTCCCGATAAAAATGATACCTCACTTGTGTGGGTAGGCCTAGCGCCCGCGACAGTAAAGGCCCCAAAGCGCAACGTGGACACAGCCAAAGTTTTGAAGGAAAACAGAGGTGTTTTTTGCAAAGTGCCTACCTGTAGAGTTTGGCCTGTAGCTCAGCCGCTACCTAGGGAAACCTACCAAACCTGTGCATTTATGAAAACTAGAGACCTAGGGGAATCCAAGATGGGGTGACTTGTGTGGTTCGGATCAGGTTCTGTTACCCAGAATCCTTTGCAAACCTCAAAATTTGGCTAAAAAAACACATGTTCCTCACATTTCTGTGGCAGAAAGTTCTGGAATCTGAGAGGAGCCACAAATTTCCTTCCACCCAGCGTTCCCCCACGTCTCCCGATAAAAATGATACCTCACTTGTGTGGGTAGGCCTAGCGCCCGCGACAGGAAACGCCCCAAAGCGCAGCGTGGACACAGCCACATTTTTTAAGGAAAACAGAGGTGTTTTTTGCAAAGTGCCTACCTGTAGATTTTGGCCTGTAGATCAGCCGCCACCTAGGGAAACCTACCAAACCTGTGCATTTCTGAAAACTAGAGACCTAGGGGAATCCAAGATGGGGTGACTTGTGTTGCTCGGACCAGGTTCTGTTACCCAGAATCCTTTGCAAACCTCAAAATTTGGCTAAAAAAACACATGTTCCTCACATTTCTGTGGCAGAAAGTTCTGGAATCTGAGAGGAGCCACAAATTTCCTTCCACCCAGCGTTCCCCCACGTCTTCCGATAAAAATGATACCTCACTTGTGTGGGTAGGCCTTGCGCCCGCGACAGGAAACGCCCCAAAGCGCAACGTGGACACAGCCAAATTTTTGAAGGAAAACAGAGGTGTTTTTTGCCAAGTGCCTACCTGTAGATTTTGGCCTGTAGCTCAGCCGCCACCTAGGGAAACCTACCAAACCTCTGCATTTCTGAAAACTAGAGACCTAGGGGAATCCAAGATGGGGTGACTTGTGTGGCTCGGACCAGGTTCTGTTACCCAGAATCCATTGCAAACCTCCAGATTTGGCTAAAAAAACACATGTTCCTCAAATTTCTGTGGCAGAAAGTTCTGGAATCTGAGAGGAGCCACAAATTTCCTTCCACCCAGCGTTCCTCCACGTCTCCCGATAAAAATGATACCTCACTTGTGTGGGTAGGCCTAGCGCCCGCGACAGGAAACGCCCCAAAGCGCAACGTGGACACAGCCAAATTTTTGAAGGAAAACAGAGGTGTTTTTTGCAAAGTGCCTACCTGTAGATTTTGGCCTGTAGTTCAGCCGCCACCTAGGGAAACCTACCAAACCTGTGCATTTCTGAAAACTAGAGATCTAGGGGAATCCAAGATGGGGTGACTTGTGTGGCTCGGACCAGGTTCTGTTACCCAGAATCCTTTGCAAACCTCAGAATTTGGTTAAAAAAACACACGTTCCTCACATTTCTGTGACAGAAAGTTCTGGAATCTGAGAGGAGCCACAAATTTCCTTCTACCCAGCGTTCCCCCACATCTCCAGATAAAAATGATACCTCACTTGTGTGGGTAGGCCTAGCGCCCGCGACAGGAAACGCCCCAAAGCGCAACGTGGACACAGCCAAATTTTTGAAGGAAAACAGAGGTGTTTTTTGCCAAGTGCCTACCTGTAGATTTTGGCCTGTAGTTCAGCCGCCACCTAGGGAAACCTACCAAACCTGTGCATTTCTGAAAACTAGAGACCTAGGGGAATCCAAGATGGGGTGACTTGTGTTGCTCGGACCAGGTTCTGTTACCCAGAATCCTTTGCAAACCTCAAAATTTGGCTAAAAAAACACATGTTCCTCACATTTCTGTGGCAGAAAGTTCTGGAATCTGAGAGGAGCCACAAATTTCCTTCCACCCAGCGTTCCCCCACGTCTTCCGATAAAAATGATACCTCACTTGTGTGGGTAGGCCTAGCGCCCGCGACAGGAAACGCCCCAAAGCGCAACGTGGACACAGCCAAATTTTTGAAGGAAAACAGAGGTGTTTTTTGCCAAGTGCCTACCTGTAGATTTTGGCCTGTAGCTCAGCCGCCACCTAGGGAAACCTACCAAACCTCTGCATTTCTGAAAACTAGAGACCTAGGGGAATCCAAGATGGGGTGACTTGTGTGGCTCGGACCAGGTTCTGTTACCCAGAATCCATTGCAAACCTCCAGATTTGGCTAAAAAAACACATGTTCCTCAAATTTCTGTGGCAGAAAGTTCTGGAATCTGAGAGGAGCCACAAATTTCCTTCCACCCAGCGTTCCTCCACGTCTCCCGATAAAAATGATACCTCACTTGTGTGGGTAGGCCTAGCGCCCGCGACAGGAAACGCCCCAAAGCGCAACGTGGACACAGCCAAATTTTTGAAGGAAAACAGAGGTGTTTTTTGCAAAGTGCCTACCTGTAGATTTTGGCCTGTAGTTCAGCCGCCACCTAGGGAAACCTACCAAACCTGTGCATTTCTGAAAACTAGAGATCTAGGGGAATCCAAGATGGGGTGACTTGTGTGGCTCGGACCAGGTTCTGTTACCCAGAATCCTTTGCAAACCTCAGAATTTGGTTAAAAAAACACACGTTCCTCACATTTCTGTGACAGAAAGTTCTGGAATCTGAGAGGAGCCACAAATTTCCTTCTACCCAGCGTTCCCCCACATCTCCAGATAAAAATGATACCTCACTTGTGTGGGTAGGCCTAGCACCGGCGACAGGAAACGCCCCAAAGCACAACGTGGACACAGCCAAATTTTTGAATGAAAACAGAGGTGTTTTTTGCAAAGTGCCTACCTGTAGAGTTTGGCCTGTAGCTCAGCCGCCACCTAGGGAAACCTACCAAACCTGTGCATTTCTGAAAACTAGAGACCTAGGGGAATCCAAGATGGGGTGACTTGTGTGGCTCGGACCAGGTTCTGTTACCCAGAATCCTTTGCAAACCTCAAAATTTGGCTAAAAACATGTTCCTCACATTTGTGTGGCAGAAAGTTCTGGAATCTGAGAAGAGCCACAAATTTCCTTCCACCCAGCGTTCCCCCACGTCTCCCGATAAAAATGATACCTCACTTGTGTGGGTAGGCCTAGCGCCCGCGACAGGAAACGCCCCAAAGCGCAACGTGGACACAGCCAAATTTTTTAATGAAAACAGAGGTGTTTTTTGCAAAGTGCCTACCTGTAGAGTTTTGCCTGTAGCTCATCCGCCACCTAGGGAAACCTACCAAACCTGTGCATTTCTGAAAACTAGAGACCTAGGGGAATCCAAGATGGGGTGACTTGTGTGGCTCGGACCAGGTTCTGTTACCCAGAATCCTTTGCAAACCTCAAAATTTGGCTAAAAACATGTTCCTCACATTTCTGTGGCAGAAAGTTCTGGAATCTGAGGGGAGCCACAAATTTCCTTCCACCCAGCGTTCCCCCACGTCTCCCGATAAAAATGATACCTCATTTGTGTGGGTAGGCCTAGCGCCCGCGACAGGAAACGCCCCAAAGCGCAACGTGGACACAGCCAAATTTTTGAAGGAAAACAGAGGTGTTTTTTGCAAAGTGCCTACCTGTAGATTTTGGCCTGTAGCTCATCCGCCACCTAGGGAAACCTACCAAACCTGTGCATTTCTGAAAACTAGAGACCTAGGGGAATCCAAGATGGGGTGACTTGTGTGGCTCGGACCAGGTTCTGTTACCCAGAATCCATTGCAAACCTCAAAATTTGGCTAAAAAAACACTTGTTCCTCATATTTCTGTGGCAGAAAGTTCTGGAATCTGAAAGGAGCCACAAATTTCCTTCCACCCAGCGTTCCCCCACGTCTCCGTGATAAAAATGATACCTCACTTGTGTGGGTAGGCCTAGCGCCCGCGACAGGAAACGCCCCAAAGCGCAACGTGGACACAGCCAAATTTTTGAAGGAAAACAGAGGTGTTTTTTGCAAAGTGCCTACCTGTAGATTTTGGCCTGTAGCTCAGCCGCCACCTAGGGAAACCTACCAAACCTGTGCATTTCTGAAAACTAGAGACCTAGGGGAATCCAAGATGGGGTGACTTGTGTGGCTCGGACCAGGTTCTGTTACCCAGAATCCTTTGCAAACCTCAAAATTTGGCTAAAAAAACACATGTTCCTCACATTTCTGTGGCAGAAAGTTCTGGAATCTGAGGGGAGCCACAAATTTCCTTCCACCCAGCGTTCCCCCACGTCTCCCGATATAAATGATACCTCACTTGTGTGGGTAGGCCTAGCGCCCGCGACAGGAAACGCCCCAAAGCGCCACTTGGACACAGCCAAATTTTTGAAGGAAAACAGAGGTGTTTTTTGCAAAGTGCCTACCTGTAGATTTTGGCCTGTAGCTCAGCCGCCACCTAGGGAAACCTACCAAACCTGTGCATTTCTGAAAACTAGAGACCTAGGGGAATCCAAGATGGGGTGACTTGTGTGGCTCGGACCAGGTTCTGTTACCCAGAATCCATTGCAAACCTCAAAATTTGGCTAAAAAAACACATGTTCCTCACATTTCTGTGGCAGAAAGTTCTGGAATCTGAAAGGAGCCACAAATTTCCTTCCACCCAGCGTTCCCCCACGTCTCCCGATAAAAATGATACCTCACTTGTGTGGGTAGGCCTAGCGCCCGCGACAGGAAACGCCCCAAAGCGCAACGTGGACACAGCCAAATTTTTGAAGGAAAACAGAGGTGTTTATTGCAAAGTGCTTACCTGTAGATTTTGGCCTGTAGCTCAGCCGCCACCTAGGGAAACCTACCAAACCTGTGCATTTCTGAAAACTAGAGACCTAGGGGAATCCAAGATGGGGTGACTTGTGTGGCTCGGACCAGGTTCTGTTACCCAGAATCCTTTGCAAACCTCAAAATTTAGCTAAAAAAACACATGTTCCTCACATTTCTGTGGCAGAAAGTTCTGGAATCTGAGGGGAGCCACAAATTTCCTTCCACCCAGCGTTCCCCCACGTCTCCCGATAAAAATGATACCTCACTTGTGTGGGTAGGCCTAGCGCCCGCGACAGGAAACGCCCCAAAGCGCAACGTGGACACAGCCAAATTTTTGAAGGAAAACAGAGGTGTTTTTTGCAAAGTGCCTACCTGTAGAGTTTGGCCTGTAGCTCAGCCGCTACCTAGGGAAACCTACCAAACCTGTGCATTTATGAAAACTAGAGACCTAGGGGAATCCAAGATGGGGTGACTTGTGTGGCTCGGACCAGGTTCTGTTACCCAGAATCCTTTGCATACCTCAAAATTTGGCTTAAAAAACACATGTTCCTCACATTTCTGTGGCAGAAAGTTCTGGAATCTGAGAGGAGCCACAAATTTCCTTCCACCCAGCGTTCCCCCTCGTCTCCCGATAAAAATGATACCTCACTTGTGTGGGTAGGCCTAGCGCCCGCGACAGGAGACGCCCCAAAGCGCAACGTGGACACAGCCACATTTTTGAAGGAAAACAGAGGTGTTTTTTTGCCAAGTGCCTACCTGTAGATTTTGGCCTGTAGCTCAGCCGCCACCTAGGGAAACCTACCAAACCTGTGCATTTCTGAAAACTAGAGACCTAGGGGAATCCAAGATGGGGTTACTTGTGTGGCTCGGACCAGGTTCTGTTACCCAGAATCCATTGCAAACCTCCAAATTTGGCTAAAAAAACACATGTTCCTCACATTTCTGTGGCAGAAAGTTCTGGAATCTGAGAGGAGCCACAAATTTCCTTCCACCCAGCGTTCCCCCACGTCTCCCGATAAAAATGATACCTCACTTGTGTGGGTAGGCCTAGCGCCCGCGACAGGAAACGCCCCAAAGCGCAACGTGGACACAGCCAAATTTTTGAAGGAAAACAGAGGTGTTTTTTGCAAAGTGCCTACCTGTAGATTTTGGCCTGTAGCTCAGCCGCCACCTAGGGAAACCTACCAAACCTGTGCATTTCTGAAAACTAGAGACCTAGGGGAATCCAAGATGGGGTGACTTGTGTGGCTCGGACCAGGTTCTGTTACCCAGAATCCATTGCAAACCTCAAAATTTGGCTAGAAAAACACATGTTCCTCACATTTCTGTGGCAGAAAGTTCTGGAATCTGAAATGAGCCACAAATTTCCTTCCACCCAGCGTTCCCCCACGTCTCCCGATAAAAATGATACCTCACTTGTGTGGGTAGGCCTAGCGCCCGCGACAGGAAACGCCCCAAAGCGCAACGTGGACACAGCCAAATTTTTGAAGGAAAACAGAGGTGTTTATTGCAAAGTGCCTACCTGTAGATTTTGGCCTGTAGCTCAGCCGCCACCTAGGGAAACCTACCAAACCTGTGCATTTCTGAAAACTAGAGACCTAGGGGAATCCAAGATGGGGTGACTTGTGTGGCTCGGACCAGGTTCTGTTACCCAGAATCCTTTGCAAACCTCAAAATTTAGCTAAAAAAACACATGTTCCTCACATTTCTGTGGCAGAAAGTTCTGGAATCTGAGGGGAGCCACAAATTTCCTTCCACCCAGCGTTCCCCCACGTCTCCCGATAAAAATGATACCTCACTTGTGTGGGTAGGCCTAGCGCCCGCGACAGGAAACGCCCCAAAGCGCAACGTGGACACAGCCAAATTTTTGAAGGAAAACAGAGGTGTTTTTTGCAAAGTGCCTACCTGTAGATTTTGGCCTGTAGCTCAGCCGCCACCTAGGGAAACCTACCAAACCTGTGCATTTCTGAAAACTAGAGACCTAGGGGAATCCAAGATGGGGTGACTTGTGTGGCTCGGACCAGGTTCTGTTACCCAGAATCCTTTGCAAACCTCAGAATTTGGCTAAAAAAACACATGTTCCTCACATTTCTGTGGCAGAAAGTTCTGGAATCTGAGAGGAGCCACAAATTTCCTTCCACCCAGCGTTCCCCCACGTCTCCCGATAAAAATGATGCCTCACTTGTGTGGGTAGGCCTAGCGCCCGCGACAGGAAAGGCCCCAAAGCGCAACGTGGACACAGCCAAATTTTTGAAGGAAAACAGAGTTGTTTTTTGCAAAGTGCCTACCTGTAGAGTTTGGCCTGTAGCTCAGCCGCTACCTAGGGAAACCTACCAAACCTGTGCATTTATGAAAACTAGAGACCTAGGGGAATCCAAGATGGGGTGACTTGTGTGGCTCGGACCAGGTTCTGTTACCCAGAATCCTTTGCAAACCTCAAAATTTGGCTAAAAAAACACATGTTCCTCACATTTCTGTGGCAGAAAGTTCTGGAATCTGAGAGGAGCCACAAATTTCCTTCCACCCAGCGTTCCCCCTCGTCTCCCGATAAAAATGATACCTCACTTATGTGGGTAGGCCTAGCGCCCGTGACAGGAAACGCCCCAAAGCGCAACGTGGACACAGCCAAATTTTTTAAGGAAAACAGAGGTGTTTTTTGCAAAGTGCCTACCTGTAGATTTTGGCCTGTAGCTCAGCCGCCACCTAGGGAAACCTACCAAACCTGTGCATTTCTGAAAACTAGAGACCTAGGGGAATCCAAGATGGGGTGACTTCTGTGGCTCGGACCAGGTTCTGTTACCCAGAATCCTTTGCAAACCTCAAAATTTGGCTAAAAAAACACATGTTCCTCACATTTCTGTGGCAGAAAGTTCTGGAATCTGAGAGGAGCCACAAATTTCCTTCCACCCAGCATTCCCCCACGTCTCCCGATAAAAATGATACCTCACTTGTGTGGGTAGGCCTAGCGCCCGCGACAGGAAACGCCCCAAAGCGCAACGTGGACACAGCCAAATTTTTGAAGGAAAACAGAGGTGTTTTTTTGCCAAGTGCCTACCTGTAGATTTTGGCCTGTAGCTCAGCCGCCACCTAGGGAAACCTACCAAACCTGTGCATTTCTGAAAACTAGAGACCTAGGGGAATCCAAGATGGGGTTACTTGTGTGGCTCGGACCAGGTTCTGTTACCCAGAATCCATTGCAAACCTCCAAATTTGGCTAAAAAAACACATGTTCCTCACATTTCTGTGGCAGAAAGTTCTGGAATCTGAGAGGAGCCACAAATTTCCTTCCACCCAGCGTTCCCCCACGTCTCCCGATAAAAATGATACCTCACTTGTGTGGGTAGGCCTAGCGCCCGCGACAGGAAACGCCCCAAAGCGCAACGTGGACACAGCCAAATTTTTGAAGGAAAACAGAGGTGTTTTTTGCAAAGTGCCTACCTGTAGATTTTGGCCTGTAGCTCAGCCGCCACCTAGGGAAACCTACCAAACCTGTGCATTTCTGAAAACTAGAGACCTAGGGGAATCCAAGATGGGGTGACTTGTGTGGCTCGGACCAGGTTGTGTTACCCAGAATCCTTTGCAAACCTCAGAATTTGGCTAAAAAAACACATGTTCCTCACATTTCTGTGGCAGAAAGTTCTGGAATCTGAGAGGAGCCACAGATTTCCTTCCACCCAGC
Source organism: Pleurodeles waltl (assembly GCF_031143425.1). Classification (NCBI taxonomy): domain Eukaryota; kingdom Metazoa; phylum Chordata; class Amphibia; order Caudata; family Salamandridae; genus Pleurodeles; species Pleurodeles waltl. The sequence continues at coordinate 858,962,628 of NC_090440.1, forward strand.
GTTCCCCCACGTCTCCCGATAAAAATGATACCTCACTTGTGTGGGTAGGCCTAGCGCCCGCGACAGGAAAGGCCCCAAAGCGCAACGTGGACACAGCCAAATTTTTGAAGGAAAACAGAGGTGTTTTTTGCAAAGTGCCTACCTGTAGAGTTTGGCCTGTAGCTCAGCCGCTACCTAGGGAAACCTACCAAACCTGTGCATTTATGAAAACTAGAGACCTAGGGGAATCCAAGATGGGGTGACTTGTGTGGCTCGGACCAGGTTCTGTTACCCAGAATCCTTTGCAAACCTCAAAATTTGGCTAAAAAAACACATGTTCCTCACATTTCTGTGGCAGAAAGTTCTGGAATCTGAGAGGAGCCACAAATTTCCTTCCACCCAGCGTTCCTCCACGTCTCCCGATAAAAATGATACCTCACTTGTGTGGGTAGGCCTAGCGCCCGCGACAGGAAACGCCCCAAAGCGCAACGTGGACACAGCCAAATTTTTGAAGGAAAACAGAGGTGTTTTTTTGCCAAGTGCCTACCTGTAGATTTTGGCCTGTAGCTCAGCCGCCACCTAGGGAAACCTACCAAACCTGTGCATTTCTGAAAACTAGAGACCTAGGGGAATCCAAGATGGGGTTACTTGTGTGGCCCGGACCAGGTTCTGTTACCCAGAATCCATTGCAAACCTCCAAATTTGGCTAAAAAAACACATGTTCCTCACATTTCTGTGGCAGAAAGTTCTGGAATCTGAGAGGAGCCACAAATTTCCTTCCACCCAGCGTTCCCCCACGTCTCCCAATAAAAATGATACCTCACTTGTGTGGGTAGGCCTAGCGCCCGCGACAGGAAACGCCCCAAAGCGCAACGTGGACACAGCCAAATTTTTGAAGGAAAACAGAGGTGTTTTTTGCAAAGTGCCTACCTGTAGAGTTTGGCCTGTAGCTCAGCCGCCACCTAGGGAAACCTACCAAACCTGTGCATTTCTGAAAACTAGAGACCTAGGGGAATCCAAGATGGGGTGACTTGTGTGGCTCGGACCAGGTTCTGTTACCCAGAATCCTTTGCAAACCTCAAAATTTGGCTAAAAAAACACATGTTCCTCACATTTCTGTGGCAGAAAGTTCTGGAATCTGAGAGGAGCCACAAATTTCCTTTCAACCAGCGTTCCCCCACGTCTCCCGATAAAAATGATACCTCACTTGTGTGGGTAGGCCTAGCGCCCGCAACAGGAAATGCCCCAAAGCGCAACGTGGACACAGCCAAATTTTTGAAGGAAAACAGAGGTGTTTTTTGCAAAGTGCCTACCTGTAGATTTTGGCCTGTAGCTCAGCCGCCACCTAGGGAAACCTACCAAACCTGTGCATTTCTGAAAACTAGAGACCTAGGGGAATCCAAGATGGGGTGACTTGTGTGGCTCGGACCAGGTTCTGTTACCCAGAATCCTTTGCAAACCTCAAAATTTGGCTAAAAACATGTTCCTCATATTTCTGTGGCAGAAAGTTCTGGAATCTGAGAAGAGCCACAAATTTCCTTCCACCCAGCGTTCCCCCATGTCTCCCGATAAAAATGATACCTCACTTGTGTGGGTAGGCCTACCGCCCGCGACAGGAAACGCCCCAAAGCGCAACGTGGACACAGCCAAATTTTTGAAGGAAAACAGAGGTGTTTTTTGCAAAGTGCCTACCTGTAGATTTTGGCCTGTAGCTCATCCGCCACCTAGGGAAACCTACCAAACCTGTGCATTTCTGAAAACTAGAGACCTAGGGGAATCCAAGATGGGGTGACTTGTGTGGCTCGGACCAGGTTCTGTTACCCAGAATCCATTGCAAACCTCAAAATTTGGCTAAAAAAACACATGTTCCTCACATTTCTGTGGCAGAAAGTTTTGGAATCTGAAAGGAGCCACAAATTTCCTTCCACCCAGCGTTCCCCCACGTCTCCCGATAAAAATGATACCTCACTTGTGTGGGTAGGCCTAGCGCCCGCGACAGGAAATGCCCCAAAGCGCAACGTGGACACAGCCAAATTTTTTAAGGAAAACAGAGGTGTTTTTTGCAAAGTGCCTACCTGTAGATTTTGGCCTGTAGCTCAGCCGCCACCTAGGGAAACCTACCAAACCTGTGCATTTCTGAAAACTAGAGACCTAGGGGAATCCAAGATGGGGTGACTTGTGTGGCTCGGACCAGGTTCTGTTACCCAGAATCCTTTGCAAACCTCAAAATTTGGCAAAAAAACACATGTTCCTCACATTTCTGTGGCAGAAAGTTCTGGAATCTGAGAGGAGCCACAAATTTCCTTCCACCCAGCGTTCCCCCATGTCTCCCGATAAAAATGATACCTCACTTGTGTGGGTAGGCCTAGCGCCGGCGACAGGAAACGCCCCAAAGCGCAACGTGGACACAGCCAAATTTTTGAAGGAAAACAGAGGTGTTTTTTGCAAAGTGCCTACCTGTAGATTTTGGCCTGTAGCTCAGCCACCACCTAGGGAAACCTACCAAACCTATGCATTTCTGAAAACTAGAGACCTAGGGGAATCCAAGATGGGGTGACTTGTGTGGCTCGGACCAGGTTCTGTTACCCAGAATCCTTTGCAAACCTCAAAATTTGGCTAAAAAAACACATGTTCCTCACATTTCTGTGGCAGAAAGTTCTGGAATGTGAGAAGAGCCACAAATTTCCTTCCACCCAGCATTCCCCCACGTCTCCCGATAAAAATGATAACTCACTTGTGTGGGTAGGCCTAGCGCCCGCGACAGGAAACGCCCCAAAGCGCAACGTGGACACAGCCAAATTTTTGAAGGAAAACAGAGGTGTTTTTTGCAAAGTGCCTACCTGTAGATTTTGGCCTGTAGCTCAGCCGCCACCTAGGGAAACCTACCAAACCTGTGCATTTCTGAAAACTAGAGACCTAGGGGAATCCAAGATGGGGTGACTTGTGTTGCTCGGACCAGGTTCTGTTACCCAGAATCCTTTGCAAACCTCAAAATTTGGCTAAAAAAACACATGTTCCTCACATTTCTGTGGCAGAAAGTTCTGGAATCTGAGAGGAGCCACAAATTTCCTTCCACCCAGCGTTCCCCCACGTCTCCCGATAAAAATTATACCTCACTTGTGTGGGTAGTCCTAGCGCCCGCGACAGGAAACGCCCCAAAGCGCAACATGGACACAGCCAAATTTTTGAAGGAAAACAGAGGTGTTTTTTGCAATGTGCCTACCTGTAGATTTTGGCCTGTAGCTCAGCCGCCACCTAGGGAAACCTACCAAACCTGTGCATTTCTGAAAACTTGAGACCTAGGGGAATCCAAGATGGGGTGACTTGTGTGGCTCGGACCAGGTTCTGTTACCCAGAATCCTTTGCAAACCTCAAAATTTGGCTAAAAAAACACATGTTCCTCACATTTCTGTGGCAGAAAGTTCTGGAATCTGAGAGGAGCCACAAATTTCCTTTCACCCAGCGTTCCCCCACGTCTCCCGATAAAAATGATACCTCACTTGTGTGGGTAGGCCTAGCGCCCGCGACAGGAAACGCCCCAAAGCGCAACGTGGACACAGATAAATTTTTGAAGGAAAACAGAGGTGTTTTTTGCAAAGTGCCTACCTGTAGATTTTGGCCTGTAGCTCAGCCGCCACCTAGGGAAACCTACCAAACCTATGCATTTCTGAAAACTAGAGACCTAGGGGAATCCAAGATGGGGTGACTTGTGTGGCTCGGACCAGGTTCTGTTACCCAGAATCCTTTGCAAACCTCAAAATTTGGCTAAAAAAACACATGTTCCTCACATTTCTGTGGCAGAAAGTTCTGGAATCTGAGAGGAGCCACAAATTTCCTTCCACCCAGCGTTCCCCCACGTCTCCCGATAAAAATAATACCTCACTTGTGTGGGTAGTCCTAGCGACCGCGACAGGAAACGCCCCAAAGCGCAACGTGGACACAGCCAAATTTTTGAAGGAAAACAGAGGTGTTTTTTGCAAAGTGCCTACCTGTAGATTTTGGCCTGTAGCTCAGCCGCCACCTAGGGAAACCTACCAAACCTATGCATTTCTGAAAACTAGAGACCTAGGGGAATCCAAGATGGGGTGACTTGTGTGGCTCGGACCATGTTCTGTTACCCAGAATCCTTTGCAAACCTCAAAATTTGGCTAAAAAAACACATGTTCCTCACATTTCTGTGGCAGAAAGTTCTGGAATGTGAGAAGAGCCACAAATTTCCTTCCACCCAGCATTCCCCCACGTCTCCCGATAAAAATGATACCTCACTTGTGTGGGTAGGCCTAGCGCCCGCGACAGGAAACGCCCCAAAGCGCAACGTGGACACAGCCAAATTTTTGAAGGAAAACAGAGGTGTTTTTTGCAAAGTGCCTACCTGTAGATTTTGGCCTGTAGCTCAGCCGCCACCTAGGGAAACCTACCAAACCTATGCATTTCTGAAAACTAGAGACCTAGGGGAATCCAAGATGGGGTGACTTGTGTTGCTCGGACCAGGTTCTGTTACCCAGAATCCTTTGCAAACCTCAAAATTTGGCTAAAAAAACACATGTTCCTCACATTTCTGTGGCAGAAAGTTCTGGAATCTGAGAGGAGCCACAAATTTCCTTCCACCCAGCGTTCCCCCACGTCTCCCGATAAAAATTATACCTCACTTGTGTGGGTAGTCCTAGCGCCCGCGACAGGAAACGCCCCAAAGCGCAACATGGACACAGCCAAATTTTTGAAGGAAAACAGAGGTGTTTTTTGCAATGTGCCTACCTGTAGATTTTGGCCTGTAGCTCAGCCGCCACCTAGGGAAACCTACCAAACCTGTGCATTTCTGAAAACTTGAGACCTAGGGGAATCCAAGATGGGGTGACTTGTGTGGCTCGGACCAGGTTCTGTTACCCAGAATCCTTTGCAAACCTCAAAATTTGGCTAAAAAAACACATGTTCCTCACATTTCTGTGGCAGAAAGTTCTGGAATCTGAGAGGAGCCACAAATTTCCTTTCACCCAGCGTTCCCCCACGTCTCCCGATAAAAATGATACCTCACTTGTGTGGGTAGGCCTAGCGCCCGCGACAGGAAACGCCCCAAAGCGCAACGTGGACACAGATAAATTTTTGAAGGAAAACAGAGGTGTTTTTTGCAAAGTGCCTACCTGTAGATTTTGGCCTGTAGCTCAGCCGCCACCTAGGGAAACCTACCAAACCTATGCATTTCTGAAAACTAGAGACCTAGGGGAATCCAAGATGGGGTGACTTGTGTGGCTCGGACCAGGTTCTGTTACCCAGAATCCTTTGCAAACCTCAAAATTTGGCTAAAAAAACACATGTTCCTCACATTTCTGTGGCAGAAAGTTCTGGAATCTGAGAGGAGCCACAAATTTCCTTCCACCCAGCGTTCCCCCACGTCTCCCGATAAAAATAATACCTCACTTGTGTGGGTAGTCCTAGCGACCGCGACAGGAAACGCCCCAAAGCGCAACGTGGACACAGCCAAATTTTTGAAGGAAAACAGAGGTGTTTTTTGCAAAGTGCCTACCTGTAGATTTTGGCCTGTAGCTCAGCCACCACCTAGGGAAACCTACCAAACCTATGCATTTCTGAAAACTAGAGACCTAGGGGAATCCAAGATGGGGTGACTTGTGTGGCTCGGACCATGTTCTGTTACCCAGAATCCTTTGCAAACCTCAAAATTTGGCTAAAAAAACACATGTTCCTCACATTTCTGTGGCAGAAAGTTCTGGAATGTGAGAAGAGCCACAAATTTCCTTCCACCCAGCATTCCCCCACGTCTCCCGATAAAAATGATACCTCACTTGTGTGGGTAGGCCTAGCGCCCGCGACAGGAAACGCCCCAAAGCGCAACGTGGACACAGCCAAATTTTTGAAGGAAAACAGAGGTGTTTTTTGCAAAGTGCCTACCTGTAGATTTTGGCCTGTAGCTCAGCCGCCACCTAGGGAAACCTACCAAACCTGTGCATTTCTGAAAACTAGAGACCTAGGGGAATCCAAGATGGGGTGACTTGTGTTGCTCGGACCAGGTTCTGTTACCCAGAATCCTTTGCAAACCTCAAAATTTGGCTAAAAAAACACATGTTCCTCACATTTCTGTGGCAGAAAGTTCTGGAATCTGAGAGGAGCCACAAATTTCCTTCCACCCAGCGTTCCCCCACGTCTCCCGATAAAAATTATACCTCACTTGTGTGGGTAGTCCTAGCGCCCGCGACAGGAAACGCCCCAAAGCGCAACATGGACACAGCCAAATTTTTGAAGGAAAACAGAGGTGTTTTTTGCAATGTGCCTACCTGTAGATTTTGGCCTGTAGCTCAGCCGCCACCTAGGGAAACCTACCAAACCTGTGCATTTCTGAAAACTTGAGACCTAGGGGAATCCAAGATGGGGTGACTTGTGTGGCTCGGACCAGGTTCTGTTACCCAGAATCCTTTGCAAACCTCAAAATTTGGCTAAAAAAACACATGTTCCTCACATTTCTGTGGCAGAAAGTTCTGGAATCTGAGAGGAGCCACAAATTTCCTTTCACCCAGCGTTCCCCCACGTCTCCCGATAAAAATGATACCTCACTTGTGTGGGTAGGCCTAGCGCCCGCGACAGGAAACGCCCCAAAGCGCAACGTGGACACAGATAAATTTTTGAAGGAAAACAGAGGTGTTTTTTGCAAAGTGCCTACCTGTAGATTTTGGCCTGTAGCTCAGCCGCCACCTAGGGAAACCTACCAAACCTATGCATTTCTGAAAACTAGAGACCTAGGGGAATCCAAGATGGGGTGACTTGTGTGGCTCGGACCAGGTTCTGTTACCCAGAATCCTTTGCAAACCTCAAAATTTGGCTAAAAAAACACATGTTCCTCACATTTCTGTGGCAGAAAGTTCTGGAATCTGAGAGGAGCCACAAATTTCCTTCCACCCAGCGTTCCCCCACGTCTCCCGATAAAAATAATACCTCACTTGTGTGGGTAGTCCTAGCGACCGCGACAGGAAACGCCCCAAAGCGCAACGTGGACACAGCCAAATTTTTGAAGGAAAACAGAGGTGTTTTTTGCAAAGTGCCTACCTGTAGATTTTGGCCTGTAGCTCAGCCGCCACCTAGGGAAACCTACCAAACCTATGCATTTCTGAAAACTAGAGACCTAGGGGAATCCAAGATGGGGTGACTTGTGTGGCTCGGACCATGTTCTGTTACCCAGAATCCTTTGCAAACCTCAAAATTTGGCTAAAAAAACACATGTTCCTCACATTTCTGTGGCAGAAAGTTCTGGAATGTGAGAAGAGCCACAAATTTCCTTCCACCCAGCATTCCCCCACGTCTCCCGATAAAAATGATACCTCACTTGTGTGGGTAGGCCTAGCGCCCGCGACAGGAAACGCCCCAAAGCGCAACGTGGACACAGCCAAATTTTTGAAGGAAAACAGAGGTGTTTTTTGCAAAGTGCCTACCTGTAGATTTTGGCCTGTAGCTCAGCCGCCACCTAGGGAAACCTACCAAACCTATGCATTTCTGAAAACTAGAGACCTAGGGGAATCCAAGATGGGGTGACTTGTGTTGCTCGGACCAGGTTCTGTTACCCAGAATCCTTTGCAAACCTCAAAATTTGGCTAAAAAAACACATGTTCCTCACATTTCTGTGGCAGAAAGTTCTGGAATCTGAGAGGAGCCACAAATTTCCTTCCACCCAGCGTTCCCCCACGTCTCCCGATAAAAATTATACCTCACTTGTGTGGGTAGTCCTAGCGCCCGCGACAGGAAACGCCCCAAAGCGCAACATGGACACAGCCAAATTTTTGAAGGAAAACAGAGGTGTTTTTTGCAATGTGCCTACCTGTAGATTTTGGCCTGTAGCTCAGCCGCCACCTAGGGAAACCTACCAAACCTGTGCATTTCTGAAAACTTGAGACCTAGGGGAATCCAAGATGGGGTGACTTGTGTGGCTCGGACCAGGTTCTGTTACCCAGAATCCTTTGCAAACCTCAAAATTTGGCTAAAAAAACACATGTTCCTCACATTTCTGTGGCAGAAAGTTCTGGAATCTGAGAGGAGCCACAAATTTCCTTTCACCCAGCGTTCCCCCACGTCTCCCGATAAAAATGATACCTCACTTGTGTGGGTAGGCCTAGCGCCCGCGACAGGAAACGCCCCAAAGCGCAACGTGGACACAGATAAATTTTTGAAGGAAAACAGAGGTGTTTTTTGCAAAGTGCCTACCTGTAGATTTTGGCCTGTAGCTCAGCCGCCACCTAGGGAAACCTACCAAACCTATGCATTTCTGAAAACTAGAGACCTAGGGGAATCCAAGATGGGGTGACTTGTGTGGCTCGGACCAGGTTCTGTTACCCAGAATCCTTTGCAAACCTCAAAATTTGGCTAAAAAAACACATGTTCCTCACATTTCTGTGGCAGAAAGTTCTGGAATCTGAGAGGAGCCACAAATTTCCTTCCACCCAGCGTTCCCCCACGTCTCCCGATAAAAATAATACCTCACTTGTGTGGGTAGTCCTAGCGACCGCGACAGGAAACGCCCCAAAGCGCAACGTGGACACAGCCAAATTTTTGAAGGAAAACAGAGGTGTTTTTTGCAAAGTGCCTACCTGTAGATTTTGGCCTGTAGCTCAGCCGCCACCTAGGGAAACCTACCAAACCTATGCATTTCTGAAAACTAGAGACCTAGGGGAATCCAAGATGGGGTGACTTGTGTGGCTCGGACCATGTTCTGTTACCCAGAATCCTTTGCAAACCTCAAAATTTGGCTAAAAAAACACATGTTCCTCACATTTCTGTGGCAGAAAGTTCTGGAATGTGAGAAGAGCCACAAATTTCCTTCCACCCAGCATTCCCCCACGTCTCCCGATAAAAATGATACCTCACTTGTGTGGGTAGGCCTAGCGCCCGCGACAGGAAACGCCCCAAAGCGCAACGTGGACACAGCCAAATTTTTGAAGGAAAACAGAGGTGTTTTTTGCAAAGTGCCTACCTGTAGATTTTGGCCTGTAGCTCAGTCGCCACCTAGGGAAACCTACCAAACCTGTGCATTTCTGAAAACTAGAGACCTAGGGGAATCCAAGATGGGGTGACTTGTGTGGCTCGGACCAGGTTGTGTTACCCAGAATCCTTTGCAAACCTCAGAATTTGGCTAAAAAAACACATGTTCCTCATATTTCTGTGGCAGAAAGTTCTGGAATCTGAGAGGAGCCACAAATTTCCTTCCACCCAGCGTTCCCCCACGTCTCCCGATAAAAATGATACCTCACTTGTGTGGGTAGGCCTAGCGCCCGCGACAGGAAAGGCCCCAAAGCGCAACGTGGACACAGCCAAATTTTTGAAGGAAAACAGAGGTGTTTTTTGCAAAGTGCCTACCTGTAGAGTTTGGCCTGTAGCTCAGCCGCTACCTAGGGAAACCTACCAAACCTGTGCATTTATGAAAACTAGAGACCTAGGGGAATCCAAGATGGGGTGACTTGTGTGGCTCGGACCAGGTTCTGTTACCCAGAATCCTTTGCAAACCTCAAAATTTGGCTAAAAAAACACATGTTCCTCACATTTCTGTGGCAGAAAGTTCTGGAATCTGAGAGGAGCCACAAATTTCCTTCCACCCAGCGTTCCCCCACGTCTCCCGATAAAAATGATACCTCACTTGTGTGGGTAGGCCTAGCGCCCGCGACAGGAAACGCCCCAAAGTGCAACGTGGACACAGCCAAATTTTTGAAGGAAAACAGAGGTGTTTTTTTGCCAAGTGCCTACCTGTAGATTTTGGCCTGTAGCTCAGCCGCCACCTAGGGAAACCTACCAAACCTGTGCATTTCTGAAAACTAGAGACCTAGGGGAATCCAAGATGGGGTTACTTGTGTGGCTCGGACCAGGTTCTGTTACCCAGAATCCATTGCAAACCTCCAAATTTGGCTAAAAAAACACATGTTCCTCACATTTCTGTGGCAGAAAGTTCTGGAATCTGAGAGGAGCCACAAATTTCCTTCCACCCAGCGTTCCCCCACGTCTCCCAATAAAAATGATACCTCACTTGTGTGGGTAGGCCTAGCGCCCGCGACAGGAAACGCCCCAAAGCGCAACGTGGACACAGCCAAATTTTTGAAGGAAAACAGAGGTGTTTATTGCAAAGTGCCTACCTGTAGATTTTGGCCTGTAGCTCAGCCGCCACCTAGGGAAACCTACCAAACCTGTGCATTTCTGAAAACTAGAGACCTAGGGGAATCCAAGATGGGGTGACTTGTGTGGCTCGGACCAGGTTCTGTTACCCAGAATCCTTTGCAAACCTCAAAATTTTGCTAAAAAAACACATGTTCCTCACATTTCTGTGGCAGAAAGTTCTGGAATCTGAGGGGAGCCACAAATTTCCTTCCACCCAGCGTTCCCCCACGTCTCCCGATAAAAATGATACCTCACTTGTGTGGGTAGGCCTAGCGCCCGCAACAGGAAACGCCCTAAAGCGCAACGTGGACACAGCCAAATTTTTGAAGGAAAACAGAGGTGTTTTTTGCAAAGTGCCTACCTGTAGATTTTGGCCTGTAGCTCAGCCGCCACCTAGGGAAACCTACCAAACCTGTGCATTTCTGAAAACTAGAGACCTAGGGGAATCCAAGATGGAGTGACTTGTGTGGCTCGGACCAGGTTCTGTTACCCAGAATCCTTTGCAAACCTCAGAATTTGGCTAAAAAAACACATGTTCCTCACATTTCTGTGGCAGAAAGTTCTGGAATCTGAGAGGAGCCACAAATTTCCTTCCACCCAGCGTTCCCCCACGTCTCCCGATAAAAATGATACCTCACTTGTGTGGGTAGGCCTAGCGCCCGCGACAGGAAAGGCCCCAAAGCGCAACGTGGACACAGCCACATTTTTGAAGGAAAACAGAGGTGTTTTTTTGCCAAGTGCCTACCTGTAGATTTTGGCCTGTAGCTCAGCCGCCACCTAGGGAAACCTACCAAACCTGTGCATTTCTGAAAACTAGAGACCTAGGGGAATCCAAGATGGGGTTACTTGTGTGGCTCGGACCAGGTTCTGTTACCCAGAATCCATTGCAAACCTCCAAATTTGGCTAAAAAAACACATGTTCCTCACATTTCTGTGGCAGAAAGTTCTGGAATCTGAGAGGAGCCACAAATTTCCTTCCACCCAGCGTTCCCCCACGTCTCCCAATAAAAATGATACCTCACTTGTGTGGGTAGGCCTAGCGCCCGCGACAGGAAACGCCCCAAAGCGCAACGTGGACACAGCCAAATTTTTGAAGGAAAACAGAGGTGTTTTTTGCAAAGTGCCTACCTGTAGAGTTTGGCCTGTAGCTCAGCCGCCACCTAGGGAAACCTACCAAACCTGTGCATTTCTGAAAACTAGAGACCTAGGGGAATCCAAGATGGGGTGACTCGTGTGCCTCGGACCAGGTTCTGTTACCCAGAATCCTTTGCAAACCTCAAAATTTGGCTAAAAAAACACATGTTCCTCACATTTCTGTGGCAGAAAGTTCTGGAATCTGAGAGGAGCCACAAATTTCCTTTCAACCAGCGTTCCCCCACGTGTCCCGATAAAAATGATACCTCACTTGTGTGGGTAGGCCTAGCGCCCGCAACAGGAAACGCCCCAAAGCGCAACGTGGACACAGCCACATTTTTGAAGGAAAACAGAGGTGTTTTTTGCAAAGTGCCTACCTGTAGATTTTGGCCTGTAGCTCAGCCGCCACCTAGGGAAACCTACCAAACCTGTGCATTTCTGAAAACTAGAGACCTAGGGGAATCCAAGATGGGGTGACTTGTGTGGCTCGGACCAGGTTGTGTTACCCAGAATCCTTTGCAAACCTCAGAATTTGGCTAAAAAAACACATGTTCCTCACATTTCTGTGGCAGAAAGTTCTGGAATCTGAGAGGAGCCACAAATTTCCTTCCACCCAGCGTTCCCCCACGTCTCCCGATAAAAATGATACCTCACTTGTGTGGGTAGGCCTAGCGCCCGCGACAGGAAAGGCCCCAAAGCGCAACGTGGACACAGCCAAATTTTTGAAGGAAAACAGAGGTGTTTTTTGCAAAGTGCCTACCTGTAGAGTTTGGCCTGTAGCTCAGCCGCTACCTAGGGAAACCTACCAAACCTGTGCATTTATGAAAACTAGAGACCTAGGGGAATCCAAGATGGGGTGACTTGTGTGGCTCGGACCAGGTTCTGTTACCCAGAATCCTTTGCAAACCTCAAAATTTGGCAAAAAAAACACATGTTCCTCACATTTCTGTGGCAGAAAGTTCTGGAATCTGAGAGGAGCCACAAATTTCCTTCCACCCAGCGTTCCCCAATGTCTCCCGATAAAAATGATACCTCACTTGTGTGGGTAGGCCTAGCGCCGGCGACAGGAAACGCCCCAAAGCGCAACGTGGACACAGCCAAATTTTTGAAGGAAAACAGAGGTGTTTTTTGCAAAGTGCCTACCTGTAGATTTTGGCCTGTAGCTCAGCCACCACCTAGGGAAACCTACCAAACCTATGCATTTCTGAAAACTAGAGACCTAGGGGAATCCAAGATGGGGTGACTTGTGTGGATCGGACCAGGTTCTGTTACCCAGAATCCTTTGCAAACCTCAAAATTTGGCTAAAAAAACACATGTTCCTCACATTTCTGTGGCAGAAAGTTCTGGAATGTGAGAAGAGCCACAAATTTCCTTCCACCCAGCATTCCCCCACGTCTCCCGATAAAAATGATACCTCACTTGTGTGGGTAGGCCTAGCGCCCGCGACAGGAGACGCCCCAAAGCGCAACGTGGACACAGCCAAATTTTTGAAGGAAAACAGAGGTGTTTTTTGCAAAGTGCCTACCTGTAGATTTTGGCCTGTAGCTCAGCCGCCACCTAGGGAAACCTACCAAACCTGTGCATTTCTGAAAACTAGAGACCTAGGGGAATCCAAGATGGGGTGACTTGTGTTGCTCGGACCAGGTTCTGTTACCCAGAATCCTTTGCAAACCTCAAAATTTGGCTAAAAAAACACATGTTCCTCACATTTCTGTGGCAGAAAGTTCTGGAATCTGAGAGGAGCCACAAATTTCCTTCCACCCAGCGTTCCCCCACGTCTCCCGATAAAAATTATACCTCACTTGTGTGGGTAGTCCTAGCGCCCGCGACAGGAAACGCCCCAAAGCGCAACATGGACACAGCCAAATTTTTGAAGGAAAACAGAGGTGTTTTTTGCAATGTGCCTACCTGTAGATTTTGGCCTGTAGCTCAGCCGCCACCTAGGGAAACCTACCAAACCTGTGCATTTCTGAAAACTTGAGACCTAGGGGAATCCAAGATGGGGTGACTTGTGTGGCTCGGACCAGGTTCTGTTACCCAGAATCCTTTGCAAACCTCAAAATTTGGCTAAAAAAACACATGTTCCTCACATTTCTGTGGCAGAAAGTTCTGGAATCTGAGAGGAGCCACAAATTTCCTTCCACCCAGCGTTCCCCCACGTCTCCCGATAAAAATGATACCTCACTTGTGTGGGTAGGCCTAGCGCCCGCGACAGGAAACGCCCCAAAGCGCAACGTGGACACAGATAAATTTTTGAAGGAAAACAGAGGTGTTTTTTGCAAAGTGCCTACCTGTAGATTTTGGCCTGTAGCTCAGCCGCCACCTAGGGAAACCTACCAAACCTATGCATTTCTGAAAACTAGAGACCTAGGGGAATCCAAGATGGGGTGACTTGTGTGGCTCGGACCAGGTTCTGTTACCCAGAATCCTTTGCAAACCTCAGAATTTGGCTAAAAAAACACATGTTCCTCACATTTCTGTGGCAGAAAGTTCTGGAATCTGAGAGGAGCCACAAATTTCCTTCCACCCAGCGTTCCCCCACGTCTCCCGATAAAAATGATGCCTCACTTGTGTGGGTAGGCCTAGCGCCCGCGACAGGAAAGGCCCCAAAGCGCAACGTGGACACAGCCAAATTTTTGAAGGAAAACAGAGTTGTTTTTTGCAAAGTGCCTACCTGTAGAGTTTGGCCTGTAGCTCAGCCGCTACCTAGGGAAACCTACCAAACCTGTGCATTTATGAAAACTAGAGACCTAGGGGAATCCAAGATGGGGTGACTTGTGTGGCTCGGACCAGGTTCTGTTACCCAGAATCCTTTGCAAACCTCAAAATTTGGCTAAAAAAACACATGTTCCTCACATTTCTGTGGCAGAAAGTTCTGGAATCTGAGAGGAGCCACAAATTTCCTTCCACCCAGCGTTCCCCCTCGTCTCCCGATAAAAATGATACCTCACTTATGTGGGTAGGCCTAGCGCCCGTGACAGGAAACGCCCCAAAGCGCAACGTGGACACAGCCAAATTTTTTAAGGAAAACAGAGGTGTTTTTTGCAAAGTGCCTACCTGTAGATTTTGGCCTGTAGCTCAGCCGCCACCTAGGGAAACCTACCAAACCTGTGCATTTCTGAAAACTAGAGACCTAGGGGAATCCAAGATGGGGTGACTTCTGTGGCTCGGACCAGGCTCTGTTACCCAGAATCCTTTGCAAACCTCAAAATTTGGCTAAAAAAACACATGTTCCTCACATTTCTGTGGCAGAAAGTTCTGGAATCTGAGAGGAGCCACAAATTTCCTTCCACCCAGCATTCCCCCACGTCTCCCGATAAAAATGATACCTCACTTGTGTGGGTAGGCCTAGCGCCCGCGACAGGAAACGCCCCAAAGCGCAACGTGGACACAGCCAAATTTTTGAAGGAAAACAGAGGTGTTTTTTTGCCAAGTGCCTACCTGTAGATTTTGGCCTGTAGCTCAGCCGCCACCTAGGGAAACCTACCAAACCTGTGCATTTCTGAAAACTAGAGACCTAGGGGAATCCAAGATGGGGTTACTTGTGTGGCTCGGACCAGGTTCTGTTACCCAGAATCCATTGCAAACCTCCAAATTTGGCTAAAAAAACACATGTTCCTCACATTTCTGTGGCAGAAAGTTCTGGAATCTGAGAGGAGCCACAAATTTCCTTCCACCCAGCGTTCCCCCACGTCTCCCGATAAAAATGATACCTCACTTGTGTGGGTAGGCCTAGCGCCCGCGACAGGAAACGCCCCAAAGCGCAACGTGGACACAGCCAAATTTTTGAAGGAAAACAGAGGTGTTTTTTGCAAAGTGCCTACCTGTAGATTTTGGCCTGTAGCTCAGCCGCCACCTAGGGAAACCTACCAAACCTGTGCATTTCTGAAAACTAGAGACCTAGGGGAATCCAAGATGGGGTGACTTGTGTGGCTCGGACCAGGTTGTGTTACCCAGAATCCTTTGCAAACCTCAGAATTTGGCTAAAAAAACACATGTTCCTCACATTTCTGTGGCAGAAAGTTCTGGAATCTGAGAGGAGCCACAAATTTCCTTCCACCCAGCGTTCCCCCACGTCTCCCGATAAAAATGATACCTCACTTGTGTGGGTAGGCCTAGCGCCCGCGACAGGAAAGGCCCCAAAGCGCAACGTGGACACAGCCAAATTTTTGAAGGAAAACAGAGGTGTTTTTTGCAAAGTGCCTACCTGTAGAGTTTGGCCTGTAGCTCAGCCGCTACCTAGGGAAACCTACCAAACCTGTGCATTTATGAAAACTAGAGACCTAGGGGAATCCAAGATGGGGTGACTTGTGTGGCTCGGACCAGGTTCTGTTACCCAGAATCCTTTGCAAACCTCAAAATTTGGCTAAAAAAACACATGTTCCTCACATTTCTGTGGCAGAAAGTTCTGGAATCTGAGAGGAGCCACAAATTTCCTTCCACCCAGCGTTCCCCCACGTCTCCCGATAAAAATGATACCTCACTTGTGTGGGTAGGCCTAGCGCCCGCGACAGGAAACGCCCCAAAGCGCAACGTGGACACAGCCAAATTTTTGAAGGAAAACAGAGGTGTTTTTTTGCCAAGTGCCTACCTGTAGATTTTGGCCTGTAGCTCAGCCGCCACCTAGGGAAACCTACCAAACCTGTGCATTTCTGAAAACTAGAGACCTAGGGGAATCCAAGATGGGGTTACTTGTGTGGCCCGGACCAGGTTCTGTTACCCAGAATCCATTGCAAACCTCCAAATTTGGCTAAAAAAACACATGTTCCTCACATTTCTGTGGCAGAAAGTTCTGGAATCTGAGAGGAGCCACAAATTTCCTTCCACCCAGCGTTCCCCCACGTCTCCCAATAAAAATGATACCTCACTTGTGTGGGTAGGCCTAGCGCCCGCGACAGGAAACGCCCCAAAGCGCAACGTGGACACAGCCAAATTTTTGAAGCAAAACAGAGGTGTTTTTTGCAAAGTGCCTACCTGTAGAGTTTGGCCTGTAGCTCAGCCGCCACCTAGGGAAACCTACCAAAACCTGTGCATTTCTGAAAACTAGAGACCTAGGGGAATCCAAGATGGGGTGACTTGTGTGGCTCGGACCAGGTTCTGTTACCCAGAATCCTTTGCAAACCTCAAAATTTGGCTAAAAAAACACATGTTCCTCACATTTCTGTGGCAGAAAGTTCTGGAATCTGAGAGGAGCCACAAATTTCCTTTCAACCAGCGTTCCCCCACGTCTCCCGATAAAAATGATACCTCACTTGTGTGGGTAGGCCTAGCGCCCGCAACAGGAAATGCCCCAAAGCGCAACGTGGACACAGCCAAATTTTTGAAGGAAAACAGAGGTGTTTTTTGCAAAGTGCCTACCTGTAGATTTTGGCCTGTAGCTCAGCCGCCACCTAGGGAAACCTACCAAACCTGTGCATTTCTGAAAACTAGAGACCTAGGGGAATCCAAGATGGGGTGACTTGTGTGGCTCGGACCAGGTTCTGTTACCCAGAATCCTTTGCAAACCTCAAAATTTGGCTAAAAACATGTTCCTCATATTTCTGTGGCAGAAAGTTCTGGAATCTGAGAAGAGCCACAAATTTCCTTCCACCCAGCGTTCCCCCATGTCTCCCGATAAAAATGATACCTCACTTGTGTGGGTAGGCCTACCGCCCGCGACAGGAAACGCCCCAAAGCGCAACGTGGACACAGCCAAATTTTTGAAGGAAAACAGAGGTGTTTTTTGCAAAGTGCCTACCTGTAGATTTTGGCCTGTAGCTCATCCGCCACCTAGGGAAACCTACCAAACCTGTGCATTTCTGAAAACTAGAGACCTAGGGGAATCCAAGATGGGGTGACTTGTGTGGCTCGGACCAGGTTCTGTTACCCAGAATCCATTGCAAACCTCAAAATTTGGCTAAAAAAACACATGTTCCTCACATTTCTGTGGCAGAAAGTTTTGGAATCTGAAAGGAGCCACAAATTTCCTTCCACCCAGCGTTCCCCCACGTCTCCCGATAAAAATGATACCTCACTTGTGTGGGTAGGCCTAGCGCCCGCGACAGGAAATGCCCAAAGCGCAACGTGGACACAGCCAAATTTTTTAAGGAAAACAGAGGTGTTTTTTGCAAAGTGCCTACCTGTAGATTTTGGCCTGTAGCTCAGCCGCCACCTAGGGAAACCTACCAAACCTGTGCATTTCTGAAAACTAGAGACCTAGGGGAATCCAAGATGGGGTGACTTGTGTGGCTCGGACCAGGTTCTGTTACCCAGAATCCTTTGCAAACCTCAAAATTTGGCAAAAAAACACATGTTCCTCACATTTCTGTGGCAGAAAGTTCTGGAATCTGAGAGGAGCCACAAATTTCCTTCCACCCAGCGTTCCCCCATGTCTCCCGATAAAAATGATACCTCACTTGTGTGGGTAGGCCTAGCGCCGGCGACAGGAAACGCCCCAAAGCGCAACGTGGACACAGCCAAATTTTTGAAGGAAAACAGAGGTGTTTTTTGCAAAGTGCCTACCTGTAGATTTTGGCCTGTAGCTCAGCCACCACCTAGGGAAACCTACCAAACCTATGCATTTCTGAAAACTAGAGACCTAGGGGAATCCAAGATGGGGTGACTTGTGTGGCTCGGACCAGGTTCTGTTACCCAGAATCCTTTGCAAACCTCAAAATTTGGCTAAAAAAACACATGTTCCTCACATTTCTGTGGCAGAAAGTTCTGGAATGTGAGAAGAGCCACAAATTTCCTTCCACCCAGCATTCCCCCACGTCTCCCGATAAAAATGATAACTCACTTGTGTGGGTAGGCCTAGCGCCCGCGACAGGAAACGCCCCAAAGCGCAACGTGGACACAGCCAAATTTTTGAAGGAAAACAGAGGTGTTTTTTGCAAAGTGCCTACCTGTAGATTTTGGCCTGTAGCTCAGCCGCCACCTAGGGAAACCTACCAAACCTGTGCATTTCTGAAAACTAGAGACCTAGGGGAATCCAAGATGGGGTGACTTGTGTTGCTCGGACCAGGTTCTGTTACCCAGAATCCTTTGCAAACCTCAAAATTTGGCTAAAAAAACACATGTTCCTCACATTTCTGTGGCAGAAAGTTCTGGAATCTGAGAGGAGCCACAAATTTCCTTCCACCCAGCGTTCCCCCACGTCTCCCGATAAAAATTATACCTCACTTGTGTGGGTAGTCCTAGCGCCCGCGACAGGAAACGCCCCAAAGCGCAACATGGACACAGCCAAATTTTTGAAGGAAAACAGAGGTGTTTTTTGCAATGTGCCTACCTGTAGATTTTGGCCTGTAGCTCAGCCGCCACCTAGGGAAACCTACCAAACCTGTGCATTTCTGAAAACTTGAGACCTAGGGGAATCCAAGATGGGGTGACTTGTGTGGCTCGGACCAGGTTCTGTTACCCAGAATCCTTTGCAAACCTCAAAATTTGGCTAAAAAAACACATGTTCCTCACATTTCTGTGGCAGAAAGTTCTGGAATCTGAGAGGAGCCACAAATTTCCTTTCACCCAGCGTTCCCCCACGTCTCCCGATAAAAATGATACCTCACTTGTGTGGGTAGGCCTAGCGCCCGCGACAGGAAACGCCCCAAAGTGCAACGTGGACACAGATAAATTTTTGAAGGAAAACAGAGGTGTTTTTTGCAAAGTGCCTACCTGTAGATTTTGGCCTGTAGCTCAGCCGCCACCTAGGGAAACCTACCAAACCTATGCATTTCTGAAAACTAGAGACCTAGGGGAATCCAAGATGGGGTGACTTGTGTGGCTCGGACCAGGTTCTGTTACCCAGAATCCTTTGCAAACCTCAAAATTTGGCTAAAAAAACACATGTTCCTCACATTTCTGTGGCAGAAAGTTCTGGAATCTGAGAGGAGCCACAAATTTCCTTCCACCCAGCGTTCCCCCACGTCTCCCGATAAAAATAATACCTCACTTGTGTGGGTAGTCCTAGCGACCGCGACAGGAAACGCCCCAAAGCGCAACGTGGACACAGCCAAATTTTTGAAGGAAAACAGAGGTGTTTTTTGCAAAGTGCCTACCTGTAGATTTTGGCCTGTAGCTCAGCCGCCACCTAGGGAAACCTACCAAACCTATGCATTTCTGAAAACTAGAGACCTAGGGGAATCCAAGATGGGGTGACTTGTGTGGCTCGGACCATGTTCTGTTACCCAGAATCCTTTGCAAACCTCAAAATTTGGCTAAAAAAACACATGTTCCTCACATTTCTGTGGCAGAAAGTTCTGGAATGTGAGAAGAGCCACAAATTTCCTTCCACCCAGCATTCCCCCACGTCTCCCGATAAAAATGATACCTCACTTGTGTGGGTAGGCCTAGCGCCCGCGACAGGAAACGCCCCAAAGCGCAACGTGGACACAGCCAAATTTTTGAAGGAAAACAGAGGTGTTTTTTGCAAAGTGCCTACCTGTAGATTTTGGCCTGTAGCTCAGTCGCCACCTAGGGAAACCTACCAAACCTGTGCATTTCTGAAAACTAGAGACCTAGGGGAATCCAAGATGGGGTGACTTGTGTGGCTCGGACCAGGTTGTGTTACCCAGAATCCTTTGCAAACCTCAGAATTTGGCTAAAAAAACACATGTTCCTCACATTTCTGTGGCAGAAAGTTCTGGAATCTGAGAGGAGCCACAAATTTCCTTCCACCCAGCGTTCCCCCACGTCTCCCGATAAAAATGATACCTCACTTGTGTGGGTAGGCCTAGCGCCCGCGACAGGAAAGGCCCCAAAGCGCAACGTGGACACAGCCAAATTTTTGAAGGAAAACAGAGGTGTTTTTTGCAAAGTGCCTACCTGTAGAGTGTGGCCTGTAGCTCAGCCGCTACCTAGGGAAACCTACCAAACCTGTGCATTTATGAAAACTAGAGACCTAGGGGAATCCAAGATGGGGTGACTTGTGTGGCTCGGACCAGGTTCTGTTACCCAGAATCCTTTGCAAACCTCAAAATTTGGCTAAAAAAACACATGTTCCTCACATTTCTGTGGCAGAAAGTTCTGGAATCTGAGAGGAGCCACAAATTTCCTTCCACCCAGCGTTCCCCCACGTCTCCCGATAAAAATGATACCTCACTTGTGTGGGTAGGCCTAGCGCCCGCGACAGGAAACGCCCCAAAGTGCAACGTGGACACAGCCAAATTTTTGAAGGAAAACAGAGGTGTTTTTTTGCCAAGTGCCTACCTGTAGATTTTGGCCTGTAGCTCAGCCGCCACCTAGGGAAACCTACCAAACCTGTGCATTTCTGAAAACTAGAGACCTAGGGGAATCCAAGATGGGGTTACTTGTGTGGCTCGGACCAGGTTCTGTTACCCAGAATCCATTGCAAACCTCCAAATTTGGCTAAAAAAACACATGTTCCTCACATTTCTGTGGCAGAAAGTTCTGGAATCTGAGAGGAGCCACAAATTTCCTTCCACCCAGCGTTCCCCCACGTCTCCCAATAAAAATGATACCTCACTTGTGTGGGTAGGCCTAGCGCCCGCGACAGGAAACGCCCCAAAGCGCAACGTGGACACAGCCAAATTTTTGAAGGAAAACAGAGGTGTTTATTGCAAAGTGCCTACCTGTAGATTTTGGCCTGTAGCTCAGCCGCCACCTAGGGAAACCTACCAAACCTGTGCATTTCTGAAAACTAGAGACCTAGGGGAATCCAAGATGGGGTGACTTGTGTGGCTCGGACCAGGTTCTGTTACCCAGAATCCTTTGCAAACCTCAAAATTTAGCTAAAAAAACACATGTTCCTCACATTTCTGTGGCAGAAAGTTCTGGAATCTGAGGGGAGCCACAAATTTCCTTCCACCCAGCGTTCCCCCACGTCTCCCGATAAAAATGATACCTCACTTGTGTGGGTAGGCCTAGCGCCCGCAACAGGAAACGCCCTAAAGCGCAACGTGGACACAGCCAAATTTTTGAAGGAAAACAGAGGTGTTTTTTGCAAAGTGCCTACCTGTAGATTTTGGCCTGTAGCTCAGCCGCCACCTAGGGAAACCTACCAAACCTGTGCATTTCTGAAAACTAGAGACCTAGGGGAATCCAAGATGGAGTGACTTGTGTGGCTCGGACCAGGTTCTGTTACCCAGAATCCTTTGCAAACCTCAGAATTTGGCTAAAAAAACACATGTTCTTCACATTTCTGTGGCAGAAAGTTCTGGAATCTGAGAGGAGCCACAAATTTCCTTCCACCCAGCGTTCCCCCACGTCTTCCGATAAAAATGATACCTCACTTGTGTGGGTAGGCCTAGCGCCCGCGACAGGAAAGGCCCCAAAGCGCAACGTGGACACAGCCACATTTTTGAAGGAAAACAGAGGTGTTTTTTTGCCAAGTGCCTACCTGTAGATTTTGGCCTGTAGCTCAGCCGCCACCTAGGGAAACCTACCAAACCTGTGCATTTCTGAAAACTAGAGACCTAGGGGAATCCAAGATGGGGTTACTTGTGTGGCTCGGACCAGGTTCTGTTACCCAGAATCCATTGCAAACCTCCAAATTTGGCTAAAAAAACACATGTTCCTCACATTTCTGTGGCAGAAAGTTCTGGAATCTGAGAGGAGCCACAAATTTCCTTCCACCCAGCGTTCCCCCACGTCTCCCAATAAAAATGATACCTCACTTGTGTGGGTAGGCCTAGCGCCCGCGACAGGAAACGCCCCAAAGCGCAACGTGGACACAGCCAAATTTTTGAAGGAAAACAGAGGTGTTTTTTGCAAAGTGCCTACCTGTAGAGTTTGGCCTGTAGCTCAGCCGCCACCTAGGGAAACCTACCAAACCTGTGCATTTCTGAAAACTAGAGACCTAGGGGAATCCAAGATGGGGTGACTCGTGTGCCTCGGACCAGGTTCTGTTACCCAGAATCCTTTGCAAACCTCAAAATTTGGCTAAAAAAACACATGTTCCTCACATTTCTGTGGCAGAAAGTTCTGGAATCTGAGAGGAGCCACAAATTTCCTTTCAACCAGCGTTCCCCCACGTGTCCCGATAAAAATGATACCTCACTTGTGTGGGTAGGCCTAGCGCCCGCAACAGGAAACGCCTCAAAGCGCAACGTGGACACAGCCACATTTTTGAAGGAAAACAGAGGTGTTTTTTGCAAAGTGCCTACCTGTAGATTTTGGCCTGTAGCTCAGCCGCCACCTAGGGAAACCTACCAAACCTGTGCATTTCTGAAAACTAGAGACCTAGGGGAATCCAAGATGGGGTGACTTGTGTGGCTCGGACCAGGTTGTGTTACCCAGAATCCTTTGCAAACCTCAGAATTTGGCTAAAAAAACACATGTTCCTCACATTTCTGTGGCAGAAAGTTCTGGAATCTGAGAGGAGCCACAAATTTCCTTCCACCCAGCGTTCCCCCACGTCTCCCGATAAAAATGATACCTCACTTGTGTGGGTAGGCCTAGCGCCCGCGACAGGAAAGGCCCCAAAGCGCAACGTGGACACAGCCAAATTTTTGAAGGAAAACAGAGGTGTTTTTTGCAAAGTGCCTACCTGTAGAGTTTGGCCTGTAGCTCAGCCGCTACCTAGGGAAACCTACCAAACCTGTGCATTTATGAAAACTAGAGACCTAGGGGAATCCAAGATGGGGTGACTTGTGTGGCTCGGACCAGGTTCTGTTACCCAGAATCCTTTGCAAACCTCAAAATTTGGCAAAAAAAACACATGTTCCTCACATTTCTGTGGCAGAAAGTTCTGGAATCTGAGAGGAGCCACAAATTTCCTTCCACCCAGCGTTCCCCCATGTCTCCCGATAAAAATGATACCTCACTTGTGTGGGTAGGCCTAGCGCCGGCGACAGGAAACGCCCCAAAGCGCAACGTGGACACAGCCAAATTTTTGAAGGAAAACAGAGGTGTTTTTTGCAAAGTGCCTACCTGTAGATTTTGGCCTGTAGCTCAGCCACCACCTAGGGAAACCTACCAAACCTATGCATTTCTGAAAACTAGAGACCTAGGGGAATCCAAGATGGGGTGACTTGTGTGGATCGGACCAGGTTCTGTTACCCAGAATCCTTTGCAAACCTCAAAATTTGGCTAAAAAAACACATGTTCCTCACATTTCTGTGGCAGAAAGTTCTGGAATGTGAGAAGAGCCACAAATTTCCTTCCACCCAGCATTCCCCCACGTCTCCCGATAAAAATGATACCTCACTTGTGTGGGTAGGCCTAGCGCCCGCGACAGGAGACGCCCCAAAGCGCAACGTGGACACAGCCAAATTTTTGAAGGAAAACAGAGGTGTTTTTTGCAAAGTGCCTACCTGTAGATTTTGGCCTGTAGCTCAGCCGCCACCTAGGGAAACCTACCAAACCTGTGCATTTCTGAAAACTAGAGACCTAGGGGAATCCAAGATGGGGTGACTTGTGTTGCTCGGACCAGGTTCTGTTACCCAGAATCCTTTGCAAACCTCAAAATTTGGCTAAAAAAACACATGTTCCTCACATTTCTGTGGCAGAAAGTTCTGGAATCTGAGAGGAGCCACAAATTTCCTTCCACCCAGCGTTCCCCCACGTCTCCCGATAAAAATTATACCTCACTTGTGTGGGTAGTCCTAGCGCCCGCGACAGGAAACGCCCCAAAGCGCAACATGGACACAGCCAAATTTTTGAAGGAAAACAGAGGTGTTTTTTGCAATGTGCCTACCTGTAGATTTTGGCCTGTAGCTCAGCCGCCACCTAGGGAAACCTACCAAACCTGTGCATTTCTGAAAACTTGAGACCTAGGGGAATCCAAGATGGGGTGACTTGTGTGGCTCGGACCAGGTTCTGTTACCCAGAATCCTTTGCAAACCTCAAAATTTGGCTAAAAAAACACATGTTCCTCACATTTCTGTGGCAGAAAGTTCTGGAATCTGAGAGGAGCCACAAATTTCCTTCCACCCAGCGTTCCCCCACGTCTCCCGATAAAAATGATACCTCACTTGTGTGGGTAGGCCTAGCGCCCGCGACAGGAAACGCCCCAAAGCGCAACGTGGACACAGATAAATTTTTGAAGGAAAACAGAGGTGTTTTTTGCAAAGTGCCTACCTGTAGATTTTGGCCTGTAGCTCAGCCGCCACCTAGGGAAACCTACCAAACCTATGCATTTCTGAAAACTAGAGACCTAGGGGAATCCAAGATGGGGTGACTTGTGTGGCTCGGACCAGGTTCTGTTACCCAGAATCCTTTGCAAACCTCAAAATTTGGCTAAAAAAACACATGTTCCTCACATTTCTGTGGCAGAAAGTTTTGGAATCTGAGAGGAGCCACAAATTTCCTTCCACCCAGCGTTCCCATACGTCTCCCGATAAAAATAATACCTCACTTGTGTGGGTAGTCCTAGCGCCCGCGACAGGAAACGCCCCAAAGCGCAACGTGGACACAGCCAAATTTTTGAAGGAAAACAGAGGTGTTTTTTGCAAAGTGCCTACCTGTAGATTTTGGCCTGTAGCTCAGCCGCCACCTAGGGAAACCTACCAAACCTGTGCATTTCTGAAAACTAGAGACCTAGGGGAATCCAAGATGGGGTGACTTGTGTGGCTCGGACCAGGTTGTGTTACCCAGAATCCTTTGCAAACCTCAGAATTTGACTAAAAAAACACATGTTCCTCACATTTCTGTGGCAGAAAGTTCTGGAATCTGAGAGGAGCCACAAATTTCCTTCCACCCAGCGTTCCCCCACGTCTCCCGATAAAAATGATACCTCACTTGTGTGGGTAGGCCTAGCGCCCGCGACAGGAAAGGCCCCAAAGCGCAACGTGGACACAGCCAAATTTTTGAAGGAAAACGGAGGTGTTTTTTGCAAAGTGCCTACCTGTAGAGTTTGGCCTGTAGCTCAGCCGCTACCTAGGGAAACCTACCAAACCTGTGCATTTATGAAAACTAGAGACCTAGGGGAATCCAAGATTGGGTGACTTGTGTGGCTCGGACCAGGTTCTGTTACCCAGAATCCTTTGCAAACCTCAAAAGTTGGCTAAAAAAACACATGTTCCTCACATTTCTGTGGCAGAAAGTTCTGGAATCTGAGAGGAGCCACAAATTTCCTTCCACCCAGCGTTCCCCCACGTCTCCCGATAAAAATGATACCTCACTTGTGTGGGTAGGCCTAGCGCCCGCGACAGGAAACGCCCCAAAGTGCAACGTGGACACAGCCAAATTTTTGAAGGAAAACAGAGGTGTTTTTTTGCCAAGTGCCTACCTGTAGATTTTGGCCTGTAGCTCAGCCGCCACCTAGGGAAACCTACCAAACCTGTGCATTTCTGAAAACTAGAGACCTAGGGGAATCCAAGATGGGGTGACTCGTGTGCCTCGGACCAGGTTCTGTTACCCAGAATCCTTTGCAAACCTCAAAATTTGGCTAAAAAAACACATGTTCCTCACATTTCTGTGGCAGAAAGTTCTGGAATCTGAGAGGAGCCACAAATTTCCTTTCAACCAGCGTTCCCCCACGTCTCCCGATAAAAATGATACCTCACTTGTGTGGGTAGGCCTAGCGCCCGCAACAGGAAACGCCCCAAAGCGCAACATGGACACAGCCAAATTTTTGAAGGAAAACAGAGGTGTTTTTTGCAAAGTGCCTACCTGTAGATTTTGGCCTGTAGCTCAGCCGCCACCTAGGGAAACCTACCAAACCTGTGCATTTCTGAAAACTAGAGACCTAGGGGAATCCAAGATGGGGTGACTTGTGTGGCTCGGACCAGGTTCTGTTACCCAGAATCCTTTGCAAACCTCAAAATTTGGCTAAAAACATGTTCCTCATATTTCTGTGGCAGAAAGTTCTGGAATCTGAGAAGAGCCACAAATTTCCTTCCACCCAGCGTTCCCCCACGTCTCCCGATAAAAATGATACCTCACTTGTGTGGGTAGGCCTACCGCCCGCGACAGGAAACGCCCCAAAGCGCAACGTGGACACAGCCAAATTTTTGAAGGAAAACAGAGCTGTTTTTTGCAAAGTGCCTACCTGTAGATTTTGGCCTGTAGCTCATCCGCCACCTAGGGAAACCTACCAAACCTGTGCATTTCTGAAAACTAGAGACCTAGGGGAATCCAAGATGGGGTGACTTGTGTGGCTCGGACCAGGTTCTGTTACCCAGAATCCATTGCAAACCTCAAAATTTGGCTAAAAAATCACATGTTCCTCACATTTCTGTGGCAGAAAGTTCTGGAATCTGAAAGGAGCCACAAATTTCCTTCCACCCAGCGTTCCCCCACGTCTCCCGATAAAAATGATACCTCACTTGTGTGGGTAGGCCTAGCGCCCGCGACAGGAAACGCCCCAAAGCGCAACGTGGACACAGCCAAATTTTTGAAGGAAAACGGAGGTGTTTTTTGCAAAGTGCCTACCTGTAGATTTTGGCCTGTAGCTCAGCCGCCACCTAGGGAAACCTACCAAACCTATGCATTTCTGAAAACTAGAGACCTAGGGGAATCCAAGATGGGGTGACTTGTGTGGCTCGGACCAGGTTCTGTTACCCAGAATCCTTTGCAAACCTCAAAATTTGGCTAAAAAAACACATGTTCCTCACATTTCTGTGGCAGAAAGTTCTGGAATCTGAGAGGAGCCACAAATTTCCTTCTACCCAGCGTTCCCCCACGTCTCCCGATAAAAATGATACCTCACTTGTGTGGGTAGGCCTAGCGCCCGCGACAGGAAACGCCCCAAAGCGCAACGTGGACACAGATACATTTTTGAAGGAAAACAGAGGTGTTTTTTGCAAAGTGCCTACCTGTAGATTTTGGCCTGTAGCTCAGCCGCCACCTAGGGAAACCTACCAAACCTATGAATTTCTGAAAACTAGAGACCTAGGGGAATCCAAGATGGGGTGACTTGTGTGGCTCGGACCAGGTTCTGTTACCCAGAATCCTTTGCAAACCTCAAAATTTGGCTAAAAAAACACATGTTCCTCACATTTCTGTGGCAGAAAGTTCTGGAATCTGAGAGGAGCCACAAATTTCCTTCCACCCAGCGTTCCCCCACGTCTCCCGATAAAAATAATACCTCACTTGTGTGGGTAGTCCTAGCGCCCGCGACAGGAAATGCCCCAAAGCGCAACGTGGACACAGCCAAATTTTTGAAGGAAAACAGAGGTGTTTTTTGCAAAGTGCCTACCTGTAGATTTTGGCCTGTAGCTCAGCCGCCACCTAGGGAAACCTACCAAACCTATGCATTTCTGAAAACTAGAGACCTAGGGGAATCCAAGATGGGGTGACTTGTGTGGCTCGGACCATGTTCTGTTACCCAGAATCCTTTGCAAACCTCAAAATTTGGCTAAAAAAACACATGTTCCTCACATTTCTGTGGCAGAAAGTTCTGGAATGTGAGAAGAGCCACAAATTTCCTTCCACCCAGCATTCCCCCACGTCTCCCGATAAAAATGATACCTCACTTGTGTGGGTAGGCCTAGCGCCCGCGACAGGAAACGCCCCAAAGCGCAACGTGGACACAGCCAAATTTTTGAAGGAAAACAGAGGTGTTTTTTGCAAAGTGCCTACCTGTAGATTTTGGCCTGTAGCTCAGCCGCCACCTAGGGAAACCTACCAAACCTGTGCATTTCTGAAAACTAGAGACCTAGGGGAATCCAAGATGGGGTGACTTGTGTGGCTCGGACCAGGTTGTGTTACCCAGAATCCTTTGCAAACCTCAGAATTTGGCTAAAAAAACACATGTTCCTCACATTTCTGTGGCAGAAAGTTCTGGAATCTGAGAGGAGCCACAAATTTCCTTTCACCCAGCGTTCCCCCACGTCTCCCGATAAAAATGATACCTCACTTGTGTGGGTAGGCCTAGCGCCCGCGACAGGAAAGGCCCCAAAGCGCAACGTGGACACAGCCAAATTTTTGAAGGAAAACAGAGGTGTTTTTTGCAAAGTGCCTACCTGTAGAGTTTGGCCTGTAGCTCAGCCGCTACCTAGGGAAACCTACCAAACCTGTGCATTTATGAAAACTAGAGACCTAGGGGAATCCAAGATGGGGTGACTTGTGTGGCTCGGACCAGGTTCTGTTACCCAGAATCCATTGCAAACCTCCAAATTTGGCTAAAAAAACACATGTTCCTCACATTTCTGTGGCAGAAAGTTCTGGAATCTGAGAGGAGCCACAAATTTCCTTCCACCCAGCGTTCCCCCACGTCTCCCAATAAAAATGATACCTCACTTGTGTGGGTAGGCCTAGCGCCCGCGACAGGAAACGCCCCAAAGCGCAACGTGGACACAGCCAAATTTTTGAAGGAAAACGGAGGTGTTTTTTGCAAAGTGCCTACCTGTAGATTTTGGCCTGTAGCTCAGCCGCCACCTAGGGAAACCTACCAAACCTATGCATTTCTGAAAACTAGAGACCTAGGGGAATCCAAGATGGGGTGACTTGTGTGGCTCGGACCAGGTTCTGTTACCCAGAATCCTTTGCAAACCTCAAAATTTGGCTAAAAAAACACATGTTCCTCACATTTCTGTGGCAGAAAGTTCTGGAATCTGAGAGGAGCCACAAATTTCCTTCTACCCAGCGTTCCCCCACGTCTCCCGATAAAAATGATACCTCACTTGTGTGGGTAGGCCTAGCGCCCGCGACAGGAAACGCCCCAAAGCGCAACGTGGACACAGATACATTTTTGAAGGAAAACAGAGGTGTTTTTTGCAAAGTGCCTACCTGTAGATTTTGGCCTGTAGCTCAGCCGCCACCTAGGGAAACCTACCAAACCTATGAATTTCTGAAAACTAGAGACCTAGGGGAATCCAAGATGGGGTGACTTGTGTGGCTCGGACCAGGTTCTGTTACCCAGAATCCTTTGCAAACCTCAAAATTTGGCTAAAAAAACACATGTTCCTCACATTTCTGTGGCAGAAAGTTCTGGAATCTGAGAGGAGCCACAAATTTCCTTCCACCCAGCGTTCCCCCACGTCTCCCGATAAAAATAATACCTCACTTGTGTGGGTAGTCCTAGCGCCCGCGACAGGAAATGCCCCAAAGCGCAACGTGGACACAGCCAAATTTTTGAAGGAAAACAGAGGTGTTTTTTGCAAAGTGCCTACCTGTAGATTTTGGCCTGTAGCTCAGCCGCCACCTAGGGAAACCTACCAAACCTATGCATTTCTGAAAACTAGAGACCTAGGGGAATCCAAGATGGGGTGACTTGTGTGGCTCGGACCATGTTCTGTTACCCAGAATCCTTTGCAAACCTCAAAATTTGGCTAAAAAAACACATGTTCCTCACATTTCTGTGGCAGAAAGTTCTGGAATGTGAGAAGAGCCACAAATTTCCTTCCACCCAGCATTCCCCCACGTCTCCCGATAAAAATGATACCTCACTTGTGTGGGTAGGCCTAGCGCCCGCGACAGGAAACGCCCCAAAGCGCAACGTGGACACAGCCAAATTTTTGAAGGAAAACAGAGGTGTTTTTTGCAAAGTGCCTACCTGTAGATTTTGGCCTGTAGCTCAGCCGCCACCTAGGGAAACCTACCAAACCTGTGCATTTCTGAAAACTAGAGACCTAGGGGAATCCAAGATGGGGTGACTTGTGTGGCTCGGACCAGGTTGTGTTACCCAGAATCCTTTGCAAACCTCAGAATTTGGCTAAAAAAACACATGTTCCTCACATTTCTGTGGCAGAAAGTTCTGGAATCTGAGAGGAGCCACAAATTTCCTTCCACCCAGCGTTCCCCCACGTCTCCCGATAAAAATGATACCTCACTTGTGTGGGTAGGCCTAGCGCCAGCGACAGGAAAGGCCCCAAAGCGCTACGTGGACACAGCCAAATTTTTGAAGGAAAACAGAGGTGTTTTTTGCAAAGTGCCTACCTGTAGAGTTTGGCCTGTAGCTCAGCCGCTACCTAGGGAAACCTACCAAACCTGTGCATTTATGAAAACTAGAGACCTAGGGGAATCCAAGATGGGGTGACTTGTGTGGCTCGGACCAGGTTCTGTTACCCAGAATCCATTGCAAACCTCCAAATTTGGCTAAAAAAACACATGTTCCTCACATTTCTGTGGCAGAAAGTTCTGGAATCTGAGAGGAGCCACAAATTTCCTTCCACCCAGCGTTCCCCCACGTCTCCCAATAAAAATGATACCTCACTTGTGTGGGTAGGCCTAGCGCCCGCGACAGGAAACGCCCCAAAGTGCAACGTGGACACAGCCAAATTTTTGAAGGAAAACAGAGGTGTTTTTTGCAAAGTGCCTACCTGTAGAGTTTGGCCTGTAGCTCAGCCGCCACCTAGGGAAACCTACCAAACCTGTGCATTTCTGAAAACTAGAGACCTAGGGGAATCCAAGATGGGGTGACTTGTGTGCCTCGGACCAGGTTCTGTTACCCAGAATCCTTTGCAAACCTCAAAATTTGGCTAAAAAAACACATGTTCCTCACATTTCTGTGGCAGAAAGTTCTGGAATCTGAGAGGAGCCACAAATTTCCTTTCAACCAGCGTTCCCCCACGTGTCCCGATAAAAATGATACCTCACTTGTGTGGGTAGGCCTAGCGCCCGCAACAGGAAACGCCCCAAAGCGCAACGTGGACACAGCCAAATTTTTGAAGGAAAACAGAGGTGTTTTTTGCAAAGTGCCTACCTGTAGATTTTGGCCTGTAGCTCAGCCGCCACCTAGGGAAACCTACCAAACCTGTGCATTTCTGAAAACTAGAGACCTAGGGGAATCCAAGATGGGGTGACTTGTGTGGCTCGGACCAGGTTGTGTTACCCAGAATCCTTTGCAAACCTCAGAATTTGGCTAAAAAAACACATGTTCCTCACATTTCTGTGGCAGAAAGTTCTGGAATGTGAGAAGAGCCACAAATTTCCTTCCACCCAGCATTCCCCCACGTCTCCCGATAAAAATGATACCTCACTTGTGTGGGTAGGCCTAGCGCCCGCGACAGGAAAGGCCCCAAAGCGCAACGTGGACACAGCCAAATTTTTGAAGGAAAACAGAGGTGTTTTTTGCAAAGTGCCTACCTGTAGAGTGTGGCCTGTAGCTCCGCCGCTACCTAGGGAAACCTACCAAACCTGTGCATTTATGAAAACTAGAGACCTAGGGGAATCCAAGATGGGGTGACTTGTGTGGCTCGGACCAGGTTCTGTTACCCAGAATCCTTTGCAAACCTCAAAATTTGGCTAAAAAAACACATGTTCCTCACATTTCTGTGGCAGAAAGTTCTGGAATGTGAGAAGAGCCACAAATTTCCTTCCACCCAGCATTCCCCCACGTCTCCCGATAAAAATGATACCTCACTTGTGTGGGTAGGCCTAGCGCCCGCGACAGGAAACGCCCCAAAGCGCAACGTGGACACAGCCAAATTTTTGAAGGAAAACAGAGGTGTTTTTTGCAAAGTGCCTACCTGTAGATTTTGGCCTGTAGCTCAGTCGCCACCTAGGGAAACCTACCAAACCTGTGCATTTCTGAAAACTAGAGACCTAGGGGAATCCAAGATGGGGTGACTTGTGTGGCTCGGACCAGGTTGTGTTACCCAGAATCCTTTGCAAACCTCAGAATTTGGCTAAAAAAACACATGTTCCTCACATTTCTGTGGCAGAAAGTTCTGGAATCTGAGAGGAGCCACAAATTTCCTTCCACCCAGCGTTCCCCCACGTCTCCCGATAAAAATGATACCTCACTTGTGTGGGTAGGCCTAGCGCCCGCGACAGGAAAGGCCCCAAAGCGCAACGTGGACACAGCCAAATTTTTGAAGGAAAACAGAGGTGTTTTTTGCAAAGTGCCTACCTGTAGAGTTTGGCCTGTAGCTCAGCCGCTACCTAGGGAAACCTACCAAACCTGTGCATTTATGAAAACTAGAGACCTAGGGGAATCCAAGATGGGGTGACTTGTGTGGCTCGGACCAGGTTCTGTTACCCAGAATCCTTTGCAAACCTCAAAATTTGGCTAAAAAAACACATGTTCCTCACATTTCTGTGGCAGAAAGTTCTGGAATCTGAGAGGAGCCACAAATTTCCTTCCACCCAGCGTTCCCCCACGTCTCCCGATAAAAATGATACCTCACTTGTGTGGGTAGGCCTAGCGCCCGCGACAGGAAACGCCCCAAAGTGCAACGTGGACACAGCCAAATTTTTGAAGGAAAACAGAGGTGTTTTTTTGCCAAGTGCCTACCTGTAGATTTTGGCCTGTAGCTCAGCCGCCACCTAGGGAAACCTACCAAACCTGTGCATTTCTGAAAACTAGAGACCTAGGGGAATCCAAGATGGGGTTACTTGTGTGGCTCGGACCAGGTTCTGTTACCCAGAATCCATTGCAAACCTCCAAATTTGGCTAAAAAAACACATGTTCCTCACATTTCTGTGGCAGAAAGTTCTGGAATCTGAGAGGAGCCACAAATTTCCTTCCACCCAGCGTTCCCCCACGTCTCCCAATAAAAATGATACCTCACTTGTGTGGGTAGGCCTAGCGCCCGCGACAGGAAACGCCCCAAAGCGCAACGTGGACACAGCCAAATTTTTGAAGGAAAACAGAGGTGTTTATTGCAAAGTGCCTACCTGTAGATTTTGGCCTGTAGCTCAGCCGCCACCTAGGGAAACCTACCAAACCTGTGCATTTCTGAAAACTAGAGACCTAGGGGAATCCAAGATGGGGTGACTTGTGTGGCTCGGACCAGATTCTGTTACCCAGAATCCTTTGCAAACCTCAAAATTTAGCTAAAAAAACACATGTTCCTCACATTTCTGTGGCAGAAAGTTCTGGAATCTGAGGGGAGCCACAAATTTCCTTCCACCCAGCGTTCCCCCACGTCTCCCGATAAAAATGATACCTCACTTGTGTGGGTAGGCCTAGCGCCCGCAACAGGAAACGCCCTAAAGCGCAACGTGGACACAGCCAAATTTTTGAAGGAAAACAGAGGTGTTTTTTGCAAAGTGCCTACCTGTAGATTTTGGCCTGTAGCTCAGCCGCCACCTAGGGAAACCTACCAAACCTGTGCATTTCTGAAAACTAGAGACCTAGGGGAATCCAAGATGGAGTGACTTGTGTGGCTCGGACCAGGTTCTGTTACCCAGAATCCTTTGCAAACCTCAGAATTTGGCTAAAAAAACACATGTTCCTCACATTTCTGTGGCAGAAAGTTCTGGAATCTGAGAGGAGCCACAAATTTCCTTCCACCCAGCGTTCCCCCACGTCTCCCGATAAAAATGATACCTCACTTGTGTGGGTAGGCCTAGCGCCCGCGACAGGAAAGGCCCCAAAGCGCAACGTGGACACAGCCACATTTTTGAAGGAAAACAGAGGTGTTTTTTTGCCAAGTGCCTACCTGTAGATTTTGGCCTGTAGCTCAGCCGCCACCTAGGGAAACCTACCAA
Source organism: Pleurodeles waltl (assembly GCF_031143425.1). NCBI lineage: Eukaryota > Metazoa > Chordata > Amphibia > Caudata > Salamandridae > Pleurodeles > Pleurodeles waltl. Next base: position 858,996,136 of record NC_090440.1, read on the forward strand.
ACCTGTGCATTTCTGAAAACTAGAGACCTAGGGGAATCCAAGATGGGGTTACTTGTGTGGCTCGGACCAGGTTCTGTTACCCAGAATCCATTGCAAACCTCCAAATTTGGCTAAAAAAACACATGTTCCTCACATTTCTGTGGCAGAAAGTTCTGGAATCTGAGAGGAGCCACAAATTTCCTTCCACCCAGCGTTCCCCCACGTCTCCCAATAAAAATGATACCTCACTTGTGTGGGTAGGCCTAGCGCCCGCGACAGGAAACGCCCCAAAGCGCAACGTGGACACAGCCAAATTTTTGAAGGAAAACAGAGGTGTTTTTTGCAAAGTGCCTACCTGTAGAGTTTGGCCTGTAGCTCAGCCGCCACCTAGGGAAACCTACCAAACCTGTGCATTTCTGAAAACTAGAGACCTAGGGGAATCCAAGATGGGGTGACTCGTGTGCCTCGGACCAGGTTCTGTTACCCAGAATCCTTTGCAAACCTCAAAATTTGGCTAAAAAAACACATGTTCCTCACATTTCTGTGGCAGAAAGTTCTGGAATCTGAGAGGAGCCACAAATTTCCTTTCAACCAGCGTTCCCCCACGTGTCCCGATAAAAATGATACCTCACTTGTGTGGGTAGGCCTAGCGCCCGCAACAGGAAACGCCCCAAAGCGCAACGTGGACACAGCCACATTTTTGAAGGAAAACAGAGGTGTTTTTTGCAAAGTGCCTACCTGTAGATTTTGGCCTGTAGCTCAGCCGCCACCTAGGGAAACCTACCAAACCTGTGCATTTCTGAAAACTAGAGACCTAGGGGAATCCAAGATGGGGTGACTTGTGTGGCTCGGACCAGGTTGTGTTACCCAGAATCCTTTGCAAACCTCAGAATTTGGCTAAAAAAACACATGTTCCTCACATTTCTGTGGCAGAAAGTTCTGGAATCTGAGAGGAGCCACAAATTTCCTTCCACCCAGCGTTCCCCCACGTCTCCCGATAAAAATGATACCTCACTTGTGTGGGTAGGCCTAGCGCCCGCGACAGGAAAGGCCCCAAAGCGCAACGTGGACACAGCCAAATTTTTGAAGGAAAACAGAGGTGTTTTTTGCAAAGTGCCTACCTGTAGAGTTTGGCCTGTAGCTCAGCCGCTACCTAGGGAAACCTACCAAACCTGTGCATTTATGAAAACTAGAGACCTAGGGGAATCCAAGATGGGGTGACTTGTGTGGCTCGGACCAGGTTCTGTTACCCAGAATCCTTTGCAAACCTCAAAATTTGGCTAAAAAAACACATGTTCCTCACATTTCTGTGGCAGAAAGTTCTGGAATCTGAGAGGAGCCACAAATTTCCTTCCACCCAGCGTTCCCCCACGTCTCCCGATAAAAATGATACCTCACTTGTGTGGGTAGGCCTAGCGCCGGCGACAGGAAACGCCCCAAAGCGCAACGTGGACACAGCCAAATTTTTGAAGGAAAACAGAGGTGTTTTTTGCAAAGTGCCTACCTGTAGATTTTGGCCTGTAGCTCAGCCGCCACCTAGGGAAACCTACCAAACCTGTGCATTTCTGAAAACTAGAGACCTAGGGGAATCCAAGATGGGGTGACTTGTGTGGCTCGGACCAGGTTCTGTTACCCAGAATCCTTTGCAAACCTCAAAATTTGGCAAAAAAAACACATGTTCCTCACATTTCTGTGGCAGAAAGTTCTGGAATCTGAGAGGAGCCACAAATTTCCTTCCACCCAGCGTTCCCCCATGTCTCCCGATAAAAATGATACCTCACTTGTGTGGGTAGGCCTAGCGCCGGCGACAGGAAACGCCCCAAAGCGCAACGTGGACACAGCCAAATTTTTGAAGGAAAACAGAGGTGTTTTTTGCAAAGTGCCTACCTGTAGATTTTGGCCTGTAGCTCAGCCACCACCTAGGGAAACCTACCAAACCTATGCATTTCTGAAAACTAGAGACCTAGGGGAATCCAAGATGGGGTGACTTTTGTGGATCGGACCAGGTTCTGTTACCCAGAATCCTTTGCAAACCTCAAAATTTGGCTAAAAAAACACATGTTCCTCACATTTCTGTGGCAGAAAGTTCTGGAATGTGAGAAGAGCCACAAATTTCCTTCCACCCAGCATTCCCCCACGTCTCCCGATAAAAATGATACCTCACTTGTGTGGGTAGGCCTAGCGCCCGCGACAGGAAACGCCCCAAAGCGCAACGTGGACACAGCCAAATTTTTGAAGGAAAACAGAGGTGTTTTTTGCAAAGTGCCTACCTGTAGATTTTGGCCTGTAGCTCAGCCGCCACCTAGGGAAACCTACCAAACCTGTACATTTCTGAAAACTAGAGACCTAGGGGAATCCAAGATGGGGTGACTTGTGTTGCTCGGACCAGGTTCTGTTACCCAGAATCCTTTGCAAACCTCAAAATTTGGCTAAAAAAACACATGTTCCTCACATTTCTGTGGCAGAAAGTTCTGGAATCTGAGAGGAGCCACAAATTTCCTTCCACCCAGCGTTCCCCCACGTCTCCCGATAAAAATTATACCTCACTTGTGTGGGTAGTCCTAGCGCCCGCGACAGGAAACGCCCCAAAGCGCAACATGGACACAGCCAAATTTTTGAAGGAAAACAGAGGTGTTTTTTGCAATGTGCCTACCTGTAGATTTTGGCCTGTAGCTCAGCCGCCACCTAGGGAAACCTACCAAACCTGTGCATTTCTGAAAACTTGAGACCTAGGGGAATCCAAGATGGGGTGACTTGTGTGGCTCGGACCAGGTTCTGTTACCCAGAATCCTTTGCAAACCTCAAAATTTGGCTAAAAAAACACATGTTCCTCACATTTCTGTGGCAGAAAGTTCTGGAATCTGAGAGGAGCCACAAATTTCCTTCCACCCAGCGTTCCCCCACGTCTCCCGATAAAAATGATACCTCACTTGTGTGGGTAGGCCTAGCGCCCGCGACAGGAAACGCCCCAAAGCGCAACGTGGACACAGATAAATTTTTGAAGGAAAACAGAGGTGTTTTTTGCAAAGTGCCTACCTGTAGATTTTGGCCTGTAGCTCAGCCGCCACCTAGGGAAACCTACCAAACCTATGCATTTCTGAAAACTAGAGACCTAGGGGAATCCAAGATGGGGTGACTTGTGTGGCTCGGACCAGGTTCTGTTACCCAGAATCCTTTGCAAACCTCAAAATTTGGCTAAAAAAACACATGTTCCTCACATTTCTGTGGCAGAAAGTTCTGGAATCTGAGAGGAGCCACAAATTTCCTTCCACCCAGCGTTCCCATACGTCTCCCGATAAAAATAATACCTCACTTGTGTGGGTAGTCCTAGCGCCCGCGACAGGAAACGCCCCAAAGCGCAACGTGGACACAGCCAAATTTTTGAAGGAAAACAGAGGTGTTTTTTGCAAAGTGCCTACCTGTAGATTTTGGCCTGTAGCTCAGCCGCCACCTAGGGAAACCTACCAAACCTATGCATTTCTGAAAACTAGAGACCTAGGGGAATCCAAGATGGGGTGACTTGTGTGGCTCGGACCATGTTCTGTTACCCAGAATCCTTTGCAAACCTCAAAATTTGGCTAAAAAAACACATGTTCCTCACATTTCTGTGGCAGAAAGTTCTGGAATGTGAGAAGAGCCACAAATTTCCTTCCACCCAGCATTCCCCCACGTCTCCCGATAAAAATGATACCTCACTTGTGTGGGTAGGCCTAGCGCCCGCGACAGGAAACGCCCCAAAGCGCAACGTGGACACAGCCAAATTTTTGAAGGAAAACAGAGGTGTTTTTTGCAAAGTGCCTACCTGTAGATTTTGGCCTGTAGCTCAGCCGCCACCTAGGGAAACCTACCAAACCTGTGCATTTCTGAAAACTAGAGACCTAGGGGAATCCAAGATGGGGTGACTTGTGTGGCTCGGACCAGGTTGTGTTACCCAGAATCCTTTGCAAACCTCAGAATTTGGCTAAAAAAACACATGTTCCTCACATTTCTGTGGCAGAAAGTTCTGGAATCTGAGAGGAGCCACAAATTTCCTTCCACCCAGCGTTCCCCCACGTCTCCCGATAAAAATGATACCTCACTTGTGTGGGTAGGCCTAGCGCCCGCGACAGGAAAGGCCCCAAAGCGCAACGTGGACACAGCCAAATTTTTGAAGGAAAACGGAGGTGTTTTTTGCAAAGTGCCTACCTGTAGAGTTTGGCCTGTAGCTCAGCCGCTACCTAGGGAAACCTACCAAACCTGTGCATTTATGAAAACTAGAGACCTAGGGGAATCCAAGATTGGGTGACTTGTGTGGCTCGGACCAGGTTCTGTTACCCAGAATCCTTTGCAAACCTCAAAAGTTGGCTAAAAAAACACATGTTCCTCACATTTCTGTGGCAGAAAGTTCTGGAATCTGAGAGGAGCCACAAATTTCCTTCCACCCAGCGTTCCCCCACGTCTCCCGATAAAAATGATACCTCACTTGTGTGGGTAGGCCTAGCGCCCGCGACAGGAAACGCCCCAAAGTGCAACGTGGACACAGCCAAATTTTTGAAGGAAAACAGAGGTGTTTTTTTGCCAAGTGCCTACCTGTAGATTTTGGCCTGTAGCTCAGCCGCCACCTAGGGAAACCTACCAAACCTGTGCATTTCTGAAAACTAGAGACCTAGGGGAATCCAAGATGGGGTGACTCGTGTGCCTCGGACCAGGTTCTGTTACCCAGAATCCTTTGCAAACCTCAAAATTTGGCTAAAAAAACACATGTTCCTCACATTTCTGTGGCAGAAAGTTCTGGAATCTGAGAGGAGCCACAAATTTCCTTTCAACCAGCGTTCCCCCACGTCTCCCGATAAAAATGATACCTCACTTGTGTGGGTAGGCCTAGCGCCCGCAACAGGAAACGCCCCAAAGCGCAACATGGACACAGCCAAATTTTTGAAGGAAAACAGAGGTGTTTTTTGCAAAGTGCCTACCTGTAGATTTTGGCCTGTAGCTCAGCCGCCACCTAGGGAAACCTACCAAACCTGTGCATTTCTGAAAACTAGAGACCTAGGGGAATCCAAGATGGGGTGACTTGTGTGGCTCGGACCAGGTTCTGTTACCCAGAATCCTTTGCAAACCTCAAAATTTGGCTAAAAACATGTTCCTCATATTTCTGTGGCAGAAAGTTCTGGAATCTGAGAAGAGCCACAAATTTCCTTCCACCCAGCGTTCCCCCACGTCTCCCGATAAAAATGATACCTCACTTGTGTGGGTAGGCCTACCGCCCGCGACAGGAAACGCCCCAAAGCGCAACGTGGACACAGCCAAATTTTTGAAGGAAAACAGAGCTGTTTTTTGCAAAGTGCCTACCTGTAGATTTTGGCCTGTAGCTCATCCGCCACCTAGGGAAACCTACCAAACCTGTGCATTTCTGAAAACTAGAGACCTAGGGGAATCCAAGATGGGGTGACTTGTGTGGCTCGGACCAGGTTCTGTTACCCAGAATCCATTGCAAACCTCAAAATTTGGCTAAAAAAACACATGTTCCTCACATTTCTGTGGCAGAAAGTTCTGGAATCTGAAAGGAGCCACAAATTTCCTTCCACCCAGCGTTCCCCCACGTCTCCCGATAAAAATGATACCTCACTTGTGTGGGTAGGCCTAGCGCCCGCGACAGGAAACGCCCCAAAGCGCAACGTGGACACAGCCAAATTTTTGAAGGAAAACGGAGGTGTTTTTTGCAAAGTGCCTACCTGTAGATTTTGGCCTGTAGCTCAGCCGCCACCTAGGGAAACCTACCAAACCTATGCATTTCTGAAAACTAGAGACCTAGGGGAATCCAAGATGGGGTGACTTGTGTGGCTCGGACCAGGTTCTGTTACCCAGAATCCTTTGCAAACCTCAAAATTTGGCTAAAAAAACACATGTTCCTCACATTTCTGTGGCAGAAAGTTCTGGAATCTGAGAGGAGCCACAAATTTCCTTCTACCCAGCGTTCCCCCACGTCTCCCGATAAAAATGATACCTCACTTGTGTGGGTAGGCCTAGCGCCCGCGACAGGAAACGCCCCAAAGCGCAACGTGGACACAGATACATTTTTGAAGGAAAACAGAGGTGTTTTTTGCAAAGTGCCTACCTGTAGATTTTGGCCTGTAGCTCAGCCGCCACCTAGGGAAACCTACCAAACCTATGAATTTCTGAAAACTAGAGACCTAGGGGAATCCAAGATGGGGTGACTTGTGTGGCTCGGACCAGGTTCTGTTACCCAGAATCCTTTGCAAACCTCAAAATTTGGCTAAAAAAACACATGTTCCTCACATTTCTGTGGCAGAAAGTTCTGGAATCTGAGAGGAGCCACAAATTTCCTTCCACCCAGCGTTCCCCCACGTCTCCCGATAAAAATAATACCTCACTTGTGTGGGTAGTCCTAGCGCCCGCGACAGGAAATGCCCCAAAGCGCAACGTGGACACAGCCCAAATTTTTGAAGGAAAACAGAGGTGTTTTTTGCAAAGTGCCTACCTGTAGATTTTGGCCTGTAGCTCAGCCGCCACCTAGGGAAACCTACCAAACCTATGCATTTCTGAAAACTAGAGACCTAGGGGAATCCAAGATGGGGTGACTTGTGTGGCTCGGACCATGTTCTGTTACCCAGAATCCTTTGCAAACCTCAAAATTTGGCTAAAAAAACACATGTTCCTCACATTTCTGTGGCAGAAAGTTCTGGAATGTGAGAAGAGCCACAAATTTCCTTCCACCCAGCATTCCCCCACGTCTCCCGATAAAAATGATACCTCACTTGTGTGGGTAGGCCTAGCGCCCGCGACAGGAAACGCCCCAAAGCGCAACGTGGACACAGCCAAATTTTTGAAGGAAAACAGAGGTGTTTTTTGCAAAGTGCCTACCTGTAGATTTTGGCCTGTAGCTCAGCCGCCACCTAGGGAAACCTACCAAACCTGTGCATTTCTGAAAACTAGAGACCTAGGGGAATCCAAGATGGGGTGACTTGTGTGGCTCGGACCAGGTTGTGTTACCCAGAATCCTTTGCAAACCTCAGAATTTGGCTAAAAAAACACATGTTCCTCACATTTCTGTGGCAGAAAGTTCTGGAATCTGAGAGGAGCCACAAATTTCCTTCCACCCAGCGTTCCCCCACGTCTCCCGATAAAAATGATACCTCACTTGTGTGGGTAGGCCTAGCGCCCGCGACAGGAAAGGCCCCAAAGCGCAAATTGGACACAGCCAAATTTTTGAAGGAAAACAGAGGTGTTTTTTGCAAAGTGCCTACCTGTAGAGTTTGGCCTGTAGCTCAGCCGCTACCTAGGGAAACCTACCAAACCTGTGCATTTATGAAAACTAGAGACCTAGGGGAATCCAAGATGGGGTGACTTGTGTGGCTCGGACCAGGTTCTGTTACCCAGAATCCATTGCAAACCTCCAAATTTGGCTAAAAAAACACATGTTCCTCACATTTCTGTGGCAGAAAGTTCTGGAATCTGAGAGGAGCCACAAATTTCCTTCCACCCAGCGTTCCCCCACGTCTCCCAATAAAAATGATACCTCACTTGTGTGGGTAGGCCTAGCGCCCGCGACAGGAAACGCCCCAAAGCGCAACGTGGACACAGCCAAATTTTTGAAGGAAAACAGAGGTGTTTTTTGCAAAGTGCCTACCTGTAGAGTTTGGCCTGTAGCTCAGCCGCCACCTAGGGAAACCTACCAAACCTGTGCATTTCTGAAAACTAGAGACCTAGGGGAATCCAAGATGGGGTGACTTGTGTGCCTCGGACCAGGTTCTGTTACCCAGAATCCTTTGCAAACCTCAAAATTTGGCTAAAAAAACACATGTTCCTCACATTTCTGTGGCAGAAAGTTCTGGAATCTGAGAGGAGCCACAAATTTCCTTTCAACCAGCGTTCCCCCACGTGTCCCGATAAAAATGATACCTCACTTGTGTGGGTAGGCCTAGCGCCCGCAACAGGAAACGCCCCAAAGCGCAACGTGGACACAGCCAAATTTTTGAAGGAAAACAGAGGTGTTTTTTGCAAAGTGCCTACCTGTAGATTTTGGCCTGTAGCTCAGCCGCCACCTAGGGAAACCTACCAAACCTGTGCATTTCTGAAAACTAGAGACCTAGGGGAATCCAAGATGGGGTGACTTGTGTGGCTCGGACCAGGTTGTGTTACCCAGAATCCTTTGCAAACCTCAGAATTTGGCTAAAAAAACACATGTTCCTCACATTTCTGTGGCAGAAAGTTCTGGAATCTGAGAGGAGCCACAAATTTCCTTCCACCCAGCGTTCCCCCACGTCTCCCGATAAAAATGATACCTCACTTGTGTGGGTAGGCCTAGCGCCCGCGACAGGAAAGGCCCCCAAAGCGCAACGTGGACACAGCCAAATTTTTGAAGGAAAACAGAGGTGTTTTTTGCAAAGTGCCTACCTGTAGAGTGTGGCCTGTAGCTCCGCCGCTACCTAGGGAAACCTACCAAACCTGTGCATTTATGAAAACTAGAGACCTAGGGGAATCCAAGATGGGGTGACTTGTGTGGCTCGGACCAGGTTCTGTTACCCAGAATCCTTTGCAAACCTCAAAATTTGGCTAAAAAAACACATGTTCCTCACATTTCTGTGGCAGAAAGTTCTGGAATCTGAGAGGAGCCACAAATTTCCTTCCACCCAGCGTTCCCCCACGTCTCCCGATAAAAATGATACCTCACTTGTGTGGGTAGGCCTAGCGCCCGTGACAGGAAACGCCCCAAAGCGCAACGTGGACACAGCCAAATTTTTGAAGGAAAACAGAGGTGTTTTTTTGCCAAGTGCCTACCTGTAGATTTTGGCCTGTAGCTCAGCCGCCACCTAGGGAAACCTACCAAACCTGTGCATTTCTGAAAACTAGAGACCTAGGGGAATCCAAGATGGGGTTACTTGTGTGGCTCGGACCAGGTTCTGTTACCCAGAATCCATTGCAAACCTCCAAATTTGGCTAAAAAAACACATGTTCCTCACATTTCTGTGGCAGAAAGTTCTGGAATCTGAGAGGAGCCACAAATTTCCTTCCACCCAGCGTTCCCCCACGTCTCCCAATAAAAATGATACCTCACTTGTGTGGGTAGGCCTAGCGCCCGCGACAGGAAACGCCCCAAAGCGCAACGTGGACACAGCCAAATTTTTGAAGGAAAACAGAGGTGTTTTTTGCAAAGTGCCTACCTGTAGAGTTTGGCCTGTAGCTCAGCCGCCACCTAGGGAAACCTACCAAACCTGTGCATTTCTGAAAACTAGAGACCTAGGGGAATCCAAGATGGGGTGACTTGTGTGCCTCGGACCAGGTTCTGTTACCCAGAATCCTTTGCAAACCTCAAAATTTGGCTAAAAAAACACATGTTCCTCACATTTCTGTGGCAGAAAGTTCTGGAATCTGAGAGGAGCCACAAATTTCCTTTCAACCAGCGTTCCCCCACGTGTCCCGATAAAAATGATACCTCACTTGTGTGGGTAGGCCTAGCGCCCGCAACAGGAAACGCCCCAAAGCGCAACGTGGACACAGCCAAATTTTTGAAGGAAAACAGAGGTGTTTTTTGCAAGTGCCTACCTGTAGATTTTGGCCTGTAGCTCAGCCGCCACCTAGGGAAACCTACCAAACCTGTGCATTTCTGAAAACTAGAGACCTAGGGGAATCCAAGATGGGGTGACTTGTGTGGCTCGGACCAGGTTGTGTTACCCAGAATCCTTTGCAAACCTCAGAATTTGGCTAAAAAAACACATGTTCCTCACATTTCTGTGGCAGAAAGTTCTGGAATCTGAGAGGAGCCACAAATTTCCTTCCACCCAGCGTTCCCCCACGTCTCCCGATAAAAATGATACCTCACTTGTGTGGGTAGGCCTAGCGCCCGCGACAGGAAAGGCCCCAAAGCGCAACGTGGACACAGCCAAATTTTTGAAGGAAAACAGAGGTGTTTTTTGCAAAGTGCCTACCTGTACAGTTTGGCCTGTAGCTCAGCCGCTACCTAGGGAAACCTACCAAACCTGTGCATTTATGAAAACTAGAGACCTAGGGGAATCCAAGATGGGGTGACTTGTGTGGCTCGGACCAGGTTCTGTTACCCAGAATCCTTTGCAAACCTCAAAATTTGGCTAAAAAAACACATGTTCCTCACATTTCTGTGGCAGAAAGTTCTGGAATCTGAGAGGAGCCACAAATTTCCTTCCACCCAGCGTTCCCCCACGTCTCCCGATAAAAATGATACCTCACTTGTGTGGGTAGGCCTAGCGCCCGCGACAGGAAACGCCCCAAAGCGCAACGTGGACACAGCCAAATTTTTGAAGGAAAACAGAGGTGTTTTTTTGCCAAGTGCCTACCTGTAGATTTTGGCCTGTAGCTCAGCCGCCACCTAGGGAAACCTACCAAACCTGTGCATTTATGAAAACTAGAGACCTAGGGGAATCCAAGATGGGGTGACTTGTGTGGCTCGGACCAGGTTCTGTTACCCAGAATCCTTTGCAAACCTCAAAATTTGGCTAAAAAAACACATGTTCCTCACATTTCTGTGGCAGAAAGTTCTGGAATCTGAGAGGAGCCACAAATTTCCTTCCACCCAGCGTTCCCCCACGTCTCCCAATAAAAATGATACCTCACTTGTGTGGGTAGGCCTAGCGCCCGCGACAGGAAACGCCCCAAAGCGCAACGTGGACACAGCCAAATTTTTGAAGGAAAACAGAGGTGTTTTTTGCAAAGTGCCTACCTGTAGAGTTTGGCCTGTAGCTCAGCCGCCACCTAGGGAAACCTACCAAACCTGTGCATTTCTGAAAACTAGAGACCTAGGGGAATCCAAGATGGGGTGACTTGTGTGCCTCGGACCAGGTTCTGTTACCCAGAATCCTTTGCAAACCTCAAAATTTGGCTAAAAAAACACATGTTCCTCACATTTCTGTGGCAGAAAGTTCTGGAATCTGAGAGGAGCCACAAATTTCCTTTCAACCAGCGTTCCCCCACGTCTCCGAATAAAAATGATACCTCACTTGTGTGGGTAGGCCTAGCGCCCGCAACAGGAAACGCCCCAAAGCGCAACGTGGACACAGCCAAATTTTTGAAGGAAAACAGAGGTGTTTTTTGCAAAGTGCCTACCTGTAGATTTTGGCCTGTAGCTCAGCCGCCACCTAGGGAAACCTACCAAACCTGTGCATTTCTGAAAACTAGAGACCTAGGGGAATCCAAGATGGGGTGACTTGTGTGGCTCGGACCAGGTTCTGTTACCCAGAATCCTTTGCAAACCTCAAAATTTGGCTAAAAACATGTTCCTCATATTTCTGTGGCAGAAAGTTCTGGAATCTGAGAGGAGCCACAAATTTCCTTCCACCCAGCGTTCCCCCACGTCTCCCGATAAAAATGATACCTCACTTGTGTGGGTAGGCCTAGCGCCCGCGACAGGAAACGCCCCAAAGCGCAACGTGGACACAGCCAAATTTTTGAAGGAAAACAGAGGTGTTTTTTTGCCAAGTGCCTACCTGTAGATTTTGGCCTGTAGCTCAGCCGCCACCTAGGGAAACCTACCAAACCTGTGCATTTCTGAAAACTAGAGACCTAGGGGAATCCAAGATGGGGTTACTTGTGTGGCTCGGACCAGGTTCTGTTACCCAGAATCCATTGCAAACCTCCAAATTTGGCTAAAAAAACACATGTTCCTCACATTTCTGTGGCAGAAAGTTCTGGAATCTGAGAGGAGCCACAAATTTCCTTCCACCCAGCGTTCCCCCACGTCTCCCAATAAAAATGATACCTCACTTGTGTGGGTAGGCCTAGCGCCCGCGACAGGAAACGCCCCAAAGCGCAACGTGGACACAGCCAAATTTTTGAAGGAAAACAGAGGTGTTTTTTGCAAAGTGCCTACCTGTAGAGTTTGGCCTGTAGCTCAGCCGCCACCTAGGGAAACCTACCAAACCTGTGCATTTCTGAAAACTAGAGACCTAGGGGAATCCAAGATGGGGTGACTTGTGTGCCTCGGACCAGGTTCTGTTACCCAGAATCCTTTGCAAACCTCAAAATTTGGCTAAAAAAACACATGTTCCTCACATTTCTGTGGCAGAAAGTTCTGGAATCTGAGAGGAGCCACAAATTTCCTTTCAACCAGCGTTCCCCCACGTGTCCCGATAAAAATGATACCTCACTTGTGTGGGTAGGCCTAGCGCCCGCAACAGGAAACGCCCCAAAGCGCAACGTGGACACAGCCAAATTTTTGAAGGAAAACAGAGGTGTTTTTTGCAAAGTGCCTACCTGTAGATTTTGGCCTGTAGCTCAGCCGCCACCTAGGGAAACCTACCAAACCTGTGCATTTCTGAAAACTAGAGACCTAGGGGAATCCAAGATGGGGTGACTTGTGTGGCTCGGACCAGGTTGTGTTACCCAGAATCCTTTGCAAACCTCAGAATTTGGCTAAAAAAACACATGTTCCTCACATTTCTGTGGCAGAAAGTTCTGGAATCTGAGAGGAGCCACAAATTTCCTATCCACCCAGCGTTCCCCCACGTCTCCCGATAAAAATGATACCTCACTTGTGTGGGTAGGCCTAGCGCCCGCGACAGGAAAGGCCCCAAAGCGCAACGTGGACACAGCCAAATTTTTGAAGGAAAACAGAGGTGTTTTTTGCAAAGTGCCTACCTGTAGAGTTTGGCCTGTAGCTCAGCCGCTACCTAGGGAAACCTACCAAACCTGTGCATTTATGAAAACTAGAGACCTAGGGGAATCCAAGATGGGGTGACTTGTGTGGCTCGGACCAGGTTCTGTTACCCAGAATCCTTTGCAAACCTCAAAATTTGGCTAAAAAAACACATGTTCCTCACATTTCTGTGGCAGAAAGTTCTGGAATCTGAGAGGAGCCACAAATTTCCTTCCACCCAGCGTTCCCCCACGTCTCCCGATAAAAATGATACCTCACTTGTGTGGGTAGGCCTAGCGCCCGCGACAGGAAACGCCCCAAAGCGCAACGTGGACACAGCCAAATTTTTGAAGGAAAACAGAGGTGTTTTTTTGCCAAGTGCCTACCTGTAGATTTTGGCCTGTAGCTCAGCCGCCACCTAGGGAAACCTACCAAACCTGTGCATTTATGAAAACTAGAGACCTAGGGGAATCCAAGATGGGGTGACTTGTGTGGCTCGGACCAGGTTCTGTTACCCAGAATCCTTTGCAAACCTCAAAATTTGGTTAAAAAAACACATGTTCCTCACATTTCTGTGGCAGAAAGTTCTGGAATCTGAGAGGAGCCACAAATTTCCTTCCACCCAGCGTTCCCCCACGTCTCCCAATAAAAATGATACCTCACTTGTGTGGGTAGGCCTAGCGCCCGCGACAGGAAACGCCCCAAAGCGCAACGTGGACACAGCCAAATTTTTGAAGGAAAACAGAGGTGTTTTTTGCAAAGTGCCTACCTGTAGAGTTTGGCCTGTAGCTCAGCCGCCACCTAGGGAAACCTACCAAACCTGTGCATTTCTGAAAACTAGAGACCTAGGGGAATCCAAGATGGGGTGACTTGTGTGGCTCGGACCAGGTTCTGTTACCCAGAATCCTTTGCAAACCTCAAAATTTGGCTAAAAAAACACATGTTCCTCACATTTCTGTGGCAGAAAGTTCTGGAATCTGAGAGGAGCCACAAATTTCCTTTCAACCAGCGTTCCCCCACGTCTCCCGATAAAAATGATACCTCACTTGTGTGGGTAGGCCTAGCGCCCGCAACAGGAAACACCCCAAAGCGCAACGTGGACACAGCCAAATTTTTGAAGGAAAACAGAGGTGTTTTTTGCAAAGTGCCTACCTGTAGATTTTGGCCTGTAGCTCAGCCGCCACCTAGGGAAACCTACCAAACCTGTGCATTTCTGAAAACTAGAGACCTAGGGGAATCCAAGATGGGGTGACTTGTGTGGCTCGGACCAGGTTCTGTTACCCAGAATCCTTTGCAAACCTCAAAATTTGGCTAAAAACATGTTCCTCATATTTCTGTGGCAGAAAGTTCTGGAATCTGAGAAGAGCCACAAATTTCCTTCCACCCAGCGTTCCCCCACGTCTCCCGATAAAAATGATACCTCACTTGTGTGGGTAGGCCTACCGCCCGCGACAGGAAACGCCCCAAAGCGCAACGTGGACACAGCCAAATTTTTGAAGGAAAACAGAGGTGTTTTTTGCAAAGTGCCTACCTGTAGATTTTGGCCTGTAGCTCATCCGCCACCTAAGGAAACCTACCAAACCTGTGCATTTCTGAAAACTAGAGACCTAGGGGAATCCAAGATGGGGTGACTTGTGTGGCTCGGACCAGGTTCTGTTACCCAGAATCCATTGCAAACCTCAAAATTAGGCTAAAAAAACACATGTTCCTCACATTTCTGTGGCAGAAAGTTCTGGAATCTGAGAGGAGCCACAAATTTCCTTCCACCCAGCGTTCCCCCATGTCTCCCGATAAAAATGATACCTCACTTGTGTGGGTAGGCCTAGCGCCGGCGACAGGAAACGCCCCAAAGCGCAACGTGGACACAGCCAAATTTTTGAAGGAAAACAGAGGTGTTTTTTGCAAAGTGCCTACCTGTAGAGTTTGGCCTGTAGCTCAGCCGCTACCTAGGGAAACCTACCAAACCTGTGCATTTATGAAAACTAGAGACCTAGGGGAATCCAAGATGGGGTGACTTGTGTGGCTCGGACCAGGTTCTGTTACCCAGAATCCTTTGCAAACCTCAAAATTTGGCTAAAAAAACACATGTTCCTCACATTTCTGTGGCAGAAAGTTCTGGAATCTGAGAGGAGCCACAAATTTCCTGCCACCCAGCGTTCCCCCACGTCTCCCGATAAAAATGATACCTCACTTGTGTGGGTAGGCCTAGCGCCCGCGACAGGAAACGCCCCAAAGCGCAACGTGGACACAGCCAAATTTTTGAAGGAAAACAGAGGTGTTTTTTTGCCAAGTGCCTACCTGTAGATTTTGGCCTGTAGCTCAGCCGCCACCTAGGGAAACCTACCAAACCTGTGCATTTCTGAAAACTAGAGACCTAGGGGAATCCAAGATGGGGTTACTTGTGTGGCTCGGACCAGGTTCTGTTACCCAGAATCCATTGCAAACCTCCAAATTTGGCTAAAAAAACACATGTTCCTCACATTTCTGTGGCAGAAAGTTCTGGAATCTGAGAGGAGCCACAAATTTCCTTCCACCCAGCGTTCCCCCACGTCTCACAATAAAAATGATACCTCACTTGTGTGGGTAGGCCTAGCGCCCGCGACAGGAAACGCCCCAAAGCGCAACGTGGACACAGCCAAATTTTTGAAGGAAAACAGAGGTGTTTTTTGCAAAGTGCCTACCTGTAGAGTTTGGCCTGTAGCTCAGCCGCCACCTAGGGAAACCTACCAAACCTGTGCATTTCTGAAAACTAGAGACCTAGGGGAATCCAAGATGGGGTGACTTGTGTTGCTCGGACCAGGTTCTGTTACCCAGAATCCTTTGCAAACCTCAAAATTTGGCTAAAAAAACACATGTTCCTCACATTTCTGTGGCAGAAAGTTCTGGAATCTGAGAGGAGCCACAAATTTCCTTCCACCCAGCGTTCCCCCACGTCTCCCGATAAAAATTATACCTCACTTGTGTGGGTAGTCCTAGCGCCCGCGACAGGAAACGCCCCAAAGCGCAACATGGACACAGCCAAATTTTTGAAGGAAAACAGAGGTGTTTTTTGCAATGTGCCTACCTGTAGATTTTGGCCTGTAGCTCAGCCGCCACCTAGGGAAACCTACCAAACCTGTGCATTTCTGAAAACTTGAGACCTAGGGGAATCCAAGATGGGGTGACTTGAGTGGCTCGGACCAGGTTCTGTTACCCAGAATCCTTTGCAAACCTCAAAATTTGGCTAAAAAAACACATGTTCCTCACATTTCTGTGGCAGAAAGTTCTGGAATCTGAGAGGAGCCACAAATTTCCTTCCACCCAGCGTTCCCCCACGTCTCCCGATAAAAATGATACCTCACTTGTGTGGGTAGGCCTAGCGCCCGCGACAGGAAACGCCCCAAAGCGCAACGTGGACACAGATACATTTTTGAAGGAAAACAGAGGTGTTTTTTGCAAAGTGCCTACCTGTAGATTTTGGCCTGTAGCTCAGCCGCCACCTAGGGAAACCTACCAAACCTATGCATTTCTGAAAACTAGAGACCTAGGGGAATCCAAGATGGGGTGACTTGTGTGGCTCGGACCAGGTTCTGTTACCCAGAATCCTTTGCAAACCTCAAAATTTGGCTAAAAAAACACATAATCCTCACATTTCTGTGGCAGAAAGTTCTGGAATCTGAGAGGAGCCACAAATTTCCTTCCACCCAGCGTTCCCCCACGTCTCCCGATAAAAATAATACCTCACTTGTGTGGGTAGTCCTAGCGCCCGCAACAGGAAACGCCCCAAAGCGCAACGTGGACACAGCCAAATTTTTGAAGGAAAACAGAGGTGTTTTTTGCAAAGTGCCTACCTGTAGATTTTGGCCTGTAGCTCAGCCGCCACCTAGGGAAACCTACCAAACCTATGCATTTCTGAAAACTAGAGACCTAGGGGAATCCAAGATGGGGTGACTTGTGTGGCTCGGACCATGTTCTGTTACCCAGAATCCTTTGCAAACCTCAAAATTTGGCTAAAAAAACACATGTTCCTCACATTTCTGTGGCAGAAAGTTCTGGAATGTGAGAAGAGCCACAAATTTCCTTCCACCCAGCATTCCCCCACGTCTCCCGATAAAAATGATACCTCACTTGTGTGGGTAGGCCTAGCGCCCGCGACAGGAAACGCCCCAAAGCGCAACGTGGACACAGCCAAATTTTTGAAGGAAAACAGGTGTTTTTTGCAAAGTGCCTACCTGTAGATTTTGGCCTGTAGCTCAGCCGCCACCTAGGGAAACCTACCAAACCTGTGCATTTCTGAAAACTAGAGACCTAGGGGAATCCAAGATGGGGTGACTTGTGTGGCTCGGACCAGGTTCTGTTACCCAGAATCCTTTGCAAACCTCAAAATTTGGCTAAAAAAACACATGTTCCTCATATTTCTGTGGCAGAAAGTTCTGGAATCTGAGAGGAGCCACAAATTTCCTTCCACCCAGCGTTCCCCCACGTCTCCCGATAAAAATGATACCTCACTTGTGTGGGTAGTCCTAGCGCCCGCGACAGGAAACGCCCCAAAGCGCAACATGGACACAGCCAAATTTTTGAAGGAAAACAGAGGTGTTTTTTGCAATGTGCCTACCTGTAGATTTTGGCCTGTAGCTCAGCCGCCACCTAGGGAAACCTACCAAACCTGTGCATTTCTGAAAACTTGAGACCTAGGGGAATCCAAGATGGGGTGACTTGTGTGGCTCGGACCAGGTTCTGTTACCCAGAATCCTTTGCAAACCTCAAAATTTGGCTAAAAAAACACATGTTCCTCACATTTCTGTGGCAGAAAGTTCTGGAATCTGAGAGGAGCCACAAATTTCCTTCCACCCAGCGTTCCCCCACGTCTCCCGATAAAAATTATACCTCACTTGTGTGGGTAGGCCTAGCGCCCGCGACAGGAAACGCCCCAAAGCGCAACGTGGACACAGCCACATTTTTGAAGGAAAACAGAGGTGTTTTTTGCAAAGTGCCTACCTGTAGATTTTGGCCTGTAGCTCAGCCGCCACCTAGGGAAACCTACCAAACCTATGCATT
Source organism: Pleurodeles waltl (assembly GCF_031143425.1). NCBI lineage: Eukaryota > Metazoa > Chordata > Amphibia > Caudata > Salamandridae > Pleurodeles > Pleurodeles waltl. The sequence continues at coordinate 859,013,759 of NC_090440.1, forward strand.
TCTGAAAACTAGAGACCTAGGGGAATCCAAGATGGGGTGGCTTGTGTGGCTCGGACCAGGTTATGTTACCAAGAATCCTTTGCAAACCTCAAAATTTGGCTAAAAAAACACATGTTCCTCACATTTCTGTGGCAGAAAGATCTGGAATCTGAGAAGAGCCACAAATTTCCTTCCACCCAGCGTTCCCCCACGTCTCCCGATAAAAATGATACCGCACTTGTGTGGGTAGGCCTAGCGCCCACGACAGGAAACGCCCCAAAGCGCAACGTGGACACAGCCAAATTTTTGAAGGAAAACAGAGGTGTTTTTTGCAAAGTGCCTACCTGTAGATTTTGGCCTGTAGCTCAGCCGCCACCTAGGGAAACCTACCAAACCTATGCATTTCTGAAAACTAGAGACCTAGGGGAATCCAAGATGGGGTGACTTGTGTGGCTCGGACCATGTTCTGTTACCCAGAATCCTTTGCAAACCTCAAAATTTGGCTAAAAAAACACATGTTCCTCACATTTCTGTGGCAGAAAGTTCTGGAATGTGAGAAGAGCCACAAATTTCCTTCCACCCAGCATTCCCCCACGTCTCCCAATAAAAATGATACCTCACTTGTGTGGGTAGGCCTAGCGCCCGCGACAGGAAACGCCCCAAAGCGCAACGTGGACACAGCCAAATTTTTGAAGGAAAACAGGTGTTTTTTGCAAAGTGCCTACCTGTAGATTTTGGCCTGTAGCTCAGCCGCCACCTAGGGAAACCTACCAAACCTGTGCATTTCTAAAAACTAGAGACCTAGGGGAATCCAAGATGGGGTGACTTGTGTGGCTCGGACCAGGTTCTGTTACCCAGAATCCTTTGCAAACCTCAAAATTTGGCTAAAAAAACACATGTTCCTCATATTTCTGTGGCAGAAAGTTCTGGAATCTGAGAGGAGCCACAAATTTCCTTCCACCCAGCGTTCCCCCACGTCTCCCGATAAAAATGATACCTCACTTGTGTGGGTAGTCCTAGCGCCCGCGACAGGAAACGCCCCAAAGCGCAACATGGACACAGCCAAATTTTTGAAGGAAAACAGAGGTGTTTTTTGCAATGTGCCTACCTGTAGATTTTGGCCTGTAGCTCAGCCGCCACCTAGGGAAACCTACCAAACCTGTGCATTTCTGAAAACTTGAGACCTAGGGGAATCCAAGATGGGGTGACTTGTGTGGCTCGGACCAGGTTCTGTTACCCAGAATCCTTTGCAAACCTCAAAATTTGGCTAAAAAAACACATGTTCCTCACATTTCTGTGGCAGAAAGTTCTGGAATCTGAGAGGAGCCACAAATTTCCTTCCACCCAGCGTTCCCCCACGTCTCCCGATAAAAATGATACCTCACTTGTGTGGGTAGGCCTAGCGCCCGCGACAGGAAACGCCCCAAAGCGCAACGTGGACACAGCCAAATTTTTGAAGGAAAACAGAGGTGTTTTTTGCAAAGTGCCTACCTGTAGATTTTGGCCTGTAGCTCAGCCGCCACCTAGGGAAACCTACCAAACCTATGCATTTCTGAAAACTAGAGACCTAGGGGAATCCAAGATGGGGTGACTTGTGTGGCTCGGACCAGGTTATGTTACCAAGAATCCTTTGCAAACCTCAAAATTTGGCTAAAAAAACACATGTTCCTCACATTTCTGTGGCAGAAAGTTCTGGAATCTGAGAAGAGCCACAAATTTCCTTCCACCCAGCGTTCCCCCACGTCTCCCGATAAAAATGATACCGCACTTGTGTGGGTAGGCCTAGCGCCCACGACAGGAAACGCCCCAAAGCGCAACGTGGACACAGCCAAATTTTTGAAGGAAAACAGAGGTGTTTTTGCAAAGTGCCTACCTGTAGATTTTGGCCTGTAGCTCAGCCGCCACCTAGGGAAACCTACCAAACCTGTGCATTTCTGAAAACTAGAGACCTAGGGGAATCCAAGATGGGGTGACTTGTGTGGCTCGGACCAGGTTCTGTTACCCAGAATCCTTTGCAAACCTCAAAATTTGGCTAAAAACATGTTCCTCATATTTCTGTGGCAGAAAGTTCTGGAATCTGAGAAGAGCCACAAATTTCCTTCCACCCAGCGTTCCCCCACGTCTCCCGATAAAAATGATACCTCACTTGTGTGGGTAGGCCTACCGCCCGCGACAGGAAACGCCCCAAAGCGCAACGTGGACACAGCCAAATTTTTGAAGGAAAACAGAGGTGTTTTTTGCAAAGTGCCTACCTGTAGATTTTGGCCTGTAGCTCATCCGCCACCTAAGGAAACCTACCAAACCTGTGCATTTCTGAAAACTAGAGACCTAGGGGAATCCAAGATGGGGTGACTTGTGTGGCTCGGACCAGGTTCTGTTACCCAGAATCCATTGCAAACCTCAAAATTTGGATAAAAAAACACATGTTCCTCACATTTCTGTGGCAGAAAGTTCTGGAATCTGAAAGGAGCCACAAATTTCCTTCCACCCAGCGTTCCCCCACGTCTCCCGATAAAAATGATACCTCACTTGTGTGGGTAGGCCTAGCGCCCGCGACAGGAAACGCCCCAAAGCGCAACGTGGACACAGCCAAATTTTTGAAGGAAAACAGAGGTGTTTTTTGCAAAGTGCCTACCTGTAGATTTTGGCCTGTAGCTCAGCCGCCACCTAGGGAAACCTACCAAACCTGTGCATTTCTGAAAACTAGAGACCTAGGGGAATCCAAGATGGGGTGACTTGTGTGGCTCGGACCAGGTTCTGTTACCCAGAATCCTTTGCAAACCTCAAAATTTGGCAAAAAAAACAAATGTTCCTCACATTTCTGTGGCAGAAAGTTCTGGAATCTGAGAGGAGCCACAAATTTCCTTCCACCCAGCGTTCCCCCATGTCTCCCGATAAAAATGATACCTCACTTGTGTGGGTAGGCCTAGCGCCGGCGACAGGAAACGCCCCAAAGCGCAACGTGGACACAGCCACATTTTTGAAGGAAAACAGAGGTGTTTTTTGCAAAGTGCCTACCTGTAGATTTTGGCCTGTAGCTCAGCCGCCACCTAGGGAAACCTACCAAACCTATGCATTTCTGAAAACTAGAGACCTAGGGGAATCCAAGATGGGGTGACTTGTGTGGCTCGGACCAGGTTCTGTTACCCAGAATCCTTTGCAAACCTCAAAATTTGGCTAAAAAAACACATGTTTCTCACATTTCTGTGGCAGAAAGTTCTGGAATGTGAGAAGAGCCACAAATTTCCTTCCACCCAGCATTCCCCCACGTCTCCCGATAAAAATGATACCTCACTTGTGTGGGTAGGCCTAGCGCCCGCGACAGGAAACGCCCCAAAGCGCAACGTGGACACAGCCAAATTTTTGAAGGAAAACAGAGGTGTTTTTTGCAAAGTGCCTACCTGTAGATTTTGGCCTGTAGCTCAGCCGCCACCTAGGGAAACCTACCAAACCTGTGCATTTCTGAAAACTAGAGACCTAGGGGAATCCAAGATGGGGTGACTTGTGTTGCTCGGACCAGGTTCTGTTACCCAGAATCCTTTGCAAACCTCAAAATTTGGCTAAAAAAACACATGTTCCTGACATTTCTGTGGCAGAAAGTTCTGGAATCTGAGAGGAGCCACAAATTTCCTTCCACCCAGCGTTCCCCCACGTCTCCCGATAAAAATAATACCTCACTTGTGTGGGTAGTCCTAGCGCCCGCAACAGGAAACGCCCCAAAGCGCAACGTGGACACAGCCAAATTTTTGAAGGAAAACAGAGGTGTTTTTTGCAAAGTGCCTACCTGTAGATTTTGGCCTGTAGCTCAGCCGCCACCTAGGGAAACCTACCAAACCTATGCATTTCTGAAAACTAGAGACCTAGGGGAATCCAAGATGGGGTGACTTGTGTGGCTCGGACCATGTTCTGTTACCCAGAATCCTTTGCAAACCTCAAAATTTGGCTAAAAAAACACATGTTCCTCACATTTCAGTGGCAGACAGTTCTGGAATGTGAGAAGAGCCACAAATTTCCTTCCACCCAGCATTCCCCCACGTCTCCCGATAAAAATGATACCTCACTTGTGTGGGTAGGCCTAGCGCCCGCGACAGGAAACGCCCCAAAGCGCAACGTGGACACAGCCAAATTTTTTAAGGAAAACAGGTGTTTTTTGCAAAGTGCCTACCTGTAGATTTTGGCCTGTAGCTCAGCCGCCACCTAGGGAAACCTACCAAACCTGTGCATTTCTGAAAACTAGAGACCTAGGGGAATCCAAGATGGGGTGACTTGTGTGGCTCGGACCAGGTTCTGTTACCCAGAATCCTTTGCAAACCTCAAAATTTGGCTAAAAAAACACATGTTCCTCATATTTCTGTGGCAGAAAGTTCTGGAATCTGAGAGGAGCCACAAATTTCCTTCCACCCAGCGTTCCCCCACGTCTCCCGATAAAAATGATACCTCACTTGTGTGGGTAGTCCTAGCGCCCGCGACAGGAAACGCCCCAAAGCGCAACATGGACACAGCCAAATTTTTGAAGGAAAACAGAGGTGTTTTTTGCAATGTGTCTACCTGTAGATTTTGGCCTGTAGCTCAGCCGCCACCTAGGGAAACCTACCAAACCTGTGCATTTCTGAAAACTTGAGACCTAGGGGAATCCAAGATGGGGTGACTTGTGTGGCTCGGACCAGGTTGTGTTACCCAGAATCCTTTGCAAACCTCAAAATTTGGCTAAAAAAACACATGTTCCTCACATTTCTGTGGCAGAAAGTTCTGGAATCTGAGAGGAGCCACAAATTTCCTTCCACCCAGCGTTCCCCCACGTCTCCCGATAAAAATTATACCTCACTTGTGTGGGTAGGCCTAGCGCCCTCGACAGGAAACGCCCCAAAGCGCAACGTGGACACAGCCAAATTTTTGAAGGAAAACAGAGGTGTTTTTTGCAAAGTGCCTACCTGTAGATTTTGGCCTGTAGCTCAGCCGCCACCTAGTGAAACCTACCAAACCTATGCATTTCTGAAAACTAGAGACCTAGGGGAATCCAAGATGGGGTGACTTGTGTGGCTCGGACCAGGTTATGTTACCAAGAATCCTTTGCAAACCTCAAATTTTGGCTAAAAAAACACATGTTCCTCACATTTCTGTGGCAGAAAGTTCTGGAATCTGAGAAGAGCCACAAATTTCCTTCCACCCAGCGTTCCCCCACGTCTCCCGATAAAAATGATACCGCACTTGTGTGGGTAGGCCTAGCGCCCACGACAGGAAACGCCCCAAAGCGCAACGTGGACACAGCCAAATTTTTGAAGGAAAACAGAGGTGTTTTTTGCAAAGTGCCTACCTGTAGATTTTGGCCTGTAGCTCAGCCGCCACCTAGGGAAACCTACCAAACCTGTGCATTTCTGAAAACTAGAGACCTAGGGGAATCCAAGATGGGGGGACTTGTGTGGCTCGGACCAGGTTCTGTTACCCAGAATCCTTTGCAAACCTCAAAATTTGGCTAAAAAAACACATGTTCCTCACATTTCTGTGGCAGAAAGTTCTGGAATCTGAGGGGAGCCACAAATTGCCTTCCACCCAGCGTTCCCCCACGTCTCCCGATAAAAATGATACCTCACTTGTGTGGGTAGGCCTAGCGCCCGCGACAGGAAACGCCCCAAAGCGCAACGTGGACACAGCCAAATTTTTTAAGGAAAACAGAGGTGTTTTTTGCAAAGTGCCTACCTGTAGATTTTGGCCTGTAGCTCAGCCGCCACCTAGGGAAACCTACCAAACCTGCGCATTTCTGAAAACTAGAGACCTAGGGGAATCCAAGATGGGGTGACTTGTGTGGCTCGGACCAGGTTCTGTTACCCAGAATCCTTTGCAAACCTCAAAATTTGGCTAAAAAAACACATGTTCCTCACATTTCTGTGGCAGAAAGTTCTCGAATCTGAGAGGAGCCACAAATTTCCTTTCACCCAGCGTTCCCCCACGTCTCCCGATAAAAATGATACCTCACTTGTGTGGGTAGGCCTAGCGCCCGCAACAGGAAACGCCCCAAAGCGCAATATGGACACAGCCAAATTTTTGAAGGAAAACAGAGGTGTTTTTTGCAAAGTGCTTACCTGTAGATTTTGGCCTGTAGCTCAGCCGCCACCTAGGGAAACCTACCAAACCTATGCATTTCTGAAAACTAGAGACCTAGGGGAATCCAAGATGGGGTGACTTGTGTGGCTCGGACCAGGTTCTGTTACCCAGAATCCTTTGCAAACCTCAAAATTTGGCTAAAAAAACACATGTTCCTCACATTTCTGTGGCAGAAAGTTCTGGAATCTGAGAAGAGCCACAAATTTCCTTCCACCCAGCGTTCCCCCACGTCTCCCGATAAAAATGATACCGCACTTGTGTGGGTAGGCCTAGCGCCCGCGACAGGAAACGCCCCAAAGCGCAACGTGGGCACAGCCAAATTTTTGAAGGAAAACAGAGGTGTTTTTTGCAAAGTGCCTACCTGTAGATTTTGGCCTGTAGCTCAGCCGCCACCTAGGGAAACCTACCAAACCTGTGCATTTCTGAAAACTAGAGACCTAGGGGAATCCAAGATGGGGGGACTTGTGAGGCTCGGACCAGGTTCTGTTACCCAGAATCCTTTGCAAACCTCAAAATTTGGCTAAAAAAACACATGTTCCTCACATTTCTGTGGCAGAAAGTTCTGGAATCTGAGGGGAGCCACAAATTTCCTTCCACCCAGCGTTCCCCCACGTCTCCCGATAAAAATGATACCTCACTTGTGTGGGTAGGCCTAGCGCCCGCGACAGGAAACGCCCCAAAGCGCAACGTGGACACAGCCACATTTTTGAAGGAAAACAGAGGTGTTTTTTGCAAAGTGCCTACCTGTAGATTTTGGCCTGTAGCTCAGCCGCCACCTAGGGAAACCTACCAAACCTGCGCATTTCTGAAAACTAGAGACCTAGGGGAATCCAAGATGGGGTGACTTGTGTGGCTCGGACCAGGTTCTGTTACCCAGAATCCTTTGCAAACCTCAAAATTTGGCTAAAAAACACATGTTCCTCACATTTCTGTGGCAGAAAGTTCTGGAATCTGAGAGGAGCCACAAATTTCCTTCCACCCAGCGTTCCCCCACGTCTCCCGATAAAAATGATACCTCACTTGTGTGGGTAGGCCTAGCGCCCACAACAGGAAACGCCCCAAAGCGCAACATGGACACAGCCAAATTTTTGAATGAAAACAGAGGTGTTTTTTGCAAAGTGCCTACCTGTAGAGTTTGGCCTGTAGCTCAGCCGCCACCTAGGGAAACCTACCAAACCTGTGCATTTCTGAAAACTAGAGACCTAGGGGAATCCAAGATGGGGTGACTTGTGTGGCTCGGACCAGGTTCTGTTACCCAGAATCCTTTGCAAACCTCAAAATTTGGCTAAAAAAACACATGTTCCTCACATTTCTGTGGCAGAAAGTTCTCGAATCTGAGAGGAGCCACAAATTTCCTTTCACCCAGCGTTCCCCCACGTCTCCCGATAAAAATGATACCTCACTTGTGTGGGTAGGCCTAGCGCCCGCAACAGGAAACGCCCCAAAGCGCAATATGGACACAGCCAAATTTTTGAAGGAAAACAGAGGTGTTTTTTGCAAAGTGCTTACCTGTAGATTTTGGCCTGTAGCTCAGCCGCCACCTAGGGAAACCTACCAAACCTGTGCATTTCTGAAAACTAGAGACCTAGGGGAATCCAAGATGGGGTGACTTGTGTGGCTCGGACCAGGTTCTGTTACCCAGAATCCTTTGCAAACCTCAGAATTTGGCTAAAAAATCACATGTTACTCACATTTCTGTGGCAGAAAGTTCTGGAATCTGAGATGAGCCACAAATTTCCTTCCACCCAGCGTTCCCCCATGTCTCCCGATAAAAATGATACCTCACTTGTGTGGGTAGGCCTAGCGCCGGCGACAGGAAACACCCCAAAGCGCAACATGGACACAGCCAAATTTTTGAAGGAAAACAGAGGTGTTTTTTGCAAAGTGCCTACCTGTAGATTTTGGCCTGTAGCTCAGCCGCCACCTAGGGAAACCTACCAAACCTATGCATTTCTGAAAACTAGAGACCTAGGGGAATCCAAGATGGGGTGACTTGTGTGGCTCGGACCAGGTTCTGTTACCCAGAATCCTTTGCAAACCTCAGAATTTGGCTAAAAAATCACATGTTACTCACATTTCTGTGGCAGAAAGTTCTGGAATCTGAGATGAGCCACAAATTTCCTTCCACCCAGCGTTCCCCCACGTCCCCCGATAAAAATGATTCCGCACTTGTGTGGGTAGGCCTAGCGCCCGCGACAGGAAACGCCCCAAAGCGCAACGTGGACACAGCCAAATTTTTGAAGGAAAACAGAGGTGTTTTTTGCAAAGTGCCTACCTGTAGATTTTGGCCTGTAGCTCAGCCGCCACCTAGGGAAACCTACCAAACCTGTGCATTTCTGAAAACTAGAGACCTAGGGGAATCCAAGATGGGGGGAATTGTGTGGCTCGGACCAGGTTCTGTTACCCAGAATCCTTTGCAAACCTCAAAATTTGGCTAAAAAAACACATGTTCCTCACATTTCTGTGGCAGAAAGTTCTGGAATCTGAGGGGAGCCACAAATTTCCTTCCACCCAGCGTTCCCCCACGTCTCCCGATAAAAATGATACCTCACTTGTGTGGGTAGGCCTAGCGCCCGCGACAGGAAACGCCCCAAAGCGCAACGTGGACACAGCCACATTTTTGAAGGAAAACAGAGGTGTTTTTTGCAAAGTGCCTACCTGTAGATTTTGGCCTGTAGCTCAGCCGCCACCTAGGGAAACCTACCAAACCTGCGCATTTCTGAAAACTAGAGACCTAGGGGAATCCAAGATGGGGTGACTTGTGTGGCTCGGACCAGGTTCTGTTACCCAGAATCCTTTGCAAACCTCAAAATTTGGCTAAAAAACACATGTTCCTCACATTTCTGTGGCAGAAAGTTCTGGAATCTGAGAGGAGCCACAAATTTCCTTCCACCCAGCGTTCCCCCACGTCTCCCGATAAAAATGATACCTCACTTGTGTGGGTAGGCCTAGCGCCCACAACAGGAAACGCCCCAAAGCGCAACATGGACACAGCCAAATTTTTGAATGAAAACAGAGGTGTTTTTTGCAAAGTGCCTACCTGTAGAGTTTGGCCTGTAGCTCAGCCGCCACCTAGGGAAACCTACCAAACCTGTGCATTTCTGAAAACTAGAGACCTAGGGGAATCCAAGATGGGGTGACTTGTGTGGCTCGGACCAGGTTCTGTTACCCAGAATCCTTTGCAAACCTCAAAATTTGGCTAAAAAAACACATGTTCCTCACATTTCTGTGGCAGAAAGTTCTCGAATCTGAGAGGAGCCACAAATTTCCTTTCACCCAGCGTTCCCCCACGTCTCCCGATAAAAATGATACCTCACTTGTGTGGGTAGGCCTAGCGCCCGCAACAGGAAACGCCCCAAAGCGCAATATGGACACAGCCAAATTTTTGAAGGAAAACAGAGGTGTTTTTTGCAAAGTGCTTACCTGTAGATTTTGGCCTGTAGCTCAGCCGCCACCTAGGGAAACCTACCAAACCTGTGCATTTCTGAAAACTAGAGACCTAGGGGAATTCAAAATGGGGTGACTTGTGTGGCTCGGACCAGGTTCTGTTACCCAGAATCCTTTGCAAACCTCAGAATTTGGCTAAAAAATCACATGTTACTCACATTTCTGTGGCAGAAAGTTCTGGAATCTGAGATGAGCCACAAATTTCCTTCCACCCAGCGTTCCCCCACGTCTCCCGATAAAAATGATACCTCACTTGTGTGGGTAGGCCTAGCGCCCGCGACAGGAAACGCCCCAAAGCGCAACGTGGACACAGCCAAATTTTTGAAGGAAAACAGAGGTGTTTTTTGCAAAGTGCCTACCTGTAGATTTTGGCCTGTAGCTCAGCCACCACCTAGAGAAACCTACCAAACCTGTGCATTTCTGAAAACTAGAGACCTAGGGGAATCCAAGATGGGGTGACTTGTGTGGCTCGGACCAGGTTCTGTTACCCAGAATCCTTTGCAAACCTCAAAATTTGGCTAAAAAAACACATGTTCCTCACATTTCTGTGGCAGAAAGTTCTGGAATCTGAGAAGAGCCACAAATTTCCTTCCACCCAGCGTTCCCCCATGTCTCCCGATAAAAATGATACCTCACTTGTGTGGGTAGGCCTAGCGCCGGCGACAGGAAACGCCCCAAAGCGCAACGTGGACACAGCCAAATTTTTGAAGGAAAACAGAGGTGTTTTTTGCAAAGTGCCTACCTGTAGATTTTGGCCTGTAGCTCAGCCGCCACCTAGGGAAACCTACCAAACCTATGCATTTCTGAAAACTAGAGACCTAGGGGAATCCAAGATGGGGTGACTTGTGTGGCTCGGACCAGGTTCTGTTACCCAGAATCCTTTGCAAACCTCAGAATTTGGCTAAAAAATCACATGTTACTCACATTTCTGTGGCAGAAAGTTCTGGAATCTGAGATGAGCCACAAATTTCCTTCCACCCAGCGTTTCCCCACGTCTCCCGATAAAAATGATACCGCACTTGTGTGGGTAGGCCTAGCGCCCGCGACAGGAAACGCCCCAAAGCGCAACGTGGGCACAGCCAAATTTTTGAAGGAAAACAGAGGTGTTTTTTGCAAAGTGCCTACCTGTAGATTTTGGCCTGTAGCTCAGCCGCCACCTAGGGAAACCTACCAAACCTGTGCATTTCTGAAAACTAGAGACCTAGGGGAATCCAAGATGGGGGGACTTGTGTGGCTCGGACCAGGTTCTGTTACCCAGAATCCTTTGCAAACCTCAAAATTTGGCTAAAAAAACACATGTTCCTCACATTTCTGTGGCAGAAAGTTCTGGAATCTGAGGGGAGCCACAAATTTCCTTCCACCCAGCGTTCCCCCACGTCTCCCGATAAAAATGATACCTCACTTGTGTGGGTAGGCCTAGCGCCCGCGACAGGAAACGCCCCAAAGCGCAACGTGGACACAGCCACATTTTTGAAGGAAAACAGAGGTGTTTTTTGCAAAGTGCCTACCTGTAGAGTTTGGCCTGTAGCTCAGCCGCCACCTAGGGAAACCTACCAAACCTGCGCATTTCTGAAAACTAGAGACCTAGGGGAATCCAAGATGGGGTGACTTGTGTGGCTCGGACCAGGTTCTGTTACCCAGAATCCTTTGCAAACCTCAAAATTTGGCTAAAAAACACATGTTCCTCACATTTCTGTGGCAGAAAGTTCTGGAATCTGAGAGGAGCCACAAATTTCCTTCCACCCAGCGTTCCCCCACGTCTCCCGATAAAAATGATACCTCACTTGTGTGGGTAGGCCTAGCGCCCGCAACAGGAAACGCCCCAAAGCGCAACATGGACACAGCCAAATTTTTGAATGAAAACAGAGGTGTTTTTTGTAAAGTGCCTACCTGTAGAGTTTGGCCTGTAGCTCAGCCGCCACCTAGGGAAACCTACCAAACCTGTGCATTTCTGAAAACTAGAGACCTAGGGGAATCCAAGATGGGGTGACTTGTGTGGCTCGGACCAGGTTCTGTTACCCAGAATCCTTTGCAAACCTCAAAATTTGGCTAAAAAAACACATGTTCCTCACATTTCTGTGGCAGAAAGTTCTCGAATCTGAGAGGAGCCACAAATTTCCTTTCACCCAGCGTTCCCCCACGTCTCCCGATAAAAATGATACCTCACTTGTGTGGGTAGGCCTAGCGCCCGCAACAGGAAACGCCCCAAAGCGCAATATGGACACAGCCAAATTTTTGAAGGAAAACAGAGGTGTTTTTTGCAAAGTGCTTACCTGTAGATTTTGGCCTGTAGCTCAGCCGCCACCTAGGGAAACCTACCAAACCTGTGCATTTCTGAAAACTAGAGACCTAGGGGAATCCAAGATGGGGTGACTTGTGTGGCTCGGACCAGGTTCTGTTACCCAGAATCCTTTGCAAACCTCAGAATTTGGCTAAAAAATCACATGTTACTCACATTTCTGTGGCAGAAAGTTCTGGAATCTGAGATGAGCCACAAATTTCCTTCCACCCAGCGTTCCCCCACGTCTCCCGATAAAAATGATACCTCACTTGTGTGGGTAGGCCTAGCGCCCGCGACAGGAAACGCCCCAAAGCGCAACGTGGACACAGCCAAATTTTTGAAGGAAAACAGAGGTGTTTTTTGCAAAGTGCCTACCTGTAGATTTTGGCCTGTAGCTCAGCCACCACCTAGAGAAACCTACCAAACCTGTGCATTTCTGAAAACTAGAGACCTAGGGGAATCCAAGATGGGGTGACTTGTGTGGCTCGGACCAGGTTCTGTTACCCAGAATCCTTTGCCAACCTCAAAATTTGGCTAAAAAAAACACATGTTCCTCACATTTCTGTGGCAGAAAGTTCTGGAATCTGAGAAGAGCCACAAATTTCCTTCCACCCAGCGTTCCCCCTTGTCTCCCGATAAAAATTATACCTCACTTGTGTGGGTAGGCCTAGCGCCCGCGACAGGAAACGCCCCAAAGCGCAACGTGGACACAGCCAAATTTTTGAAGGAAAACAGGTGTTTTTTGCAAAGTGCCTACCTGTAGATTTTGGCCTGTAGCTCAGCCGCCACCTAGGGAAACCTACCAAACCTGTGCATTTCTGAAAACTAGAGACCTAGGGGAATCCAAGATGGGGTGACTTGTGTGGCTCGGACCAGGTTCTGTTACCCAGAATCCTTTGCAAACCTCAAAATTTGGCTAAAAAAACACATGTTCCTCACATTTCTGTGGCAGAAAGTTCTGGAATCTGAGAGGAGCCACAAATTTCCTTCCACCCAGCGTTCCCCCACGTCTCCCGATAAAAATGATACCTCACTTGTGTGGGTAGTCCTAGCGCCCGCGACAGGAAACGCCCCAAAGCGCAACATGGACACAGCCAAATTTTTGAAGGAAAACAGAGGTGTTTTTTGCAATGTGCCTACCTGTAGATTTTGGCCTGTAGCTCAGCCGCCACCTAGGGAAACCTACCAAACCTGTGCATTTCTGAAAACTTGAGACCTAGGGGAATCCAAGATGGGGTGACTTGTGTGGCTCGGACCAGGTTCTGTTACCCAGAATCCTTTGCAAACCTCAAAATTTGGCTAAAAAAACACATGTTCCTCACATTTCTGTGGCAGAAAGTTCTGGAATCTGAGAGGAGCCACAAATTTCCTTCCACCCAGCGTTCCCCCACGTCTCCCGATAAAAATTATACCTCACTTGTGTGGGTAGGCCTAGCGCCCGCGACAGGAAACGCCCCAAAGCGCAACGTGGACACAGCCAAATTTTTGAAGGAAAACAGAGGTGTTTTTTGCAAAGTGCCTACCTGTAGATTTTGGCCTGTAGCTCAGCCGCCACTTAGGGAAACCTACCAAACCTATGCATTTCTGAAAACTAGAGACCTAGGGGAATCCAAGATGGGGTGACTTGTGTGGCTCGGACCAGGTTCTGTTACCCAGAATCCTTTGCAAACCTCAAAATTTGGCTAAAAAAACACATGTTCCTCACATTTCTGTGGCAGAAAGTTCTGGAATCTGAGAAGAGCCACAAATTTCCTTCCACCCAGCGTTCCCCCACGTCTCCCGATAAAAATGATACCGCACTTGTGTGGGTAGGCCTAGCGCCCGCGACAGGAAACGCCCCAAAGCGCAACGTGGACACAGCCACATTTTTGAAGGAAAACAGAGGTGTTTTTTGCAAAGTGCCTACCTGTAGATTTTGGCCTGTAGCTCAGCCGCCACCTAGGGAATCCTACCAAACCTGTGCATTTCTGAAAACTAGAGACCTAGGGGAATCCAAGATGGGGGGACTTGTGTGGCTCGGACCAGGTTCTGTTACCCAGAATCCTTTGCAAACCTCAAAATTTGGCTAAAAAAACACATGTTCCTTACATTTCTGTGGCAGAAAGTTCTGGAATCTGAGGGGAGCCACAAATTTCCTTCCACCCAGCGTTCCCCCACGTCTCCCGATAAAAATGATACCTCACTTGTGTGGGTAGGCCTAGCGCCCGCGACAGGAAACGCCCCAAAGCGCAACATGGACACAGCCAAATTTTTGAAGGAAAACAGAGGTGTTTTTTGCAAAGTGCCTACCTGTAGATTTGGGCCTGTAGCTCAGCCGCCACCTAGGGAAACCTACCAAACCTGCACATTTCTGAAAACTAGAGACCTAGGGGAATCCAAGATGGGGTGACTTGTGTGGCTCGGACCAGGTTCTGTTACCCAGAATCCTTTGCAAACCTCAACATTTGGCTAAAAAAACACATGTTCCTCACATTTCTGTGGCAGAAAGTTCTGGAATCTGAGAGGAGCCACAAATTTCCTTCCACCCAGCGTTCCCCCACGTCTCCCGATAAAAATTATACCTCACTTGTGTGGGTAGGCCTAGCGCCCGCGACAGGAAACGCCCCAAAGCGCAACGTGGACACAGCCAAATTTTTGAAGGAAAACAGAGGTGTTTTTTGCAAAGTGCCTACCTGTAGATTTTGGCCTGTAGCTCAGCCGCCACCTAGGGAAACCTACCAAACCTGTGCATTTCTGAAAACTAGAGACCTAGGGGAATCCAAGATGGGGTGACTTGTGTGGCTCGGACCAGGTTCTGTTACCCAGAATCCTTTGCAAACCTCAAAATTTGGCTAAAAAAACACATGTTCCTCACATTTCTGTGGCAGAAAGTTCTGGAATCTGAGAGGAGCCACAAATTTCCTTCCACCCAGCGTTCCCCCACGTCTCCCGATAAAAATGATACCTCACTTGTGTGGGTAGTCCTAGCGCCCGCGACAGGAAACGCCCCAAAGCGCAACATGGACACAGCCAAATTTTTGAAGGAAAACAGAGGTGTTTTTTGCAATGTGCCTACCTGTAGATTTTGGCCTGTAGCTCAGCCGCCACCTAGGGAAACCTACCAAACCTGTGCATTTCTGAAAACTTGAGACCTAGGGGAATCCAAGATGGGGTGACTTGTGTGGCTCGGACCAGGTTCTGTTACCCAGAATCCTTTGCAAACCTCAAAATTTGGCTAAAAAAACACATGTTCCTCACATTTCTGTGGCAGAAAGTTCTGGAATCTGAGAGGAGCCACAAATTTCCTTCCACCCAGCGTTCCCCCACGTCTCCCGATAAAAATTATACCTCACTTGTGTGGGTAGGCCTAGCGCCCGCGACAGGAAACGCCCCAAAGCGCAACGTGGACACAGCCAAATTTTTGAAGGAAAACAGAGGTGTTTTTTGCAAAGTGCCTACCTGTAGATTTTGGCCTGTAGCTCAGCCGCCACTTAGGGAAACCTACCAAACCTATGCATTTCTGAAAACTAGAGACCTAGGGGAATCCAAGATGGGGTGACTTGTGTGGCTCGGACCAGGTTCTGTTACCCAGAATCCTTTGCAAACCTCAAAATTTGGCTAAAAAAACACATGTTCCTCACATTTCTGTGGCAGAAAGTTCTGGAATCTGAGAAGAGCCACAAATTTCCTTCCACCCAGCGTTCCCCCACGTCTCCCGATAAAAATGATACCGCACTTGTGTGGGTAGGCCTAGCGCCCGCGACAGGAAACGCCCCAAAGCGCAACGTGGACACAGCCACATTTTTGAAGGAAAACAGAGGTGTTTTTTGCAAAGTGCCTACCTGTAGATTTTGGCCTGTAGCTCAGCCGCCACCTAGGGAATCCTACCAAACCTGTGCATTTCTGAAAACTAGAGACCTAGGGGAATCCAAGATGGGGGGACTTGTGTGGCTCGGACCAGGTTCTGTTACCCAGAATCCTTTGCAAACCTCAAAATTTGGCTAAAAAAACACATGTTCCTTACATTTCTGTGGCAGAAAGTTCTGGAATCTGAGGGGAGCCACAAATTTCCTTCCACCCAGCGTTCCCCCACGTCTCCCGATAAAAATGATACCTCACTTGTGTGGGTAGGCCTAGCGCCCGCGACAGGAAACGCCCCAAAGCGCAACATGGACACAGCCAAATTTTTGAAGGAAAACAGAGGTGTTTTTTGCAAAGTGCCTACCTGTAGATTTGGGCCTGTAGCTCAGCCGCCACCTAGGGAAACCTACCAAACCTGCGCATTTCTGAAAACTAGAGACCTAGGGGAATCCAAGATGGGGTGACTTGTGTGGCTCGGACCAGGTTCTGTTACCCAGAATCCTTTGCAAACCTCAACATTTGGCTAAAAAAACACATGTTCCTCACATTTCTGTGGCAGAAAGTTCTGGAATCTGAGAGGAGCCACAAATTTCCTTCCACCCAGCGTTCCCCCACGTCTCCCGATAAAAATTATACCTCACTTGTGTGGGTAGGCCTAGCGCCCGCGACAGGAAACGCCCCAAAGCGCAACGTGGACACAGCCAAATTTTTGAAGGAAAACAGAGGTGTTTTTTGCAAAGTGCCTACCTGTAGATTTTGGCCTGTAGCTCAGCCGCCACCTAGGGAAACCTACCAAACCTATGCATTTCTGAAAACTAGAGACCTAGGGGAATCCAAGATGAGGTGACTTGTGTGGCTCGGACCAGGTTATGTTACCAAGAATCCTTTGCAAACCTCAAAATTTGGCTAAAAAAACACATGTTCCTCACATTTCTGTGGCAGAAAGTTCTGGAATCTGAGAAGAGCCACAAATTTCCTTCCACCCAGCGTTCCCCCACGTCTCCCGATAAAAATGATACCGCATTTGTGTGGGTAGGCCTAGCGCCCGCGACAGGAAACGCCCCAAAGCGCAACGTGGACACAGCCAAATTTTTGAAGGAAAACAGAGGTGTTTTTTGCAAAGTGCCTACCTGTAGATTTTGGCCTGTAGCTCAGCCGCCACCTAGGGAAACCTACCAAACCTGTGCATTTCTGAAAACTAGAGACCTAGGGGAATCCAAGATGGGGGGACTTGTGTGGCTCGGACCAGGTTCTGTTACCCAGAATCCTTTGCAAACCTCAAAATTTGGCTAAAAAAACACATGTTCCTCACATTTCTGTGGCAGAAAGTTCTGGAATCTGAGGGGAGCCACAAATTTCCTTCCACCCAGCATTCCCCCACGTCTCCCGATAAAAATGATACCTCACTTGTGTGGGTAGGCCTAGCGCCCGCGACAGGAAACGCCCCAAAGCGCAACGTGGACACAGCCAAATTTTTGAAGGAAAACAGAGGTGTTTTTTGCAAAGTGCCTACCTGTAGATTTTGGCCTGTAGCTCAGCCGCCACCTAGGGAAACCTACCAAACCTGCGCATTTCTGAAAACTAGAGACCTAGGGGAATCCAAGATGGGGTGACTTGTGTGGCTCGGACCAGGTTCTGTTACCCAGAATCCTTTGCAAACCTCAAAATTTGGCTAAAAAAACACATGTTCCTCACATTTCTGTGGCAGAAAGTTCTCGAATCTGAGAGGAGCCACAAATTTCCTTTCACCCAGCGTTCCCCCACGTCTCCCGATAAAAATGATACCTCACTTGTGTGGGTAGGCCTAGCGCCCGCAACAGGAAACGCCCCAAAGGGCAAAATGGACACAGCCAAATTTTTGAAGGAAAACAGAGGTGTTTTTTGCAAAGTGCTTACCTGTAGATTTTGGCCTGTAGCTCAGCCGCCACCCAGGGAAACCTAAAAAACCTATGCATTTCTGAAAACTAGAGACCTAGGGGAATCCAAGATGGGGTGACTTGTGTGGCTCGGACCAGGTTCTGTTACCCAGAATCCTTTGCAAACCTCAAAATTTGGCTAAAAAAACACATGTTCCTCACATTTCTGTGGCAGAAAGTTCTCGAATCTGAGAAGAGCCACAAATTTCCTTTCACCCAGCGTTCCCCCACGTCTCCCGATAAAAATGATACCTCACTTGTGTGGGTAGGCCTAGCGCCCGCAACAGGAAACGCCCCAAAGCGCAATATGGACACAGCCAAATTTTTGAAGGAAAACAGAGGTGTTTTTTGCAAAGTGCCTACCTGTAGATTTTGGCCTGTAGCTCAGCCGCCACCTAGGGAAACCTACCAAACCTGTGCACTTCTGAAAACTAGAGACCTAGGGGAATCCAAGATGGGGTGACTTGTGTGGCTCGGACCAGGTTCTGTTACCCAGAATCCTTTGCAAACCTCAAAATTTGGCTAAAAAAACACATGTTCCTCACATTTCTGTGGCAGAAAGTTCTGGAATCTGAGAAGAGCCACAAATTTCCTTCCACCCAGCGTTCCCCCACGTCTCCCGATAAAAATTATACCGCACTTGTGTGGGTAGGCCTAGCGCCCGCGACAGGAAACACCCCAAAGCGCAACGTGGACACAGCCAAATTTTTGAAGGAAAACAGAGGTGTTTTTTGCAAAGTGCCTACCTGTAGATTTTGGCCTGTAGCTCAGCCGCCACCTAGGGAAACCTACCAAACCTGCGCATTTCTGAAAACTAGAGACCTAGGGGAATCCAAGATGGGGTGACTTGTGTGGCTCGGACCAGGTTCTGTTACCCAGAATCCTTTGCAAACCTCAAAATTTGGCTAAAAAACACATGTTCCTCACATTTCTGTGGCAGAAAGTTCTGGAATCTGAGAGGAGCCACAAATTTCCTTCCACCCAGCGTTCCCCCACGTCTCCCGATAAAAATGATACCTCACTTGTGTGGGTAGGCCTAGCGCCCGCAACAGGAAACGCCCCAAAGCGCAACATGGACACAGCCAAATTTTTGAATGAAAACAGAGGTGTTTTTTGCAAAGTGCCTACCTGTAGAGTTTGGCCTGTAGCTCAGCCGCCACCTAGGGAAACCTACCAAACCTGTGCATTTCTGAAAACTAGAGACCTAGGGGAATCCAAGATGGGGTGACTTGTGTGGCTCGGACCAGGTTCTGTTACCCAGAATCCTTTGCAAACCTCAAAATTTGGCTAAAAAAACACATGTTCCTCACATTTCTGTGGCAGAAAGTTCTCGAATCTGAGAGGAGCCACAAATTTCCTTTCACCCAGCGTTCCCCCACGTCTCCCGATAAAAATGATACCTCACTTGTGTGGGTAGGCCTAGCGCCCGCAACAGGAAACGCCCCAAAGCGCAATATGGACACAGCCAAATTTTTGAAGGAAAACAGAGGTGTTTTTTGCAAAGTGCTTACCTGTAGATTTTGGCCTGTAGCTCAGCCGCCACCTAGGGAAACCTACCAAACCTGTGCATTTCTGAAAACTAGAGACCTAGGGGAATCCAAGATGGGGTGACTTGTGTGGCTCGGACCAGGTTCTGTTACCCAGAATCCTTTGCAAACCTCAAAATTTGGCTAAAAAAACACATGTTCCTCACATTTCTGTGGCAGAAAGTTCTCGAATCTGAGAAGAGCCACAAATTTCCTTTCACCCAGCGTTCCCCCACGTCTCCCGATAAAAATGATACCTCACTTGTGTGGGTAGGCCTAGCGCCCGCAACAGGAAACGCCCCAAAGCGCAACGTGGACACAGCCAAATTTTTGAAGGAAAACAGAGGTGTTTTTTGCAAAGTGCCTACCTGTAGATTTTGGCCTGTAGCTCAGCCACCACCTAGAGAAACCTACCAAACCTGTGCATTTCTGAAAACTAGAGACCTAGGGGAATCCAAGATGGGGTGACTTGTGTGGCTCGGACCAGGTTCTGTTACCCAGAATCCTTTGCAAACCTCAAAATTTGGCTAAAAAAACACATGTTCCTCACATTTCTGTGGCAGAAAGTTCTGGAATCTGAGAAGAGCCACAAATTTCCTTCCACCCAGCGTTCCCCCTTGTCTCCCGATAAAAATTATACCTCACTTGTGTGGGTAGGCCTAGCGCCCGCGACAGGAAACGCCCCAAAGCGCAACGTGGACACAGCCAAATTTTTGAAGGAAAACAGGTGTTTTTTGCAAAGTGCCTACCTGTAGATTTTGGCCTGTAGCTCAGCCGCCACCTAGGGAAACCTACCAAACCTGTGCATTTCTGAAAACTAGAGACCTAGGGGAATCCAAGATGGGGTGACTTGTGTGGCTCGGACCAGGTTCTGTTACCCAGAATCCTTTGCAAACCTCAAAATTTGGCTAAAAAAACACATGTTCCTCACATTTCTGTGGCAGAAAGTTCTGGAATCTGAGAGGAGCCACAAATTTCCTTCCACCCAGCGTTCCCCCACGTCTCCCGATAAAAATGATACCTCACTTGTGTGGGTAGTCCTAGTGCCCGCGACAGGAAACGCCCCAAAGCGCAACATGGACACAGCCAAATTTTTGAAGGAAAACAGAGGTGTTTTTTGCAATGTGCCTACCTGTAGATTTTGGCCTGTAGCTCAGCCGCCACCTAGGGAAACCTACCAAACCTGTGCATTTCTGAAAACTTGAGACCTAGGGGAATCCAAGATGGGGTGACTTGTGTGGCTCGGACCAGGTTCTGTTACCCAGAATCCTTTGCAAACCTCAAAATTTGGCTAAAAAAACACATGTTCCTCACATTTCTGTGGCAGAAAGTTCTGGAATCTGAGAGGAGCCACAAATTTCCTTCCACCCAGCGTTCCCCCACGTCTCCCGATAAAAATTATACCTCACTTGTGTGGGTAGGCCTAGCGCCCGCGACAGGAAACGCCCCAAAGCGCAACGTGGACACAGCCAAATTTTTGAAGGAAAACAGAGGTGTTTTTTGCAAAGTGCCTACCTGTAGATTTTGGCCTGTAGCTCAGCCGCCACTTAGGGAAACCTACCAAACCTATGCATTTCTGAAAACTAGAGACCTAGGGGAATCCAAGATGGGGTGACTTGTGTGGCTCGGACCAGGTTCTGTTACCCAGAATCCTTTGCAAACCTCAAAATTTGGCTAAAAAAACACATGTTCCTCACATTTCTGTGGCAGAAAGTTCTGGAATCTGAGAAGAGCCACAAATTTCCTTTCACCCAGCGTTCCCCCACGTCTCCCGATAAAAATGATACCGCACTTGTGTGGGTAGGCCTAGCGCCCGCGACAGGAAACGCCCCAAAGCGCAACGTGGACACAGCCACATTTTTGAAGGAAAACAGAGGTGTTTTTTGCAAAGTGCCTACCTGTAGATTTTGGCCTGTAGCTCAGCCGCCACCTAGGGAATCCTACCAAACCTGTGCATTTCTGAAAACTAGAGTCCTAGGGGAATCCAAGATGGGGGGACTTGTGTGGCTCGGACCAGGTTCTGTTACCCAGAATCCTTTGCAAACCTCAAAATTTGGCTAAAAAAACACATGTTCCTTACATTTCTGTGGCAGAAAGTTCTGGAATCTGAGGGGAGCCACAAATTTCCTTCCACCCAGCGTTCCCCCACGTCTCCCGATAAAAATGATACCTCACTTGTGTGGGTAGGCCTAGCGCCCGCGACAGGAAACGCCCCAAAGCGCAACATGGACACAGCCAAATTTTTGAAGGAAAACAGAGGTGTTTTTTGCAAAGTGCCTACCTGTAGATTTGGGCCTGTAGCTCAGCCGCCACCTAGGGAAACCTACCAAACCTGCGCATTTCTGAAAACTAGAGACCTAGGGGAATCCAAGATGGGGTGACTTGTGTGGCTCGGACCAGGTTCTGTTACCCAGAATCCTTTGCAAACCTCAACATTTGGCTAAAAAAACACATGTTCCTCACATTTCTGTGGCAGAAAGTTCTGGAATCTGAGAGGAGCCACAAATTTCCTTCCACCCAGCGTTCCCCCACGTCTCCCGATAAAAATTATACCTCACTTGTGTGGGTAGGCCTAGCGCCCGCGACAGGAAACGCCCCAAAGCGCAACGTGGACACAGCCAAATTTTTGAAGGAAAACAGAGGTGTTTTTTGCAATGTGCCTACCTGTAGATTTTGGCCTGTAGCTCAGCCGCCACCTAGGGAAACCTACCAAACCTATGCATTTCTGAAAACTAGAGACCTAGGGGAATCCAAGATGAGGTGACTTGTGTGGCTCGGACCAGGTTATGTTACCAAGAATCCTTTGCAAACCTCAAAATTTGGCTAAAAAAACACATGTTCCTCACATTTCTGTGGCAGAAAGTTCTGGAATCTGAGAAGAGCCACAAATTTCCTTCCACCCAGCGTTCCCCCACGTCTCCCGATAAAAATGATACCGCATTTGTGTGGGTAGTCCTAGCGCCCGCGACAGGAAACGCCCCAAAGCGCAACGTGGACACAGCCAAATTTTTGAAGGAAAACAGAGGTGTTTTTTGCAAAGTGCCTACCTGTAGATTTTGGCCTGTAGCTCAGCCGCCACCTAGGGAAACCTACCAAACCTGTGCATTTCTGAAAACTAGAGACCTAGGGGAATCCAAGATGGGGGGACTTGTGTGGCTCGGACCAGGTTCTGTTACCCAGAATCCTTTGCAAACCTCAAAATTTGGCTAAAAAAACACATGTTCCTCACATTTCTGTGGCAGAAAGTTCTGGAATCTGAGGGGAGCCACAAATTTCCTTCCACCCAGCATTCCCCCACGTCTCCCGATAAAAATGATACCTCACTTGTGTGGGTAGGCCTAGCGCCCGCGACAGGAAACGCCCCAAAGCGCAACGTGGACACAGCCAAATTTTTGAAGGAAAACAGAGGTGTTTTTTGCAAAGTGCCTACCTGTAGATTTTGGCCTGTAGCTCAGCCGCCACCTAGGGAAACCTACCAAACCTGCGCATTTCTGAAAACTAGAGACCTAGGGGAATCCAAGATGGAGTGACTTGTGTGGCTCGGACCAGGTTCTGTTACCCAGAATCCTTTGCAAACCTCAAAATTTGGCTAAAAAAACACATGTTCCTCACATTTCTGTGGCAGAAAGTTCTCGAATCTGAGAGGAGCCACAAATTTCCTTTCACCCAGCGTTCCCCCACGTCTCCCGATAAAAATGATACCTCACTTGTGTGGGTAGGCCTAGCGCCCGCAACAGGAAACGCCCCAAAGGGCAAAATGGACACAGCCAAATTTTTGAAGGAAAACAGAGGTGTTTTTTGCAAAGTGCTTACCTGTAGATTTTGGCCTGTAGCTCAGCCGCCACCCAGGGAAACCTAAAAAACCTATGCATTTCTGAAAACTAGAGACCTAGGGGAATCCAAGATGGGGTGACTTGTGTGGCTCGGACCAGGTTCTGTTACCCAGAATCCTTTGCAAACCTCAAAATTTGGCTAAAAAAACACATGTTCCTCACATTTCTGTGGCAGAAAGTTCTCGAATCTGAGAAGAGCCACAAATTTCCTTTCACCCAGCGTTCCCCCACGTCTCCCGATAAAAATGATACCTCACTTGTGTGGGTAGGCCTAGCGCCCGCAACAGGAAACGCCCCAAAGCGCAATATGGACACAGCCAAATTTTTGAAGGAAAACAGAGGTGTTTTTTGCAAAGTGCCTACCTGTAGATTTTGGCCTGTAGCTCAGCCGCCACCTAGGGAAACCTACCAAACCTGTGCATTTCTGAAAACTAGAGACCTAGGGGAATCCAAGATGGGGTGACTTGTGTGGCTCGGACCAGGTTCTGTTACCCAGAATCCTTTGCAAACCTCAAAATTTGGCTAAAAAAACACATGTTCCTCACATTTCTGTGGCAGAAAGTTCTGGAATCTGAGAAGAGCCACAAATTTCCTTCCACCCAGCGTTCCCCCACGTCTCCCGATAAAAATTATACCGCACTTGTGTGGGTAGGCCTAGCGCCCGCGACAGGAAACACCCCAAAGCGCAACGTGGACACAGCCAAATTTTTGAAGGAAAACAGAGGTGTTTTTTGCAAAGTGCCTACCTGTAGATTTTGGCCTGTAGCTCAGCCGCCACCTAGGGAAACCTACCAAACCTGCGCATTTCTGAAAACTAGAGACCTAGGGGAATCCAAGATGGGGTGACTTGTGTGGCTCGGACCAGGTTCTGTTACCCAGAATCCTTTGCAAACCTCAAAATTTGGCTAAAAAACACATGTTCCTCACATTTCTGTGGCAGAAAGTTCTGGAATCTGAGAGGAGCCACAAATTTCCTTCCACCCAGCGTTCCCCCACGTCTCCCGATAAAAATGATACCTCACTTGTGTGGGTAGGCCTAGCGCCCGCAACAGGAAACGCCCCAAAGCGCAACATGGACACAGCCAAATTTTTGAATGAAAACAGAGGTGTTTTTTGCAAAGTGCCTACCTGTAGAGTTTGGCCTGTAGCTCAGCCGCCACCTAGGGAAACCTACCAAACCTGTGCATTTCTGAAAACTAGAGACCTAGGGGAATCCAAGATGGGGTGACTTGTGTGGCTCGGACCAGGTTCTGTTACCCAGAATCCTTTGCAAACCTCAAAATTTGGCTAAAAAAACACATGTTCCTCACATTTCTGTGGCAGAAAGTTCTCGAATCTGAGAGGAGCCACAAATTTCCTTTCACCCAGCGTTCCCCCACGTCTCCCGATAAAAATGATACCTCACTTGTGTGGGTAGGCCTAGCGCCCGCAACAGGAAACGCCCCAAAGCGCAATATGGACACAGCCAAATTTTTGAAGGAAAACAGAGGTGTTTTTTGCAAAGTGCTTACCTGTAGATTTTGGCCTGTAGCTCAGCCGCCACCTAGGGAAACCTACCAAACCTGTGCATTTCTGAAAACTAGAGACCTAGGGGAATCCAAGATGGGGTGACTTGTGTGGCTCGGACCAGGTTCTGTTACCCAGAATCCTTTGCAAACCTCAAAATTTGGCTAAAAAAACACATGTTCCTCACATTTCTGTGGCAGAAAGTTCTCGAATCTGAGAAGAGCCACAAATTTCCTTTCACCCAGCGTTCCCCCACGTCTCCCGATAAAAATGATACCTCACTTGTGTGGGTAGGCCTAGCGCCCGCAACAGGAAACGCCCCAAAGCGCAATATGGACACAGCCAAATTTTTGAAGGAAAACAGAGGTGTTTTTTGCAAAGTGCCTACCTGTAGATTTTGGCCTGTAGCTCAGCCGCCACCTAGGGAAACCTACCAAACCTGTGCATTTCTGAAAACTAGAGACCTAGGGGAATCCAAGATGGGGTGACTTGTGTGGCTCGGACCAGGTTCTGTTACCCAGAATCCTTTGCAAACCTCAAAATTTGGCTAAAAAAACACATGTTCCTCACATTTCTGTGGCAGAAAGTTCTGGAATCTGAGAAGAGCCACAAATTTCCTTCCACCCAGCGTTCCCCCACGTCTCCCGATAAAAATTATACCGCACTTGTGTGGGTAGGCCTAGCGCCCGCGACAGGAAACACCCCAAAGCGCAACGTGGACACAGCCAAATTTTTGAAGGAAAACAGAGGTGTTTTTTGCAAAGTGCCTACCTGTAGATTTTGGCCTGTAGCTCAGCTGCCACCTAGGGAAACCTACCAAACCTGCGCATTTCTGAAAACTAGAGACCTAGGGGAATCCAAGATGGGGTGACTTGTGTGGCTCGGACCAGGTTCTGTTACCCAGAATCCTTTGCAAACCTCAAAATTTGGCTAAAAAACACATGTTCCTCACATTTCTGTGGCAGAAAGTTCTGGAATCTGAGAGGAGCCACAAATTTCCTTCCACCCAGCGTTCCCCCACGTCTCCCGATAAAAATGATACCTCACTTGTGTGGGTAGGCCTAGCGCCCGCAACAGGAAACGCCCCAAAGCGCAACATGGACACAGCCAAATTTTTGAATGAAAACAGAGGTGTTTTTTGCAAAGTGCCTACCTGTAGAGTTTGGCCTGTAGCTCAGCCGCCACCTAGGGAAACCTACCAAACCTGTGCATTTCTGAAAACTAGAGACCTAGGGGAATCCAAGATGGGGTGACTTGTGTGGCTCGGACCAGGTTCTGTTACCCAGAATCCTTTGCAAACCTCAAAATTTGGCTAAAAAAACACATGTTCCTCACATTTCTGTGGCAGAAAGTTCTCGAATCTTAGAGGAGCCACAAATTTCCTTTCACCCAGCGTTCCCCCACGTCTCCCGATAAAAATGATACCTCACTTGTGTGGGTAGGCCTAGCGCCCGCAACAGGAAACGCCCCAAAGCGCAATATGGACACAGCCAAATTTTTGAAGGAAAACAGAGGTGTTTTTTGCAAAGTGCTTACCTGTAGATTTTGGCCTGTAGCTCAGCCGCCACCTAGGGAAACCTACCAAACCTGTGCATTTCTGAAAACTAGAGACCTAGGGGAATCCAAGATGGGGTGACTTGTGTGGCTCGGACCAGGTTCTGTTACCCAGAATCCTTTGCAAACCTCAAAATTCGGCTAAAAAAACACATGTTCCTCACATTTCTGTGGCAGAAAGTTCTGGAATCTGAGAGGAGCCACAAATTTCCTTCCACCCAGCGTTCCCCCACGTCTCCCGATAAAAATTATACCTCACTTGTGTGGGTAGGCCTAGCGCCCGCGACAGGAAACGCCCCAAAGCGCAACATGGACACAGCCAAATTTTTGAAGGAAAACAGAGGTGTTTTTTGCAATGTGCCTACCTGTAGATTTTGGCCTGTAGCTCAGCCGCCACCTAGGGAAACCTACCAAACCTGTGCATTTCTGAAAACTTGAGACCTAGGGGAATCCAAGATGGGGTGACTTGTGTGGCTCGGACCAGGTTCTGTTACCCAGAATCCTTTGCAAACCTCAAAATTTGGCTAAAAAAACACATGTTCCTCACATTTCTGTGGCAGAAAGTTCTGGAATCTGAGAGGAGCCACAAATTTCCTTCCACCCAGCGTTCCCCCACGTCTCCCGATAAAAATTATACCTCACTTGTGTGGGTAGGCCTAGCGCCCGCGACAGGAAACGCCCCAAAGCGCAACGTGGACACAGCCAAATTTTTGAAGGAAAACAGAGGTGTTTTTTGCAAAGTGCTTACCTGTAGATTTTGGCCTGTAGCTCAGCCGCCACCTAGGGAAACCTACCAAACCTATGCATTTCTGAAAACTAGAGACCTAGGGGAATCCAAGATGGGGTGACTTGTGTGGCTCGGACCAGGTTCTGTTACCCAGAATCCTTTGCAAACCTCAAAATTTGGCTAAAAAAACACATGTTCCTCACATTTCTGTGGCAGAAAGTTCTGGAATCTGAGAAGAGCCACAAATTTCCTTCCACCCAGCGTTCCCCCACGTCTCCCGATAAAAATGATACCGCACTTGTGTGGGTAGGCCTAGCGCCCGCAACAGGAAACGCCCCAAAGCGCAACGTGGGCACAGCCACATTTTTGGAAGGAAAACAGAGGTGTTTTTTGCAAAGTGCCTACCTGTAGAGTTTGGCCTGTAGCTCAGCCGCCACCTAGGGAAACCTACCAAACCTGTGCATTTCTGAAAACTAGAGACCTAGGGGAATCCAAGATGGGGTGACTTGTGTGGCTCGGACCAGGTTCTGTTACCCAGAATCCTTTGCAAACCTCAAAATTTGGCTAAAAAAACACATGTTCCTCACATTTCTGTGGCAGAAAGTTCTCGAATCTGAGAGGAGCCACAAATTTCCTTTCACCCAGCGTTCCCCCACGTCTCCCGATAAAAATGATACCTCACTTGTGTGGGTAGGCCTAGCGCCCGCAACAGGAAACGCCCCAAAGCGCAATATGGACACAGCCAAATTTTTGAAGGAAAACAGAGGTGTTTTTTGCAAAGTGCTTACCTGTAGATTTTGGCCTGTAGCTCAGCCGCCACCTAGGGAAACCTACCAAACCTGTGCATTTCTGAAAACTAGAGACCTAGGGGAATCCAAGATGGGGTGACTTGTGTGGCTCGGACCAGGTTCTGTTACCCAGAATCCTTTGCAAACCTCAAAATTCGGCTAAAAAAACACATGTTCCTCACATTTCTGTGGCAGAAAGTTCTGGAATCTGAGAGGAGCCACAAATTTCCTTCCACCCAGCGTTTCCCCACGTCTCCCGATAAAAATTATACCTCACTTGTGTGGGTAGGCCTAGCGCCCGCGACAGGAAACGCCCCAAAGCGCAACATGGACACAGCCAAATTTTTGAAGGAAAACAGAGGTGTTTTTTGCAATGTGCCTACCTGTAGATTTTGGCCTGTAGCTCAGCCGCCACCTAGGGAAACCTACCAAACCTGTGCATTTCTGAAAACTTGAGACCTAGGGGAATCCAAGATGGGGTGACTTGTGTGGCTCGGACCAGGTTCTGTTACCCAGAATCCTTTGCAAACCTCAAAATTTGGCTAAAAAAACACATGTTCCTCACATTTCTGTTGCAGAAAGTTCTGGAATCTGAGAGGAGCCACAAATTTCCTTCCACCCAGCGTTCCCCCACGTCTCCCGATAAAAATTATACCTCACTTGTGTGGGTAGGCCTAGCGCCCGCGACAGGAAACGCCCCAAAGCGCAACGTGGACACAGCCAAATTTTTGAAGGAAAACAGAGGTGTTTTTTGCAAAGTGCTTACCTGTAGATTTTGGCCTGTAGCTCAGCCGCCACCTAGGGAAACCTACCAAACCTATGCATTTCTGAAAACTAGAGACCTAGGGGAATCCAAGATGGGGTGACTTGTGTGGCTCGGACCAGGTTCTGTTACCCAGAATCCTTTGCAAACCTCAAAATTTGGCTAAAAAAACACATGTTCCTCACATTTCTGTGGCAGAAAGTTCTGGAATCTGAGAAGAGCCACAAATTTCCTTCCACCCAGCGTTCCCCCACGTCTCCCGATAAAAATGATACCGCACTTGTGTGGGTAGGCCTAGCGCCCGCGACAGGAAACGCCCCAAAGCGCAACGTGGGCACAGCCAAATTTTTGAAGGAAAACAGAGGTGTTTTTTGCAAAGTGCCTACCTGTAGATTTTGGCCTGTAGCTCAGCCGCCACCTAGGGAAACCTACCAAACCTGTGCATTTCTGAAAACTAGAGACCTAGGGGAATCCAAGATGGGGTGACTTGTGTGGCTCGGACCAGGTTCTGTTACCCAGAATCCTTTGCAAACCTCAAAATTTGGCTAAAAAAACACATGTTCCTCACATTTCTGTGGCAGAAAGTTCTCGAATCTGAGAGGAGCCACAAATTTCCTTTCACCCAGCGTTCCCCCACGTCTCCCGATAAAAATGATACCTCACTTGTGTGGGTAGGCCTAGCGCCCGCAACAGGAAACGCCCCAAAGCGCAATATGGACACAGCCAAATTTTTGAAGGAAAACAGAGGTGTTTTTTGCAAAGTGCTTACCTGTAGATTTTGGCCTGTAGCTCAGCCGCCACCTAGGGAAACCTACCAAACCTGTGCATTTCTGAAAACTAGAGACCTAGGGGAATCCAAGATGGGGTGACTTGTGTGGCTCGGACCAGGTTCTGTTACCCAGAATCCTTTGCAAACGTCAAAATTCGGCTAAAAAAACACATGTTCCTCACATTTCTGTGGCAGAAAGTTCTGGAATCTGAGAGGAGCCACAAATTTCCTTCCACCCAGCGTTTCCCCACGTCTCCCGATAAAAATTATACCTCACTTGTGTGGGTAGGCCTAGCGCCCGCGACAGGAAACGCCCCAAAGCGCAACATGGACACAGCCAAATTTTTGAAGGAAAACAGAGGTGTTTTTTGCAATGTGCCTACCTGTAGATTTTGGCCTGTAGCTCAGCCGCCACCTAGGGAAACCTACCAAACCTGTGCATTTCTGAAAACTTGAGACCTAGGGGAATCCAAGATGGGGTGACTTGTGTGGCTCGGACCAGGTTCTGTTACCCAGAATCCTTTGCAAACCTCAAAATTTGGCTAAAAAAACACATGTTCCTCACATTTCTGTTGCAGAAAGTTCTGGAATCTGAGAGGAGCCACAAATTTCCTTCCACCCAGCGTTCCCCCACGTCTCCCGATAAAAATTATACCTCACTTGTGTGGGTAGGCCTAGCGCCCGCGACAGGAAACGCCCCAAAGCGCAACGTGGACACAGCCAAATTTTTGAAGGAAAACAGAGGTGTTTTTTGCAAAGTGCTTACCTGTAGATTTTGGCCTGTAGCTCAGCCGCCACCTAGGGAAACCTACCAAACCTATGCATTTCTGAAAACTAGAGACCTAGGGGAATCCAAGATGGGGTGACTTGTGTGGCTCGGACCAGGTTCTGTTACCCAGAATCCTTTGCAAACCTCAAAATTTGGCAAAAAAAACACATGTTCCTCACATTTCTGTGGCAGAAAGTTCTGGAATCTGAGAAGAGCCACAAATTTCCTTCCACCCAGCGTTCCCCCACGTCTCCCGATAAAAATGATACCGCACTTGTGTGGGTAGGCCTAGCGCCCGCGACAGGAAACGCCCCAAAGCGCAACGTGGGCACAGCCAAATTTTTGAAGGAAAACAGAGGTGTTTTTTGCAAAGTGCCTACCTGTAGATTTTGGCCTGTAGCTCAGCCGCCACCTAGGGAAACCTACCAAACCTGTGCATTTCTGAAAACTAGAGACCTAGGGGAATCCAAGATGGGGGGACTTGTGTGGCTCGGACCAGGTTCTGTTACCCAGAATCCTTTGCAAACCTCAAAATTTGGCTAAAAAAACACATGTTCTTCACATTTCTGTGGCAGAAAGTTCTGGAATCTGAGGGGAGCCACAAATTTCCTTCCACCCAGCGTTCCCCCACGTCTCCCGATAAAAATGATACCTCACTTGTGTGGGTAGGCCTAGCGCCCGCGACAGGAAACGCCCCAAAGCGCAACGTGGACACAGCCACATTTTTGAAGGAAAACAGAGGTGTTTTTTGCAAAGTGCCTACCTGTAGATTTTGGCCTGTAGCTCAGCCGCCACCTAGGGAAACCTACCAAACCTGCGCATTTCTGAAAACTAGAGACCTAGGGGAATCCAAGATGGGGTGACTTGTGTGGCTCGGACCAGGTTCTGTTACCCAGAATCCTTTGCAAACCTCAAAATTTGGCTAAAAAACACATGTTCCTCACATTTCTGTGGCAGAAAGTTCTGGAATCTGAGAGGAGCCACAAATTTCCTTCCACCCAGCGTTCCCCCACGTCTCCCGATAAAAATGGTACCTCACTTGTGTGGGTAGGCCTAGCGCCCGCAACAGGAAACGCCCCAAAGCGCAACATGGACACAGCCAAATTTTTGAATGAAAACAGAGGTGTTTTTTGCAAAGTGCCTACCTGTAAAGTTTGGCCTGTAGCTCAGCCGCCACCTAGGGAAACCTACCAAACCTGTGCATTTCTGAAAACTAGAGACCTAGGGGAATCCAAGATGGGGTGACTTGTGTGGCTCGGACCAGGTTCTGTTACCCAGAATCCTTTGCAAACCTCAAAATTTGGCTAAAAAAACACATGTTCCTCACATTTCTGTGGCAGAAAGTTCTCGAATCTGAGAGGAGCCACAAATTTCCTTTCACCCAGCGTTCCCCCACGTCTCCCGATAAAAATGATACCTCACTTGTGTGGGTAGGCCTAGCGCCCGCAACAGGAAACGCCCCAAAGCGCAATATGGACACAGCCAAATTTTTGAAGGAAAACAGAGGTGTTTTTTGCAAAGTGCTTACCTGTAGATTTTGGCCTGTAGCTCAGCCGCCACCTAGGGAAACCTACCAAACCTGTGCATTTCTGAAAACTAGAGACCTAGGGGAATCCAAGATGGGGTGACTTGTGTGGCTCGGACCAGGTTCTGTTACCCAGAATCCTTTGCAAACCTCAGAATTTGGCTAAAAAATCACATGTTACTCACATTTCTGTGGCAGAAAGTTCTGGAATCTGAGATGAGCCACAAATTTCCTTCCACCCAGCGTTCCCCCACGTCTCCCGATAAAAATGATACCTCACTTGTGTGGGTAGGCCTAGCGCCCGCGACAGGAAACGCCCCAAAGCGCAACGTGGACACAGCCAAATTTTTGAAGGAAAACAGAGGTGTTTTTTGCAAAGTGCCTACCTGTAGATTTTGGCCTGTAGCTCAGCCACCACCTAGAGAAACCTACCAAACCTGTGCATTTCTGAAAACTAGAGACCTAGGGGAATCCAAGATGGGGTGACTTGTGTGGCTCGGACCAGGTTCTGTTACCCAGAATCCTTTGCAAACCTCAAAATTTGGCTAAAAAAACACATGTTCCTCACATTTCTGTGGCAGAAAGTTCTGGAATCTGAGAAGAGCCACAAATTTCCTTCAACCCAGCGTTCCCCCATGTCTCCCGATAAAAATGATACCTCACTTGTGTGGGTAGGCCTAGCGCCGGCGACAGGAAACGCCCCAAAGCGCAACGTGGACACAGCCAAATTTTTGAAGGAAAACAGAGGTGTTTTTTGCAAAGTGCCTACCTGTAGATTTTGGCCTGTAGCTCAGCCGCCACCTAGGGAAACCTACCAAACCTATGCATTTCTGAAAACTAGAGACCTAGGGGAATCCAAGATGGGGTGACTTGTGTGGCTCGGACCAGGTTCTGTTACCCAGAATCCTTTGCAAACCTCAAAATTTGGCTAAAAAAACACATGTTCTTCACATTTCTGTGGCAGAAAGTTCTGGAATCTGAGGGGAGCCACAAATTTCCTTCCACCCAGCGTTCCCCCACGTCTCCCGATAAAAATGATACCTCACTTGTGTGGGTAGGCCTAGCGCCCGCGACAGGAAACGCCCCAAAGCGCAACGTGGACACAGCCACATTTTTGAAGGAAAACAGAGGTGTTTTTTGCAAAGTGCCTACCTGTAGATTTTGGCCTGTAGCTCAGCCGCCACCTAGGGAAACCTACCAAACCTGCGCATTTCTGAAAACTAGAGACCTAGGGGAATCCAAGATGGGGTGACTTGTGTGGCTCGGACCAGGTTCTGTTACCCAGAATCCTTTGCAAACCTCAAAATTTGGCTAAAAAACACATGTTCCTCACATTTCTGTGGCAGAAAGTTCTGGAATCTGAGAGGAGCCACAAATTTCCTTCCACCCAGCGTTCCCCCACGTCTCCCGATAAAAATGGTACCTCACTTGTGTGGGTAGGCCTAGCGCCCGCAACAGGAAACGCCCCAAAGCGCAACATGGACACAGCCAAATTTTTGAATGAAAACAGAGGTGTTTTTTGCAAAGTGCCTACCTGTAAAGTTTGGCCTGTAGCTCAGCCGCCACCTAGGGAAACCTACCAAACCTGTGCATTTCTGAAAACTAGAGACCTAGGGGAATCCAAGATGGGGTGACTTGTGTGGCTCGGACCAGGTTCTGTTACCCAGAATCCTTTGCAAACCTCAAAATTTGGCTAAAAAAACACATGTTCCTCACATTTCTGTGGCAGAAAGTTCTCGAATCTGAGAGGAGCCACAAATTTCCTTTCACCCAGCGTTCCCCCACGTCTCCCGATAAAAATGATACCTCACTTGTGTGGGTAGGCCTAGCGCCCGCAACAGGAAACGCCCCAAAGCGCAATATGGACACAGCCAAATTTTTGAAGGAAAACAGAGGTGTTTTTTGCAAAGTGCTTACCTGTAATTTTTGGCCTGTAGCTCAGCCGCCACCTAGGGAAACCTACCAAACCTGTGCATTTCTGAAAACTAGAGACCTAGGGGAATCCAAGATGGGGTGACTTGTGTGGCTCGGACCAGGTTCTGTTACCCAGAATCCTTTGCAAACCTCAGAATTTGGCTAAAAAATCACATGTTACTCACATTTCTGTGGCAGAAAGTTCTGGAATCTGAGATGAGCCACAAATTTCCTTCCACCCAGCGTTCCCCCACGTCTCCCGATAAAAATGATACCTCACTTGTGTGGGTAGGCCTAGCGCCCGCGACAGGAAACGCCCCAAAGCGCAACGTGGACACAGCCAAATTTTTGAAGGAAAACAGAGGTGTTTTTTGCAAAGTGCCTACCTGTAGATTTTGGCCTGTAGCTCAGCCACCACCTAGAGAAACCTACCAAACCTGTGCATTTCTGAAAACTAGAGACCTAGGGGAATCCAAGATGGGGTGACTTGTGTGGCTCGGACCAGGTTCTGTTACCCAGAATCCTTTGCAAACCTCAAAATTTGGCTAAAAAAACACATGTTCCTCACATTTCTGTGGCAGAAAGTTCTGGAATCTGAGAAGAGCCACAAATTTCCTTCAACCCAGCGTTCCCCCATGTCTCCCGATAAAAATGATACCTCACTTGTGTGGGTAGGCCTAGCGCCGGCGACAGGAAACGCCCCAAAGCGCAACGTGGACACAGCCAAATTTTTGAAGGAAAACAGAGGT
This sequence comes from Pleurodeles waltl, assembly GCF_031143425.1. NCBI lineage: Eukaryota > Metazoa > Chordata > Amphibia > Caudata > Salamandridae > Pleurodeles > Pleurodeles waltl. The sequence goes on from NC_090440.1 coordinate 859,047,747, forward strand.
GTTTTTTGCAAAGTGCCTACCTGTAGATTTTGGCCTGTAGCTCAGCCGCCACCTAGGGAAACCTACCAAACCTATGCATTTCTGAAAACTAGAGACCTAGGGGAATCCAAGATGGGGTGACTTGTGTGGCTCGGACCAGGTTCTGTTACCCAGAATCCTTTGCAAACCTCAAAATTTGGCTAAAAAAACACATGTTCCTCACATTTCTGTGGCAGAAAGTTCTGGAATGTGAGAAGAGACACAAATTTCCTTCCACCCAGCATTCCCCCACGTCTCCCGATAAAAATGATACCTCACTTGTGTGGGTAGGCCTAGCGCCCGCGACAGGAAACGCCCCAAAGCGCAACGTGGACAGAGCCAAATTTTTGAAGGAAAACAGGTGTTTTTTGCAAAGTGCCTACCTGTAGATTTTGGCCTGTAGCTCAGCCGCCACCTAGGGAAACCTACCAAACCTGTGCATTTCTGAAAACTAGAGACCTAGGGGAATCCAAGATGGGGGGACTTGTGTGGCTCGGACCAGGTTCTGTTACCCAGAATCCTTTGCAAACCTCAAAATTTGGCTAAAAAAACACATGTTCCTCACATTTCTGTGGCAGAAAGTTCTGGAATCTGAGAGGAGCCACAAATTTCCTTCCACCCAGCGTTCCCCCACGTCTCCCGATAAAAATGATACCTCACTTGTGTGGGTAGTCCTAGCGCCCGCGACAGGAAACGCCGCAAAGCGCAACATGGACACAGCCAAATTTTTGAAGGAAAACAGAGGTGTTTTTTGCAATGTGCCTACCTGTAGATTTTGGCCTGTAGCTCAGCCGCCAACTAGGGAAACCTACCAAACCTGTGCATTTCTGAAAACTTGAGACCTAGGGGAATCCAAGATGGGGTGACTTGTGTGGCTCGGACCAGGTTCTGTTACGCAGAATCCTTTGCAAACCTCAAAATTTGGCTAAAAAAACACATGTTCCTCACATTTCTGTGGCAGAAAGTTCTGGAATCTGAGAGGAGCCACAAATTTCCTTCCACCCAGCGTTCCCCCACGTCTCCCGATAAAAATTATACCTCACTTGTGTGGGTAGGCCTAGCGCCCGCGACAGGAAACGCCCCAAAGCGCAACGTGGACACAGCCAAATTTTTGAAGGAAAACAGAGGTGTTTTTTGCAAAGTGCCTACCTGTAGATTTTGGCCTGTAGCTCAGCCGCCACCTAGGGAAACCTACCAAACCTATGCATTTCTGAAAACTAGAGACCTAGGGGAATCCAAGATGGGGTGACTTGTGTGGCTCGGACCAGGTTCTGTTACCCAGAATCCTTTGCAAACCTCAAAATTTGGCTAAAAAAACACATGTTCCTCACATTTCTGTGGCAGAAAGTTCTGGAATCTGAGAAGAGCCACAAATTTCCTTCCACCAAGCGTTCCCCCACGTCTCCCGATAAAAATGATACCGCACTTGTGTGGGTAGGCCTAGCGCCCGCGACAGGAAACGCCCCAAAGCGCAACGTGGACACAGCCACATTTTTGAAGGAAAACAGAGGTGTTTTTTGCAAAGTGCTTACCTGTAGATTTTGGCCTGTAGCTCAGCCGCCACCTAGGGAAACCTACCAAACCTGTGCATTTCTGAAAACTAGAGACCTAGGGGAATCCAAGATGGGGGGACTTGTGTGGCTCGGACCAGGTTCTGTTACCCAGAATCCTTTGCAAACCTCAAAATTTGGCTAAAAAAACACATGTTCCTTACATTTCTGTGGCAGAAAGTTCTGGAATCTGAGGGGAGCCACAAATTTCCTTCCACCCAGCGTTCCCCCACGTCTCCCGATAAAAATGATACCTCACTTGTGTGGGTAGGCCTAGCGCCCGCGACAGGAAACGCCCCAAAGCGCAACGTGGACACAGCCAAATTTTTGAAGGAAAACAGAGGTGTTTTTTGCAAAGTGCCTACCTGTAGATTTGGGCCTGTAGCTCAGCCGCCACCTAGGGAAACCTACCAAACCTGCGCATTTCTGAAAACTAGAGACCTAGGGGAATCCAAGATGGGGTGACTTGTGTGGCTCGGACCAGGTTCTGTTACCCAGAATCCTTTGCAAACCTCAAAATTTGGCTAAAAAAACACATGTTCCTCACATTTCTGTGGCAGAAAGTTCTGGAATCTGAGGGGAGCCACAAATTTCCTTCCACCCAGCTTTCCCCCACGTCTCCCGATAAAAATGATACCTCACTTGTGTGGGTAGGCCTAGCACCCGCGACAGGAAATGCCCCAAAGCGCAACGTGGACACAGCCAAATTTTTGAAGGAAAACAGAGGTGTTTTTTGCAAAGTGCCTACCTGTAGATTTTGGCCTGTAGCTCAGCCGCCACCTAGGGAAACCTACCAAACCTGCGCATTTCTGAAAACTAGAGACCTAGGGGAATCCAAGATGGGGTGACTTGTGTGGCTCGGACCAGGTTCTGTTACCCAGAATCCTTTGCAAACCTCAAAATTTGGCTAAAAAAACACATGTTCCTCACATTTCTGTGGCAGAAAGTTCTGGAATCTGAGAGGAGCCACAAATTTCCTTCCACCCAGCGTTCCCCCACGTCTCCTGATAAAAATGATACCTCACTTGTGTGGGTAGGCCTAGCGCCCGCGACAGGAAACGCCCCAAAGCGCAACATGGACACAGCCAAATTTTTGAATGAAAACAGAGGTGTTTTTTGCAAAGTGCCTACCTGTAGAGTTTGGCCTGTAGCTCAGCCGCCACCTAGGGAAACCTACCAAACCTGTGCATTTCTGAAAACTAGAGACCTAGGGGAATCCAAGATGGGGTGACTTGTGTGGCTCGGACCAGGTTCTGTTACCCAGAATCCTTTGCAAACCTCAAAATTTGGCTAAAAAAACACATGTTCCTCAAATTTCTGTGGCAGAAAGTTCTCGAATCTGAGAGGAGCCACAAATTTCCTTTCACCCAGCGTTCCCCCACGTCTCCCGATAAAAATGATACCTCACTTGTGTGGGTAGGCCTAGCGCCCGCAACAGGAAACGCCCCAAAGGGCAATATGGACACAGCCAAATTTTTGAAGGAAAACAGAGGTGTTTTTAGCAAAAGTGCTTACCTGTAGATTTTGGCCTGTAGCTCAGCCGCCACCCAGGGAAACCTACCAAACCTATGCATTTCTGAAAACTAGAGACCTAGGGGAATCCAAGATGGGGTGACTTGTGTGGCTCGAACCAGGTTCTGTTACCCAGAATCCTTTGCAAACCTCAAAATTTGGCTAAAAAAACACATGTTCCTCACATTTCTGTGGCAGAAAGTTCTCGAATCTGAGAAGAGCCACAAATTTCCTTTCACCCAGCGTTCCCCCACGTCTCCCGATAAAAATGATACCTCACTTGTGTGGGAAGGCCTAGCGCCCGCAACAGGAAACGCCCCAAAGCGCAATATGGACACAGCCAAATTTTTGAAGGAAAACAGAGGTGTTTTTTGCAAAGTGCCTACCTGTAGATTTTGGCCTGTAGCTCAGCCGCCACCTAGGGAAACCTACCAAACCTGTGCATTTCTGAAAACTAGAGACCTAGGGGAATCCAAGATGGGGTGACTTGTGTGGCTCGGACCAGGTTCTGTTACCCAGAATCCTTTGCAAACCTCAAAATTTGGCTAAAAAAACACATGTTCCTCACATTTCTGTGGCAGAAAGTTCTGGAATCTGAGAAGAGCCACAAATTTCCTTCCACCCAGCGTTCCCCCACGTCTCCCGATAAAATTTATACCGCACTTGTGTGGGTAGGCCTAGCGCCCGCGACAGGAAACGCCCCAAAGCGCAACGTGGACACAGCCAAATTTTTGAAGGAAAACAGAGGTGTTTTTTGCAAAGTGCCTACCTGTAGATTTTGGCCTGTAGCTCAGCCGCCACCTAGGGAAACCTACCAAACCTGCGCATTTCTGAAAACTAGAGACCTAGGGGAATCCAAGATGGGGTGACTTGTGTGGCTCGGACCAGGTTCTGTTACCCAGAATCCTTTGCAAACCTCAAAATTTGGCTAAAAAACACATGTTCCTCACATTTCTGTGGCAGAAAGTTCTGGAATCTGAGAGGAGCCACAAATTTCCTTCCACCCAGCGTTCCCCCACGTCTCCCGATAAAAATGATACCTCACTTGTGTGGGTAGGCCTAGCGCCCGCAACAGGAAACGCCCCAAAGCGCAACATGGACACAGCCAAATTTTTGAATGAAAACAGAGGTGTTTTTTGCAAAGTGCCTACCTGTAGAGTTTGGCCTGTAGCTCAGCCGCCACCTAGGGAAACCTACCAAACCTGTGCATTTCTGAAAACTAGAGACCTAGGGGAATCCAAGATGGGGTGACTTGTGTGGCTCGGACCAGGTTCTGTTACCCAGAATCCTTTGCAAACCTCAAAATTTGGCTAAAAAAACACATGTTCCTCACATTTCTGTGGCAGAAAGTTCTCGAATCTGAGAGGAGCCACAAATTTCCTTTCACCCAGCGTTCCCCCACGTCTCCCGATAAAAATGATACCTCACTTGTGTGGGTAGGCATAGCGCCCGCAACAGGAAACGCCCCAAAGCGCAATATGGACACAGCCAAATTTTTGAAGGAAAACAGAGGTGTTTTTTGCAAAGTGCTTACCTGTAGATTTTGGCCTGTAGCTCAGCCGCCACCTAGGGAAACCTACCAAACCTGTGCATTTCTGAAAACTAGAGACCTAGGGGAATCCAAGATGGGGTGACTTGTGTGGCTCGGACCAGGTTCTGTTACCCAGAATCCTTTGCAAACCTCAAAATTCGGCTAAAAAAACACATGTTCCTCACATTTCTGTGGCAGAAAGTTCTGGAATCTGAGAGGAGCCACAAATTTCCTTCCACCCAGCGTTCCCCCATGTCTCCCGATAAAAATTATACCTCACTTGTGTGGGGAGGCCTAGCGCCCGCGACAGGAAACGCCCCAAAGCGCAACATGGACACAGCCAAATTTTTGAAGGAAAACAGAGGTGTTTTTTGCAATGTGCCTACCTGTAGATTTTGGCCTGTAGCTCAGCCGCCACCTAGGGAAACCTACCAAACCTGTGCATTTCTGAAAACTTGAGACCTAGGGGAATCCAAGATGGGGTGACTTGTGTGGCTCGGACCAGGTTCTGTTACACAGAATCCTTTGCAAACCTCAAAATTTGGCTAAAAAAACACATGTTCCTCACATTTCTGTGGCAGAAAGTTCTGGAATCTGAGAGGAGCCACAAATTTCCTTCCACCCAGCGTTCCCCCACGTCTCCCGATAAAAATTATACCTCACTTGTGTGGGTAGGCCTAGCGCCCACGACAGGAAACGCCCCAAAGCGCAACGTGGACACAGCCAAATTTTTGAAGGAAAACAGAGGTGTTTTTTGCAAAGTGCCTACCTGTAGATTTTGGCCTCTAGCTCAGCCGGCACCTAGGGAAACCTACCAAACCTGTATATTTTTGAAAACTAGAGACCTAGGGGAATCCAGGATGGGGTGACTTGTGTGGCTCGGACCAGGTTCTGTTACGCAGAATCCTTTGCAAACCTCAAAATTTGGCTAAAAAAACACATGTTCCTCACATTTCTGTGGCAGAAAGTTCTGGAATCTGAGAGGAGCCACAAATTTCCTTCCACCCAGCGTTCCCCCACGTCTCCCGATAAAAATTATACCTCACTTGTGTGGGTAGGCCTAGCGCCCACGACAGGAAACGCCCCAAAGCGCAACGTGGACACAGCCAAATTTTTGAAGGAAAACAGAGGTGTTTTTTGCAAAGTGCCTACCTGTAGATTTTGGCCTGTAGCTCAGCCGCCACCTAGGGAAACCTACCAAACCTATGCATTTCTGAAAACTAGAGACCTAGGGGAATCCAAGATGGGGTGACTTGTGTGGCTCGGACCAGGTTCTGTTACCCAGAATCCTTTGCAAACCTCAAAATTTGGCTAAAAAAACACATGTTCCTCACATTTCTGTGGCAGAAAGTTCTGGAATCTGAGAAGAGCCACAAATTTCCTTCCACCAAGCGTTCCCCCACGTCTCCCGATAAAAATGATACCGCACTTGTGTGGGTAGGCCTAGCGCCCGCGACAGGAAACGCCCCAAAGCGCAACGTGGACACAGCCACATTTTTGAAGGAAAACAGAGGTGTTTTTTGCAAAGTGCCTACCTGTAGATTTTGGCCTGTAGCTCAGCCGCCACCTAGGGAAACCTACCAAACCTGTGCATTTCTGAAAACTAGAGACCTAGGGGAATCCAAGATGGGGGGACTTGTGTGGCTCGGACCAGGTTCTGTTACCCAGAATCCTTTGCAAACCTCAAAATTTGGCTAAAAAAACACATGTTCCTTACATTTCTGTGGCAGAAAGTTCTGGAATCTGAGGGGAGCCACAAATTTCCTTCCACCCAGCGTTCCCCCACGTCTCCCGATAAAAATGATACCTCACTTGTGTGGGTAGGCCTAGCGCCCGCGACAGGAAACGCCCCAAAGCGCAACGTGGACACAGCCAAATTTTTGAAGGAAAACAGAGGTGTTTTTTGCAAAGTGCCTACCTGTAGATTTGGGCCTGTAGCTCAGCCGCCACCTAGGGAAACCTACCAAACCTGCGCATTTCTGAAAACTAGAGACCTAGGGGAATCCAAGATGGGGTGACTTGTGTGGCTCGGACCAGGTTCTGTTACCCAGAATCCTTTGCAAACCTCAAAATTTGGCTAAAAAAACACATGTTCCTCACATTTCTGTGGCAGAAAGTTCTGGAATCTGAGGGGAGCCACAAATTTCCTTCCACCCAGCGTTCCCCCACGTCTCCCGATAAAAATGATACCTCACTTGTGTGGGTAGGCCTAGCGCCCGCGACAGGAAATGCCCCAAAGCGCAACGTGGACACAGCCAAATTTTTGAAGGAAAACAGAGGTGTTTTTTGCAAAGTGCCTACCTGTAGATTTTGGCCTGTAGCTCAGCCGCCACCTAGGGAAACCTACCAAACCTGCGCATTTCTGAAAACTAGAGACCTAGGGGAATCCAAGATGGGGTGACATGTGTGGTTCGGACCAGGTTCTGTTACCCAGAATCCTTTGCAAACCTCAAAATTTGGCTAAAAAAACACATGTTCCTCACATTTCTGTGGCAGAAAGTTCTGGAATCTGAGAGGAGCCACAAATTTCCTTCCACCCAGCGTTCCCCCACGTCTCCCGATAAAAATGATACCTCACTTGTGTGGGTAGGCCTAGCGCCCGCGACAGGAAACGCCCCAAAGCGCAACATGGACACAGCCAAATTTTTGAATGAAAACAGAGGTGTTTTTTGCAAAGTGCCTACCTGTAGAGTTTGGCCTGTAGCTCAGCCGCCACCTAGGGAAACCTACCAAACCTGTGCATTTCTGAAAACTAGAGACCTAGGGGAATCCAAGATGGGGTGACTTGTGTGGCTCGGACCAGGTTCTGTTACCCAGAATCCTTTGCAAACCTCAAAATTTGGCTAAAAAAACACATGTTCCTCACATTTCTGTGGCAGAAAGTTCTCGAATCTGAGAGGAGCCACAAATTTCCTTTCACCCAGCGTTCCCCCACGTCTCCCGATAAAAATGATACCTCACTTGTGTGGGTAGGCCTAGCGCCCGCAACAGGAAACGCCCCAAAGGGCAATATGGACACAGCCAAATTTTTGAAGGAAAACAGAGGTGTTTTTTGCAAAGTGCTTACCTGTAGATTTTGGCCTGTAGCTCAGCCGCCACCCAGGGAAACCTACCAAACCTATGCATTTCTGAAAACTAGAGACCTAGGGGAATCCAAGATGGGGTGACTTGTGTGGCTCGAACCAGGTTCTGTTACCCAGAATCCTTTGCAAACCTCAAAATTTGGCTAAAAAAACACATGTTCCTCACATTTCTGTGGCAGAAAGTTCTCGAATCTGAGAAGAGCCACAAATTTCCTTTCACCCAGCGTTCCCCCACGTCTCCCGATAAAAATGATACCTCACTTGTGTGGGAAGGCCTAGCGCCCGCAACAGGAAACGCCCCAAAGCGCAATATGGACACAGCCAAATTTTTGAAGGAAAACAGAGGTGTTTTTTGCAATGTGCCTACCTGTAGATTTTGGCCTGTAGCTCAGCCGCCACCTAGGGAAACCTACCAAACCTGTGCATTTCTGAAAACTTGAGACCTAGGGGAATCCAAGATGGGGTGACTTGTGTGGCTCGGACCAGGTTCTGTTACACAGAATCCTTTGCAAACCTCAAAATTTGGCTAAAAAAACACATGTTCCTCACATTTCTGTGGCAGAAAGTTCTGGAATCTGAGAGGAGCCACAAATTTCCTTCCACCCAGCGTTCCCCCACGTCTCCCGATAAAAATTATACCTCACTTGTGTGGGTAGGCCTAGCGCCCACGACAGGAAACGCCCCAAAGCGCAACGTGGACACAGCCAAATTTTTGAAGGAAAACAGAGGTGTTTTTTGCAAAGTGCCTACCTGTAGATTTTGGCCTCTAGCTCAGCCGGCACCTAGGGAAACCTACCAAACCTGTATATTTTTGAAAACTAGAGACCTAGGGGAATCCAGGATGGGGTGACTTGTGTGGCTCGGACCAGGTTCTGTTACGCAGAATCCTTTGCAAACCTCAAAATTTGGCTAAAAAAACACATGTTCCTCACATTTCTGTGGCAGAAAGTTCTGGAATCTGAGAGGAGCCACAAATTTCCTTCCACCCAGCGTTCCCCCACGTCTCCCGATAAAAATTATACCTCACTTGTGTGGGTAGGCCTAGCGCCCACGACAGGAAACGCCCCAAAGCGCAACGTGGACACAGCCAAATTTTTGAAGGAAAACAGAGGTGTTTTTTGCAAAGTGCCTACCTGTAGATTTTGGCCTGTAGCTCAGCCGCCACCTAGGGAAACCTACCAAACCTATGCATTTCTGAAAACTAGAGACCTAGGGGAATCCAAGATGGGGTGACTTGTGTGGCTCGGACCAGGTTCTGTTACCCAGAATCCTTTGCAAACCTCAAAATTTGGCTAAAAAAACACATGTTCCTCACATTTCTGTGGCAGAAAGTTCTGGAATCTGAGAAGAGCCACAAATTTCCTTCCACCAAGCGTTCCCCCACGTCTCCCGATAAAAATGATACCGCACTTGTGTGGGTAGGCCTAGCGCCCGCGACAGGAAACGCCCCAAAGCGCAACGTGGACACAGCCACATTTTTGAAGGAAAACAGAGGTGTTTTTTGCAAAGTGCCTACCTGTAGATTTTGGCCTGTAGCTCAGCCGCCACCTAGGGAAACCTACCAAACCTGTGCATTTCTGAAAACTAGAGACCTAGGGGAATCCAAGATGGGGGGACTTGTGTGGCTCGGACCAGGTTCTGTTACCCAGAATCCTTTGCAAACCTCAAAATTTGGCTAAAAAAACACATGTTCCTTACATTTCTGTGGCAGAAAGTTCTGGAATCTGAGGGGAGCCACAAATTTCCTTCCACCCAGCGTTCCCCCACGTCTCCCGATAAAAATGATACCTCACTTGTGTGGGTAGGCCTAGCGCCCGCGACAGGAAACGCCCCAAAGCGCAACGTGGACACAGCCAAATTTTTGAAGGAAAACAGAGGTGTTTTTTGCAAAGTGCCTACCTGTAGATTTGGGCCTGTAGCTCAGCCGCCACCTAGGGAAACCTACCAAACCTGCGCATTTCTGAAAACTAGAGACCTAGGGGAATCCAAGATGGGGTGACTTGTGTGGCTCGGACCAGGTTCTGTTACCCAGAATCCTTTGCAAACCTCAAAATTTGGCTAAAAAAACACATGTTCCTCACATTTCTGTGGCAGAAAGTTCTGGAATCTGAGGGGAGCCACAAATTTCCTTCCACCCAGCGTTCCCCCACGTCTCCCGATAAAAATGATACCTCACTTGTGTGGGTAGGCCTAGCGCCCGCGACAGGAAATGCCCCAAAGCGCAACGTGGACACAGCCAAATTTTTGAAGGAAAACAGAGGTGTTTTTTGCAAAGTGCCTACCTGTAGATTTTGGCCTGTAGCTCAGCCGCCACCTAGGGAAACCTACCAAACCTGCGCATTTCTGAAAACTAGAGACCTAGGGGAATCCAAGATGGGGTGACTTGTGTGGTTCGGACCAGGTTCTGTTACCCAGAATCCTTTGCAAACCTCAAAATTTGGCTAAAAAAACACATGTTCCTCACATTTCTGTGGCAGAAAGTTCTGGAATCTGAGAGGAGCCACAAATTTCCTTCCACCCAGCGTTCCCCCACGTCTCCCGATAAAAATGATACCTCACTTGTGTGGGTAGGCCTAGCGCCCGCGACAGGAAACGCCCCAAAGCGCAACATGGACACAGCCAAATTTTTGAATGAAAACAGAGGTGTTTTTTGCAAAGTGCCTACCTGTAGAGTTTGGCCTGTAGCTCAGCCGCCACCTAGGGAAACCTACCAAACCTGTGCATTTCTGAAAACTAGAGACCTAGGGGAATCCAAGATGGGGTGACTTGTGTGGCTCGGACCAGGTTCTGTTACCCAGAATCCTTTGCAAACCTCAAAATTTGGCTAAAAAAACACATGTTCCTCACATTTCTGTGGCAGAAAGTTCTCGAATCTGAGAGGAGCCACAAATTTCCTTTCACCCAGCGTTCCCCCACGTCTCCCGATAAAAATGATACCTCACTTGTGTGGGTAGGCCTAGCGCCCGCAACAGGAAACGCCCCAAAGGGCAATATGGACACAGCCAAATTTTTGAAGGAAAACAGAGGTGTTTTTTGCAAAGTGCTTACCTGTAGATTTTGGCCTGTAGCTCAGCCGCCACCCAGGGAAACCTACCAAACCTATGCATTTCTGAAAACTAGAGACCTAGGGGAATCCAAGATGGGGTGACTTGTGTGGCTCGAACCAGGTTCTGTTACCCAGAATCCTTTGCAAACCTCAAAATTTGGCTAAAAAAACACATGTTCCTCACATTTCTGTGGCAGAAAGTTCTCGAATCTGAGAAGAGCCACAAATTTCCTTTCACCCAGCGTTCCCCCACGTCTCCCGATAAAAATGATACCTCACTTGTGTGGGAAGGCCTAGCGCCCGCAACAGGAAACGCCCCAAAGCGCAATATGGACACAGCCAAATTTTTTAAGGAAAACAGAGGTGTTTTTTGCAAAGTGCCTACCTGTAGATTTTGGCCTGTAGCTCAGCCACCACCTAGAGAAACCTACCAAACCTGTGCATTTCTGAAAACTAGAGACCTAGGGGAATCCAAGATGGGGTGACTTGTGTGGCTCGGACCAGGTTCTGTTACCCAGAATCCTTTGCAAACCTCAAAATTTGGCTAAAAAAACACATGTTCCTCACATTTCTGTGGCAGAAAGTTCTGGAATCTGAGAAGAGCCACAAATTTCCTTCAACCCAGCGTTCCCCCATGTCTCCCGATAAAAATGATACCTCACTTGTGTGGGTAGGCCTAGCGCCGGCGACAGGAAACGCCCCAAAGCGCAACGTGGACACAGCCAAATTTTTGAAGGAAAACAGAGGTGTTTTTTGCAAAGTGCCTACCTGTAGATTTTGGCCTGTAGCTCAGCCGCCACCTAGGGAAACCTACCAAACCTATGCATTTCTGAAAACTAGAGACCTAGGGGAATCCAAGATGGGGTGACTTGTGTGGCTCGGACCAGGTTCTGTTACCCAGAATCCTTTGCAAACCTCAAAATTTGGCTAAAAAAACACATGTTCCTCACATTTCTGTGGCAGAAAGTTCTGGAATGTGAGAAGAGACACAAATTTCCTTCCACCCAGCATTCCCCCACGTCTCCCGATAAAAATGATACCTCACTTGTGTGGGTAGGCCTAGCGCCCGCGACAGGAAACGCCCCAAAGCGCAACGTGGACAGAGCCAAATTTTTGAAGGAAAACAGGTGTTTTTTGCAAAGTGCCTACCTGTAGATTTTGGCCTGTAGCTCAGCCGCCACCTAGGGAAACCTACCAAACCTGTGCATTTCTGAAAACTAGAGACCTAGGGGAATCCAAGATGGGGGGACTTGTGTGGCTCGGACCAGGTTCTGTTACCCAGAATCCTTTGCAAACCTCAAAATTTGGCTAAAAAAACACATGTTCCTCACATTTCTGTGGCAGAAAGTTCTGGAATCTGAGAGGAGCCACAAATTTCCTTCCACCCAGCGTTCCCCCACGTCTCCCGATAAAAATGATACCTCACTTGTGTGGGTAGTCCTAGCGCCCGCGACAGGAAACGCCCCAAAGCGCAACATGGACACAGCCAAATTTTTGAAGGAAAACAGAGGTGTTTTTTGCAATGTGCCTACCTGTAGATTTTGGCCTGTAGCTCAGCCGCCAACTAGGGAAACCTACCAAACCTGTGCATTTCTGAAAACTTGAGACCTAGGGGAATCCAAGATGGGGTGACTTGTGTGGCTCGGACCAGGTTCTGTTACGCAGAATCCTTTGCAAACCTCAAAATTTGGCTAAAAAAACACATGTTCCTCACATTTCTGTGGCAGAAAGTTCTGGAATCTGAGAGGAGCCACAAATTTCCTTCCACCCAGCGTTCCCCCACGTCTCCCGATAAAAATTATACCTCACTTGTGTGGGTAGGCCTAGCGCCCGCGACAGGAAACGCCCCAAAGCGCAACGTGGACACAGCCAAATTTTTGAAGGAAAACAGAGGTGTTTTTTGCAAAGTGCCTACCTGTAGATTTTGGCCTGTAGCTCAGCCGCCACCTAGGGAAACCTACCAAACCTATGCATTTCTGAAAACTAGAGACCTAGGGGAATCCAAGATGGGGTGACTTGTGTGGCTCGGACCAGGTTCTGTTACCCAGAATCCTTTGCAAACCTCAAAATTTGGCTAAAAAAACACATGTTCCTCACATTTCTGTGGCAGAAAGTTCTGGAATCTGAGAAGAGCCACAAATTTCCTTCCACCAAGCGTTCCCCCACGTCTCCCGATAAAAATGATACCGCACTTGTGTGGGTAGGCCTAGCGCCCGCGACAGGAAACGCCCCAAAGCGCAACGTGGACACAGCCACATTTTTGAAGGAAAACAGAGGTGTTTTTTGCAAAGTGCTTACCTGTAGATTTTGGCCTGTAGCTCAGCCGCCACCTAGGGAAACCTACCAAACCTGTGCATTTCTGAAAACTAGAGACCTAGGGGAATCCAAGATGGGGGGACTTGTGTGGCTCGGACCAGGTTCTGTTACCCAGAATCCTTTGCAAACCTCAAAATTTGGCTAAAAAAACACATGTTCCTTACATTTCTGTGGCAGAAAGTTCTGGAATCTGAGGGGAGCCACAAATTTCCTTCCACCCAGCGTTCCCCCACGTCTCCCGATAAAAATGATACCTCACTTGTGTGGGTAGGCCTAGCGCCCGCGACAGGAAACGCCCCAAAGCGCAACGTGGACACAGCCAAATTTTTGAAGGAAAACAGAGGTGTTTTTTGCAAAGTGCCTACCTGTAGATTTGGGCCTGTAGCTCAGCCGCCACCTAGGGAAACCTACCAAACCTGCGCATTTCTGAAAACTAGAGACCTAGGGGAATCCAAGATGGGGTGACTTGTGTGGCTCGGACCAGGTTCTGTTACCCAGAATCCTTTGCAAACCTCAAAATTTGGCTAAAAAAACACATGTTCCTCACATTTCTGTGGCAGAAAGTTCTGGAATCTGAGGGGAGCCACAAATTTCCTTCCACCCAGCTTTCCCCCACGTCTCCCGATAAAAATGATACCTCACTTGTGTGGGTAGGCCTAGCACCCGCGACAGGAAATGCCCCAAAGCGCAACGTGGACACAGCCAAATTTTTGAAGGAAAACAGAGGTGTTTTTTGCAAAGTGCCTACCTGTAGATTTTGGCCTGTAGCTCAGCCGCCACCTAGGGAAACCTACCAAACCTGCGCATTTCTGAAAACTAGAGACCTAGGGGAATCCAAGATGGGGTGACTTGTGTGGCTCGGACCAGGTTCTGTTACCCAGAATCCTTTGCAAACCTCAAAATTTGGCTAAAAAAACACATGTTCCTCACATTTCTGTGGCAGAAAGTTCTGGAATCTGAGAGGAGCCACAAATTTCCTTCCACCCAGCGTTCCCCCACGTCTCCTGATAAAAATGATACCTCACTTGTGTGGGTAGGCCTAGCGCCCGCGACAGGAAACGCCCCAAAGCGCAACATGGACACAGCCAAATTTTTGAATGAAAACAGAGGTGTTTTTTGCAAAGTGCCTACCTGTAGAGTTTGGCCTGTAGCTCAGCCGCCACCTAGGGAAACCTACCAAACCTGTGCATTTCTGAAAACTAGAGACCTAGGGGAATCCAAGATGGGGTGACTTGTGTGGCTCGGACCAGGTTCTGTTACCCAGAATCCTTTGCAAACCTCAAAATTTGGCTAAAAAAACACATGTTCCTCAAATTTCTGTGGCAGAAAGTTCTCGAATCTGAGAGGAGCCACAAATTTCCTTTCACCCAGCGTTCCCCCACGTCTCCCGATAAAAATGATACCTCACTTGTGTGGGTAGGCCTAGCGCCCGCAACAGGAAACGCCCCAAAGGGCAATATGGACACAGCCAAATTTTTGAAGGAAAACAGAGGTGTTTTTAGCAAAAGTGCTTACCTGTAGATTTTGGCCTGTAGCTCAGCCGCCACCCAGGGAAACCTACCAAACCTATGCATTTCTGAAAACTAGAGACCTAGGGGAATCCAAGATGGGGTGACTTGTGTGGCTCGAACCAGGTTCTGTTACCCAGAATCCTTTGCAAACCTCAAAATTTGGCTAAAAAAACACATGTTCCTCACATTTCTGTGGCAGAAAGTTCTCGAATCTGAGAAGAGCCACAAATTTCCTTTCACCCAGCGTTCCCCCACGTCTCCCGATAAAAATGATACCTCACTTGTGTGGGAAGGCCTAGCGCCCGCAACAGGAAACGCCCCAAAGCGCAATATGGACACAGCCAAATTTTTGAAGGAAAACAGAGGTGTTTTTTGCAAAGTGCCTACCTGTAGATTTTGGCCTGTAGCTCAGCCGCCACCTAGGGAAACCTACCAAACCTGTGCATTTCTGAAAACTAGAGACCTAGGGGAATCCAAGATGGGGTGACTTGTGTGGCTCGGACCAGGTTCTGTTACCCAGAATCCTTTGCAAACCTCAAAATTTGGCTAAAAAAACACATGTTCCTCACATTTCTGTGGCAGAAAGTTCTGGAATCTGAGAAGAGCCACAAATTTCCTTCCACCCAGCGTTCCCCCACGTCTCCCGATAAAATTTATACCGCACTTGTGTGGGTAGGCCTAGCGCCCGCGACAGGAAACGCCCCAAAGCGCAACGTGGACACAGCCAAATTTTTGAAGGAAAACAGAGGTGTTTTTTGCAAAGTGCCTACCTGTAGATTTTGGCCTGTAGCTCAGCCGCCACCTAGGGAAACCTACCAAACCTGCGCATTTCTGAAAACTAGAGACCTAGGGGAATCCAAGATGGGGTGACTTGTGTGGCTCGGACCAGGTTCTGTTACCCAGAATCCTTTGCAAACCTCAAAATTTGGCTAAAAAACACATGTTCCTCACATTTCTGTGGCAGAAAGTTCTGGAATCTGAGAGGAGCCACAAATTTCCTTCCACCCAGCGTTCCCCCACGTCTCCCGATAAAAATGATACCTCACTTGTGTGGGTAGGCCTAGCGCCCGCAACAGGAAACGCCCCAAAGCGCAACATGGACACAGCCAAATTTTTGAATGAAAACAGAGGTGTTTTTTGCAAAGTGCCTACCTGTAGAGTTTGGCCTGTAGCTCAGCCGCCACCTAGGGAAACCTACCAAACCTGTGCATTTCTGAAAACTAGAGACCTAGGGGAATCCAAGATGGGGTGACTTGTGTGGCTCGGACCAGGTTCTGTTACCCAGAATCCTTTGCAAACCTCAAAATTTGGCTAAAAAAACACATGTTCCTCACATTTCTGTGGCAGAAAGTTCTCGAATCTGAGAGGAGCCACAAATTTCCTTTCACCCAGCGTTCCCCCACGTCTCCCGATAAAAATGATACCTCACTTGTGTGGGTAGGCATAGCGCCCGCAACAGGAAACGCCCCAAAGCGCAATATGGACACAGCCAAATTTTTGAAGGAAAACAGAGGTGTTTTTTGCAAAGTGCTTACCTGTAGATTTTGGCCTGTAGCTCAGCCGCCACCTAGGGAAACCTACCAAACCTGTGCATTTCTGAAAACTAGAGACCTAGGGGAATCCAAGATGGGGTGACTTGTGTGGCTCGGACCAGGTTCTGTTACCCAGAATCCTTTGCAAACCTCAAAATTCGGCTAAAAAAACACATGTTCCTCACATTTCTGTGGCAGAAAGTTCTGGAATCTGAGAGGAGCCACAAATTTCCTTCCACCCAGCGTTCCCCCACGTCTCCCGATAAAAATTATACCTCACTTGTGTGGGGAGGCCTAGCGCCCGCGACAGGAAACGCCCCAAAGCGCAACATGGACACAGCCAAATTTTTGAAGGAAAACAGAGGTGTTTTTTGCAATGTGCCTACCTGTAGATTTTGGCCTGTAGCTCAGCCGCCACCTAGGGAAACCTACCAAACCTGTGCATTTCTGAAAACTTGAGACCTAGGGGAATCCAAGATGGGGTGACTTGTGTGGCTCGGACCAGGTTCTGTTACACAGAATCCTTTGCAAACCTCAAAATTTGGCTAAAAAAACACATGTTCCTCACATTTCTGTGGCAGAAAGTTCTGGAATCTGAGAGGAGCCACAAATTTCCTTCCACCCAGCGTTCCCCCACGTCTCCCGATAAAAATTATACCTCACTTGTGTGGGTAGGCCTAGCGCCCACGACAGGAAACGCCCCAAAGCGCAACGTGGACACAGCCAAATTTTTGAAGGAAAACAGAGGTGTTTTTTGCAAAGTGCCTACCTGTAGATTTTGGCCTCTAGCTCAGCCGGCACCTAGGGAAACCTACCAAACCTGTATATTTTTGAAAACTAGAGACCTAGGGGAATCCAGGATGGGGTGACTTGTGTGGCTCGGACCAGGTTCTGTTACGCAGAATCCTTTGCAAACCTCAAAATTTGGCTAAAAAAACACATGTTCCTCACATTTCTGTGGCAGAAAGTTCTGGAATCTGAGAGGAGCCACAAATTTCCTTCCACCCAGCGTTCCCCCACGTCTCCCGATAAAAATTATACCTCACTTGTGTGGGTAGGCCTAGCGCCCGCGACAGGAAACGCCCCAAAGCGCAACGTGGACACAGCCAAATTTTTGAAGGAAAACAGAGGTGTTTTTTGCAAAGTGCCTACCTGTAGATTTTGGCCTGTAGCTCAGCCGCCACCTAGGGAAACCTACCAAACCTATGCATTTCTGAAAACTAGAGACCTAGGGGAATCCAAGATGGGGTGACTTGTGTGGCTCGGACCAGGTTCTGTTACCCAGAATCCTTTGCAAACCTCAAAATTTGGCTAAAAAAACACATGTTCCTCACATTTCTGTGGCAGAAAGTTCTGGAATCTGAGAAGAGCCACAAATTTCCTTCCACCAAGCGTTCCCCCACGTCTCCCGATAAAAATGATACCGCACTTGTGTGGGTAGGCCTAGCGCCCGCGACAGGAAACGCCCCAAAGCGCAACGTGGACACAGCCACATTTTTGAAGGAAAACAGAGGTGTTTTTTGCAAAGTGCCTACCTGTAGATTTTGGCCTGTAGCTCAGCCGCCACCTAGGGAAACCTACCAAACCTGTGCATTTCTGAAAACTAGAGACCTAGGGGAATCCAAGATGGGGGGACTTGTGTGGCTCGGACCAGGTTCTGTTACCCAGAATCCTTTGCAAACCTCAAAATTTGGCTAAAAAAACACATGTTCCTTACATTTCTGTGGCAGAAAGTTCTGGAATCTGAGGGGAGCCACAAATTTCCTTCCACCCAGCGTTCCCCCACGTCTCCCGATAAAAATGATACCTCACTTGTGTGGGTAGGCCTAGCGCCCGCGACAGGAAACGCCCCAAAGCGCAACGTGGACACAGCCAAATTTTTGAAGGAAAACAGAGGTGTTTTTTGCAAAGTGCCTACCTGTAGATTTGGGCCTGTAGCTCAGCCGCCACCTAGGGAAACCTACCAAACCTGCGCATTTCTGAAAACTAGAGACCTAGGGGAATCCAAGATGGGGTGACTTGTGTGGCTCGGACCAGGTTCTGTTACCCAGAATCCTTTGCAAACCTCAAAATTTGGCTAAAAAAACACATGTTCCTCACATTTCTGTGGCAGAAAGTTCTGGAATCTGAGGGGAGCCACAAATTTCCTTCCACCCAGCGTTCCCCCACGTCTCCCGATAAAAATGATACCTCACTTGTGTGGGTAGGCCTAGCGCCCGCGACAGGAAATGCCCCAAAGCGCAACGTGGACACAGCCAAATTTTTGAAGGAAAACAGAGGTGTTTTTTGCAAAGTGCCTACCTGTAGATTTTGGCCTGTAGCTCAGCCGCCACCTAGGGAAACCTACCAAACCTGCGCATTTCTGAAAACTAGAGACCTAGGGGAATCCAAGATGGGGTGACTTGTGTGGTTCGGACCAGGTTCTGTTACCCAGAATCCTTTGCAAACCTCAAAATTTGGCTAAAAAAACACATGTTCCTCACATTTCTGTGGCAGAAAGTTCTGGAATCTGAGAGGAGCCACAAATTTCCTTCCACCCAGCGTTCCCCCACGTCTCCCGATAAAAATGATACCTCACTTGTGTGGGTAGGCCTAGCGCCCGCGACAGGAAACGCCCCAAAGCGCAACATGGACACAGCCAAATTTTTGAATGAAAACAGAGGTGTTTTTTGCAAAGTGCCTACCTGTAGAGTTTGGCCTGTAGCTCAGCCGCCACCTAGGGAAACCTACCAAACCTGTGCATTTCTGAAAACTAGAGACCTAGGGGAATCCAAGATGGGGTGACTTGTGTGGCTCGGACCAGGTTCTGTTACCCAGAATCCTTTGCAAACCTCAAAATTTGGCTAAAAAAACACATGTTCCTCACATTTCTGTGGCAGAAAGTTCTCGAATCTGAGAGGAGCCACAAATTTCCTTTCACCCAGCGTTCCCCCACGTCTCCCGATAAAAATGATACCTCACTTGTGTGGGTAGGCCTAGCGCCCGCAACAGGAAACGCCCCAAAGGGCAATATGGACACAGCCAAATTTTTGAAGGAAAACAGAGGTGTTTTTTGCAAAGTGCTTACCTGTAGATTTTGGCCTGTAGCTCAGCCGCCACCCAGGGAAACCTACCAAACCTATGCATTTCTGAAAACTAGAGACCTAGGGGAATCCAAGATGGGGTGACTTGTGTGGCTCGAACCAGGTTCTGTTACCCAGAATCCTTTGCAAACCTCAAAATTTGGCTAAAAAAACACATGTTCCTCACATTTCTGTGGCAGAAAGTTCTCGAATCTGAGAAGAGCCACAAATTTCCTTTCACCCAGCGTTCCCCCACGTCTCCCGATAAAAATGATACCTCACTTGTGTGGGAAGGCCTAGCGCCCGCAACAGGAAACGCCCCAAAGCGCAATATGGACACAGCCAAATTTTTGAAGGAAAACAGAGGTGTTTTTTGCAAAGTGCCTACCTGTAGATTTTGGCCTGTAGCTCAGCCGCCACCTAGGGAAACCTACCAAACCTGTGCATTTCTGAAAACTAGAGACCTAGGGGAATCCAAGATGGGGTGACTTGTGTGGCTCGGACCAGGTTCTGTTACCCAGAATCCTTTGCAAACCTCAAAATTTGGCTAAAAAAACACATGTTCCTCACATTTCTGTGGCAGAAAGTTCTGGAATCTGAGAAGAGCCACAAATTTCCTTCCACCCAGCGTTCCCCCACGTCTCCCGATAAAATTTATACCGCACTTGTGTGGGTAGGCCTAGCGCCCGCGACAGGAAACGCCCCAAAGCGCAACGTGGACACAGCCAAATTTTTGAAGGAAAACAGAGGTGTTTTTTGCAAAGTGCCTACCTGTAGATTTTGGCCTGTAGCTCAGCCGCCACCTAGGGAAACCTACCAAACCTGCGCATTTCTGAAAACTAGAGACCTAGGGGAATCCAAGATGGGGTGACTTGTGTGGCTCGGACCAGGTTCTGTTACCCAGAATCCTTTGCAAACCTCAAAATGTGGCTAAAAAACACATGTTCCTCACATTTCTGTGGCAGAAAGTTCTGGAATCTGAGAGGAGCCACAAATTTCCTTCCACCCAGCGTTCCCCCACGTCTCCCGATAAAAATGATACCTCACTTGTGTGGGAAGGCCTAGCGCCCGCAACAGGAAACGCCCCAAAGCGCAACATGGACACAGCCAAATTTTTGAATGAAAACAGAGGTGTTTTTTGCAAAGTGCCTACCTGTAGAGTTTGGCCTGTAGCTCAGCCGCCACCTAGGGAAACCTACCAAACCTGTGCATTTCTGAAAACTAGAGACCTAGGGGAATCCAAGATGGGGTGACTTGTGTGGCTCGGACCAGGTTCTGTTACCCAGAATCCTTTGCAAACCTCAAAATTTGGCTAAAAAAACACATGTTCCTCACATTTCTGTGGCAGAAAGTTCTCGAATCTGAGAGGAGCCACAAATTTCCTTTCACCCAGCGTTCCCCCACGTCTCCCGATAAAAATGATACCTCACTTGTGTGGGTAGGCATAGCGCCCGCAACAGGAAACGCCCCAAAGCGCAATATGGACACAGCCAAATTTTTGAAGGAAAACAGAGGTGTTTTTTGCAAAGTGCTTACCTGTAGATTTTGGCCTGTAGCTCAGCCGCCACCTAGGGAAACCTACCAAACCTGTGCATTTCTGAAAACTAGAGACCTAGGGGAATCCAAGATGGGGTGACTTGTGTGGCTCGGACCAGGTTCTGTTACCCAGAATCCTTTGCAAACCTCAAAATTCGGCTAAAAAAACACATGTTCCTCACATTTCTGTGGCAGAAAGTTCTGGAATCTGAGAGGAGCCACAAATTTCCTTCCACCCAGCGTTCCCCCACGTCTCCCGATAAAAATTATACCTCACTTGTGTGGGGAGGCCTAGCGCCCGCGACAGGAAACGCCCCAAAGCGCAACATGGACACAGCCAAATTTTTGAAGGAAAACAGAGGTGTTTTTTGCAATGTGCCTACCTGTAGATTTTGGCCTGTAGCTCAGCCGCCACCTAGGGAAACCTACCAAACCTGTGCATTTCTGAAAACTTGAGACCTAGGGGAATCCAAGATGGGGTGACTTGTGTGGCTCGGACCAGGTTCTGTTACACAGAATCCTTTGCAAACCTCAAAATTTGGCTAAAAAAACACATGTTCCTCACATTTCTGTGGCAGAAAGTTCTGGAATCTGAGAGGAGCCACAAATTTCCTTCCACCCAGCGTTCCCCCACGTCTCCCGATAAAAATTATACCTCACTTGTGTGAGTAGGCCTAGCGCCCACGACAGGAAACGCCCCAAAGCGCAACGTGGACACAGCCAAATTTTTGAAGGAAAACAGAGGTGTTTTTTGCAAAGTGCCTACCTGTAGAGTTTGGCCTCTAGCTCAGCCGGCACCTAGGGAAACCTACCAAACCTGTATATTTTTGAAAACTAGAGACCTAGGGGAATCCAGGATGGGGTGACTTGTGTGGCTCGGACCAGGTTCTGTTACCCAGAATCCTTTGCAAACCTCAAAATTTGGCTAAAAAAACACATGTTCCTCACATTTCTGTGGCAGAAAGTTCTGGAATCTGAGAGGAGCCACAAATTTCCTTCCACCCAGCGTTCCCCCACGTCTCCCGATAAAAATGATACCTCACTTGTGTGGGTAGGCCTAGCGCCCGCGACAGGAAACGCCCCAAAGCGCAACATGGACACAGCCAAATTTTTGAATGAAAACAGAGGTGTTTTTTGCAAAGTGCCTACCTGTAGAGTTTGGCCTGTAGCTCAGCCGCCACCTAGGGAAACCTACCAAACCTGTGCATTTCTGAAAACTAGAGACCTAGGGGAATCCAAGATGGGGTGACTTGTGTGGCTCGGACCAGGTTCTGTTACCCAGAATCCTTTGCAAACCTCAAAATTTGGCTAAAAAAACACATGTTCCTCACATTTCTGTGGCAGAAAGTTCTCGAATCTGAGAGGAGCCACAAATTTCCTTTCACCCAGCGTTCCCCCACGTCTCCTGATAAAAATGATACCTCACTTGTGTGGGTAGGCCTAGCGCCCGCAACAGGAAACGCCCCAAAGGGCAATATGGACACAGCCAAATTTTTGAAGGAAAACAGAGGTGTTTTTTGCAAAGTGCTTACCTGTAGATTTTGGCCTGTAGCTCAGCCGCCACCCAGGGAAACCTACCAAACCTATGCATTTCTGAAAACTAGAGACCTAGGGGAATCCAAGATGGGGTGACTTGTGTGGCTCGAACCAGGTTCTGTTACCCAGAATCCTTTGCAAACCTCAAAATTTGGCTAAAAAAACACATGTTCCTCACATTTCTGTGGCAGAAAGTTCTCGAATCTGAGAAGAGCCACAAATTTCCTTTCACCCAGCGTTCCCCCACGTCTCCCGATAAAAATGATACCTCACTTGTGTGGGAAGGCCTAGCGCCCGCAACAGGAAACGCCCCAAAGCGCAATATGGACACAGCCAAATTTTTGAAGGAAAACAGAGGTGTTTTTTGCAAAGTGCCTACCTGTAGATTTTGGCCTGTAGCTCAGCCGCCACCTAGGGAAACCTACCAAACCTGTGCATTTCTGAAAACTAGAGACCTAGGGGAATCCAAGATGGGGTGACTTGTGTGGCTCGGACCAGGTTCTGTTACCCAGAATCCTTTGCAAACCTCAAAATTTGGCTAAAAAAACACATGTTCCTCACATTTCTGTGGCAGAAAGTTCTGGAATCTGAGAAGAGCCACAAATTTCCTTCCACCCAGCGTTCCCCCACGTCTCCCGATAAAATTTATACCGCACTTGTGTGGGTAGGCCTAGCGCCCGCGACAGGAAACGCCCCAAAGCGCAACGTGGACACAGCCAAATTTTTGAAGGAAAACAGAGGTGTTTTTTGCAAAGTGCCTACCTGTAGATTTTGGCCTGTAGCTCAGCCGCCACCTAGGGAAACCTACCAAACCTGCGCATTTCTGAAAACTAGAGACCTAGGGGAATCCAAGATGGGGTGACTTGTGTGGCTCGGACCAGGTTCTGTTACCCAGAATCCTTTGCAAACCTCAAAATTTGGCTAAAAAACACATGTTCCTCACATTTCTGTGGCAGAAAGTTCTGGAATCTGAGAGGAGCCACAAATTTCCTTCCACCCAGCGTTCCCCCACGTCTCCCGATAAAAATGATACCTCACTTGTGTGGGTAGGCCTAGCGCCCGCAACAGGAAACGCCCCAAAGCGCAACATGGACACAGCCAAATTTTTGAATGAAAACAGAGGTGTTTTTTGCAAAGTGCCTACCTGTAGAGTTTGGCCTGTAGCTCAGCCGCCACCTAGGGAAACCTACCAAACCTGTGCATTTCTGAAAACTAGAGACCTAGGGGAATCCAAGATGGGGTGACTTGTGTGGCTCGGACCAGGTTCTGTTACCCAGAATCCTTTGCAAACCTCAAAATTTGGCTAAAAAAACACATGTTCCTCACATTTCTGTGGCAGAAAGTTCTCGAATCTGAGAGGAGCCACAAATTTCCTTTCACCCAGCGTTCCCCCACGTCTCCCGATAAAAATGATACCTCACTTGTGTGGGTAGGCATAGCGCCCGCAACAGGAAACGCCCCAAAGCGCAATATGGACACAGCCAAATTTTTGAAGGAAAACAGAGGTGTTTTTTGCAAAGTGCTTACCTGTAGATTTTGGCCTGTAGCTCAGCCGCCACCTAGGGAAACCTACCAAACCTGTGCATTTCTGAAAACTAGAGACCTAGGGGAATCCAAGATGGGGTGACTTGTGTGGCTCGGACCAGGTTCTGTTACCCAGAATCCTTTGCAAACCTCAAAATTCGGCTAAAAAAACACATGTTCCTCACATTTCTGTGGCAGAAAGTTCTGGAATCTGAGAGGAGCCACAAATTTCCTTCCACCCAGCGTTCCCCCACGTCTCCCGATAAAAATTATACCTCACTTGTGTGGGGAGGCCTAGCGCCCGCGACAGGAAACGCCCCAAAGCGCAACATGGACACAGCCAAATTTTTGAAGGAAAACAGAGGTGTTTTTTGCAATGTGCCTACCTGTAGATTTTGGCCTGTAGCTCAGCCGCCACCTAGGGAAACCTACCAAACCTGTGCATTTCTGAAAACTTGAGACCTAGGGGAATCCAAGATGGGGTGACTTGTGTGGCTCGGACCAGGTTCTGTTACACAGAATCCTTTGCAAACCTCAAAATTTGGCTAAAAAAACACATGTTCCTCACATTTCTGTGGCAGAAAGTTCTGGAATCTGAGAGGAGCCACAAATTTCCTTCCACCCAGCGTTCCCCCACGTCTCCCGATAAAAATTATACCTCACTTGTGTGGGTAGGCCTAGCGCCCACGACAGGAAACGCCCCAAAGCGCAACGTGGACACAGCCAAATTTTTGAAGGAAAACAGAGGTGTTTTTTGCAAAGTGCCTACCTGTAGATTTTGGCCTCTAGCTCAGCCGGCACCTAGGGAAACCTACCAAACCTGTATATTTTTGAAAACTAGAGACCTAGGGGAATCCAGGATGGGGTGACTTGTGTGGCTCGGACCAGGTTCTGTTACGCAGAATCCTTTGCAAACCTCAAAATTTGGCTAAAAAAACACATGTTCCTCACATTTCTGTGGCAGAAAGTTCTGGAATCTGAGAGGAGCCACAAATTTCCTTCCACCCAGCGTTCCCCCACGTCTCCCGATAAAAATTATACCTCACTTGTGTGGGTAGGCCTAGCGCCCGCGACAGGAAACGCCCCAAAGCGCAACGTGGACACAGCCAAATTTTTGAAGGAAAACAGAGGTGTTTTTTGCAAAGTGCCTACCTGTAGATTTTGGCCTGTAGCTCAGCCGCCACCTAGGGAAACCTACCAAACCTATGCATTTCTGAAAACTAGAGACCTAGGGGAATCCAAGATGGGGTGACTTGTGTGGCTCGGACCAGGTTCTGTTACCCAGAATCCTTTGCAAACCTCAAAATTTGGCTAAAAAAACACATGTTCCTCACATTTCTGTGGCAGAAAGTTCTGGAATCTGAGAAGAGCCACAAATTTCCTTCCACCAAGCGTTCCCCCACGTCTCCCGATAAAAATGATACCGCACTTGTGTGGGTAGGCCTAGCGCCCGCGACAGGAAACGCCCCAAAGCGCAACGTGGACACAGCCACATTTTTGAAGGAAAACAGAGGTGTTTTTTGCAAAGTGCCTACCTGTAGATTTTGGCCTGTAGCTCAGCCGCCACCTAGGGAAACCTAACAAACCTGTGCATTTCTGAAAACTAGAGACCTAGGGGAATCCAAGATGGGGGGACTTGTGTGGCTCGGACCAGGTTCTGTTACCCAGAATCCTTTGCAAACCTCAAAATTTGGCTAAAAAAACACATGTTCCTTACATTTCTGTGGCAGAAAGTTCTGGAATCTGAGGGGAGCCACAAATTTCCTTCCACCCAGCGTTCCCCCACGTCTCCCGATAAAAATGATACCTCACTTGTGTGGGTAGGCCTAGCGCCCGCGACAGGAAACGCCCCAAAGCGCAACGTGGACACAGCCAAATTTTTGAAGGAAAACAGAGGTGTTTTTTGCAAAGTGCCTACCTGTAGATTTGGGCCTGTAGCTCAGCCGCCACCTAGGGAAACCTACCAAACCTGCGCATTTCTGAAAACTAGAGACCTAGGGGAATCCAAGATGGGGTGACTTGTGTGGCTCGGACCAGGTTCTGTTACCCAGAATCCTTTGCAAACCTCAAAATTTGGCTAAAAAAACACATGTTCCTCACATTTCTGTGGCAGAAAGTTCTGGAATCTGAGGGGAGCCACAAATGTCCTTCCACCCAGCGTTCCCCCACGTCTCCCGATAAAAATGATACCTCACTTGTGTGGGTAGGCCTAGCGCCCGCGACAGGAAATGCCCCAAAGCGCAACGTGGACACAGCCAAATTTTTGAAGGAAAACAGAGGTGTTTTTTGCAAAGTGCCTACCTGTAGATTTTGGCCTGTAGCTCAGCCGCCACCTAGGGAAACCTACCAAACCTGCGCATTTCTGAAAACTAGAGACCTAGGGGAATCCAAGATGGGGTGACTTGTGTGGCTCGGACCAGGTTCTGTTACCCAGAATCCTTTGCAAACCTCAAAATTTGGCTAAAAAAACACATGTTCCTCACATTTCTGTGGCAGAAAGTTCTGGAATCTGAGAGGAGCCACAAATTTCCTTCCACCCAGCGTTCCCCCACGTCTCCCGATAAAAATGATACCTCACTTGTGTGGGTAGGCCTAGCGCCCGCGACAGGAAACGCCCCAAAGCGCAACATGGACACAGCCAAATTTTTGAATGAAAACAGAGGTGTTTTTTGCAAAGTGCCTACCTGTAGAGTTTGGCCTGTAGCTCAGCCGCCACCTAGGGAAACCTACCAAACCTGTGCATTTCTGAAAACTAGAGACCTAGGGGAATCCAAGATGGGGTGACTTGTGTGGCTCGGACCAGGTTCTGTTACCCAGAATCCTTTGCAAACCTCAAAATTTGGCTAAAAAAACACATGTTCCTCACATTTCTGTGGCAGAAAGTTCTCGAATCTGAGAGGAGCCACAAATTTCCTTTCACCCAGCGTTCCCCCACGTCTCCCGATAAAAATGATACCTCACTTGTGTGGGTAGGCCTAGCGCCCGCAACAGGAAACGCCCCAAAGGGCAATATGGACACAGCCAAATTTTTGAAGGAAAACAGAGGTGTTTTTTGCAAAGTGCTTACCTGTAGATTTTGGCCTGTAGCTCAGCCGCCACCCAGGGAAACCTACCAAACCTATGCATTTCTGAAAACTAGAGACCTAGGGGAATCCAAGATGGGGTGACTTGTGTGGCTCGAACCAGGTTCTGTTACCCAGAATCCTTTGCAAACCTCAAAATTTGGCTAAAAAAACACATGTTCCTCACATTTCTGTGGCAGAAAGTTCTCGAATCTGAGAAGAGCCACAAATTTCCTTTCACCCAGCGTTCCCCCACGTCTCCCGATAAAAATGATACCTCACTTGTGTGGGAAGGCCTAGCGCCCGCAACAGGAAACGCCCCAAAGCGCAATATGGACACAGCCAAATTTTTGAAGGAAAACAGAGGTGTTTTTTGCAAAGTGCCTACCTGTAGATTTTGGCCTGTAGCTCAGCCGCCACCTAGGGAAACCTACCAAACCTGTGCATTTCTGAAAACTAGAGACCTAGGGGAATCCAAGATGGGGTGACTTGTGTGGCTCGGACCAGGTTCTGTTACCCAGAATCCTTTGCAAACCTCAAAATTTGGCTAAAAAAACACATGTTCCTCACATTTCTGTGGCAGAAAGTTCTGGAATCTGAGAAGAGCCACAAATTTCCTTCCACCCAGCGTTCCCCCACGTCTCCCGATAAAATTTATACCGCACTTGTGTGGGTAGGCCTAGCGCCCGCGACAGGAAACGCCCCAAAGCGCAACGTGGACTCAGCCAAATTTTTGAAGGAAAACAGAGGTGTTTTTTGCAAAGTGCCTACCTGTAGATTTTGGCCTGTAGCTCAGCCGCCACCTAGGGAAACCTACCAAACCTGCGCATTTCTGAAAACTAGAGACCAAGGGGAATCCAAGATGGGGTGACTTGTGTGGCTCGGACCAGGTTCTGTTACCCAGAATCCTTTGCAAACCTCAAAATTTGGCTAAAAAACACATGTTCCTCACATTTCTGTGGCAGAAAGTTCTGGAATCTGAGAGGAGCCACAAATTTCCTTCCACCCAGCGTTCCCCCACGTCTCCCGATAAAAATGATACCTCACTTGTGTGGGTAGGCCTAGCGCCCGCAACAGGAAACGCCCCAAAGCGCAACATGGACACAGCCAAATTTTTGAAGGAAAACAGAGGTGTTTTTTGCAAAGTGCCTACCTGTAGATTTTGGCCTGTAGCTCAGCCGCCACCTAGGGAAACCTACCAAACCTGTGCATTTCTGAAAACTAGAGACCTAGGGGAATCCAAGATGGGGTGACTTGTGTGGCTCGGACCAGGTTCTGTTACCCAGAATCCTTTGCAAACCTCAAAATTTGGCTAAAAAAACACATGTTCCTCACATTTCTGTGGCAGAAAGTTCTCGAATCTGAGAGGAGCCACAAATTTCCTTTCACCCAGCGTTCCCCCACGTCTCCCGATAAAAATGATACCTCACTTGTGTGGGTAGGCATAGCGCCCGCAACAGGAAACGCCCCAAAGCGCAATATGGACACAGCCAAATTTTTGAAGGAAAACAGAGGTGTTTTTTGCAAAGTGCTTACCTGTAGATTTTGGCCTGTAGCTCAGCCGCCACCTAGGGAAACCTACCAAACCTGTGCATTTCTGAAAACTAGAGACCTAGGGGAATCCAAGATGGGGTGACTTGTGTGGCTCGGACCAGGTTCTGTTACCCAGAATCCTTTGCAAACCTCAAAATTCGGCTAAAAAAACACATGTTCCTCACA
Organism: Pleurodeles waltl; assembly: GCF_031143425.1. Taxonomy (NCBI): domain Eukaryota; kingdom Metazoa; phylum Chordata; class Amphibia; order Caudata; family Salamandridae; genus Pleurodeles; species Pleurodeles waltl. Next base: position 859,076,285 of record NC_090440.1, read on the forward strand.
TTTCTGTGGCAGAAAGTTCTGGAATCTGAGAGGAGCCACAAATTTCCTTCCACCCAGCGTTCCCCCACGTCTCCCGATAAAAATTATACCTCACTTGTGTGGGGAGGCCTAGCGCCCGCGACAGGAAACGCCCCAAAGCGCAACATGGACACAGCCAAATTTTTGAAGGAAAACAGAGGTGTTTTTTGCAATGTGCCTACCTGTAGATTTTGGCCTGTAGCTCAGCCGCCACCTAGGGAAACCTACCAAACCTATGCATTTCTGAAAACTAGAGACCTAGGGGAATCCAAGATGGGGTGACTTGTGTGGCTCGGACCAGGTTCTGTTACCCAGAATCCTTTGCAAACCTCAAAATTTGGCTAAAAAAACACATGTTCCTCACATTTCTGTGGCAGAAAGTTCTGGAATCTGAGAAGAGCCACAAATTTCCTTCCACCAAGCGTTCCCCCACGTCTCCCGATAAAAATGATACCACACTTGTGTGGGTAGGCCTAGCGCCCGCGACAGGAAACGCCCCAAAGCGCAACGTAGACACAGCCACATTTTTGAAGGAAAACAGAGGTGTTTTTTGCAAAGTGCCTACCTGTAGATTTTGGCCTGTAGCTCAGCCGCCACCTAGGGAAACCTACCAAACCTGTGCATTTCTGAAAACTAGAGACCTAGGGGAATCCAAGATGGGGGGACTTGTGTGGCTCGGACCAGGTTCTGTTACCCAGAATCCTTTGCAAACCTCAAAATTTGGCTAAAAAAACACATGTTCCTTACATTTCTGTGGCAGAAAGTTCTGGAATCTGAGGGGAGCCACAAATTTCCTTCCACCCAGCGTTCCCCCACGTCTCCCGATAAAAATGATACCTCACTTGTGTGGGTAGGCCTAGCGCCCGCGACAGGAAATGCCCCAAAGCGCAATATGGACACAGCCAAATTTTTGAAGGAAAACAGAGGTGTTTTTTGCAAAGTGCTTACCTGTAGATTTTGGCCTGTAGCTCAGCCGCCACCTAGGGAAACCTACCAAACCTATGCATTTCTGAGAACTAGAGACCTAGGGGAATCTAAGATGGGGTGACTTGTGTGGCTCGGACCAGGTTCTGTTACCCAGAATCCTTTGCAAACCTCAAAATTTGGCTAAAAAAACACATGTTCCTCACATTTCTGTGGCAGAAAGTTCTCGAATCTGAGAAGAGCCACAAATTTCCTTTCACCCAGCGTTCCCCCACGTCTCCCGATAAAAATGATACCTCACTTGTGTGGGTAGGCCTAGCGCCCGCAACAGGAAACGCCCCAAAGCGCAATATGGACACAGCCAAATTTTTGAAGGAAAACAGAGGTGTTTTTTGCAAAGTGCCTACCTGTAGATTTTGGCCTGTAGCTCAGCCGCCACCTAGGGAAACCTACCAAACCTGTGCATTTCTGAAAACTAGAGACCTAGGGGAATCCAAGATGGGGTGACTTGTGTGGCTCGGACCAGGTTCTGTTACCCAGAATCCTTTGCAAACCTCAAAATTTGGCTAAAAAAACACATGTTCCTCACATTTCTGTGGCAGAAAGTTCTGGAATCTGAGAAGAGCCACAAATTTCCTTCCACCCAGCGTTCCCCCACGTCTCCCGATAAAAATTATACCGCACATGTGTGGGTAGGCCTAGCGCCCGCGACAGGAAACGCCCCAAAGCGCAACGTGGACACAGCCAAATTTTTGAAGGAAAACAGAGGTGTTTTTTGCAAAGTGCCTACCTGTAGATTTTGGCCTGTAGCTCAGCCGCCACCTAGGGAAACCTACCAAACCTGCGCATTTCTGAAAACTAGAGACCTAGGGGAATCCAAGATGGGGTGACTTGTGTGGCTCGGACCAGGTTCTGTTACCCAGAATCCTTTGCAAACCTCAAAATATGGCTAAAAAACACATGTTCCTCACATTTCTGTGGCAGAAAGTTCTGGAATCTGAGAGGAGCCACAAATTTCCTTCCACCCAGCGTTCCCCCACGTCTCCCGATAAAAATGATACCTCACTTGTGTGGGTAGGCCTAGCGCCCGCAACAGGAAACGCCCCAAAGCGCAACATGGACACAGCCAAATTTTTGAATGAAAACAGAGGTGTTTTTTGCAAAGTGCCTACCTGTAGAGTTTGGCCTGTAGCTCAGCCGCCACCTAGGGAAACCTACCAAACCTGTGCATTTCTGAAAACTAGAGACCTAGGGGAATCCAAGATGGGGTGACTTGTGTGGCTCGGACCAGGTTCTGTTACCCAGAATCCTTTGCAAACCTCAAAATTTGGCTAAAAAAACACATGTTCCTCACATTTCTGTGGCAGAAAGTTCTCGAATCTGAGAGGAGCCACAAATTTCCTTTCACCCAGCGTTCCCCCACGTCTCCCGATAAAAATGATACCTCACTTGTGTGGGTAGGCCTAGCACCCGCAACAGGAAACGCCCCAAAGCGCAATATGGACACAGCCAAATTTTTGAAGGAAAACAGAGGTGTTTTTTGCAAAGTGCTTACCTGTAGATTTTGGCCTGTAGCTCAGCCGCCACCTAGGGAAACCTACCAAACCTGTGCATTTCTGAAAACTAGAGACCTAGGGGAATCCAAGATGGGGTGACTTGTGTGGCTCGGACCAGGTTCTGTTACCCAGAATCCTTTGCAAACCTCAAAATTTGGCTAAAAAAACACATGTTCCTCACATTTCTGTGGCAGAAAGTTCTGGAATCTGAGAGGAGCCACAAATTTCCTTCCACCCAGCGTTCCCCCACGTCTCCCGATAAAAATTATACCTCACTTGTGTGGGTAGGCCTAGCGCCCGCGACAGGAAACGCCCCAAAGCGCAACATGGACACAGCCAAATTTTTGAAGGAAAACAGAGGTGTTTTTTGCAATGTGCCTACCTGTAGATTTTGGCCTGTAGCTCAGCCGCCACCTAGGGAAACCTACCAAACCTGTGCATTTCTGAAAACTTGAGACCTAGGGGAATCCAAGATGGGGTGACTTGTGTGGCTCGGACCAGGTTCTGTTACCCAGAATCCTTTGCAAACCTCAAAATTTGGCTAAAAAAACACATGTTCCTCACATTTCTGTGGCAGAAAGTTCTGGAATCTGAGAGGAGCCACAAATTTCCTTCCACCCAGCGTTCCCCCACGTCTCCCGATAAAAATTATACCTCACTTGTGTGGGTAGGCCTAGCGCACGCGACAGGAAACGCCCCAAAGCGCAACGTGGACACAGCCAAATTTTTGAAGGAAAACAGAGGTGTTTTTTGCAAAGTGCCTACCTGTAGATTTTGGCCTGTAGCTCAGCCGCCACCTAGGGAAACCTACCAAACCTATGCATTTCTGAAAACTAGAGACCTAGGGGAATCCAAGATGGGGTGACTTGTGTGGCTCGGACCAGGTTCTGTTACCCAGAATCCTTTGCAAACCTCAAAATTTGGCTAAAAAAACACATGTTCCTCACATTTCTGTGGCAGAAAGTTCTGGAATCTGAGAAGAGCCACAAATTTCCTTCCACCCAGCGTTCCCCCACGTCTCCCGATAAAAATGATACCGCACTTGTGTGGGTAGGCCTAGCGCCCGCGACAGGAAACGCCCCAAAGCGCAACGTGGACACAGCCACATTTTTGAAGGAAAACAGAGGTGTTTTTTGCAAAGTGCCTACCTGTAGATTTTGGCCTGTAGCTCAGCCGCCACCTAGGGAAACCTACCAAACCTGTGCATTTCTGAAAACTAGAGACCTAGGGGAATCCAAGATGGGGGGACTTGTGTGGCTCGGACCAGGTTCTGTTACCCAGAATCCTTTGCAAACCTCAAAATTTGGCTAAAAAAACACATGTTCCTTACATTTCTGTGGCAGAAAGTTCTGGAATCTGAGGGGAGCCACAAATTTCCTTCCACCCAGCGTTCCCCCACGTCTCCCGATAAAAATGATACCTCACTTGTGTGGGTAGGCCTAGCGCCCGCGACAGGAAACGCCCCAAAGCGCAACGTGGACACAGCCAAATTTTTGAAGGAAAACAGAGGTTTTTTTTGCAAAGTGCCTACCTGTAGATTTTGGCCTGTAGCTCAGCCGCCACCTAGGGAAACCTACCAAACCTGCGCATTTCTGAAAACTAGAGACCTAGGGGAATCCAAGATGGGGTGACTTGTGTGGCTCGGACCAGGTTCTGTTACCCAGAATCCTTTGCAAACCTCAAAATTTGGCTAAAAAAACACATGTTCCTCCCATTTCTGTGGCAGAAAGTTCTGGAATCTGAGAGGAGCCACAAATTTCCTTCCACCCAGCGTTCCCCCACGTCTCCCGATAAAAATGATACCTCACTTGTGTGGGTAGGCCTAGCGCCCGCGACAGGAAACGCCCCAAAGCGCAACATGGACACAGCCAAATTTTTGAATGAAAACAGAGGTGTTTTTTGCAAAGTGCCTACCTGTAGAGTTTGGCCTGTAGCTCAGCCGCCACCTAGGGAAACCTACCAAACCTGTGCATTTCTGAAAACTAGAGACCTAGGGGAATCCAAGATGGGGTGACTTGTGTGGCTCGGACCAGGTTCTGTTACCCAGAATCCTTTGCAAACCTCAAAATTTGGCGAAAAAAACACATGTTCCTCACATTTCTGTGGCAGAAAGTTCTCGAATCTGAGAGGAGCCACAAATTTCCTTTCACCCAGCGTTCCCCCACGTCTCCCGATAAAAATGATACCTCACTTGTGTGGGTAGGCCTAGCGCCCGCAACAGGAAACGCCCCAAAGCGCAATATGGACACAGCCAAATTTTTGAAGGAAAACAGAGGTGTTTTTTGCAAAGTGCTTACCTGTAGATTTTGGCCTGTAGCTCAGCCGCCACCTAGGTAAACCTACCAAACCTATGCATTTCTGAAAACTAGAGACCTAGGGGAATCCAAGATGGGGTGACTTGTGTGGCTCGGACCAGGTTCTGTTACCCAGAATCCTTTGCAAACCTCAAAATTTGGCTAAAAAAACACATGTTCCTCACATTTCTGTGGCAGAAAGTTCTGGAATCTGAGAAGAGCCACAAATTTCCTTCCACCCAGCGTTCCCCCACGTCTCCCGATAAAAATTATACTGCACTTGTGTGGGTAGGCCTAGCGCCCGCGACAGGAAACGCCCCAAAGCGCAACGTGGACACAGCCAAATTTTTGAAGGAAAACAGAGGTGTTTTTTGCAAAGTGCCTACCTGTAGATTTTGGCCTGTAGCTCAGCCGCCACCTAGGGAAACCTACCAAACCTGCGCATTTCTGAAAACTAGAGACCTAGGGGAATCCAAGATGGGGTGACTTGTGTGGCTCGGACCAGGTTCTGTTACCCAGAATCCTTTGCAAACCTCAAAATTTGGCTAAAAAACACATGTTCCTCCCATTTCTGTGGCAGAAAGTTCTGGAATCTGAGAGGAGCCACAAATTTCCTTCCACCCAGCGTTCCCCCACGTCTCCCGATAAAAATGATACCTCACTTGTGTGGGTAGGCCTAGCGCCCGCGACAGGAAACGCCCCAAAGCGCAACATGGACACAGCCAAATTTTTGAATGAAAACAGAGGTGTTTTTTGCAAAGTGCCTACCTGTAGAGTTTGGCCTGTAGCTCAGCCGCCACCTAGGGAAACCTACCAAACCTGTGCATTTCTGAAAACTAGAGACCTAGGGGAATCCAAGATGGGGTGACTTGTGTGGCTCGGACCAGGTTCTGTTACCCAGAATCCTTTGCAAACCTCAAAATTTGGCTAAAAAAACACATGTTCCTCACATTTCTGTGGCAGAAAGTTCTCGAATCTGAGAGGAGCCACAAATTTCCTTTCACCCAGCGTTCCCCCACGTCTCCCGATAAAAATGATACCTCACTTGTGTGGGTAGGCCTAGCGCCCGCAACAGGAAACGCCCCAAAGCGCAATATGGACACAGCCAAATTTTTGAAGGAAAACAGAGGTGTTTTTTGCAAAGTGCTTACCTGTAGATTTTGGCCTGTAGCTCAGCCTCCACCTAGGGAAACCTACCAAACCTGTGCATTTCTGAAAACTAGAGACCTAGGGGAATCCAAGATGGGGTGACTTGTGTGGCTCGGACCAGGTTCTGTTACCCAGAATCCTTTGCAAACCTCAAAATTTGGCGAAAAAAACACATGTTCCTCACATTTCTGTGGCAGAAAGTTCTCGAATCTGAGAGGAGCCACAAATTTCCTTTCACCCAGCGTTCCCCCACGTCTCCCGATAAAAATGATACCTCACTTGTGTGGGTAGGCCTAGCGCCCGCAACAGGAAACGCCCCAAAGCGCAATATGGACACAGCCAAATTTTTGAAGGAAAACAGAGGTGTTTTTTGCAAAGTGCTTACCTGTAGATTTTGGCCTGTAGCTCAGCCGCCACCTAGGTAAACCTACCAAACCTATGCATTTCTGAAAACTAGAGACCTAGGGGAATCCAAGATGGGGTGACTTGTGTGGCTCGGACCAGGTTCTGTTACCCAGAATCCTTTGCAAACCTCAAAATTTGGCTAAAAAAACACATGTTCCTCACATTTCTGTGGCAGAAAGTTCTGGAATCTGAGAAGAGCCACAAATTTCCTTCCACCCAGCGTTCCCCCACGTCTCCCGATAAAAATTATACTGCACTTGTGTGGGTAGGCCTAGCGCCCGCGACAGGAAACGCCCCAAAGCGCAACGTGGACACAGCCAAATTTTTGAAGGAAAACAGAGGTGTTTTTTGCAAAGTGCCTACCTGTAGATTTTGGCCTGTAGCTCAGCCGCCACCTAGGGAAACCTACCAAACCTGCGCATTTCTGAAAACTAGAGACCTAGGGGAATCCAAGATGGGGTGACTTGTGTGGCTCGGACCAGGTTCTGTTACCCAGAATCCTTTGCAAACCTCAAAATTTGGCTAAAAAACACATGTTCCTCCCATTTCTGTGGCAGAAAGTTCTGGAATCTGAGAGGAGCCACAAATTTCCTTCCACCCAGCGTTCCCCCACGTCTCCCGATAAAAATGATACCTCACTTGTGTGGGTAGGCCTAGCGCCCGCGACAGGAAACGCCCCAAAGCGCAACATGGACACAGCCAAATTTTTGAATGAAAACAGAGGTGTTTTTTGCAAAGTGCCTACCTGTAGAGTTTGGCCTGTAGCTCAGCCGCCACCTAGGGAAACCTACCAAACCTGTGCATTTCTGAAAACTAGAGACCTAGGGGAATCCAAGATGGGGTGACTTGTGTGGCTCGGACCAGGTTCTGTTACCCAGAATCCTTTGCAAACCTCAAAATTTGGCTAAAAAAACACATGTTCCTCACATTTCTGTGGCAGAAAGTTCTCGAATCTGAGAGGAGCCACAAATTTCCTTTCACCCAGCGTTCCCCCACGTCTCCCGATAAAAATGATACCTCACTTGTGTGGGTAGGCCTAGCGCCCGCAACAGGAAACGCCCCAAAGCGCAATATGGACACAGCCAAATTTTTGAAGGAAAACAGAGGTGTTTTTTGCAAAGTGCTTACCTGTAGATTTTGGCCTGTAGCTCAGCCTCCACCTAGGGAAACCTACCAAACCTGTGCATTTCTGAAAACTAGAGACCTAGGGGAATCCAAGATGGGGTGACTTGTGTGGCTCGGACCAGGTTCTGTTACCCAGAATCCTTTGCAAACCTCAGAATTTGGCTAAAAAATCACATGTTACTCACATTTCTGTGGCAGAAAGTTCTGGAATCTGAGATGAGCCACAAATTTCCTTCCACCCAGCGTTCCCCCACGTCTCCCGATAAAAATGATACCTCACTTGTGTGGGTAGGCCTAGCGCCCGCGACAGGAAACGCCCCAAAGCGCAACGTGGACACAGCCAAATTTTTGAAGGAAAACAGAGGTGTTTTTTGCAAAGTGCCTAACTGTAGATTTTGGCCTGTAGCTCAGCCACCACCTAGAGAAACCTACCAAACCTGTGCATTTCTGAAAACTAGAGACCTAGGGGAATCCAAGATGGGGTGACTTGTGTGGCTCGGACCAGGTTCTGTTACCCAGAATCCTTTGCAAACCTCAAAATTTGGCTAAAAACATGTTCCTCACATTTCTGTGGCAGAAAGTTCTGGAATCTGAGGGGAGCCACAAATTTCCTTCCACCCAGCGTTCCCCCACGTCTCCCGATAAAAATGATACCTCACTTGTGTGGGTAGGCCTAGCGCCCGCGACAGGAAACGCCCCAAAGCGCAACATGGACACAGCCACATTTTTGAAGGAAAACAGAGGTGTTTTTTGCAAAGTGCCTACCTGTAGATTTTGGCCTGTAGCTCATCCGCCACCTAGGGAAACCTACCAAACCTGTGCATTTCTGAAAACTAGAGACCAAGGGGAATCCAAGATGGGGTGACTTGTGTGGCTCGGACCAGGTTCTGTTACCCAGAATCCTTTGCAAACCTCAGAATTTGGCTAAAAAATCACATGTTACTCACATTTCTGTGGCAGAAAGTTCTGGAATCTGAGATGAGCCACAAATTTCCTTCCACCCAGCGTTCCCCCACGTCTCCCGATAAAAATGATACCTCACTTGTGTGGGTAGGCCTAGCGCCCGCGACAGGAAACGCCCCAAAGCGCAACGTGGACACAGCCAAATTTTTGAAGGAAAACAGAGGTGTTTTTTGCAAAGTGCCTAACTGTAGATTTTGGCCTGTAGCTCAGCCACCACCTAGAGAAACCTACCAAACCTGTGCATTTCTGAAAACTAGAGACCTAAGGGAATCCAAGATGGGGTGACTTGTGTGGCTCGGACCAGGTTCTGTTACCCAGAATCCTTTGCAAACCTCAAAATTTGGCTAAAAACATGTTCCTCACATTTCTGTGGCAGAAAGTTCTGGAATCTGAGGGGAGCCACAAATTTCCTTCCACCCAGCGTTCCCCCACGTCTCCCGATAAAAATGATACCTCACTTGTGTGGGTAGGCCTAGCGCCCGCGACAGGAAACGCCCCAAAGCGCAACGTGGACACAGCCAAATTTTTGAAGGAAAACAGAGGTGTTTTTTGCAAAGTGCCTACCTGTAGATTTTGGCCTGTAGCTCAGCCGCCACCTAGGGAAACCTACCAAACTTGTGCATTTCTGAAAACTAGAGACCTAGGGGAATCCATGATGGGATGACTTGTGTGGCTCGGACCAGGTTCTGTTACCCAGAATCCATTGCAAACCTCAAAATTTGGCTAAAAAAACACATGTTCCTCACATTTCTGTGGCAGAAAGTTCTGGAATCTGAAAGGAGCCATAAATTTCCTTCCACCCAGCGTTCCCCCACGTCTCCCGATAAAAATGATACCTCACTTGTGTGGGTAGGCCTAGCGCCCGCAACAGGAAACGCCCCAAAGCGCAACGTGGACACAGCCAAATTTTTGAAGGAAAACAGAGGTGTTTATTGCAAAGTGCCTACCTGTAGATTTTGGCCTGTAGCTCAGCTGCCACCTAGGGAAACCTACCAAACCTGTGCATTTCTGAAAACTAGAGACCTAGGGGAATCCAAGATGGGGTGACTTGTGTGGCTCGGACCAGGTTCTGCTACTCAGAATCCTTTGCAAACCTCAAAATTTGGCTAAAAAAACACATGTTCCTCAAATTTCTGTGGCAGAAAGTTCTGGAATCTGAGGGGAGCCACAAATTTCCTTCCACCCAGCGTTCCCCCACGTCTCCCGATAAAAATGATACCTCACTTGTGTGGGTAGGCCTAGCGCCCGCGACAGGAAACGCCCCAAAGCGCAACGTGGACACAGCCAAATTTTTGAAGGAAAACAGAGGTGTTTTTTGCAAAGTGCCTACCTGTAGATTTTGGCCTGTAGCTCAGCCGCCACCTAGGGAAACCTACCAAACCTGTGCATTTCTGAAAACTTGAGACCTAGGGGAATCCAAGATGGGGTGACTTGTGTGGCTCGGACCAGGTTCTGTTACCCAGAATCCTTTGCAAACCTCAAAATTTGGCTTAAAAAACACATGTTCCTCACATTTCTGTGGCAGAAAGTTCTGGAATCTGAGAGGAGCCACAAATTTCCTTCCACCCAGCGTTCCCCCACGTCTCCTGATAAAAATGATACCTCACTTGTGTGGGTAGGCCTAGCGCCCGCGACAGGAAACGCCCCAAAGCGCAATGTGGACACAGCCAAATTTTTGAAGGAAAACAGAGGTGTTTTTTGCAAAGTGCCTACCTGTAGATTTTGGCCTGTAGCTCAGCCGCCACCTAGGGAAACCTACCAAACCTATGCATTTCTGAAAACTAGAGACCTAGGGGAATCCAAGATGGGGTGACTTGTGTGGCTCGGACCAGGTTCTGTTACCCAGAATCCTTTGCAAACCTCAAAATTTGGCTAAAAAAACACATGTTCCTCACATTTCTGTGGCAGAAAGTTCTGGAATCTGAGAAGAGCCACAAATTTCCTTCCACCTACGTTCCCCCACGTCTCCCGATAAAAATGATACCGCACTTGTGTGGGTAGGCCTAGCGCCCGCGACAGGAAATGCCCCAAAGCGCAACGTGGACACAGCCAAATTTTTGAAGGAAAACAGTGGTGTTTTTTGCAAAGTGCCTACCTGTAGATTTTGGCCTGTAGCTCAGCCGCCACCTAGGGAAACCTACCAAACCTTTGCATTTCTGAAAACTAGACACCTAGGGGAATCCAAGATGGGGGGACTTGTGTGGCTCGGACCAGGTTCTGTTACCCAGAATCCTTTGCAAACCTCAAAATTTGGCTAAAAAAACACATGTTCCTCACATTTCTGTGGCAGAAAGTTCTGGAATCTGAGGGGAGCCACAAATTTCCTTCCACCCAGCGTTCCCCCACGTCTCCCGATAAAAATGATACCTCACTTGTGTGGGTAGGCCTAGCGCCCGCGACAGGAAACGCCCCAAAGCGCAACGTGGACACAGCCAAATTTTTGAAGGAAAACAGAGGTGTTTTTTGCAAAGTGCCTACCTGTAGAGTTTGGCCTGTAGCTCAGCCGCCACCTAGGGAAACCTACCAAACCTGTGCATTTCTGAAAACTAGAGACCTAGGGGAATCCAAGATGGGGTGACTTGTGTGGCTCGGACCAGGTTCTGTTACCCAGAATCCTTTGCAAACCTCAAAATTTGGCTAAAAAAACACATGTTCCTCACATTTCTGTGGCAGAAAGTTCTGGAATCTGAGAGGAGCCACAAATTTCCTTCCACCCAGCGTTCCCCCACGTCTCCCGATAAAAATGACACCTCACTTGTGTGGGTAGGCCTAGCGCCCGCAACAGGAAACGCCCCAAAGCGCAATATGGACACAGCCAAATTTTTTAAGGAAAACAGAGGTGTTTTTTGCAAAGTGCTTACCTGTAGATTTTGGCCTGTAGCTCAGCCGCCACCTAGGGAAACCTACCAAACCTGTGCATTTCTGAAAACTAGAGACCTAGGGGAATCCAAGATGGGGTGACTTGTGTGGCTCGGACCAGGTTCTGTTACCCAGAATCCTTTGCAAACCTCAGAATTTGGCTAAAAAATCACATGTTACTCACATTTCTGTGGCAGAAAGTTCTGGAATCTGAGATGAGCCACAAATTTCCTTCCACCCAGCGTTCCCCCACGTCTCCCGATAAAAATGATACCTCACTTGTGTGGGTAGGCCTAGCGCCCACGACAGGAAACGCCCCAAAGCGCAACGTGGACACAGCCAAATTTTTGAAGGAAAACAGAGGTGTTTTTTGCAAAGTGCCTAACTGTAGATTTTGGCCTGTAGCTCAGCCACCACCTAGAGAAACCTACCAAACCTGTGCATTTCTGAAAACTAGAGACCTAGGGGAATCCAAGATGGGGTGACTTGTGTGGCTCGGACCAGGTTCTGTTACCCAGAATCCTTTGCAAACCTCAAAATTTGGCTAAAAACATGTTCCTCACATTTCTGTGGCAGAAAGTTCTGGAATCTGAGGGGAGCCACAAATTTCCTTCCACCCAGCGTTCCCCCACGTCTCCCGATAAAAATGATACCTCACTTGTGTGGGTAGGCCTAGCGCCCGCGACAGGAAACGCCCCAAAGCGCAACGTGGACACAGCCACATTTTTGAAGGAAAACAGAGGTGTTTTTTGCAAAGTGCCTACCTGTAGATTTTGGCCTGTAGCTCATCCGCCACCTAGGGAAACCTACCAAACCTGTGCATTTCTGAAAACTAGAGACCAAGGGGAATCCAAGATGGGGTGACTTGTGTGGCTCGGACCAGGTTCTGTTACCCAGAATCCATTGCAAACCTCAAAATTTGGCTAAAAAAACACATGTTCCTCACATTTCTGTGGCAGAAAGTTCTGGAATCTGAAAGGAGCCACAAATTTCCTTCCACCCAGCGTTCCCCCACGTCTCCCGATAAAAATGATACCGCACTTGTGTGGGTAGGCCTAGCGCCCGCGACAGGAAATGCCCCAAAGCGCAACGTGGACACAGCCAAATTTTTGAAGGAAAACAGTGGTGTTTTTTGCAAAGTGCCTACCTGTAGATTTTGGCCTGTAGCTCAGCCGCCACCTAGGGAAACCTACCAAACCTTTGCATTTCTGAAAACTAGACACCTAGGGGAATCCAAGATGGGGGGACTTGTGTGGCTCGGACCAGGTTCTGTTACCCAGAATCCTTTGCAAACCTCAGAATTTGGCTAAAAAATCACATGTTACTCACATTTCTGTGGCAGAAAGTTCTGGAATCTGAGATGAGCCACAAATTTCCTTCCACCCAGCGTTCCCCCACGTCTCCCGATAAAAATGATACCTCACTTGTGTGGGTAGGCCTAGCGCCCACGACAGGAAACGCCCCAAAGCGCAACGTGGACACAGCCAAATTTTTGAAGGAAAACAGAGGTGTTTTTTGCAAAGTGCCTAACTGTAGATTTTGGCCTGTAGCTCAGCCACCACCTAGAGAAACCTACCAAACCTGTGCATTTCTGAAAACTAGAGACCTAGGGGAATCCAAGATGGGGTGACTTGTGTGGCTCGGACCAGGTTCTGTTACCCAGAATCCTTTGCAAACCTCAAAATTTGGCTAAAAACATGTTCCTCACATTTCTGTGGCAGAAAGTTCTGGAATCTGAGGGGAGCCACAAATTTCCTTCCACCCAGCGTTCCCCCACGTCTCCCGATAAAAATGATACCTCACTTGTGTGGGTAGGCCTAGCGCCCGCGACAGGAAACGCCCCAAAGCGCAACGTGGACACAGCCACATTTTTGAAGGAAAACAGAGGTTTTTTTTGCAAAGTGCCTACCTGTAGATTTTGGCCTGTAGCTCATCCGCCACCTAGGGAAACCTACCAAACCTGTGCATTTCTGAAAACTAGAGACCAAGGGGAATCCAAGATGGGGTGACTTGTGTGGCTCGGACCAGGTTCTGTTACCCAGAATCCATTGCAAACCTCAAAATTTGGCTAAAAAAACACATGTTCCTCACATTTCTGTGGCAGAAAGTTCTGGAATCTGAAAGGAGCCACAAATTTCCTTCCACCCAGCGTTCCCCCACGTCTCCCGATAAAAATGATACCGCACTTGTGTGGGTAGGCCTAGCGCCCGCGACAGGAAATGCCCCAAAGCGCAACGTGGACACAGCCAAATTTTTGAAGGAAAACAGTGGTGTTTTTTGCAAAGTGCCTACCTGTAGATTTTGCCCTGTAGCTCAGCCGCCACCTAGGGAAACCTACCAAACCTTTGCATTTCTGAAAACTAGACACCTAGGGGAATCCAAGATGGGGGGACTTGTGTGGCTCGGACCAGGTTCTGTTACCCAGAATCCTTTGCAAACCTCAAAATTTGGCTAAAAAAACACATGTTCCTCACATTTCTGTGGCAGAAAGTTCTGGAATCTGAGGGGAGCCACAAATTTCCTTCCACCCAGCGTTCCCCCACGTCTCCCGATAAAAATGATACCTCACTTGTGTGGGTAGGCCTAGCGCCCGCGACAGGAAACGCCCCAAAGCGCAACGTGGACACAGCCAAATTTTTGAAGGAAAACAGAGGTGTTTTTTGCAAAGTGCCTACCTGTAGAGTTTGGCCTGTAGCTCAGCCGCCACCTAGGGAAACCTACCAAACCTGTGCATTTCTGAAAACTAGAGACCTAGGGGAATCCAAGATGGGGTGACTTGTGTGGCTCGGACCAGGTTCTGTTACCCAGAATCCTTTGCAAACCTCAAAATTTGGCTAAAAAAACACATGTTCCTCACATTTCTGTGGCAGAAAGTTCTGGAATCTGAGAGGAGCCACAAATTTCCTTCCACCCAGCGTTCCCCCACGTCTCCCGATAAAAATGACACCTCACTTGTGTGGGTAGGCCTAGCGCCCGCAACAGGAAACGCCCCAAAGCGCAATATGGACACAGCCAAATTTTTTAAGGAAAACAGAGGTGTTTTTTGCAAAGTGCTTACCTGTAGATTTTGGCCTGTAGCTCAGCCGCCACCTAGGGAAACCTACCAAACCTGTGCATTTCTGAAAACTAGAGACCTAGGGGAATCCAAGATGGGGTGACTTGTGTGGCTCGGACCAGGTTCTGTTACCCAGAATCCTTTGCAAACCTCAGAATTTGGCTAAAAAATCACATGTTACTCACATTTCTGTGGCAGAAAGTTCTGGAATCTGAGATGAGCCACAAATTTCCTTCCACCCAGCGTTCCCCCACGTCTCCCGATAAAAATGATACCTCACTTGTGTGGGTAGGCCTAGCGCCCGCGACAGGAAACGCCCCAAAGCGCAACGTGGACACAGCCAAATTTTTGAAGGAAAACAGAGGTGTTTTTTGCAAAGTGCCTAACTGTAGATTTTGGCCTGTAGCTCAGCCACCACCTAGAGAAACCTACCAAACCTGTGCATTTCTGAAAACTAGAGACCTAGGGGAATCCAAGATGGGGTGACTTGTGTGGCTCGGACCAGGTTCTGTTACCCAGAATCCTTTGCAAACCTCAAAATTTGGCTAAAAACATGTTCCTCACATTTCTGTGGCAGAAAGTTCTGGAATCTGAGGGGAGCCACAAATTTCCTTCCACCCAGCGTTCCCCCACGTCTCCCGATAAAAATGATACCTCACTTGTGTGGGTAGGCCTAGCGCCCGCGACAGGAAACGCCCCAAAGCGCAACGTGGACACAGCCACATTTTTGAAGGAAAACAGAGGTGTTTTTTGCAAAGTGCCTACCTGTAGATTTTGGCCTGTAGCTCATCCGCCACCTAGGGAAACCTACCAAACCTGTGCATTTCTGAAAACTAGAGACCAAGGGGAATCCAAGATGGGGTGACTTGTGTGGCTCGGACCAGGTTCTGTTACCCAGAATCCATTGCAAACCTCAAAATTTGGCTAAAAAAACACATGTTCCTCACATTTCTGTGGCAGAAAGTTCTGGAATCTGAAAGGAGCCACAAATTTCCTTCCACCCAGCGTTCCCCCACGTCTCCCGATAAAAATGATACCTCACTTGTGTGGGTAGGCCTAGTGCCCGCGACAGGAAACGCCCCAAAGCGCAACGTGGACACAGCCAAATTTTTGAAGGAAAACAGAGGTGTTTTTTACAAAGTGCCTACCTGTAGATTTTGGCCTGTAGCTCAGCCGCCACCTAGGGAAACCTACCAAACCTGTGCATTTCTGAAAACTAGAGACCTAGGGGAATCCAAGATGGGGGGACTTGTGTGGCTCGGACCAGGTTCTGTTACCCAGAATCCTTTGCAAACCTCAAAATTTGGCTAAAAAAACACATGTTCCTCACATTTCTGTGGCAGAAAGTTCTGGAATCTGAGGGGAGCCACAAATTTCCTTCCACCCAGCGTTCCCCCACGTCTCCCGATAAAAATGATACCTCACTTGTGTGGGTAGGCCTAGCGCCCGCGACAGGAAACGCCCCAAAGCGCAACGTGGACACAGCCAAATTTTTGAAGGAAAACAGAGGTGTTTTTTGCAAAGTGCCTACCTGTAGATTTTGGCCTGTAGCTCAGCCGCCACCTAGGGAAACCTACCAAACCTGTGCATTTCTGAAAACTAGAGACCTAGGGGAATCCATGATGGGATGACTTGTGTGGCTCGGACCAGGTTCTGTTACCCAGAATCCATTGCAAACCTCAAAATTTGGCTAAAAAAACACATGTTCCTCACATTTCTGTGGCAGAAAGTTCTGGAATCTGAAAGGAGCCATAAATTTCCTTCCACCCAGCGTTCCCCCACGTCTCCCGATAAAAATGATACCTCACTTGTGTGGGTAGGCCTAGCGCCCGCAACAGGAAACGCCCCAAAGCGCAACGTGGACACAGCCAAATTTTTGAAGGAAAACAGAGGTGTTTATTGCAAAGTGCCTACCTGTAGATTTTGGCCTGTAGCTCAGCTGCCACCTAGGGAAACCTACCAAACCTGTGCATTTCTGAAAACTAGAGACCTAGGGGAATCCAAGATGGGGTGACTTGTGTGGCTCGGACCAGGTTCTGTTACCCAGAATCCTTTGCAAACCTCAAAATTTGGCTAAAAAAACACATGTTCCTCAAATTTCTGTGGCAGAAAGTTCTGGAATCTGAGGGGAGCCACAAATTTCCTTCCACCCAGCGTTCCTCCACGTCTCCCGATAAAAATGATACCTCACTTGTGTGGGTAGGCCTAGCGCCCGCGACAGGAAACGCCCCAAAGCACAACGTGGACACAGCCAAATTTTTGAAG
Organism: Pleurodeles waltl; assembly: GCF_031143425.1. Lineage (NCBI taxonomy): Eukaryota > Metazoa > Chordata > Amphibia > Caudata > Salamandridae > Pleurodeles > Pleurodeles waltl. The sequence goes on from NC_090440.1 coordinate 859,092,898, forward strand.
GAAAACAGAGGTGTTTTTTGCAAAGTGCCTACCTGTAGATTTTGGCCTGTAGCTCAGCCGCCACCTAGGGAAACCTACCAAACCTGTGCATTTCTGAAAACTTGAGACCTAGGGGAATCCAAGATGGGGTGACTTGTGTGGCTCGGACCAGGTTCTGTTACCCAGAATCCTTTGCAAACCTCAAAATTTGGCTAAAAAAACACATGTTCCTCACATTTCTGTGGCAGAAAGTTCTGGAATCTGAGAGGAGCCACAAATTTCCTTCCACCCAGCGTTCCCCCACGTCTCCTGATAAAAATGATACCTCACTTGTGTGGGTAGGCCTAGCGCCCGCGACAGGAAACGCCCCAAAGCGCAATGTGGACACAGCCAAATTTTTGAAGGAAAACAGAGGTGTTTTTTGCAAAGTGCCTACCTGTAGATTTTGGCCTGTAGCTCAGCCGCCACCTAGGGAAACCTACCAAACCTATGCATTTCTGAAAACTAGAGACCTAGGGGAATCCAAGATGGGGTGACTTGTGTGGCTCCGACCAGGTTCTGTTACCCAGAATCCTTTGCAAACCTCAAAATTTGGCTAAAAAAACACATGTTCCTCACATTTCTGTGGCAGAAAGTTCTGGAATCTGAGAAGAGCCACAAATTTCCTTCCACCTACGTTCCCCCACGTCTCCCGATAAAAATGATACCGCACTTGTGTGGGTAGGCCTAGCGCCCGCGACAGGAAACGCCCCAAAGCGCAACGTGGACACAGCCAAATTTTTGAAGGAAAACAGTGGTGTTTTTTGCAAAGTGCCTACCTGTAGATTTTGGCCTGTAGCTCAGCCGCCACCTAGGGAAACCTACCAAACCTTTGCATTTCTGAAAACTAGACACCTAGGGGAATCCAAGATGGGGGGACTTGTGTGGCTCGGACCAGGTTCTGTTACCCAGAATCCTTTGCAAACCTCAAAATTTGGCTAAAAAAACACATGTTCCTCACATTTCTGTGGCAGAAAGTTCTGGAATCTGAGGGGAGCCACAAATTTCCTTCCACCCAGCGTTCCCCCACGTCTCCCGATAAAAATGATACCTCACTTGTGTGGGTAGGCCTAGCGCCCGCGACAGGAAACGCCCCAAAGCGCAACGTGGACACAGCCAAATTTTTGAAGGAAAACAGAGGTGTTTTTTGCAAAGTGCCTACCTGTAGAGTTTGGCCTGTAGCTCAGCCGCCACCTAGGGAAACCTACCAAACCTGTGCATTTCTGAAAACTAGAGACCTAGGGGAATCCAAGATGGGGTGACTTGTGTGGCTCGGACCAGGTTCTGTTACCCAGAATCCTTTGCAAACCTCAAAATTTGGCTAAAAAAACACATGTTCCTCACATTTCTGTGGCAGAAAGTTCTGGAATCTGAGAGGAGCCACAAATTTCCTTCCACCCAGCGTTCCCCCACGTCTCCCGATAAAAATGACACCTCACTTGTGTGGGTAGGCCTAGCGCCCGCAACAGGAAACGCCCCAAAGCGCAATATGGACACAGCCAAATTTTTTAAGGAAAACAGAGGTGTTTTTTGCAAAGTGCTTACCTGTAGATTTTGGCCTGTAGCTCAGCCGCCACCTAGGGAAACCTACCAAACCTGTGCATTTCTGAAAACTAGAGACCTAGGGGAATCCAAGATGGGGTGACTTGTGTGGCTCGGACCAGGTTCTGTTACCCAGAATCCTTTGCAAACCTCAGAATTTGGCTAAAAAATCACATGTTACTCACATTTCTGTGGCAGAAAGTTCTGGAATCTGAGATGAGCCACAAATTTCCTTCCACCCAGCGTTCCCCCACGTCTCCCGATAAAAATGATACCTCACTTGTGTGGGTAGGCCTAGCGCCCGCGACAGGAAACGCCCCAAAGCGCAACGTGGACACAGCCAAATTTTTGAAGGAAAACAGAGGTGTTTTTTGCAAAGTGCCTACCTGTAGATTTTGGCCTGTAACTCAGCCACCACCTAGAGAAACCTACCAAACCTGTGCATTTCTGAAAACTAGAGACCTAGGGGAATCCAAGATGGGGTGACTTGTGTGGCTCGGACCAGGTTCTGTTACCCAGAATCCTTTGCAAACCTCACAATTTGGCTAAAAAAACACATGTTCCTCACATTTCTGTGGCAGAAAGTTCTGGAATCTGTGAAGAGCCACAAATTTCCTTCCACCCAGCGTTCCCCTATGTCTCCCGATAAAAATGATACCTCACTTGTGTGGGTAGGCCTAGCGCCCGCGACAGGAAACGCCCCAAAGCGCAACGTGGACACAGCCACATTTTTGAAGGAAAACAGAGGTGTTTTTTGCAAAGTGCCTACCTGTAGATTTTGGCCTGTAGCTCAGCCGCCCCCTAGGGAAACCTACCAAACCTGTGCATTTCTGAAAACTAGAGACCTAGGGGAATCCAAGATGGGGTGACTTGTGTGGCTCGGACCAGGTTCTGTTACCCAGAATCCTTTGCAAACCTGAAAATTTGTCTAAAAACATGTTCCTCACATTTCTGTGGCAGAAAGTTCTGGAATCTGAGGGGAGCCACAAATTTCCTTCCACCCAGCGTTCCCCCACTTCTCCCGATAAAAATGATACCTCACTTGTGTGGGTAGGCCTAGCGCCCGCGACAGGAAACGCCCCAAAGCGCAACGTGGACACAGCCAAATTTTTGAAGGAAAACAGTGGTGTTTTTTGCAAAGTGCCTACCTGTAGATTTTGGCCTGTAGCTCAGCCGCCACCTAGGGAAACCTACCAAACCTTTGCATTTCTGAAAACTAGACACCTAGGGGAATCCAAGATGGGGGGACTTGTGTGGCTCGGACCAGGTTCTGTTACCCACAATCCTTTGCAAACCTCAAAATTTGGCTAAAAAAACACATGTTCCTCACATTTCTGTGGCAGAAAGTTCTGGAATCTGAGGGGAGCCACAAATTTCCTTCCACCCAGCGTTCCCCCACGTCTCCCGATAAAAATGATACCTCACTTGTGTGGGTAGGCCTAGCGCCCGCGACAGGAAACGCCCCAAAGCGCAACGTGGACACAGCCAAATTTTTGAAGGAAAACAGAGGTGTTTTTTGCAAAGTGCCTACCTGTAGAGTTTGGCCTGTAGCTCAGCCGCCACCTAGGGAAACCTACCAAACCTGTGCATTTCTGAAAACTAGAGACCTAGGGGAATCCAAGATGGGGTGACTTGTGTGGCTCGGACCAGGTTCTGTTACCCAGAATCCTTTGCAAACCTCAAAATTTGGCTAAAAAAACACATGTTCCTCACATTTCTGTGGCAGAAAGTTCTGGAATCTGAGAGGAGCCACAAATTTCCTTCCACCCAGCGTTCCCCCACGTCTCCCGATAAAAATGACACCTCACTTGTGTGGGTAGGCCTAGCGCCCGCAACAGGAAACGCCCCAAAGCGCAATATGGACACAGCCAAATTTTTTAAGGAAAACAGAGGTGTTTTTTGCAAAGTGCTTACCTGTAGATTTTGGCCTGTAGCTCAGCCGCCACCTAGGGAAACCTACCAAACCTGTGCATTTCTGAAAACTAGAGACCTAGGGGAATCCAAGATGGGGTGACTTGTGTGGCTCGGACCAGGTTCTGTTACCCAGAATCCTTTGCAAACCTCAGAATTTGGCTAAAAAATCACATGTTACTCACATTTCTGTGGCAGAAAGTTCTGGAATCTGAGATGAGCCACAAATTTCCTTCCACCCAGCGTTCCCCCACGTCTCCCGATAAAAATGATACCTCACTTGTGTGGGTAGGCCTAGCGCCCGCGACAGGAAACGCCCCAAAGCGCAACGTGGACACAGCCAAATTTTTGAAGGAAAACAGAGGTGTTTTTTGCAAAGTGCCTACCTGTAGATTTTGGCCTGTAACTCAGCCACCACCTAGAGAAACCTACCAAACCTGTGCATTTCTGAAAACTAGAGACCTAGGGGAATCCAAGATGGGGTGACTTGTGTGGCTCGGACCAGGTTCTGTTACCCAGAATCCTTTGCAAACCTCACAATTTGGCTAAAAAAACACATGTTCCTCACATTTCTGTGGCAGAAAGTTCTGGAATCTGTGAAGAGCCACAAATTTCCTTCCACCCAGCGTTCCCCTATGTCTCCCGATAAAAATGATACCTCACTTGTGTGGGTAGGCCTAGCGCCCGCGACAGAAAACGCCCCAAAGCGCAACGTGGACACAGCCACATTTTTGAAGGAAAACAGAGGTGTTTTTTGCAAAGTGCCTACCTGTAGATTTTGGCCTGTAGCTCAGCCGCCCCCTAGGGAAACCTACCAAACCTGTGCATTTCTGAAAACTAGAGACCTAGGGGAATCCAAGATGGGGTGACTTGTGTGGCTCGGACCAGGTTCTGTTACCCAGAATCCTTTGCAAACCTGAAAATTTGTCTAAAAACATGTTCCTCACATTTCTGTGGCAGAAAGTTCTGGAATCTGAGGGGAGCCACAAATTTCCTTCCACCCAGCGTTCCCCCACTTCTCCCGATAAAAATGATACCTCACTTGTGTGGGTAGGCCTAGCGCCCGCGACAGGAAACGCCCCAAAGCGCAACGTGGACACAGCCAAATTTTTGAAGGAAAACAGAGGTGTTTTTTGCAAAGTGCCTACCTGTAGATTTTGGCCTGTAGCTCATCCGCCACCTAGGGAAACCTACCAAACCTGTGCATTTCTGAAAACTAGAGACCTAGGGGAATCCAAGATGGGGTGACTTGTGTGGCTCGGACCAGGTTCTGTTACCCAGAATCCATTGCAAACCTCAAAATTTGGCTAAAAAAACACATGTTCCCCACATTTCTGTGGCAGAAAGTTCTGGAGTCTGAAAGGAGCCACAAATTTCCTTCCACCCAGCGTTCCCCCACGTCTCCCGATAAAAATGATACCTCACTTGTGTGGGTAGGCCTAGCGCCCGCGACAGGAAACGCCCCAAAGCGCAACGTGGACACAGCCAAATTTTTGAAGGAAAACAGAGGTGTTTTTTGCAAAGTGCCTACCTGTAGATTTTGGCCTGTAGCTCAGCCGCCACCTAGGGAAACCTACCAAACCTGTGCATTTCTGAAAACTAGAGACCTAGGGGAATCCAAGATGGGGTGACTTGTGTGGCTCGGACCAGGTTCTGTTACCCAGAATCCTTTGCAAACCTCAAAATTTGGCTAAAAAAACACATGTTCCTCACATTTCTGTGGCAGAAAGTTCTGGAATCTGAGGGGAGCCACAAATTTCCTTCCACCCAGCGTTCCCCCACGTCTCCCGATAAAAATGATACCTCACTTGTGTGGGTAGGCCTAGCGCCCGCGACAGGAAACGCCCCAAAGCGCAACGTGGACACAGCCAAATTTTTGAAGGAAAACAGAGGTGTTTATTGCAAAGTGCCTACCTGTAGATTTTGGCCTGTAGCTCAGCTGCCACCTAGGGAAACCTACCAAACCTGTGCATTTCTGAAAACTAGAGACCTAGGGGAATCCAAGATGGGGTGACTTGTGTGGCTCGGACCAGGTTCTGTTACCCAGAATCCTTTGCAAACCTCAAAATTTGGCTAAAAAAACACATGTTCCTCACATTTCTGTGGCAGAAAGTTCTGGAATCTGAGGGGAGCCACAAATTTCCTTCCACCCAGCGTTCCCCCACGTCTCCCGATAAAAATGATACCTCACTTGTGTGGGTAGGCCTAGCGCCCGCGACAGGAAACGCCCCAAAGCGCAACGTGGACACAGCCAAATTTTTGAAGGAAAACAGAGGTGTTTTTTGCAAAGTGCCTACCTGTAGATTTTGGCCTGTAGCTCAGCCGCCACCTAGGGAAACCTACCAAACCTGTGCATTTCTGAAAACTAGAGACCTAGGGGAATCCAAGATGGGGTGACTTGTGTGGCTCGGACCAGGTTCTGTTACCCAGAATCCATTGCAAACCTCAAAATTTGGCTAAAAAAACACATGTTCCTCACATTTCTGTGGCAGAAAGTTCTGGAATCTGAGAGGAGCCACTAATTTCCTTCCACCCAGCGTTCCCCCACGTCTCCCGATAAAAATGATACCTCACTTGTGTGGGTAGGCCTAGCGCCCGCGACAGGAAACGCCCCAAAGCGCAACGTGGACACAGCCAAATTTTTGAAGGAAAACAGAGGTGTTTTTTGCCAAGTGCCTACCTGTAGATTTTGGCCTGTAGCTCAGCCGCCACCTAGGGAAACCTACCAAACCTGTGCATTTCTGAAAACTAGAGACCTAGGGGAATCCAAGATGGGGTGACTTGTGTGGCTCGGACCAGGTTCTGTTACCCAGAATCCTTTGCAAACCTCAAAATTTGGCTAAAAAAACACATGTTCCTCACATTTCTGTGGCAGAAAGTTCTGGAATCTGAGGGGAGGCACAAATTTCCTTCCACCCAGCGTTCCCCCACATCTCCCGATAAAAATGATACCTCACTTGTGTGGGTAGGCCTAGCGCCCGCGACAGGAAACGCCCCAAAGCGCAACGTGGACACAGCCAAATTTTTTAAGGAAAACAGAGGTGTTTTTTGCAAAGTGCCTACCTATAGATTTTGGCCTGTAGCTCAGCCGCCACCTAGGGAAACCTACCAAACCTGTGCATTTCTGAAAACTAGAGACCTAGGGGAATCCAAGATGGGGTGACTTGTGTGGCTCGGACCAGGTTCTGTTACCCAGAATCCTTTGCAAACCTCAAAATTTGGCTAAAAAAACACATGTTCCTCACATTTCTGTGGCAGAAAGTTCTGGAATCTGAGAGGAGCCACAAATTTCCTTCCACCCAGCGTTCCCCCACGTCTCCCGATAAAAATAATACCTCACTTGTGTGGGTAGTCCTAGCGTCCGCGACAGGAAACGCCCCAAAGCGCAACGTGGACACAGCCACATTTTTGAAGGAAAACAGAGGTGTTTTTTGCAATGTCCCTACCTGTAGATTTTGGCCTGTAGCTCAGCCGCCACCTAGGGAAACCTACCAAACCTGTGCATTTCTGAAAACTAGAGACCTAGGGGAATCCAAGATGGGGTGACTTGTGTGGCTCGGACCAGGTTCTGTTACCCAGAATCCTTTGCAAATCTCAAAATTTGGCTAAAAAAACACATGTTCCTCACATTTCTGTGGCAGAAAGTTCTGGAATCTGAGATGAGCCACAAATTTCCTTCCACCCAGCGTTCCCCCACGTCTCCCGATAAAAATGATACCTCACTTGTGTGGGTAGGCCTAGCGCACGCGACAGGAAACGCCCCAAAGCGCAATGTGGACACAGCCAAATTTTTGAAGGAAAACAGAGGTGTTTTTTGCAAAGTGCCTACCTGTAGATTTTGGCCTGTAGCTCAGCCGCCACCTAGGGAAACCTACCAAACCTGTGCATTTCTGAAAACTAGAGACCTAGGGGAATCCAAAAGGGGTGACTTGTGTGGCTCGGACCAGGTTCTGTTACCCAGAATCCTTTGCAAACCTCAAAATTTGGCTAAAAAAACACATGTTCTTCACATTTCTGTGGCAGAAAGTTCTGGAATCTGAGAGGAGCCACAAATTTCCTTCCACAAAGCGTTCCCCCACGTCTCCCGATAAAAATGATACCTCACTTGTGTGGGTAGTCCTAGCGCCCGCGACAGGAAACGCCCCAAAGCGCAACATGGACACAGCCAAATTTTTGAAGGAAAACAGAGGTGTTTTTTGCAATGTGCCTACCTGTAGATTTTGGCCTGTAGCTCAGCCGCCACCTAGGGAAACCTACCAAACCTGTGCATTTCTGAAAACTTGAGACCTAGGGGAATCCAAGATGGGGTGACTTGTGTGGCTCGGACCAGGTTCTGTTACCCAGAATCCTTTGCAAACCTCAAAATTTGGCTAAAAAAACACATGTTCCTCACATTTCTGTGGCAGAAAGTTCTGGAATCTGAGAGGAGCCACAAATTTCCTTCCACCCAGCGTTCCCCCACGTCTCCCGATAAAAATGATACCTCACTTGTGTGGGTAGGCCTAGCGCCCGCGACAGGAAACGCCCCAAAGCGCAACGTGGACACAGCCAAATTTTTGAAGGAAAACAGAGGTGTTTTTTGCAAAGTGCCTACCTGTAGATTTTGGCCTGTAGCTCAGCCGCCACCTAGGGAAACCTACCAAACCTATGCATTTCTGAAAACTAGAGACCTAGGGGAATCCAAGATGGGGTGACTTGTGTGGCTCGGACCAGGTTCTGTTACCCAGAATCCTTTGCAAACCTCAAAATTTGGCTAAAAAAACACATGTTCCTCACATTTCTGTGGCAGAAAGTTCTGGAATCTGAGAAGAGCCACAAATTTCCTTCCACCCAGCGTTCCCCCACGTCTCCCGATAAAAATGATACCGCACTTGTGTGGGTAGGCCTAGCGCCCGCGACAGGAAACGCCCCAAAGCGCAACGTGGACACAGCCAAATTTTTGAAGGAAAACAGAGGTGTTTTTTGCAAAGTGCCTACCTGGAGATTTTGGCCTGTAGCTCAGCCGCCACCTAGGGAAACCTACCAAACCTGTGCATTTCTGAAAACTAGAGACCAAGGGGAATCCAAGATGGGGTGACTTGTGTGGCTCGGACCAGGTTCTGTTACCCAGAATCCTTTGCAAACCTCAAAATTTGGCTAAAAAAACACATGTTCCTCACATTTCTGTGGCAGAAAGTTCTGGAATCTGAGATGAGCCACAAATTTCCTTCCACCCAGCGTTCCCCCACGTCTCCCGATAAAAATGATACCTCACTTGTGTGGGTAGGCCTAGCGCCCGCGACAGGAAACGCCCCAAAGCGCAACGTGGACACAGCCACATTTTTGAAGGAAAACAGAGGTGTTTTTTGCAAAGTGCCTACCTGTAGATTTTGGCCTGTAGCTCAGCCGCCACCTAGGGAAACCTACCAAACCTGTGCATTTCTGAAAACTAGAGACCTAGGGGAATCCAAAAGGGGTGACTTGTGTGGCTCGGACCAGGTTCTGTTACCCAGAATCCTTTGCAAACCTCAAAATTTGGCTAAAAAAACACATGTTCCTCACATTTCTGTGGCAGAAAGTTCTGGAATCTGAGAGGAGCCACAAATTTCCTTCCACCCAGCGTTCCCCCACGTCTCCCGATAAAAATGATACCTCACTTGTGTGGGTAGTCCTAGCGCCCGCGACAGGAAACGCCCCAAAGCGCAACATGGACACAGCCAAATTTTTGAAGGAAAACAGAGGTGTTTTTTGCAATGTGCCTACCTGTAGATTTTGGCCTGTAGCTCAGCCGCCACCTAGGGAAACCTACCAAACCTGTGCATTTCTGAAAACTTGAGACCTAGGGGAATCCAAGATGGGGTGACTTGTGTGGCTCGGACCAGGTTCTGTTACCCAGAATCCTTTGCAAACCTCAAAATTTGGCTAAAAAAACACATGTTCCTCACATTTCTGTGGCAGAAAGTTCTGGAATCTGAGAGGAGCCACAAATTTCCTTCCACCCAGCGTTCCCCCACGTCTCCCGATAAAAATGATACCTCACTTGTGTGGGTAGGCCTAGCGCCCGCGACAGGAAACGCCCCAAAGCGCAACGTGGACACAGCCAAATTTTTTAAGGAAAACAGAGGTGTTTTTTGCAAAGTGCCTACCTGTAGATTTTGGCCTGTAGCTCAGCCGCCACCTAGGGAAACCTACCAAACCTATGCATTTCTGAAAACTAGAGACGTAGGGGAATCCAAGATGGGGTGACTTGTGTGGCTCGGACCAGGTTCTGTTACCCAGAATCCTTTGCAAACCTCAAAATTTGGCTAAAAAAACACATGTTCCTCACATTTCTGTGGCAGAAAGTTCTGGAATCTGAGAAGAGCCACAAATTTCCTTCCACCCAGCGTTCCCCCACGTCTCCCGATAAAAATGATACCGCACTTGTGTGGGTAGGCCTAGCGCCCGCGACAGGAAACGCCCCAAAGCGCAACGTGGACACAGCCAAATTTTTGAAGGAAAACAGAGGTGTTTTTTGCAAAGTGCCTACCTGGAGATTTTGGCCTGTAGCTCAGCCGCCACCTAGGGAAACCTACCAAACCTGTGCATTTCTGAAAACTAGAGACCTAGGGGAATCCAAGATGGGGTGACTTGTGTGGCTCGGACCAGGTTCTGTTACCCAGAATCCTTTGCAAACCTCAAAATTTGGCTAAAAAAACACATGTTCCTCACATTTCTGTGGCAGAAAGTTCTGGAATCTGAGGGGAGCCACAAATTTCCTTCCACCCAGCGTTCCCCCACGTCTCCCGATAAAAATGATACCTCACTTGTGTGGGTAGGCCTAGCGCCCGTGACAGGAAACGCCCCAAAGCGGAACGTGGACACAGCCAAATATTTGAAGGAAAACAGAGGTGTTTTTTGCAAAGTGCCTACCTGTAGATTTTGGCCTGTAGCTCAGCCGCCACCTAGGGAAACCTACCAAACCTGCGCATTTCTGAAAACTAGAGACCTAGGGGAATCCAAGATGGGATGACTTGTGTGGCTCGGACCAGGTTCTGTTACCCAGAATCCTTTGCAAACCTCAAAATTTGGCTAAAAAAACACATGTTCCTCACATTTCTGTGGCAGAAAGTTCTGGAATCTGAGAGGAGCCACAAATTTCCTTCCACCCAGCGTTCCCCCACGTCTCCCGATAAAAATGATACCTCACTTGTGTGGGTAGTCCTAGCGCCCGCGACAGGAAACGCCCCAAAGCGCAACGTGGACACAGCCAAATTTTTGAAGGAAAACAGAGGTGTTTTTTGCAATGTGCCTACCTGTAGATTTTGGCCTGTAGCTCAGCCGCCACCTAGGGAAACCTACCAAACCTGTGCATTTCTGAAAACTAGAGACCTAGGGGAATCCAAGATGGGGTGACTTGTGTGGCTCGGACCAGGTTCTGTTACCCAGAATCCTTTGCAAACCTCAAAATTTGGCTAAAAAAACACATGTTCCTCACATTTCTGTGGCAGAAAGTTCTGGAATCTGAGAGGAGCCACAAATTTCCTTCCACCCAGCGTTCCCCCACATCTCCCGATAAAAATGATACCTCAGTTGTATGGGTAGGCCTAGCGCCCGCGACAGGAAACGCCCCAAAGCGCAACGTGGACACAGCCAAATTTTTGAAGGAAAACAGAGGTGTTTTTTGCAAAGTGCCTACCTGTAGAGTTTGGCCTGTAGCTCAGCCGCCACCTAGGGAAACCTACCAAACCTGTGCATTTCTGAAAACTAGAGACCTAGGGGAATCCAAGATGGGGTGACTTGTGTGGCTCGGACCAGGTTCTGTTACCCAGAATCCTTTGCAAACCTCAAAATTAGGCTAAAAAAACACATGTTCCTCACATTCTGCGGAAGAAAGTTCTGGAATCTGAGGGGAGCCACAAATTTCCTTCCACCCAGCGTTCCCCCACGTCTCCCGATAAAAATGATACCTCACTTGTGTGGGTAGGCCTAGCGCCCACGACAGGAAACGCCCCAAAGCGCAAACTGGACACAGCCAAATTTTTGAAGGAAAACAGAGGTGTTTTTTGCAAAGTGCCTACCTGGAGATTTTGGCCTGTAGCTCAGCCGCCACCTCGGGAAACCTACCAAACCTGTGCATTTCTGAAAACTAGAGACCTAGGGGAATCCAAGATGGGGTGACTTGTGTGGCTCGGACCAGGTTCTGTTACCCAGAATCCTTTGCAAACCTCAAAATTTGGCTAAAAAAACACATGTTCCTCACATTTCTGTGGCAGAAAGTTCTGGAATCTGAGGGGAGCCACAAATTTCCTTCCACCCAGCGTTCCCCCACGTCTCCCGATAAAAATGATACCTCACTTGTGTGGGTAGGCCTAGCGCCCGTGACAGGAAACGCCCCAAAGCGGAACGTGGACACAGCCAAATATTTGAAGGAAAACAGAGGTGTTTTTTGCAAAGTGCCTACCTGTAGATTTTGGCCTGTAGCTCAGCCGCCACCTAGGGAAACCTACCAAACCTGCGCATTTCTGAAAACTAGAGACCTAGGGGAATCCAAGATGGGGTGACTTGTGTGGCTCGGACCAGGTTCTGTTACCCAGAATCCTTTGCAAACCTCAAAATTTGGCTAAAAAAACACATGTTCCTCACATTTCTGTGGCAGAAAGTTCTGGAATCTGAGAGGAGCCACAAATTTCCTTCCACCCAGCGTTCCCCCACGTCTCCCGATAAAAATGATACCTCACTTGTGTGGGTAGTCCTAGCGCCCGCGACAGGAAACGCCCCAAAGCGCAACGTGGACACAGCCAAATTTTTGAAGGAAAACAGAGGTGTTTTTTGCAATGTGCCTACCTGTAGATTTTGGCCTGTAGCTCAGCCGCCACCTAGGGAAACCTACCAAACCTGTGCATTTCTGAAAACTAGAGACCTAGGGGAATCCAAGATGGGGTGACTTGTGTGGCTCGGACCAGGTTCTGTTACCCAGAATCCTTTGCAAACCTCAAAATTTGGCTAAAAAAACACATGTTCCTCACATTTCTGTGGCAGAAAGTTCTGGAATCTGAGAGGAGCCACAAATTTCCTTCCACCCAGCGTTCCCCCACATCTCCCGATAAAAATGATACCTCAGTTGTATGGGTAGGCCTAGCGCCCGCGACAGGAAACGCCCCAAAGCGCAACGTGGACACAGCCAAATTTTTGAAGGAAAACAGAAGTGTTTTTTGCAAAGTGCCTACCTGTAGAGTTTGGCCTGTAGCTCAGCCGCCACCTAGGGAAACCTACCAAACCTGTGCATTTCTGAAAACTAGAGACCTAGGGGAATCCAAGATGGGGTGACTTGTGTGGCTCGGACCAGGTTCTGTTACCCAGAATCCTTTGCAAACCTCAAAATTAGGCTAAAAAAACACATGTTCCTCACATTCTGCGGAAGAAAGTTCTGGAATCTGAGGGGAGCCACAAATTTCCTTCCACCCAGCGTTCCCCCACGTCTCCCGATAAAAATGATACCTCACTTGTGTGGGTAGGCCTAGCGCCCACGACAGGAAACGCCCCAAAGCGCAAACTGGACACAGCCAAATTTTTGAAGGAAAACAGAGGTGTTTTTTGCAAAGTGCCTACCTGTAGATTTTGGCCTGTAGCTCATCCGCCACCTAGGGAAACCTACCAAACCTGTGCATTTCTGAAAACTAGAGACCTAGGGGAATCCATGATGGGGTGACTTGTGTGGCTCGGACCAGGTTCTGTTACCCAGAATCCTTTGCAAACCTCAAAATTTGGCTAAAAAAACACATGTTCCTCACATTTCTGTGGCAGAAAGTTCTGGAATCTGAGAGGAGCCACAAATTTCCTTCCACCCAGCGTTCCCCCACGTCTCCCGATAAAAATGATACCTCACTTGTGTGGGTAGTCCTAGCGGCCGCGACAGGAAACGCCCCAAAGCGCAACGTGGACACAGCCAAATTTTTGAAGGAAAACAGAGGTGTTTTTTGCAATGTGCCTACCTGTAGATTTTGGCCTGTAGCTCAGCCGCCACCTAGGGAAACCTACCAAACCTGTGCATTTCTGAAAACTAGAGACCTAGGGGAATCCAAGATGGGGTGACTTGTGTGGCTCGGACCAGGTTCTGTTACCCAGAATCCTTTGCAAACCTCAAAATTTGGCTAAAAAAACACATGTTCCTCACATTTCTGTGGCAGAAAGTTCTGGAATCTGAGAGGAGCCACAAATTTCCTTCCACCCAGCGTTCCCCCACATCTCCCGATAAAAATGATACCTCAGTTGTATGGGTAGGCCTAGCGCCCGCGACAGGAAACGCCCCAAAGCGCAACGTGGACACAGCCAAATTTTTGAAGGAAAACAGAGGTGTTTTTTGCAAAGTGCCTACCTGTAGAGTTTGGCCTGTAGCTCAGCCGCCACCTAGGGAAACCTACCAAACCTGTGCATTTCTGAAAACTAGAGACCTAGGGGAATCCAAGATGGGGTGACTTGTGTGGCTCGGACCAGGTTCTGTTACCCAGAATCCTTTGCAAACCTCAAAATTAGGCTAAAAAAACACATGTTCCTCACATTCTGCGGAAGAAAGTTCTGGAATCTGAGGGGAGCCACAAATTTCCTTCCACCCAGCGTTCCCCCACGTCTCCCGATAAAAATGATACCTCACTTGTGTGGGTAGGCCTAGCGCCCACGACAGGAAACGCCCCAAAGCGCAAAGTGGACACAGCCAAATTTTTGAAGGAAAACAGAGGTGTTTTTTGCAAAGTGCCTACCTGTAGATTTTGGCCTGTAGCTCATCCGCCACCTAGGGAAACCTACCAAACCTGTGCATTTCTGAAAACTAGAGACCTAGGGGAATCCATGATGGGGTGACTTGTGTGGCTCGGACTAGGTTCTGTTACCCAGAATCCTTTGCAAACCTCAAAATTTGGCTAAAAAAACACATGTTCCTCACATTTCTGTGGCAGAAAGTTCTGGAATCTGAGAGGAGCCACAAATTTCCTTCCACCCAGCGTTCCCCCACGTCTCCCGATAAAAATGATACCTCACTTGTGTGGGTAGGCCTAGCGCTCGCGACAGGAAACGGCCCAAAACACAACGTGGACACATCAAATTTTTTCATAGAAAACAGTGCCTACCTGTGGATTTTGGCCTCTAGCTCAGCCGGCACCTGGGGAAACCAAGCAAACCAGCGCATTTTTTAAAACTAGAGACCTAGGGGAATCCAAGATGGGGTGATTTGCTGGGCTCTGACCAGGTTCTGTTACCCAGAATCCTTTGCAAACGTCAAAATTTGGCCAAAAAACACTTTTTCCTCTCATTTCGGTGACAGAAAGTTCTGGAATCTGAGATGAGCCACAAATTTCCTTCCACCCAGCGTTCCCCTAAGTCTCTCCATAAAAATGGTACCTCACTTGTGTGGGTAGGCCTAGTGCCCACGAAAGGAAATGGCCCAAAACACAACGTGGACACAACATATTTTTTCACAGAAAACAGAGGTGTTTTTTGCAAAGTGCCTACCTGTAGATTTTGGCCTGTAGCTCAGCCGCCACCTAGGGAAACCTACCAAACCTGCGCATTTCTGAAGACTAGATACCTAGGGGAATCCAAGATGGGGTGACTTGTGTGGCTCGGACCAGGTTCTGTTACCCAGAATCCTTTGCAAACCTCAAAATTTGGCAAAAAAAACACATGTTCCTCACATTTCTGTGGCAGAAAGTTCTGGAATCTGAGAGGAGCCACAAATTTCCTTCCACCCAGCGTTCCCCCACGTCTCCCGATAAAAATGATACCTCACTTGTGTGGGTAGTCCTAGCGCCCGCGACAGGAAACGCCCCAAAGCGCAACGTGGACACAGCCAAATTTTTGAAGGAAAACAGAGGTGTTTTTTGCAAAGTGCCTACCTGTAGATTTTGGCCTGTAGCTCAGCCGCCACCTAGGGAAACCTACCAAACCTGTGCATTTCTGAAAACTAGAGACCTAGGGGAATCCAAGATGGGGTGACTTGTGTGGCTCGGACCAGGTTCTGTTACCCAGAATCCTTTGCAAACCTCAAAATTAGGCTAAAAAAACACATGTTCCTCACATTTCTGTGGCAGAAAGTTCTGGAATCTGAGAGGAGCCACAAATTTCCTTCCACCCAGCGTTCCCCCACATCTCCCGATAAAAATGATACCTCACTTGTATGGGTAGGCCTAGCGCCCGCAACAGGAAACGCCCCAAAGCGCAACGTGGACACAGCCAAATTTTTGAAGGAAAACAGAGGTGTTTTTTGCAAAGTGCCTACCTGTAGAGTTTAGCCTGTAGCTCAGCCGCCACCTAGGGAAACCTACCAAACCTGTGCATTTCTGAAAACTAGAGACCTAGGGGAATCCAAGATGGGGTGACTTGTGGGGCTCGGACCAGGTTCTGTTACCCAGAATCCTTTGCAATCCTCAACATTAGGCTAAAAAAACACATGTTCCTCACATTTCTGTGGAAGAAAGTTCTGGAATCTGAGGGGAGCCACAAATTAGCTTCCACCCAGCGTTCCCCCACGTCTCCCGATAAAAATGATACCTCACTTGTGTGGGTAGGCCTAGCGCCCGCGACAGGAAACGCCCCAAAGCGCAAAGTGGAAACAGCCAAATTTTTGAAGGAAAACAGAGGTGTTTTTTGCAAAGTGCCTACCTGTAGATTTTGGCCTGTAGCTCATCCGCCACGTAGGGAAACCTACCAAACCTGTGCATTTCTGAAAACTAGAGACCTAGGGGAATCCAAGATGGGGTGACTTGTGTGGCTCGGACCAGGTTCTGTTACCCAGAATCCTTTGCAAACCTCAAAATTTGGCTAAAAAAACACATGTTCCTCACATTTCTGTGGCAGAAAGTTCTGGAATCTGAGAGGAGCCACAAATTTCCTTCCACCCAGCGTTCCCCCACGTCTCCCGATAAAAATTATACCTCACTTCTGTGGGTAGGCCTAGCGCTCGCGACAGGAAACGGCCCAAAACACAACGTGGACACATCAAATTTTTTCATAGAAAACAGTGCCTACCTTTGGATTTTGGCCTCTAGCTCAGCCGGCACCTGGGGAAACCTAGCAAACCAGCGCATTTTTGAAAACTAGAGACCTAGGGGAATCCAAGATGGGGTGATTTGCGGGGCTCTGACCAGGTTCTGTTACCCAGAATCCTTTGCAAACGTCAAAATTTGGCCAAAAAACACTTTTTCCTCTCATTTCGGTGACAGAAAGTTCTGGAATCTGAGATGAGCCACAAATTTCCTTCCACCCAGCATTCCCCTAAGTCTCTCCATAAAAATGGTACCTCACTTGTGTGGGTAGGCCTAGTGCCCACGAAAGGAAATGGCCCAAAACACAACGTGGACACAACATATTTTTTCACAGAAAACAGAGGTGTTTTTTGCAAAGTGCCTATCTGTGGATTTTGACCTCTAGGCAGAAATGGCCCAAAATAAATTTGTCCCCCCCAACCCCCCCCCCTCGGAGCGACCCTTGCCTACGGGGGCGCTCCCCCTGCGTGACATTGGTGCCAAAAAAACAAATCCCCGGTGCCTAGTGGTTTCTGCCCCCTTGGGGGCAGATTGACCTAAAATCGACCAATCTGCCCCCAACGGGGGCAGAAATGCTCTAAATACAGTTTGCCCCTCAGGGGAGCGACCCTTGTCTGATGGGTCGCTCCCCATCTCTAAAAAAGCAAACAAACAAAAAAAAAAAAACACAAAAAAAAAAGTGCCCTGGCGCCTAGAGGTTTCTGCCCCCGGGGGGGGCAGAAATGGCCTAAAATAAATGTGCCCCCCCAACCTCCACCCCACCCCCGGGAGCGACCCTTGCCTACGGGGTCGCTCCCCCTGCGTGACATTGGCGCCAAAAAACAAATCCCCGGTGCCTAGTGGTTTCTGCCCCCTTGGGGGCAGATTGACCTAAAATCGACCAATCTGCCCCCAAGGGGGGCAGAAATGCTCTAAATACAGTTTGCCCCCCAGGGGAGCGACCCTTGTCTGATGGGTCGCTCCCCATCTAAAAAAAAACACAAAAAAACACACAAAAAAAAATTGCCCTGGCGCCTACAGGTTTCTGCCCCCCCTGGGGGCAGATCGGCCTAATAATAGGCCGATCTTCCCCCAGGGGGGGCAGAAAGAGCCTAAAATAAATTTGCCCCCCGAACCTCCACCCCCCCCAGGAGCGACCCTTGCCTATGGGGTCGCTCCCCCTGCGTGACATTGGCGCCAAAAAACAAATCCCCGGTGCCTAGTGGTTTCTGCCCCCCTGGGGCAGATTGACCTAAAATCGACCAATCTGCCCCCAAGGGAGGCAGAAATGGTCTAAATACAGTTTGCCCCCCAGGGGAGCGACCCTTGCCTGATGGGTCGCTCCCCATCTCTAAAAAAACAAACATACAAAAAAAAAAAACACACAAAAAAAATTTGCCCTGGCGCCTAGAGGTTTCTGCCCCCCCTGGTGGCAGATCGGCCTAATAATAGGCCGATCTGCCCCCAGGGGGGGCAGAAATTGCCTAAAATAAATTTGCATCCCCAACCCCCACCCCCCCACCAGGAGCGACCCTTGCCTACGGGGTCGCTCCCCCTGCGTGACATTGGCGCAAAAAACAAATCCCCGGTGCCTAGTGGTTTCTGCCCCCTTGGGGGCAGATTGACCTAAAATCGACCAATCTGCCCCCAAGGGGGGCAGAAATGCTCTAAATACAGTTTGCCCCCCAGGGGAGCGACCCTTGTCTGATGGGTCGCTCCCCATCTCTAAAAAAACAAACAAACAAAAAAAAAAACACACAAAAAAAATGTGCCCTTGCAACAAGAGGTTTCTGCCCCCCCTGGGGGCAGATCGGCCTAATAATAGGCCGATCTGCCCATAGGGGGGGCAGAAATGGCCTAAAATAAATTTGCCCCCTCAACCCCCACCCCCCCCCTCAGAGCGACCCTTGCCTACGGGGTCGCTCCCCCTGCGTGAAATTGGCGCCAAAAAACAAATCCCCGGTGCCTAGTGGTTTCTGCCCCCTTGGGGGCAGATTGACCTAAAATTGACCAATCTGCCCCCAAGGGGGGCAGAAATGGTCTAAACACAGTTTGCCCCCCAGGGGAGCGACCCTTGTCTGATGGGTCGCTCCCCATCTCTAAAAAAACAATCAAAAAATAAAAAACACACAAAAAAAATTTGCCCTGGTGCCTACAGGTTTCTGCCCCCCCCGGGGGCAGAAATGGCCTAAAATAAATTTGCCCCCCGAACCTCCACCCACCCCGGGAGCGACCCTTGCCTACGGGGTCGCTACCCCTGCGTGACATTGGCGCCAAAAAACAAATCCCCGGTGCCTAGTGGTTTCTGCCCCCTTTGTTGCAGATTGACCTAAAATCGACCAATCTGCCCCCAAGGGGGGCAGAAATGGTCTAAATACAGTTTGCCCCCCAGGGGAGCGACCCTTGTCTGATGGGTCGCTCCCCATCTCTAAAAAAACAAACAAACAAAAAAAAAAACACCCCAAAAAAATTTGCCCTGGCGCCTAGAGGTTTCTGCCCCCCCTGGGGGGCAGAGATGGCCTAAAATAATTTTGCCCCCCTCCCCCCCCCGGGGAGCGACCCTTGCCTACAAGGTCGCTCCCCTTGCGTTACAGCGCAAAAAAAAGATCCCTGGTGCCTAGTGGTTTCTGCCCCCCTTGGGGGCAGATTGACCTAAAATCGGCCGATCTGCCCCCAAAGCGGGCAGAAATGGCCTAAATAAATTTTGCCCCTCCAGGGGAGCGACCCTTGTCCAAGGGGTCGCTCCCCATCTGTAAAACAAAAAAACAAAAAAATCCCTGGTGCCTAGTGGTTTCTGCCCCCCTTGGGGGCAGATCAGCCGAATCAAAATAGGCTGATCTACCCCCCAGGGGGGCAGAAATTGCCTAAAATAATCCCCCCCCCCCAGGGAGCGACCCTTGCCTAAGGGGTCGCTCCCTTTGCGTGAAATTCACGCAAAAAAAAAAACTCCCTGGTGTCTAATGGTTTCTGCCCCCCTTGGGGGCAGATTGGCCTCATCAAAATAGGCCAATCTGCCCCCAAGGGGGGCAGAAATGGCCTAAATATAATTTGCCCCCTAGGGGAGCGACCCTTGCCTAAGGGGTCGCTCCCCACCTAAAAAAAAAAGAAAACATAACAAAAATAAAAAATAAAAGAAATGATCCCTGGTGCGTAGAGGTTTCTGCCCCCCCTGGGGCCAGATCGGCCTAATAATAGGCCGATCTGCCCCCAGGGGGGGCAGAAAAGGCCTTCCCAAAAAAATGCCCCCCCTGGGAGTGACCCTTGCCCAAGGGGTCGCTCCCGTTGCGTGAAATTTGCGCAAAAGAAAAAACTCCCTGGTCTCTAATGGTTTCTGCCCCCCTTGGGGGCAGATTGGCCTCATCAAAATAGGCCAATCTGCCCCCAAGGGGGGCAGAAATGGCCTAAATATAATTTGCCCCCTAGGGGAGCGACCCTTGCCTAAGGGGTCGCTCCCCACCTAAAAATAAAAAAAACATAACAAAAAGAAAAAAGAAAAGAAATGATCCCTGGTGCGTAGAGGTTTCTGCCCCCAGGGGGGGCAGAAAAGGCCTTCCTAAAAAAATGCCCCCCCTGGGAGCGATCCTTGCCCAAGGGGTCGCTCCCTTTTGACAGTTTCATTGAAAAAAAAATAATCCCTGGTGTCTAGTGGGGTTTCAAAAGCAGGATTGCAAGCAATCTGGCTTTTGAAACCCTGTGAGAGACTTCAAAGGAAAGGAAATACATTTCCTTCCCTTTGAAGCCTCTCGGGGCCTCCCCCATGGGATTGAAAGAGAAATGCAAAAGCATTTCTCTTTCTATCGCGCTGGAAGCTCTGCTTCCAGCGCGATGGGGGAGACCCTGTGACTAATCAGCGCGCTCTCGCACGCTGACGTCACAGGGGGGGTTGGGGGGGTCGGGGTGGGAGGGGAAGGGCTTCCCCTTCCATCCCTGACTTGGGGGGGTGGGGGGGAACCCCACAGAGGGAGCGCTAGCGCTCACGTGGGCTCTGTGGACAGGACGTAATGGTTACGTCCTGGGCACAGCAGCACTGTGCCTCAGGACGTAACCATTACGTCCTGGGCACAGAAGGGGTTAAATAAATCTGTGAGTCCTAATCTGAATAACATGATCACTAACAATTTTAAAAAACCTCTGACGGGAAACTACCTGACTAGCAGCTTTTTCAGGGGATCTAAATCTGTTCAGTGTTCATAGGTTAACTGTGGCAGCATAAACTGTTCAAATAATTCATAATTTTTCCGTATCCAAGCACAATAATTATTTATGCATATTCTGAAAATGCTAAGGAAATGTTTTCTAGCTTTTGCTTAAAGAATTGTCATTTCTATTAAGGACACGGAGGCGAGGATTATGCTTCTCTTTTCTTTACTACAAATTTCAGTAGCCAATCACAAAAAAAATAACAATAACACATTTCCCACATGTCCCTGTATACCATATCACATGCCCCAAACACAGGAGAGTAACCCCTTTAAGTATGAATGCCACCATATTTTGTCCTCTTTCTTTGTAAAACAGTCTCATAAAAAAAACTCCAACCAGAAATTGCATAATAACCAACAATCTCAAGAGTTCCAATTGTGGATCAGAAAACTTTCCAAACACTGTCTGACCAGGAGGACCAACAACTCAACAGGATCAGGAATAGGCCTCCAACATGAAAGTTTTACTGGTGACATCAGTCAACAGGATTCTTTCTTGTGGAAGAAACCAACAGATTCAGCTTGATATGAGCATGTCAACCTTTCATCTGATTGTTTCCTGAAACAAAAAAGAGTGGATATGGCCTAATGGCCTGCACTGCCGACTTCTGAGCTGGGGGAATCGAGTTTAAGTCTTGGTGTCCGCTCAACATCCTATGATTCTGGGCAAATCACTTAACCTCCCCGGTGCCTACAATTCGGCTTCTTGAGACCCTCATGTGTGATTTGTTGCGCTTTACAAATACTGGATTTATTTATCTACTAATCGTAAAGCCTGCGGGAAAAAGAGGTAATATAGAATACTGTATGAACTCTTCATAGGCTGGGAAAAAAGATCATTATAAATGTGCATCAGAATTATGAACAATCTTGCCAATTCAATTCAATTCAATTCAATTAAAGAGTGACATAATATCACCTCTGTGTCCAAAATAGAATTGAAAATTCTTGACATGTAAGGTAGAAATGTTTTCATTCTGTGCCAGGACAGGAGGCTCCGATTATGATAAGTTGAAGCTGCCATACCATTAGGGGCGTAGCTTGGTCAGTATGATTGGGGGTGGTGTCAGCTTCAGATTTCCCGACAATCGCGCTGGCTCATGATGTTAAGATACATCATACAACAAGCAGGGCACATGAGAGGTGCTTAAAGGGCAGTGAAAAGGGCAGTGGGATGTACATTGGTAGGTGTAATAAGTGAGAGAAAGCCTATTATTTAGTGAAATAACCAAAAAAAATTAAGTCTTTCCAAACAGAGAGAGGGAGAGAGTGTGTGTGTATTTTTGTCTGTGTGTAAAAATTCCTGGTGAAATCCAACAGACACTTCACCATACCTGACTAAAAGCACCTGCACCCAACTATTTATCACAAAATACATTTATTAGGGGGGATTCAGAATACCAATCTGCAGCTCTCATGATGTCCTCTAAGCAAGAACGTAAGGCATACTATTTTGACACCATAACTCCCCTAGCGGACTGAGCTCCAAAAAAAGAGATGTCAACACCAGCTTCAGATAAGAACCATCACATCTATTTGGCTAAAGTAGCCTCTGGCACAGGCTTGAAAGGTTTCTGAAGAGCAATAAGCAGTTAGCCTCCAGAATCCTCTCTCAGATCACAAATAACAGCTTCATATTCCTTCAAACATTGACAGCACATAATTGAGAATTAGGTGAAAAATTGGATAAGTTGCTGACCTGGAATTAGTTTTGGTACAGGGAGTAATAGTGAATGTCACTGTCTGGGGAGAATACTGTGCCTGCTAAATCTACAGCACGTACATCAGATACTCTCTTGCATGAGATAAAACACTGCAACATAGTTAATTTAGATGAGATTTGTCTGCGAGGCATACCTGTTTGCGGGCCACTATTCTAGAAACTTGAGCACAACATTAACACCCCAAAGAGATGAATATTTGGGCTTAGGGGGATTGGACAACAGAATACCCCTTGTTATCCTGCAAACCAAAGAGTGCTCACTGACTGGTTTACCATAAACCGGAAGATGACCTGCCAAAATTGCAGATCTGAAATTATTCACTGTCCTATATCCCAATTCAGCTGATGTTAATTCTGAAATAAAATTGATCTCTATGCAGTATTCTGCCCCCCAGGGGATCGACACCCTGTACGTTACACCAACAGCACCATCTCCTCCAAGCAGAAGTATAATGCTTATGGGTACCAGTTGCTCATGCCTGTCTAATGAAGTCAGCAGCTTGCTGCAAAATGCCTGGAGTATACTATCTTTCCCCAAAACCACCGAATCCATCAACCGGAGCTGCCCTGATCACACTAAGGGATGAGGAAGCCCCTCTGGGCTCAATAGGAGATCTGGACGGGAAATAAGATGAACTGGAGGAGGACTTGCTAGAGCTAAAGGGAACCAAGGCTGAGCTAAAAAAAAGGAGTTACAAGGAGGATCTCTGTTCTCTGATGTTTGAACCATGTCAAGACTCTGGAAATCATCAGGGAAGGGGGGAAGGCATAACCCATTAAATGCGACCAGTCCTGGAGAAACGTATCCATTGCCTGAGCTTCTGGATCTGGATGCCGACTGAAAAACTTGCTTGTTGACGACTGAAATGTGATGCAAAGAGATCGACTTTGTACTGGCCCCACAGACTGTGAAGACCTAGGAACACAGAAGAATTCCGTTTCCACTCGTTGAAATCTCTTGATTAACGTGAGTTCTTGTCTGTGAGATATTCTGCCGTAATGGATAGGTGATGGTTGGGACAGATGTGCGAAAGATCATTGGCAATCTCTGCTAGAAGCCAGGATTTCATCCTTCCTAGCTTGTTGATGAACTGAACTTATGAGATGTTGTCCATCTTCAGCAATATGCAATAATCTACTGAAGGTAAAAACTCCATATTGAAAACAAGCCCGCTAAAAGTTCTAGGCAATCGATGTGGAGTCCGAGCTCTTCTTCCGGCCAAAGCACCCCCCATTGAGAGAGACCCACATCTTTCTCCACAGCCCCACTGGCTGGCATCTGATTCTATCACCTTCTCTGAAGAGGTGGCAAAAATGGCCTTGCCATTCCAGGACTCCATGTGTTCCAACAACCACATTATTTTTGTCCTGGCTTCGCCTGAAAGAGGGATTTGTTTGGAGGAAGCAAAGCTCTTCCTCAGATGTTGCATTTTTAGTCTCTGAAGAGCTCTGTAATGAAGGAGACCTGGGAAGATGGCTTGGATCGATGAGGGCAGGTGACCCACAATCCTGGTGACTGACCTCAACAGTTCAGCCTGTTTGGACAGTGCAGACCTCAAATCTCTCTTGATGTTGCAAATCTTCTGATAGGGAAGAATCAAGTGTGTTCAAACTGAATCTATCTGCAAACCCATAAATTCTATCTGCTGCATTTCTGAAAGTTGACTATAAAGTCCAAGCTCTGAAGAAACTGGATGGAGCACTATTGTTGAATCAGAAACGTATGGGGAACTTGCACCATCAACAGAAGGTTGTCTAGATACACAATTAGTCATACTCCTTGGGCTCTAAGGGACTTCACCACCGGTCTCATCATGATTTTTGTAGAATGCAAAAATGCTGGAATGGCACATTGGTGCTATGTGATCTGAGAGAGTAAGCTATCAGTAGGGGGGTGAGGCTATGCAATAGTCTGCTAAAAGCTGAAAATAAATGTTTTAAGCATCTCTCTGAAACTGAACAAGGAAGTGGCATATTTGAGCTTCATAAGAAGGGTATTCCATTGAAGGGCAGTGCATCTGATAAAGCCCCTTCCTCCTCAAGAGGCATGCTTGAAAGACGGAACTGAAACATTTTTGTGAAAATCACACCAAAGGGTTCTGAAACGTGATACAAGGTAAAGCTTTGTCTCAGATAAGCTGGACTGATTCCATGCAATGGCTTGAATGCAATACATAGGACTTTAAAGGTTATGCAATGGAGAGCCATTGCAATGCCTTCAAGGCCAGCTTAGCAGATTGGAACCTAGGGATCTGAAATAGTAGCCTGGCTGCTGTGTTATGCAAAATTTGTAATTTATTTTAACTGGTTGGTTTGTAGATTCTCATACAGCCCATTATAATAGTCTAATCTTGCCAGTACTAGCACGGAAACCCGCAGTTTTCTGGAGATCCAAAGAATGTATTGCAGGATTTTCTTTGTGATTTTTGACATCCAGAAAGCAGAAGAAATTATGGTTTGGTGAAGCACCTGGGTGCTGAAGATAGCTCAAAGGGGAAAGACCTGAATTCCAGACAATAACCTTGCCACTGAAATTGAAGGAATCTCCTGTGTGGAGGAAAAATGCAGACTGTAAGATAGGCATCCTTCAGATAAAGTCTGACCATCCAGTTGCCTTCCTGCAAGACATCTCTGAGCATGTGAATGTCCTCCATTTTGAAATGCCTGTATAAAATCCAGACATTGAATTCTTTGAGATTCAGCACTAGTTGAGTACCACCACCTGATTATATGACGGAACACCGAATTAAAAACAACTACTAACCTTAACAACGAGGTCGGAACACCGACCTCGTCCTTACTACTAATGATTTTACCACGAAAGCCTTAACAACGATATTTCGTTGTAAAGGCATTCCTGATAAAATCATTAGCAATAGGCACCATTCACCCTACATCCCTCACCCCACCCCCCCAACCCCACCCCAAAACCTAAAACCCGCTGACCCCCCACCCACTCCCCAAAACCATAAACGTCCCACCCCCCAACCCCACCCTAAAACCTAAAACCCCCTGACCACCCACCCACTCCCCAAAACCAAAAACGCCCCACCCCCAACCCCACCCTAAAACCTAAAACCCCCTGACACCCCACCCACTCCCCAAAACCAAAAACGCCCCACCCCCCCAACCCCACCCCAAAACCTAAAACCCCCTGACCCCCCACCTACTCCCAAAACCAAAAACGCCCCACCCCCCCAACCCCACCCCAAAACCTAAAAACCCCTGACCCCCCACCCCCTCCCCAAAACCAAAAACGCCCCACCCCAAAACCTAAAACCCCCTAACCCCCCACCCCCTCCCCAAAACCAAAAACGCCCCTCCCCCCAACCCCACCCCGAAACCTAAAACCCCCTAACCCCCACCCCCTCCCCAAAACCAAAAACGCCCCACCCCCAACCCCACCCCAAAACCTAAAACCCCCTGACCGCCCACCCCCACCCCAAAACCTAAACCCACCACTTACCTTCGCCAACTCCCTTCTTTGTACCTTAACCACGCATGTTCGTTGTTCAGAACATACGTAGTTAAGGCACAAAAATACGAAGTCGTGGTTAAAAAAAGCGTTGTTATGCTTTCGTTAACCACGACTTTCGTAATAAAAAATTCGTAAAGGATGTTTCCCCCACCACCACTCTTTCCTACAAGAACAATGGTGTAGGAAGCTGACCTGGTATGTGGTGGATACCTACGGTGTTTGCACCTTATGCCTGGTCCAGGCAACCCTTATTAGTTAATGAGACAGTGTCTAGGAAACCAGAGCTCTTTAGTGGTAGCTGTAGTGAGCAGCCAAAGCTTATCTAGGAGGAGTGTAAAGCACTTGCAATACCACAGCAGTCACACAGTAACGTATCACACATGAAAGGAACCACACAGTGTCAGAAAAATAAAGGTACTTTGTTACAGTAGCACTGAACTATATTACTTATAGGCAGTCCTCCAACAGGAGATTAGTACACACTATATACATATATATATATATATATATATATATATATATATATATATATATATATACATACAGTAATTATTAGGAATTAGAATATAAAAATACAAGCATTGGCAAGAAATAGCAGAAGATAGCTAGGGCCCTATGGGGGGCCCAAACCACATACTAAAATAATGGAAAGAAAAGTGATGTCTCCAAACAAAGTATGTGGAATAGTTAGAAGGGAGCTGGGGGAACTCAGGACCACCAGAGGTGAGTACCTAAGTGACCCCCAGCGACCAGGAGAGCAGAGGTAAGTTACCTGGCCTTCCCAAAGGTTAACAAGGGGACTTGGAAAAGGAAGATTGCAAGACCAGGACCAGTCCACTGGAACCCAATGGTGGATTCTGGAAGAAGAGGACCTGTAAAACCAGTCCACACAGGAGTGTCACCCTTCTGTGGATGAAGATCTGTGTCAACGAGGGAAGACGAAGATCAGCTGCAGAGCCCAGGAGCTGCAGAGAGGTCCTTGGTGTCATGCAGATGATGTCCCATGCTGGTCACCAGGTCGCAGATTATCAGTGGTCAGGAGGACCACCAACAAGCCTTGGTAAATGCAAACTTGAGCAGAAAAGGATTTGCAGACAAGAAGATGACCAGCAAGGCCCATCGGACTCAATACTTGGAGGGGAGTCCGGGCTGACCTGCATCAGTTGGAAGGGCCAGGAGAAACAGTCCCAGCTCAAAAGGCAACCCACTGGCAGCAGGCACAGTAAGTTACAGGGAGGCTCAGTCAGCAAGGCTGGAGAGGAGTCTTTCGTCACTGAAGCAGCAGAGCAGAGACTGTCCTTGCAAGGATGAAATGCTGATTGCTGGAGCTACTTGGAGCTTGAAGATCCCTTGAAGCAGTAGTCAACAAGCCTTGGTTGCTGCAAGAAATGCTGTCACAAGGGTGCTGTCCTGCAAAGAGACGCAGGGGCTCACCGTCCCCAAGTTGGTCAGATGATAGAGAGGACCATTTAAAACCACCAGCTGTGTTGGAGTATCCAAGCAGTTCCTATGAAGAGCAGATCCCAGCAGGCTGGTGTTGTTCCCTTAGGTACCTGTGGATGCAGGGAAGTGACTCCTTCACTTCAAGGGAGATTCTTTCTTGCTTCTTTGGTGCAGTGAAAGTCTTGCCAATCCCAGAAGATGCACAGCTGTGTAAATGTTGCAATTGCTAGAAGGAGTCAGAGAAACAATGTTGCAAGGCAAGTCATTTCAGGAGTTACAGGCTTGTTTGGTTCCTGTAAAGTCTAGCAGCGATTCCGGTGTCCAGGAACAGAAGAAATCAATGCAGAGGGGTCATATTGGAGTTTTGCACACTGAATCTGAGTACCCACCCACCGGGGAGTCCCTGAATAGCCCTAACAGGGGGCTTGGTCATTTTCAGGGTGACCACCTATCAGAGGGGGTCACTGATGTCAGTCACCTGTCCTGACCAACCAGATGCTCCCAGGGGCCTCTACACATCTTGTTTTTAAGATGGCAGAATCAAGTGGCCACCTGGAGGAGCTCTGGGAACCACCCATGGGGTGGTGATGCACAGGGAAGTGGTCACTCCCCTATCCTTCGTGTGTTTTCATGCCAGAGCAGGCACCAGGGATCCCTGGGCTGGTGCAAACCTGATTATGCAAGGAGGGCACCAAATATGCCTTGCAAAGCAAGCCGGTGGCGTGGGGGGGATTCCCCCCCAGCCGTGTAACACTTATTTCCAATTGAGAGGGTGTTGCCTATCCCTCCCTCAGGAAATCCTTTGTTCTGCCTTCCCCTGCTTGAGCTGGTCAAGCAGCAGGAGTGTAAAAACCTGTCTGAGGGGCTGTAGCAGTGAGGGTGGCCCGCAAACCCTGAAAGACTGGTAGGAGCAATACTAGGGGGATCCTAGAAGGCACCCCCAGAGTGGATGGAATCATGCAACCAATACTGGTAATAGTACTGGGGTATGATTCCGACATGTTTGATACCAAACATTCCCAGGTTTAGAGTTACCATTATGTAGCTGGACACAGGTGGCCAGTACATGGGTAAAATGGCTTCCCCACACTTGTGATATCCAGTGCATTGGAACTGGAGTTTGTAGGGGCACCTCTGTTAATGCAGGGGTACCCTCACACACAGGAACCTGCACTCTGCCCTCTGGGAGAGAAGGGCCTACCATAGGGGTGTCCTGGTGAAGTGACCAGCAGTGAAAGGGTGCATGCACCTTTTCACACAGGATGCAATGGCAGGCCTGCGGGCACAATTTGCATTGGTTCCATGGTGGCATAATATATGCTGCAGCCCATGGGGGACTACTAGTATTCCAATGCCCTCGGTACCTTAGTACCATATGTTAGGGACTTACAGGGGTTTACCAGTATGCCAATTGTGGGGTGTGAAGGGTACCAATGCAACCAAATTTAGAGGAGAGAGCTCAATCACGGGAATCCTGGTTAGCAGTCTAAACACACTGATAAACAGACAAAAATTGGGGGTAACCATGCCAAAAAGAGTGACTTTCCTACAAATGGGACTTATGAAACCCTTGGGATGGTGGGGGAAGAATAACATACTGCTCCTTTGTCTAACATAGAATGGATTTCTGAGTTTATAAAAGACTGTTCTATTTGGGAAAAATTAATTTGTTATGGAGGCTGTAATTTAATCGGGGTATCATAGAATTCTAGTTTGAAACCTAGGATGGTCTCTGACTCCCATGGATCTCGAGTAATTAGTGTCCAGTTGACTGGGATTACGCCCACTCTTCCCAACCAAGTTAACATCTGAAAAAGGAATAATTCTCACCAGAATATCCTGCGTCTTGGATCGATCCTTGTTGTCCACGACGGAAGCCTTGGCAAAAGTGAGGACGGCCACCTCTGGAATGAGTGGGGTAGAAAGTGGTATCTGTAATATCTCCATACCAGCCACCTCTACCTTGAGGGTAATAAGTTTGTTGAGAGCCTTGGAAGGAACCTCGGCTAGGTGCACACCCTCCATAACGCTCAACCTGGAAAAAAAAATGCCTCTTGAACACTTTTTTAAGGGGCATCTGAGCTTTGTCGATAGTGGAGTAAGTGGAACAAAATCTGTAAAGGTATTTGACCAGATGTAGAGGGAAAAGGTGCTGACATTCCGGAAGTAGACCCAACTATGGTCACTTTCATGAAGAAATACACTAGGGACCATAAGAAGTACCTGGCTAGAGCATGGCGTAATCGCCTCCAACTAACTGCCCCTCGACTTCAGGGCCAGCTTCTGAAGTGGCGACATCATTAAGCTTTGGGTGTATTCACATCAGGATAGATCTTTGACACTATGTAGGTATAACACATTTAGGCCCATATTTACACTTTTTGAAGCAAATCAGCACTTGGGCAGATTTGCGTCAAAAAGCTTACAGTCTGCTAACGCCATTCTAATGCACCAGCCAGGTGCCTTATTTATGGAATGACTTTAGCAAGCGCTGCAGCTTGATTTGCGTCAAAATAAATGACAGTAACCGGGCAGCAGAGGCGAAGGGAAGACTGGGGGTTGTGCGCCAAAGAATGGTGCAATTCAGGTTTGAGTCAAAAATATTGGCTCTAACCTGACTTGCGATATTTTTTGAAGCACAACCCCCATGGAAATCAGGAGTCATGTCCCCCTGCCCAATGGCAATGCCCAGGGGACTTATTCCCCTGGGCATGGCCACTGGGCACAGTGGCATGTAAGTGGGCCCAGGTTAGGCCCACCCAGGCCACCCAAAAAAAAAAATATATATATATATATATATATACTTACCTGCACTCACCATGGATGGGTCCCCCCATCCATGGGTATCCTCCAGGGGTGGGCGAGGGTGGCAGGGGATGTCCCTGGGTGCAGGGAAGGGCACCTGTGGACTGCTTCCATGGTGTCTGACCACGGAAAGAAGCACGCAGGTCCCTTAACGCCTGCCCTGACCCAGGCATTAAAAAACAGCGCAAATCTGGCTGGGTGCCTTGTTTTAAGGCCCGCCTCCTCCTGTGCGTCATTTTGACACCGGAGTATAAATAAGGCGCACATCATTGTTTGCACGGGAACGCCTACCTTGCATGTCATTAGCACAAGGTAGGTTTTCACGTACAAAAAATGACTCACACTCCATAACTTTGGTGCTAGACGGGTCTAGCCTCAAAGTATAAATATGGAGTTAAGTTTGCATCAAATTTGCGTAAAAAAACCAAAATGACGTAAATCCAGCGCAAACAGAGTATAAATATGGGCCTTGGTGTTTCCTAGTTGGCAAATAGCTCTCTGTGCCCAGCCAATCAAAACATCAGTATCTACCGGTAAATGGGAACCTTTGTAATGGTAAGCCAATTCCATAATTTTTGTTAAGGGGCCAGCCATGTCCAGGAGCTTATCCTGGCTATTACGCCAAGCTCTATCCAGTCTCTTCTTAGGGTCCCTAGCGTATTTCTTCATGTAAGTGACCATAGTTGGGACTACTTCCAGAATGTCAGCATCTTTTTCCTCTAAATATGGACAAAGACATTCTGCTCACAGGCAGGCACAAACTTATTTGTCAAAGCTCTGACAGAGGAAGGCTGGCATATTTTGCCACCTCTGTAGGGGGGGTCGAGTTGGAAGCTCTTGGATAAATTAATTCTGTGGGCTCAAAACTGGGAGGTTTAGAAGAAGCCACAAATTTATTTTTACTGGAACCAGGCTTGACTGTGTCGTCACTGTTCCCGGAATGAGAAGAATTAGATCCTTGGTAAAAAGATGATGGAGGACTGTGAGAGAGAGGGGGCCCACCTTGCCTGGAAGTGTTATAGTCATGCTCATTGTCTCTCTTGCGGTGCAGTTTATCAAAGGTCTCTGCATGGTCCTCAGATTGTGACTTGGTGCTGGCATTGCCTTTGCCTTTATCTGCAGTAGCAGAATTATCTACAGAAGTAGGGCACACTGGAAGCCAACCTTGCACACAGATGCCCCAAAAAATGACCCAGTGCCCAAAATAGGGCAGCATTGCAGACTAATGCTTCCACCAAATCCATTTCCAGTTGGTTGCCTGTATCATTAGGGAAATGTTCTCCATAAGCCTTAGAAGGCGCCCAATGTGCCATTCTCTTGAAAAATATTATTTTGTAGACAAGGACAATTCAAGAAAGAGAAAAGGGGCAAATTGGTCTGCCTCAACTAGAATGTGGAGGGAACTGCCTGGATATACACTTTAGGTCAAGCCTTTGTCAAGAAATACAACCCTGTGCTCCAAGGCAATCAAGGTGTAAGGGGAACAAAGATAGGGCCACAAATGATAAAAGAAGGGACCAAGCAGTGTGCAGAAGTAACACAAATGCTCCAAATCAACTTTTCTGAGCATTGTGTGTTCTCCCACACAGGGACATAGTGGCGCTTGTGTGGAAATAGAAAGAGGACAGCTCTCATCAGAGACGAGTCCGCTCCCTGCTCCACAAAGGCCGAGAGCTGCGGCAAGAGTTTCTGACTACCTAGGGGGTGAGCACCAGAAGACGTGAACAGAAAGAACGGAGTGTTCTGAATTGCGTAGTAATTTCCACAAAAGATTGCAGTAACTAAAGCTCTTCATTAACTACAGAAATGTACAACATGAAAGCATTACAATAGGGAATATGACAAAAGAATTAGTATACAGCAACAAAATTCCGTAGCAAAGCACTGTCAGGGGATAATAGAATGCCATCAGAATTTAAATGCATATAAAGGTACTTATCTGGTGCAAAGCAGCAAAGAAGGAGGGCACATTATGGTGGCATTCATCATTATACAGGTTACTCTCCTGTGATTGGGGTATGTAATATGTGTATACAGGGACACATGAGTAATGTAGTTTTTTGTTTACTTTATTGTGATTAACTGCTGAAATTTGTAGTAAAGGAAAGAGAAGCATAATTGGAGCCTTCGGTCCTGACATAGAATTGCTTCAATTTGGTTGCTGTGCTTAGTTTTTATATTTACATCTGGTTCCACAAGTAAATGGATAAAGTACATTCCACCGCGTTAGTCTTCCAAGCTGGAAGTATATTACACTTTTCCACAAACTCAAAGTGCTTCAGTTTGCTGGCTGTCTATTTACAGAGCTCTCCACTGTGTTACACTGTCTTCAACTGTCAGTTCAAAGACTTATATTGTATTTTTAGGTGAAGTGTGCATGCACTTTGACCTGTTGTAAGTATTATGGGCTTTTAACCACATCCACCTCACGCCCATCACTTTCATTTGTTTGTGGGCTTTCCTTTAAAAATCACTTGATGTCATTGGTAAATGCTTTACGTTTGTCCCACCTTTGAGCTGTTTGGTTACCGCCTTGGACACCGACCCTGTTACAGAGATAATTGCACATTAGCTGAAATACTTTACTGTGGGTGAGCTACTTTTTTCTTTTGTTTACGCTCCATGGCTGCCATGGCACAAACTAGATTAGCGGT
Source organism: Pleurodeles waltl (assembly GCF_031143425.1). Classification (NCBI taxonomy): domain Eukaryota; kingdom Metazoa; phylum Chordata; class Amphibia; order Caudata; family Salamandridae; genus Pleurodeles; species Pleurodeles waltl. The sequence continues at coordinate 859,125,651 of NC_090440.1, forward strand.
ATTGTTTCTACCATTACATGCACTCTGATCTGCTTGGTACACGTTCTTTGCAACAGGCCTATTAACCCTGTGTGCTACCTTATGACGACTCCAAGCTCGCAAAAGTACAATCTCTTGGCTGCATTGCACTCACTGAGCTCAAAGGGCGAACTCGATCGGCAGTATCATTTTTACATTATATGCTCTCTGATTTGCTTGATACACTTTCCTGTGCGCAACCTTATGATAACTCCAAGCTTCCACTAGTCAAAGGTTTGTTCTCTCTCCAGAAAGAACATAAATCACCAGAGTTATTTTGACAGTTTTACATTCCATGCACTTTGTGATTTTCCTAGTACACGTTCTTTGCAGCAGGCACATTAACCCTGTGCGCTACCTTATGATGACTCCAAACTTCCACTAGACAAAAGTACATTCTCTGTCCAGAAAGAACGTACATTTACAGAGTTATTTTGACATTTTTACATTATATGCACTTTGTGATTTGCTTAGCACACATTTTTTGCAGAAGATACATTAACCCTCTGTGCTACCTTATGAGTCCAAGATTCCGCTAGACAAAAGTACATTCTCTTTCTAGAACGAACATTAACCTCTACGCTACCTTATAATGAGTCCAAACTTCCACTAAACAAAAGTATGCTCTCTCTCCAAAAAGAACATTAATCGCCACAGTTATTTTTACATTTTTACAGTATATGCACTCTGATCTGCTTAGTACACATTCTTTAAAGCACATATATTCATTCTGGGACTTGCAGTTTTATCTTTATAACGTGATACAAGCCGGAAATGTGCCCTTGAAGTAGTATTCTTATAGTTGTCCAGCTCCCTAGTTCGATGTGTGATTTGCTCATTTAGTTTATGTTTCATGTTTGCATTCTGAAACCTGTAGTTTTATTTTTATAACATGATACAGTGATCCAGATTTGTGCATACCTGATACAAGCTGCGAATACAAAGCAGAAGCCTCACTAGATGAACTACACAAGTTTGAGTCTGTGAAACCTGAGCTGTGTGTGTGTGTGTATTTATAAAACTAACCTTAGCTTAGAGTTGATCATGCTGTACAATGGTCAATATTTTATAACCAATATTTCAGGTCAAGACTGATTGAGGATAATTAACATCATGTGAGGTGGCTCTCCTCAAGCATGTGAAAAATCATGGGTGTTTTGTTTGACTCCCTAGACTGCAGTAAAAGGGCACTGACCCAGTAACCACATATTCTTGGAGTACAATTATTTATTCATTGCCCCTCGGGCAATGTTGCCTGTACCAAACTGCCAAGTAAATATGTTTTGCACCTGGGAGTAGTTTGTGTTTTAAGGGCCTTGTTTTAAAAAATATTCCAGTAGGCCTATTAGCACTTTAGTTATATGCAGGAACACTAGAATTATGTGGCAGAAAGGGCCAAAATAAGCAGCAGGGTTGCCCAATTACTGTGGCCAAAAAAAGTCCACTTATGTATTTACAATGCCAATAGCTCAAGCTCAAGTAAATGCAAGACCTATTGCATTCCAAATGCTTGTTTAACCTATTTCTTAAAATCATTATTTAAGGGAAGTTGTTTATTTGGCATTTAAGTGGGTGTTTATTTACAGATTTGTGCAAAACGTGAGCTGTCCCCATTCATAGACATCCAAATCTGAAACGATTTTTAAATTTTTTAATGGAACAATTCCACAAGTGACTTTAATAGGCCTCTTAAGTAATTTGTACCCTTTGTTTGCCTCGACACCGTTCCTGTAAGTAGGGTTACTCTTCATCAGAAGCCTCTACAATCATTTAAGTATACCCACTAAGATAGTCAGTGCCTTCTGGAAAAATGTAACAAACTTCAACCTGGTGTTGCATTCAGTAATAATGATTTGAACTACCATACCATTGACGTGGGATATTGGAGACTTGTGGGCCCCTCAACATATTCTGCAGGCAGCACCATAATTTTGTGTTACCCTACTGTGCAAGGTGTGGTTAGTTTAGAGCTTTTTGCGTCCTGCACATTTGACAATACAGACCTCCATTATTTGCGCCACCTGATCGAGCCCTATTCTCAGTCTAGGGCACTCAGGTAAGATGACTGTGGCCCTCATTACAACCCTGGCGGGTGGTGTTAAAGTGGTGGTAATACTGTCAACAGGCTGGTGGTAACTACTGCCAAATTATGACCATGGCAGAAAGATCTCCGAAAGACAGCCACTGTACCACACCGACTGCCAGGGCGTAAACAACAGCCACCATGGCGGTAGCCACCTACAGCCAGGCGGAAGTCAATGTTCCGCTCACCATTTTAAGACCCTGCAATCTGCCACCTTTTCCGGGGTGGTACCAATGACATCAGAAGGGAAAGGACTCACCATTGGAGACACAGGGAAGAACTACGGTGCCTTGGAGCCTGAACTGTATGTCTTCCCAATGATCTTCTACGTTCTGCTCCACCACGAACACCATTGCAGGCGAAGACGACAACGGTGAGTACAGCCGCCTAGCACACAAGGAAGGGAGGGAGGAAAACGAGAGTTAAACACACATGAACAATACCCCCCACACCATACACACAATAAGCTGAATTTAAAAAAACTATTTTACCCTGTAACTCGGGTGAATAATGCAAGGACAAAACAATTTTGAAAAAGTGAATGTAATGAGAACAACACAGCATGAAAAACAAGTTAGGCAAGATATTAGATATATACACATGTATAGAAAAAGGGACACAGCGCAGTTCACAATGTTCGTCGGTCACATGGCCACAGGGCAAAGTCCAAGGCCACACATGTCACCTGCTTCAACATGGAAAGAACACTGCAGGGGCATCAGTTGGTAAATAGGCAGGGACCTCAGGGGGACAGGGGATGTGGGGGGCACCCCAGCTGGGAGATGTAACAAGACCATTGGTTCTGGAGGGGGCCTGGTGCCCTATGCTCTTGTTCTTGTGGAGTGTTGGGCATGCCGGTGTCTTACCTACTGGTTCTGAAGGGGGCATCGTGTCCTGTGCTCTTGATCCTGGGGAGTGTTGCGCATGTGGATGTCTTACCCACTGGTTCAGGAGGGGGCAGCATGCCGTGTGATTGGTCCTGGGGAGAGCAAGACCACAGTCTCTGGAGTGGGTGACTTTCCCACTGGTTCTGGAGGGGGCAACATGCCCTGTGCTTGGTCCTGGGGAGTGCAAGGCCACAGTCTCTGGAGTGGGTGACTTGTCCACTGGTTCTGGAGGGGGCAACATGCCCTGTGCTTGGTCCTGGGGAGAGCAAGGCAACAGTCTCTCAGGTGGGTGACTTACCCACTGGTTCTGGACGGGGCAACATGCCCTGTGCTATTGATCATGGGGACTGCAAGGTCACAGTCTCTCAGGTGGGTGTCATACCCACTGGATTTTTGGGGGCCAGGCCGTACAGCAACCCATGGAGGCAGGATTACATACCGTCCGCCGATGGTGATGGCTTCTCAGTGGTGGTGCTGTTGCTGGTGGGGGGAGGCTCCTGCCCATCCCCTGCAACCTCGGACGGTTGCTCAGTGGAGGTGGTGGTGCTGCTGGGGGCAGGGGTGAGGCTCCTGCCCATCCCTTGCAACCTCGGACGGCAGCTCAGTGAAGGTGGTGGTGCTTCTGGGGGGGAGGGCTCCTGCCCATCTCCTGCAACCTCAGACGGCTGCTCAGTGGAAGTGGTTGTGCTGCTGGGGGGGTGGTCTCCTGTCCATCCCCTTCAACCTCAGAAGGCTGGACAACCATGGTTGGCTGTGGGGGCTCTGTCATAGTTACTGCCCCAGGCCCCTTGGTCTTCTTACCTGTTGATGTGGGCTCCTTGCTCTTCCTGGCAGCAAGGATAGGCTCCTTTCCCGTCTTGCCTGCTGGTGCAGGCTCCTTTATCTTCCTGGCAGCTGGGGAGGCTCCTTTCCCTTCTTGCCTGCTGGGGCAGGCTCCTTGCTCTTTCTGGCAGCTGGGGCAGGCTCCTTTCCCTTCTTGCCTGCTGAGGCAGGCTCCTTAGTCTTTCTGGCAGCTGGGGTAGGCTCCTTTCCCTTGAGGCTGCCTGGTGCAGGCTCCTTCACCTTCAGGACATGTGGCCTGAATCCTTTTCCACCACGAGTGGGTGTGGTGACGACTGGGCCTGTGGACTGGGTGGCTGAGGTGCTTGGCTGGGATCTTCCAAACCTGCCCTTACGTGCAGGATGGGAGGGAGGGGTAGGGAAGAGGTCAATGGTAGATAGGAACAGTTTCTTTAGGGACATTGGGGCGGGAAGAGGGAGAAGGAATGGGAGGGGAGAAAGAGGGAGTGGTTGTTGGAGGTGTCTGTCTGCTGCTTTTGGGTGCAGATGCATGACCTCTATGCTGTTGTGAGGTGGATGGCTGTTAGGTGTCTGAGTGCTTGCATGTGTCTACCTTAGGAGGGGAGGAGTGGGAGAGGACACAGGGGACATATGCATGGCTGTTGTGGAGGTGTCTGGCAGGGAAGTGTGTGTTCTGCTTGGTGTGGTGATGATGCTGGTAGTGGATGATGATGTAGTGCATGCAAGTGTGAGTGTAGACCAACTGGGTGGGAGGTGGAGGAAGAGGAGGAGGAGGAGGAGGGGAGACAGTGGAAATAGTGGATGTTGAAGTGTCTGCATCTTGATGGTGTTTGTGTGAGTGCCTGTCGGATGAAGTGTGGTGCTTGTGCCTGTACCACTCGTGTGTGTTGTCTTGTGTGCATGCTCATCTGGCTGTGTGCTTGGGATGGGTTGGGGTTGAGGAGAATGGGACTGGGAAGAGGAAGTGTGAGGGGGTAGGGTAGAAACAGGGACAATGGCTGCTATCAGAGAGGAGGCCAGAACCTGGATCTCTGTTGGGCCGCCAATCCAGTGTGAATGCCCTCCAGGAATGTATTAGTCTGTTGCATCTGGGCTGCCAGCCCCTGGATGACATTCACAATGGTTGACTGCCCTACAGAGATGGATCACAGGAGGTCAATAGCCTCCTCACTCAGGGCATCAGGGCTCACTTGGGCAGGGCCTGAGGTGCCTGGGGCAAAAGAGATGCCCACCCGTCTGGGTGAGCGGGCACAGGCAACTCGGTGAGGGGCTGCTGGGAGGGCGGTGCTGGGGTGGTGGATGTACCTGTAGCTTGTGTGGTCACAGTAGTGTCCCTCACCACCAAGGAGCTCCCATTGGAGGAGGTATCTGTGTCAGAACTGTCCCCTCCAGTCTCCACAGTGGAGCTCTCCTCGCACTCTGTCGAACTGGTGCCCTCAACTTTGGTGGACTCTACCTCCTAGGTCCTGTGGGATGCAGCTCCCTCCGTCACTGGTGCCTCTGCTCCTCCGCCAGTTGATGCTAATGCACATATGGACAGGATAGAAAAACAAAAAGGGGGGGAGAGACAAAGGATACAATGGGTCAATGGCTGCACCAACATCACCATTGACGTACACAAAACCCTCACACACAGGGAACAGGCCTACTCAATATGCCATAGCACTAGCAGATTAATAGCTTGCCACCAAGGCATGGGGAGGAGCACACACCGCCAAATGCACACACCTGGGACCCACGCAGCCCTGACCAGTAGTGGATGCCTACGAGCTAGGTAGCAGGATTATCCCTTCAGAACCCTTGCCACCAGGTGACCTACACTGCAATGTCAGGCCTGACCTAGGGGCACCCACTGACACACATCCTCCACCTGGATACCACCCTACTATACGTAAGTTGTAATGATGGGCACCCCCAGTACATCTTTCAAAAGACTCTTATTCTTTTGAAAATACATATTTTGACTTGTGTATGTTGGATTTCTGTTGTTTTGGTCTTGTTTGATGTAAATAAATATTACCTATTTTACTAAACTGGTGTGGTGTCCATTTTGTAGTGTTTTCACTGTACTACTGTGTGTTTTGTTACAAATACTTTACACATTGCTTCTGACTTAAGCCTGCCTGCTCGTGCCAAGCTACCAAGTGGTTTAGCGGAGGTTAACCAGGTGTGTTTCTCCTTTGCACTGACTAGAGTGAAATTCCTTGCTTGGACAGGAGGTAACCTAACGGCCAACCAAAAACCCGATTTCTAACAATGATTGTGAATTTTTGATGATAAAGGAGACAGTCGGGCATTAGTGGAAATACCTGAAAGGTACTCAACACAAAGTGATGTTATGACTAACCACAAAAAGCTTGAAGCCTCATGAATATGCAGGCAATTTGCAAATAGTGGGTAAATATTGTGTCCCAACTTTTTTACACTGCATGTCAATTAATGTAATATAATGAGTGCATTTATAGTATTTTACTTTACTAAAAAAGGTTTCAATAAAATTTAATATTATGCTTATATATAATTAAATTTTTTCAAATTCAATTTTTTAATGTAAAATTAATTTTCTATGTTTTTTAGTATTTAATAGCATTTTATTGATTATTTTATGTATTTTAAAGTTTCTTTAAAAAAAATAATGTCTGAAAAATGTATTTGTGAACTTTCCACACATTCCCCAATGTGGCTGAGTTTGAAATGGGAGCGCTAAATCTGACCTCTCCAAAGTCTAACACTTTCCCCAATGTGGTTAAATTAGGAGTGGACATTGTAAATCTGCCCCCTCAAAATGCAACATGTTTGGAGAGAGAATAGTAAATCTGACCTCTCCAAGATCTTAAAAGTTCCCTAGTGTGGTTATGTTTTGAGTGGGAATAGTCATTCTGACCTCCATAAAGAGTTACGCTTTGACAATATTTGTAATTTTGTTGTTTGTATGTTTACACCGACTAATGGGACAAAATAATTTTAAATTTAGTTAGATATGTTTAATATGTTGTCATTTGTATATTATTTAATGAAACAGATATTAAGAATGCATATTTTTATTAAAGAGCTTTTTAAATTAAAATATGTTTAAGAATCACACCAATGTTAAGGTAACATAGGTGGTCATTTTGACCTCGGCGGTCTTTTACCAAGACCGCAGAGGGACCGCCGTGCGGAAGACCGCCAGTGTTGGCAGTTTGCCGCTCGGCCTATTATGACCATTGGCAGCTCTCTGTCCTTTTACGGATGGAGAGCCGCCAACAGCCATACTGGTGGGTGGCGGGGAAGTGGAGGTTGCTCCACCTCCACCGCCACGCCAACAGAACGCCGCCCAGCGAATCACGTCCTGTGATTTGGCGTGGCAGTGTTCTGTTGGCGGTGTGGTGTCGGCAGAGCAGCCCACATGGCTCCTGTCCCCTCCCGGAGGATCGTCGGACCAGGTAAGTCGATCGTCCGTGAGGGGAGAGGGTGGGGGGGGTGTTGTGTGCGTGTGTGTATGTAGAGGGGGGGTGTGAGTGCGTGTATGCTTGCGGGGGTGTTGTGTGTATGGGAATGAGTGCATGTATGTCTGTAGTTATGTCTGTATGGATGTGTGCGTGCATGTTTGAATGTGGATGTGCGTGTCTGACTGTGTGTGTGGATGTTTGCAAGTATGTCGGTGTGTGTGCGTGTATGTGTGTTGGTGGTGCCTTCGTGCGTGTCGTGTGTGTATGAGTGTTGTTATGTTGGGGGTAGGGGTGGGGAGGGGGGTCCTGCCACCTTTGGGGGGTTGCAGGGGTGGCGGGGGGTAGGGGAGGGAGTCAGGGTGGGGGTGGGGGTGGTGGAGACCCCTATCAGTGCCAGGGAAGAAATTCCCTGGCACTGATAGTGCTTACCGCCATGGATTTCATGGCGGTTTCAAACTGCATGAAATCCATGGAGGTAAGCCGGGTCAAAATACCGGCGGCGGTATAGTGACGGCTGCTGGGCTGGAGACCCTGGCCTCCAGCCCGGCGGTCGTCTCCACCCTGGCGGGCGGAACGGAGAACCAGCTGATGACCATGGCGGTAACCGCCATGGTCATAATACAAAAAAAAAGACCGCCAGCCTGTTGGCGGTCTTACCGCCGCTTCTCCGCCTTCCGCCAGGGTCATAATGACCCCCATAATTTTTAACTCAAAATAATATTTTGACTTTTTTGCAACAAAAATGATGTTTTACATATAATAGACTTAAACCGAGTTTAATGTAACATAAGTTTTAACACAAAATTGTATTTTGTCTATATTGCAACAAAAATGACCTTTTACATATAATAGACTTTTAACATGCATGCATTTTCAATTTTTTGTATACAATTTATTTGAACATAGTTGTTGTAATGTTGAACATAAAGTACTTGTTTCACATTATTTCTGTTTTTCTATAGTTTCTATATTAATGTGTATTGTAAAACCTGTAAAAAACTATCATCGTATATTTTTCACTACTGGTTATTGTACTTTTTAAGCAAGAAATTATACAGTAACATGTTTTACATGTTTTATTTTAGTTTGCACATATTTAGAATAAATATGCATTTTCGTTCCATTGTTTCCGATAGGATGTAAGCCTTTTTTTGTCCATTTTTACAAAATGTATTTTTTACAATTTCTTTATTTTTCATCATTTTGGGTCTGTCTTCATCATTTTGGGTTGTTCATTAGCCTGGCGATTCCTCATTCCTGCTCTTTATTTAGGTAAGAGTAATATACAATCACTTACTAAGGATTTAATGCTTGGGAAGAAATGTCGAGAGTTTGGGCCTAATTTAGATGTTGGCAGAGGGAAATACTCCATTATAAGTGTGATGGATATCCCATCCTCCGTATTACAATCCTATTATATCCTATGGGGATTATAATGTGGCGGACAGGATATCTGTCACGTTTGTGATGGAGTATTCTCTCCATCAACATCTAAATCAAGCGTTTTAGTTAGAGTAATATTTGTTAGTGATGTCACATAATAAGTAGTTTTTTAACTTCAATTTTCATGAGCTAATTTAAGTTAGTGCAGTAGGCATTACTGTAATTTATAATCGTTTATTTTTTTGTATGTGTGTTATTTGAAGGTTAAGGTATTTTAATGAATTTTGATTGTGCTACATTTTTTATATAAATGTAAATATAGTATACAAGGGTTTGTATGTTTTTGCTATATAGGTTTTTAAGTCAGATATCAGAAATTATTTTTAATTTGGTTGCATTTATTTTTTTCAAAGAAAACACTTGGGTGTTTTAGAATCAAATGTCTTTTCTTTCCTCTTGATTTTTCCATTTTCATCAACAAAATGGTAAGTGCAGCTTCCATAATTTATACTAAGGAATAGGAAATGTTAGGTTGGTTAGGCTATTTATGTTATGTTGTTATGTTATTGTTATGTATTTCTATGTTTGTTTATTATTTTAGAATATGCAGTCATCGCATAGAGAATTGTTTTGTTAATTAGCTCAATTAAGGCTTTTTAAAGATTTATTTGTTTACAATTATTTATTATTGTAATATTTAATTATCATTCTGTTTAATCAGGTATTAGGCACGTTTTAATTTTCAGGCTGATATTTTAAATTGTTTTAATGTTACATAAATAAATAAAAAAATTGGGCTATTTGTAAAGGTTTAAATAATGCTTTTGTTCAGTGTGGTGGTTTTAATGGACAGTTTATTCTATTGAATTTAGGTATGGTAGGCCTTGGCTTTAGCAACCATTGATACTTTGCTTGCTAAAATTTGAAGCATCTTTAGTTTATGTGGATGGTTCCACCTTAAAGTGTGTTTGGGTTTGCTCCATTCTTAATTTCAGGTAGGTTTGCTCTTTTTTAAGTATTTCTTCAAATTTGTGTAGCGTACAGTGGCTTCTACCAAGTGTTTCCTGGAAGGAATTTTGTCACCCTTCCACTGTGTTATTATTCTTCGCTTCTTGGGACATGGAACTGTCATAGACACTCCACCATGGAATATGATAAGTAGGTTGGTGTGTGCGTCCTGATTGGTGTAGGCGATCAACCCAAGAAGCTTCAGAGTAATCCATTAATGCAGCTAGTTTTATTTCATGCTTTTGACAATAGGGTGATTCAATTAGAATATCATAATTTCTAGTCAATACTGTTGCAAGGACATAGGCTATAGCCATAAATTTTTTCATTTCATGTACTCTTCCTAAATTAGTAGCATCCTCGACACTCAAGGTGGATTTTGTAGGTGCTGTGATTCATCTGTGTGTTGCCAGAGGGGAGGCCATATAACACCCCCAACATCTTTACAGATAGTTTAATCTGCGCACTACGTGCATTGAGAAATAAAAGGCGTTTGATGTGGTGGCCCTTGCAGCTGCATGTTGCAGTACCAGAATACACACGCTCTGTCCGTGTGAGTTACTGAAGTATGCTGAGAGCTGGAGAGGCCCGCACCACTCTGAGTCACTGTCAGCCTGTAGGATCAGCACCATACTGGTGTCGAGACCAGAGACCAGAGCTTGACACCCACCATCGCCACATAGTGAGTCTGTACATGCCACATGGCAGCTGCCTGTTCTCTCTCCCTTGCAGCGGCAGCTCTTCCCGCATGACTCAGGACTGCCCTGCGAGGCCTCAGCTCCCCTGCACATTTCAGACAGGACTCTTCCCCTCAGCAGAGAGGGCCTTGCTCTGTGACCCCACCCTTGGCTCCGTGTTGCCCTCATATCGGGCCATTTTCAGCTGCTTTTCTTGGGGGCACATAAAACTTCATAAAGCTGTACAGGCCTTACCTGAGAGCACTCCCCAACACTGCCCTGCACTTCTGGTTGGAGGCACCATACACCTGTAATAAGGTACAGAGGGCAACCTTGCAACAAGTGGGGGTGCAGCAACCTTACTACCCAGCACAGTGTCCAGGCGAGGTGTACTGTACACACAGACTGCACACCCTCCCTTGGCCAGTTGACTGTGTTGCTTACTCAGCGCAAACAGTACTTGTGCCACAAAGGGTATACCCACTCTGACAGTGTGTCAACTGAAGGCTACCTACACTGCTGCTCCATAGCGATGCCACAACATAAGGGCCACCATCCCTGCTATAGAGTCATTCATCATCTAGGGCATGCCCTTGTCACAGGCGTCCAAATGGAGGTACTGGGTGGTGCATCCTCTGTACTACTTTGAAGGGGCGAACGTAGCAGTGGAGTGATGCTGCGCCCTCCTGCTATACCTAGGAGGCAAGGACATCCATAGAATATAGAAAGGCCTCACAGAGGTGACACTTAAGACATAGGCCACACTTGTTGCAGCCCTAAATGCACATTTGAACCAATGGCAAACAGGGACCATGGGAGGTTCATCTTTAGGCAGGCCCACCAAAAACAAATGGCTTGCCAGTTTTCATGGCTGACACTAAGAACTAACATCATTTGCAGGTTCCTTGATGAATAACGCTTTTCATGGCTGACTCAAATAAACTCACAAGCATGTACGGGTTCCTTGATGAGTAATAAGAGCTCAAGGGCTAGGTCACATACGTGTGTGCATTGTCCAAACTAAGAGAAGCCATACTTCAGAAATAAGAAAAATCACTTGTGACATTCTCACACTCCTTAGGTTAGAGTAACTATGGAAAGCTGGTGCTTCACATATGGAATCCACTCTCTACAGTACAATAAAAACAGAGCTGAAAAATACCATTCAACCATGCAGCAAAGCAGCAGCAAACCCCCGAAGAGACCAGCAGAAACCAAAAGGTCATGTGAATATTGCAGAGGACAACCCCATAGGCCAAATTACTGCCCAGCGAAGGCCGAAAATGCACAGCATATGGCAAGTTCAGCCACTTTGCCAAAGTCTGCATGCCATCAAAGGCAAACCCTTGAGGAAAACCATTCACAAGGTTTGTGTTGACACGGAGTGAACCAGACAACATGGAGGATGATGAGGATGTTACCATGTACACAGTGCACTCATCTTTGCTCTAGGGTGTGTCAGTGCCACACGCTCCCACAGTGCCAACTGCAGGTGGACCAACACACAGTCACTGTAGCTCTCGACACTGTAGCCTCCATAGACCTCATGTCAGCGGACACCTATCATGAACTGCCAAACCCCCAACATGTGTGAAAGACAGAGTCAAGGTTTTTGCATATCACCAAACCCAGCCACTGCCTATGCTTGGTAGTTAAATTTGTCCATATACCACAGTAAGGCATGTGTAGATACCACCATCTATGTAGCCAACTGAGATCATGGTATGCTGGTGAGCGGACACACCGCTGAAACACTAAACTTGATTTCATTTGTATTCGGTGAGCAAATCCAAGAACTGTCAACCATACTATCAGAATTCAAGAGTGTTTTGAAAGGTATAGTCTGCTTCAAGGCCAAAGATGTGTGGCTGCACATTGACCAGTCCATACAGCCTGTAGCACTATGACACTGGTGCATTGCATTCCACCTCAGGCCCAGGGTAGGGAAGAGATGGACAAATTAGAACGTAACGGGATCATCGAGAAAGTAATTAGCCTCACACCTTGAGTATCCCTAATAGTGGTAGTGAAGAAATAACAGCAACCAGAAGTCTGTGTGGCTATGCAGCTTCCAAATGTCATGATCAAGCGAGAATGCCATCTGACCACCACGGTCGATGAGATCACAGGGGAGCTCAAAGATGCACAGTGGTTTTCCAAAGTTGATCTATGCGCTGAGTACATGTATTGTGTATATTTCAATGAATGGTGGAGGGCATAACTTAAACATTTAGCATCATTCAAGTTGTGTTGTACAATGTACTAAGGCTAGTAAATTGTTGTTGGCAGCATAAATTATATTTCTTGTGTCAGTGTTTCGGGTATTATGTAATAAGAATGTGTATTTTTATGTGTGGTTGGTAATTGTTGGGGTATGTCTATTTCCTCATATTTCCTGAGTGATACTGGTGTTTCCATAGATGTTCTACATGTTTTGGCAATTAATCTTTTCAGGCTTGGCATGCCAGGGAGCTAGCCTGTCGCATGTTCAGGAATGTGTGGAATAATATTTGTACCCTCTTAAAGGCTGTTGACCACCAGCACTCCCTCCCCAGTGCATCTGTCAACCATTGACCTTGATCAAGTCGTGGACACTAGACTCAGCCACACAAATGGGTTTGCGTTATTGATGTGACAAGTGGGGGAATGCTGGGTAATACAAATTCAGGGAATTCCTGCCGATTCTGGAAGGTTACATCAAAAAAATTCAATGAAAATGCACAATTTTATGCACATTTTGAGGTTTGCATTGCACTGTAGGTACGAAGAAATTGTGGAATTGGTGTGAACCACATCACCATGGACTTCCTTCATGTCTAATTTTCAGAAATGTACAGGTTTGGTAGGTTTCCCTAAGTGCTGACTGAGATAGACCCCAAAAACCCTAGCTACTCAAAATTGCAAATAGTGTTGGTTTAATTGGAAAATGTCGATCCATGCATGGTGCGTCTTAGGACTTTTCCTGTTGCTGGCACTAGGCCCACCCACAAATGCAAGGTACCATGGTTACTGGGATATTTGAGGGAACGCTGGGTGGTAAGACATTTGCGGCTCCCCACAGATTCCAGAACTTACCCTCAAAGAAATAAGAGAAAATGTGTGTGTTTTAGGCACAGTTTGAGAAGTGCAAGGAAATCTGGGTAAAACTAATGTAATTAGAACTACACATCACACCACCCTGGACACCCCTGGATGTTCAGTTTTCACAAATATTTGGGTATTGTAGTTTTCCTGGGTGGCGGCTGAGCTAATATCTAAAATCCTCAGCTTCCCATGTTGTTACAAAAGCATGGATTCTGTTGGTTAAAATATGTCTCCTGGCACGTTTGGGATATATTGTGTCACTGACACTAGTGCAGTTGCATAGGTAAGCTACTATTTTATCTGGAGATCTATGGGAACACACAATAGCAAAACAATTGTTATTACAAATTGGTCTTCTCTGCATTTGGGCCTTCCAACTGGAGCCAGTATGTAAACATTTTTGCTACATGCACTTTGAATCACATGCTAGTATAGATACTCATAAATTCAGAGATGTACAAATAGCCACTGCTCAATATCTCAGTATTCGATGGTTAGTTTTTCTTTTTTTTTAGAAAACCTCAAGGGATCTAAACAAATGACCTCTTGATGAATTCAAAATGCTGTCTTTTTCAGAAATCTATAGCTTTCCGAGATCACCCATGGGCTTTGTACTAGTTTCCACCACAAGCTAGAAGCAGGTTTAAAGAGCAAAAATAAGGAAAAATGCTGAAATTGAGGTTACAAACATCAGCTTGTTCCTGAAAGCTGGAATGATGGTGATTTTAGCACAGCTAACCTGTTGTTGGTGCCATTTTTAGGGGAAAAACATTTCTAGGGGCTTTCTTGTGAAGAACTTTTATCCCCGAAGAAACCCAAAATGTTGCTACATGTTGGCTATTTTCTCAGTTCCCTTCATGGGAACCCTGAAACCCTAGGTACCCTTAGATATCCCATGATGTGGGTAAAAGGGCACAAATTTGCTGTGGATATCTAATGTGGAAAAACGCTATGGATGTGTAAACGTGAAGTGCCACAAATAGCCAAAAACCAGCTCAACAGAGTGGTGGAAAAGCCTAAGCAGTTGAAGGAGTATACCTTCTGTTAGGTCTTTTGAGAGTGTGCTGGAGTTTTTCAGGTCCTGTAGGACACTCCTCACTTCTGTTTCTGTCACTTTAAAGGAATGAATATGTTCCATAACATTTTCACTTGTGTTGCTTTTCTTACTAAAAGTATATCCCCTGTAACTTACTAACTTAGAGCCTGATTTAAAGTTTGGTAGTTGGGGTTACTCTGTCACAAACGTGATGAATATCTCATCTGCAGCATTACGATTTGATAATATCCTAAGGGTGTAACCTGTTTACAACATTTTATATGGGGTTTTTAGAATATAAATGATATACTAATTATTTGAAAATGTATTACATATTTCAAAGTTTATACATTTTAATGATATAGCTGCACATGTTCACTTACATTTTGGAGGTTTTCCCATCTGTAGATTTCTGTTTTAGTGGACTGTTTGCTTCTGGTTTTGGTGACAGTTGGTTTTTGGTGTGGTCTTTTGGTTTATTACTATTTTCAGTTTTGATTTTGTTAGTTTTAGTTTTACTTTCACTTCATGTGTACATTATTTTTACTTTTATCATTCATTTTGGGCTTTATGGTAATGTTAAATTTTTGAGTTTGCCTTTTTCTGTCTTGTGGTTTTCGAATGTCTGTGGCTTGCTTTTCTTTGTCCATTTCTTGCTTTTGTTTTCTTGTAGTAGTGGAGATACCAATGTTTTGGAGATATAAATATATAGTATAATTTTAGTCATTATATGTAAACATTTTTAAGGTTAAATTACTTTTACATCTGACTTTGTGTGCTGAATCTAGTAGTCTTTTGAAGTGTAGTAACCTTCTTATGTGAAGTTTCAATCCTGTAGAATATCATTGTCCTGTGGTAGTTACTTTTTAGGATCGAATTTCATGTAAATTTTTATGTCCTTTTTATATTACACTTTAATTTTGGAAAGCATTTCTATTTACTCAATGTTTTTAAGTTTAAGTTCATAGTTTTTTTTAGATAACTCTTCCTTTTTTATTTTCATCATTTTTCATTATTGCTAATTGGCAAGTTTATTTTATATGTAATTTATAAATACTTTTATTAATGTACCTATTTGTATGTATGTATCATGCTATTTCGAACATCTGTTTTTATATTATATTGATTGTTTGGAGTTTGATATTTTTGATTTTGTGGTTGTTACTTTTCATTAGTTGGGATGCAGTCAGGATATTTGCTATTTCTTTGTATTTTTTCAATAGCAAATCAACTGAGAGGATTGGATTAGAGAATAGCAAAAATAACAGAGCTGTCAACAGCAGTTATTGTATCCTCAAAAGATACTTTTAATTCTTTAAGAAAATCATGGGAAGCAAATCTCTTTATGGTGCTGTTTCCCATTGGTAGGACATAAGGGGGTTAGGGAAATCTGACTGTTTGACCTGGCTCTTTTTGCAGGGTCATCCACAAACGTTTTGCCTTCCTCCTCCTATTTTTCTGACCTTGTTTTTGGTGGCTGTAGGACTCTGAGCACTTTATCACTGCTGAGCAGTACTAAAGCACATGTGCTCCCCCTTCTAAACTTGGTATGATTGGCTTTCACCTGATTGGCTTATTTAGTTTACCTGTAAGTCCCTTGTACAGTGGGATCCCTTATGCCCAGGGACTGCGATTAAATTCTACTAGTGGGCCTGCAGCACAGCTTGCACCACCCACAGAAGCAGCCTTTCAAACCAGTCTCAGGCCTGCTACTAAAGGGGCCTGAGTGTGCAGTTCACTGCCACAGGGACCTAGCATCTAAATTTACTTTCCATGCCTGGAACTCCCCTTTCACTACATATAAGTCACCCCTAAGGTAGGCCCTAGGTTGCCCTAAGGGCAGGGTGCTGTGTACTTAAGAGGTAGGACATGTGCCTGGTTGTGGGGCCTGTCCTAGTAATGAAAAAAAGCCTATTTTGTTTCGCACTGCTGTGAGTGCTGCCTCTTTCATAGGATTGCATTGGAAATGTATGTATGATGGAACAACACATGCACCAACCATGCATGCCTGAACAACGTGGTCAGAACAACGACCGCATTGTTTCCACGAATGCCTTTTCCACACATGACTTTACAACGATTTTTCATTGTAAAGGCATGCCTAGTAAAGGCATGTGTAGAACAGCATGTGTGGTTTTTGCATGCCACCCCTCCACCCACCCTATAAACACAACTAACCCGACCTCCCGCCCACTTCAAAATCACAACTACCCCCACCCGCCCTAAAAATAAAACTACCCCAATCCCTGCCCCTGAAAAAACTACCCTGATACACCCCACCCACTCTGAGCCCTAAAACATACCCTGACCCCTCACCCACCCTAAAAAATGACCCCACTGCAAAAAATAAAACTACCCTTCTCCTAAAAAGAAAAATACCTGACCCCCACCCCACCCTAAAAATAAGCCTACCCCAACTCCCTACCCACCCTAAAAACAACAGTCCCCCAACCAAATAATAAAACTACCCCACCCCTAAAAACAAATTATCCCGAGCCCCCACCTCCGTCCCTAAAAAAACAACCCCCACCCTACCTAAATTCAAAAATTACCCCGACACCCCACCCCCACCCCTAAAAAGAAAATTACCACGACCCCCATCATGTCCTAAAATCCATAGTACCCCGGACACCCACCCCCGCCCTAAAAACAAAACTAGCCCACCCTTGCCCCTTAAAAAAAAATAACCCAACCACCCCACCCCTAAAAACTACCACCAACCCTCCCCCAGCCCCATGTACCTGACTGTGTCCTACCCGACCCCTCACCTGCCCCTAAAAATAAAATTACCCCACCCCTAAAAACCTGAACCCCCCCACTCACCCTAAATACAAAATTACCCAGACTCCCACACCTGCCCCTTAAAACCCGACCCCCACAGACCCAAAATACAAAATTACCCGACCCCCATCCCACCCCTAAAAAAAAACCTAAATACAAGGTTACCCGGACCCCAACCCACTACCACTGCTCCTAAACACAAAATTACCCTGGCCCCACCCCTTAAAACCTGACCCCCCCACAAATTTACCCATACCCCCACCCTGCCCCTAAAAACCTACCCCCCCACCTGCCCTAAATACAAAATTACCCCAACACCCCATCCACTAAAAGCAAAATTACCCCGACCCCCACTCCTGCCTGAAAAACAAAACTACCTAAAAAATTACCCCAACCCCACTTACCTGTCCACGTCCTCTCTCGATGCTGACTCCCGTTTTCTCTGCCTTAACCACACATGTGCATTGTTCAGCACATGTGTGGTTAAGGCAGAGAAAAAGAGATTCGTTGTTAACGCAAGCGTGGTTCCGCTTGTGGTAACAACATTGTCATGGTTCCGGCATTGTTGTTCCAGACGTTTCCCGTTAGAAATGTCCTTTCATATAGCTAAGTGGTATTGTCTGATCTATGAGGGGTGGCGTCGACATGTTTGGTATGGTTGGAATAGTAATGAGAAATGCTGCTTACCGGTGTAGGTGGATTTATTACTACCTTTGTAGAAATGCCACTTTTAGCAAGTGGGCATTTCTCTGTGCTTATGAGTCTGGTGGTTTGCAACTTGACTCCAAACCACGTCTGGGGCACAGTGACAGCTGGGCTTTGTGCATACTTTTCAGACTGCCTGTACAAAGGGAGGGTGGAGGTGTAACCAGAGTACATCTGCATACTGATTGTCTTCGCTGAGAGAGGTAGGGGCAGGGCACACATGCATCTGTAAAGGCTGTTCCCTGGCCTCACACAAAGGGCTTGTTTACCACCCACTGATGGCTGAAGCCAGTGCTGGAGGAGAAAGGGTACATTGTTGGACCCGGTTAGTGTTGGTTGGATCCCTCTCTCCCCCTTTTTGGAAGCTGTGCCAAATGAGTATGAGCACAGGGGGTTATCCCCCACAATTTGAGACACTAATGGACTAATGAACTGGACACTGGATGCTGCTGGAAGGACTCACCAGGAACCACCCTGATGACTGTTCTGCTGTTGTGCTGACCTATGACCTGATAGGCCACTGAGAGGGACTGCCACTGCATTGGAACCCTTGTGCAGGCCTGCTTGCTTGGGCCCTGCAGCCCTGTGCCCCCATTGCTGTCCCCAGGGGTTGGGTGGTGTGCCCCCCTGCATTTTTGTGGCTGGGTGTTGCTTGCTTTTGTTTGGCGCAAGGGAGTGCCCATTGCCTCTAGGAAGCTTGTGGAAAGCGCTCTTGGGCATCAGCATGTGAAGAGCACTTGCATCTTTGCCCAGAGCACTCCATCTTTTACATCAAACATGGAGAGAGCACTTTATTTCTGATATTTAAAGTGCACAAAGAGCAATGTTTTTTGTTAGTGTCGTGGGCATGAGCGGCACCTACTTTCTCTATTTGGTCAGGGCCGTAGCACTAGTGGAGTGGGCCCAACCCCCTTTGTGCTGATGTGGCCCACCGACGCAGGAGAAGTGAAAACGCACTGGCAGTGATTTATCAAGCTCGGACGAGGCACGCTCTTAGAGTAGCCGCTGGGGCACAAGCAGGCACTCCTTCCAAAGTCGAGGCTGCGGCTGGAACAAAGTCAGAGGGGGACTCGTAGCAGGCAGTCACAAAGAGCAGTGCCGCATGCTTGACGGCAGTCTACCACCATCAGGAGAGGCTCCCCCTGCCAGAGCCCATTGCCTTTGCCAGCTCAGAGAGACTGAGCGCAGTATTCCTAATTTCTTTCTCCAGGTGGCGCATGACCAAGACTGCCCACCCATGACGGGCGAGCTGCCCAACCCGAGGGAAGCTCTTGCCTGATTCATCATCGCTGTGCGAGGCTGCCATCCCCCTGGTAAGGGTATCAGGTCTTTTGGGGTTCTGCCTGGGGACTTCCTCACTCACGACAGACCCAAGGAGGGTTTCTCTCAATAGCAGATGCCGTAGGCACCTTCCCTCTCCTTTACCCTGAATTTGGGAGGGAGGAGAGATAGAACTGATTGCACAGATAACAGGACAGGGTGGTGACCCTTGATGGAGGTCCCCGATCCTGCTAGGCTGACTAGGTACTTTACCACACTTGTGGTGGTAGGAGCACAGGAGCTACTTCCCGTGATCCGGTGAATGTGGCAGGGCTTACGGCCTTGCCCATAAGAGGAGCGGAGGAGCGCCTGGATGGGGATAAGTTTGTCCTGGTTTCCTTGCAGTGTTTTACCTCACTCGCATAACCTGACTCCCCCTCAATGTCATGATTGCCTTGTTGGCAGGGGGGTGTATATTTGCAAGGGAGGTAGTACCAACATGGTATGTGAATTTATGTTGGTGATACGAATAACTTGCCAAATGGGGAATGTTTCATTCTATGTGCATTCAGAGTGATATCTTGATATTCATGATAATGTGTTTACTATGACATGCATCCTTGATAAAAATGATGACCTTACTACTGCTTGTGTTGCAGACTAGTAGTAACCTATGTGTTTACCTGACTACTGCTTGCTTCCGCAGATAACTAGTATCCTGTGTGTTGTTCTGACAACTGCTTGCATAGCAGGGTATTACTGATAAATGTTGTGTTTGGTCTAATGATGCTTTATGCAATCCAGCATATTTCTATATAACTTGTAGCATTTCCTTTGTGGTGTATTTATTGTGTCACATGTGTTGTGCACATGCTTTACACATTGTCTCTGAGATATGCCTGAATTCTCGTGCAAAGCTACCAAGATCATGAACAAGGGTTATCTTGGGTGTGTAGCCCCCTTGCCCTGACTAGAGTGGTGGTCCCTGCCTGGCCGAGGTGCCTACCCTAGCCAACCAGGAACAACATTTCTGACACTGACATTATTCAAAGACATTTCTGTTGGGGCACAATGAGGAAATACTGCTCAGCAATATATGTTTAACAATATGTGACCTGCCTGCAAGCCAATTGAGATAACTCCATGGCTCTTTACAGCCATTTCATTTGCATAAACAGCAGTGGATGCAAATTTGTATGGATTTCTTTGGTGAGTTACCCAAACCGAGGGGATGTACAGTCATGCTGGTAGTGATACACTGCTTTACAAATGTAACATACTTCACACCCAGGAGAAGCTACCTTCTGCATTATTGTTCAACAATTTCTTATAGAAACCATTAGGTTTATTTAAATTATATTTATTTACTGATTGAAATTCCCAGTTTGTGGCAACAGTTTCCCTTCTGCAAAATCCTAGACCTAGTAATTACAAATCCACCAGTTACTAGCTACAACTGATGGAGAAACAAAGAGGTCAAAACAGTCTATAGAGCATTACCTCCACTGTTTACTATGGCTATCCAAAACATAGGTGGTATAGGTTCCACCTGCCAATGTCCACATGATTCTTTGCACAATGCTTTGGTTTATCCTCAATTCAATTTTTATATTATTTTTCATCCCTGTAGCCATCAAGTGAAATGACCACAGATACAGACATGATTCTAAACATATTCTGTTATTGTGGGCACTCCTATTACACATTTTCCTGCTCTACCCTGTCCAGACCCCGCGGGCAGAAGGTAGTTTCCAGTATCTTGACTGGACACCTTGGTGGCTCCCACAGGATCTTAGAGTCCTCACAATATGTTATATCCGAACATTTTGATAATAATGACCCAGCTCTGATATGACACCACAAGCGGTCCAGTGAGGGGACGGACTAGGCACACAGCGAGAGCCTCCTTTGATGTATGTGTGACTATAAGGGGACACTCCCCCTCCTGGAGTCCTGGGGCAAGTAGCCTTTAAGTTTGGGGCCTACGCTAGGTAGTTCCTCGCTTCAGGTAGGCCACATCACTTCTCACAACATTCTACCCACACTCCCATTGAGTGGAGGACTTTTTCTTTGTAATGCATTACTTTAAGGGATCCTAAGCCCTGAAAAATGACCCTAGACCTTCCTTAGCTCATTGTAGAGGGCAAGAACATGTTGGCCATTTATTTTTAGATAGGTGACCCAGTGAGTCTTTACTCTCACAGAGGTGTCCCATCCCAGTTTTTAAACACACCAGCAGACACCATTATTAAAAGTGTATTTTTCACACAGATAACTATCTAGGTGTTTTTATATTTACCCTAGTTCAGCTGGATCCCATAATTTCCAGAAAGTAAAAATGTATGCACTCCCTCACGTTCTTTAAACGGTGAGGTTGAGTCCGCCCAGGTGGCACTGTCCTACCTGGGTGGGGCTAGGTGGTCAAATGATGAAGCATGACACTATATAGTGTGTGAGACCACCTAGTCTGTAAAGGAAACACCCCCAGCATCATTTCACGACCCTTCACAGCACCCATCCACCATCAACTCATTAAATGTGTTTAAGGAGCACCAGGGAACCTTCCCCTGGGTGCAGCTCCTTATTGTAAGTGAACCCCATACTCTTTTGTGTCACCAGCTCTGATATGGCCTTTTCCTATTCTTCTACAAGGATTACACAATGTATTCCTCCAGCTAAGGGGAAACCGTTTGATGACTTTCCATGCATCTTGTCTTGACAACTCAGTGTATGTTGAGTCACTTGTGGTTCTCCAGCTGCTGTGGATGGTGGGATGTTCATATTCTTGCATGGCTCTGATTTGTTTTCTTGTCCCCCCTAGAGCCACTAGATTAGGGTTTCTGACTCCCTGGCACTAAAGTCTGAATCACTGTGCCAACCCCAATCAGAAAAACAGTTAGACTGCAACCAAACACAATCAATTGTGCAATGTTTGCTTAAGAAGTGTTTCTGGTAACAATCAGTCCCATACAATGGGTCATGGGCAATTTGCTGACACCTAAACCCTCTTTCATAGAGGACTTACACGCTTAAAAAGCACCAGGAAACAGAACATGCATTTAAAATGTTTATTTTAAAACCCTAATCTAGCGCATATAATATGAATGTAACCACGGAGAAAACCAACATTAATGCAGAGAAGCAATTTATAAATAATGAAAACATGAAAAATTCCAACATGGTATTGCATTTTATAGTACTAACCCTGTTAATCCTATTTTTAGGAGCTATGCTACTTTTAGCAGAGTAGTGAATAAGCTGCTCAATACTGACTTTCAAAGATAAGTTGCCTTTGCATACCTGTTTCCGGAACAATAAAGCTTTATTGTTCTGTTGGGCTAGCAATTCTGCTATCTTGGTCAAAAGTTGTGGATAAGCATACAGTTGTGACTCACATGGGAAAGTCACCAAATACACACCAACCCTTGACTGGAGTCAGTACTGTAGTCATGCCCTTTTCTCTTACATCCCTGATGCAAAGCTCCTCTCTAAACTATGGCTTAATAGGTAAGGTTTTATAGGGTCTGGTCAAAATTGTTAAGAGAAACACTAAATAGAGTTACTCTAGGAAGTTTGCCAAATAGTGTTTAGAATAAACATTAAGCATGGCTGATCTAAGAGCCTTTCAAACAGTGTGAGAATAAACATTAAACTAGGCTGAGCCTGGGATCTTCTTGAACACTTGTTAGAATAAGCAATAAACATCAGGCAGCAAACAGTTCTCGCAGGCACTAACTTTCCAGAAATTCTATATATTAGTAGCACCTACTAGCTGTATGTTCAAATGCAATGTTTATGTATCAGAAGTATATTTGCATAAGCCTAATTATCACCATTTCACGTCACATTTAAAAAATAGATAAATGTGCTAGGAATGTGCATTTCAAAAAGCCACAGTTACGTTCACTTGTCGTTTGCTAGAAAAACATGCATTTCATATTGAAATGAAGGATTTTAGCAACAGAAAAATACAATATTTACAAAAGCATCTGCTGGTCTGATGTGTGGGATGGTGTACACAGTCGTTGCTCAGAATTAAGGGTGGGTGGAACTTTTGGAGTTTCACTCTGAGGAATTCTGCAGTGTTGCATAAAAACTCAGCAGGATTCCATGGAGTTCCACGAGTGGGAGACATTCGGGCACATCGTGTTACTTGTGCTGATTTTTAGTGTCAGGAGCTTGTTCCGCAAAATCTGCGCAAATGGCACAATGCAGCGTGCCAGAGGGCGCTTTCTGTTGCTCAAGTAGATTTTCTACTCAAGCGAAAGCTTTCTGAACATGAACAGTTATGATTTGCCATGACTGCCTGCTTTGAAAATTCTTGCCAGAAGGGGTCTAGTGCATGAAAATCATGATAGGGGATGCAAATTCTCATTTGCGCTTGCCAACTTAACGTTGGTGAGCCGCGCAGGAGGATAAACTCTGCCACAAGGCAGTTGGCAGAAGTCTGTGCTCTAAGTGGAACAGAAAGTGGACAAAACTCTGCAAACTCTGCCGGTGGAGAGGAATTTTTCGCCCACCCCTACTTAAAATCAGAGGAACATGGTACATTGCACCCAAAAAGCAGGTAGGATCTCTGACCCCAGTGTGCATCTTGGTGATAGTCTCTAGTGATGTTGTCTTGAGCTTGGCATGACTAATGATTTTGATGATCTGAGAAACATTCATGACATGCTTCATGAGTCTAACATGTCTAGCAGTAGTTGCCTATGTACATGTTCTCTAACTGTGGTGTAACTACTCATTCTGTTGATTAAACAGACTGTGTGGTGATGCTTCTTTAGTCTTTGGTTGTTTTCTAGCAGGGACACTTCAGCTCTTCTCAGATGATTTTCCAATTAGAAAGCAGCTTGGTGCTGGTGCAGTTCACTCACATCAGACAAACCTACATTATTCCTCAATCCAGTTTGATGCATGCTGTTGTTGTCATCTGTGGGAGTTTCTTACTCTATCTTTTTGAGGTATGTGGGCCTTGTCTCTATTGCTTCCTTGTGTGATTGGCTCCTACCATTTGGTTCTCTTCCCTTTTTGTTGTCTTTCTCTAGTGCTCTTGTGTTATGAATTTCAGACTGTATCTGCATTGATTGATTTTCTGCGGCTTGTGATCTCCTCTCTCCTCCTGGGTCTGCTACTATCTGTGCCACTTTCATGGATTGTACTTCTACTGGAAACCACCTCAGTGGTGCTTGTGAAGTTTGATGTTCCCTGTGAAAAGTTTTTCCTGGTGTTTCAGCATTTTCAATGTTGTGGGCCCTAGATGAAAAGGCCATTGTCACAGTCTCTTTTTCCAATGTATGTGGTGAATGATAAAATTGTGTGTCATGCCTCTCGCTGTGTTGTATCTTGAATGCACAATTTTTGTTCTCTTTATGTTGTTCTTTGGCCATGTTCCATTTTGTTTCTCCCACAATCTCTTATGTCTTCTTTGATGGTGTGAGAGACATTTTTTCTTTCTTATTTTCATCTCTTGCATTGAGTCTTTTTTCTTTATCTTTATCCACTTCACCAACTCTCTTGGGGATTATCTTTAATGAGAGTGTTTTTCCAGAACATATGTTGTGTGTGGACGGTGCTTTTTTGGGATGAGTAGCCTTTAATAGCACCAAATAAAACTGCTCACCAATGCTCTCATCTTGTCTGCTGGGAAGCCAAGACCCATCTTTTAAGTGTTAAAAAAGTAAGTCTATAAAGGGTTAAAAAATACATTATAATCTATAATAATAGGAAGACATTGAAAATGGAGCAAATGACATATGGAAAATGAGAGAGAGGATATACATGGTTCATAGTGAGGATAACTGAACTAGTACATGAAAACTGTTAATATATATGAAAAGGTATGAATAGGGAAATTGATATTGTCATACAGGAGGGAAAGTCAGGAAGGTCGACAAACTTTTTCAGTAGGTTGACAGAGAAAAGATGAGTTTACTGAATGTTTAAAAATGAAGTGACTGGGGACCACAAGGCAATACGTTGTTAAACATGTGAGATAGGGTGGACATATGCTGTATCTAATTTGTGATTATGACACCTGTGTACCATCATGCTTGAAAAGCTAGCTGTGTGGAATCTTTCATATTTGTGGTTGTTTGCTGGAATCCTAAGGCCAATAACAAGTCCAATATTTGTAGATCTGTTGGAACATGTTCCCAGTAAGCTGTTAAAATTCCTAAGAACATACTAGTAATATTAGTAATAGAAAAAGGAATATGCAAGTGAAAAGTTAAGTTAATTTCATTCTAAATCTGTATAGGGGTGAACGGTAAACTCTGCTCCTCTGGAGTTCGCAGAGTTTTGCCACTCTGCGCTCTGCTTGGAGTGCAGACTTCGGCAAATACTTTGCCAACCGCTGTGTTTCAGAGTTTAACAGAGCCCACTTATGAACTATTATATTCTATTAAATTAACACAGCTTGACTGTCATATTGTGTTATCCATCTCCATCTTTGTGTGGGTTCTCCTCATATCAGACTTTTTCACAGGTTGTGCTTTTTTCATCAACTGACATTACTTCTGGGCAATGCATGGGTTGAAATGATAGTGATTCTGGAAATAATCGTTGCCATTGTGAAAGCCCTTGAACAGATGGGTCTCCTAGAAGTCGGTGACAATGGTTAGTATGGAGGAATGACAAGCGTTGTGAGAGAATCTATTTCACCTGTGTTTAACATCTGTGTTGGGCTTTCCAGCAGTGCATGAGTCAAAAAGTGGAGGGGTAAATACTGAGGTTTTAATTTACTCTTTAACATGAGATGGTAAAAATACCACATTTTTGTATTTCTTACATTGCTGTGATAATTTGACTTATTTAAGATTGTCAGGGATAAAATTATGAAATAAAAAGTGTGCTTTTAGCACATGTGTGCTGCTAAATGAGAACCAATATATTTTTTGAGTTAATAACAGCATTTTTGGCAGTTATTTGTAAGTATTGGCGTGGATGAACATTTTGATTCTTCTCTAAGTATTTCTTGACTGATTCTGTACTTTAAATTTTCTGAAATATGTTTGAACTGCCACTTCTGAAACCACTCAAAGCAGTGAAGTATCACAGTGTCACCCAATTAATTGTAAATGGCATTTTATTGTGTTTTAGTGTTATTTTGCATGTGTATTCCATCCTGGAAGTTTTTTTGATTTAGATGTGTACTAACATTTGCCATGTGAACATTCACAATGTGCTATGCACTACGTTTTGCTAACTTCACTAGTAACAAATGGATACCATTCAATGGCCAATCATGGGGAGACAAACATGTTTGACATTTTGATGAGGTGATAGCCTATGCTACTCAGTGATTTTATCAGTATTGCAATTGTGACTCATACTGAGCTTAATTTCTAACCCCATCTTCTATGCTTTATCACGTTGTGCGATCCTGGGTATATTACCTCTACACACCCTGTAGTCTATCTTCCAAAATACTAGTGTCTACCCCGATTATTATTTTCATCAACATGCAGAGAACTTGAAGTGCCTTGAGGCCATCCTACTGTTAATATATGGTGCTCTAAGGACATAATTTTAGGGATTGGGGGAATGCAAATGAATGTTGCTGAGTTTTCCTGAAACTCTGTGGAATTCCTCTGTGAACCTGCGTGAATTCCGCCCACCCCTACTTATGAACATGGGGACATGTGAAAAGTAAGTGCTTGAGATCTGCATGTTGCGAAGTACATGATGAACATGTGTCAGGGAGATGTGTGTAGATTTTGTGTAAGGTTGAGGGAGGTTGAGGGAGGTAAGAAAAGTTAAAAGTGCTTGTGTTGTGTTCGCTGCTCGGGGAGCTACCTTAATATTTATCCATTTTTTCCTGCATAATAAAATAGGCCATTCCACACCCAAATCACTTTCCCATGATAATTCGGTATCTGATTTATTTCTATCAGTTGAAACATGATCCAGTTGTCAATAGATAGTAGAGGCCATTAGAAGTGTAGGTAGGAGATCTCCAAAACGATTGTCAGAGGGTGAGAAGAATTGAGGGCAAGATTGAAAATGTGTGAATGCAGCAGAAATGGTTTCTTGTTAAAAAACAAACAAGGGAGTCCAAAAAGAGTTTGGGCTTGCAGAAAGGATAGCAAATGATTCTATGATAAAAGTTGTTTAACCCAAATTAGACTCTCTGGTCTCCATGTTTTCCAAAGCATAGGTCTGTGATTGAGTTGTATTGAAGTAGTGTGCCATATAATGGAGTTAAGAAATGAGTGAATATGTTTGGGAGAATAGAATATTAAAGGACCTTGTATTTTACATAAGAATTTGAAAATAGGAGTGGAAAGAACTTGTGGTTTCCGTGTAAATACTAATTGAAAGGGGACAGGACATTTCTTTCTAGAGCAAACCATAATGGGAGTTCTTAAGGGAATCTGTAATCCAGTAAGCAGATTATTTCAATATGAAAGCCACATGACATTTGGGACTCTAATTTCAGCAAAGACATATGAGTTTTGTTTCCAAAGAAAAGAAGAAAGGATGGAGTTAATATTCTTTAAAAAAATGAGAACAATTGGTAGTAGCATCATCTTGATAGTGTCAAAACACCCCCACCACAAGAGATGTAAGGGGTGCTATTGACTGATTAATGAAGTCACCTTTTGTATACATTGTTCCATATTTAAGGAAATGGATGTCTTAATAGAATGAGTGAACTGTAAATCAAGATATTTACTTTGTTGAGATTCCACGTAAAATTGGAGGATGAAAAATCTTGCCTGAAAGTGATTTTTTTAAAGGTAATATCTCGCACATCTCATTATTTAACTTATAACCCGATACAAAAACAAAAGAAGCAACTTCATCTGAAAATGCTTGGAGGTATGATTGAGGTTGTAAAATGAACAGCAAAATGTCATCTTTGAATGGCGTTAGTTTAACCTGTTGAGTAGTGTAGGTAAAACCATGAAGGTCTGGGTTGTGTCATGATCTAAAGACAAAGGGGCATATTTATTCTCTGTTTGCGTCATTTTTTTTCACCCAAATCCAGCACAAACTTAACTCCATATTTATACTTTGGCGCTAGACCCGTCTAGCACCAAATTTATGGAGTTTGATTAATTGTTTTACCGTGGAAACCTACCTTGCGTTAATGACATGCAAGGTAGGCGTTCCAGGGCAAACAAATGACTCTAAGGCCTTTGCGCCTTATTTATACTCCTGTGCAAAAATGACGCATGGGAGTGGGAGGGCCTTGAAAAATCACTCTAAACCAGTTTAGAGTCATTCTTCAACGACTGGGTCAGGACAGGCGTTAAGGGACCTGGGGGCTAATTTCCATGGTCTCTGACCATAGAAGCAGTCCACAGGTGACCTTCCCTGCCCCCAGGGACACCCCCTGCCACACTTGCCCACCCCTGGAGGACACCCATGAATGGGGGAACCCATCTAAGGTAAGTACAGGTAAGTAGAGGTAAGTATTTTATTTTTATTTTTTAAAGTGGCATAGGGGGCCTAACTTGGGCCCCACTACATGCCATTGTGCCCACTGGCCATGCCCAGGGGACAGATGTCCCCTGGGCTTGGCCACTGGGCAGGGGGGCATGACTCCTGTCTTTGCTAAGACAGCAGTAATTTCCATGGGGGTTGTGTGTAAAAAAATGATGCTAGTCAGGTTTGAGTCAATATTTTTGACTCTAACCTGACTTGCACCATTCTTTGACGCACAACCCCCATTCTTCCCTACACCTCCGCTGCCCGATTAGAGTCATTTATCATGACACTAACCAGGCCGCAGCGCCGGCTAACGTCATTCCATAAATAAGGCACCCGGCTGGCGGTTTGGAATGGCGTTAGCCGGCGGTAAACTTTTTGACGCAAATCTGCGGTAGCGCTGATTTGCGGCAAAAAATATAAATATGGGCCAGAATGTTTTAATGCCAGATTAAAAAGAAAAGGTGAAAGGGGACAATCCTCTTGAACTCCTCTACCCATGGATGTCAATTGGGGCCTGCCAGGGGTCGCAGCTGTGATTTCCAACCCATGACCTCAGAAGTAGCAAAATCAGTACCAGAAACACAGGAGCAACTTTCTCTAATGAACATAAGTTGGGGCTGAAATTTCCTTGTTGTTTGTCAATTTTTATTACACTAATAGTGAATAGTAAGACATTATTCACTATTAGTATAACAAAAATTAATTATACTCAGCGGGAACATGACCCTCCCTAGCAGTTGAGGTAAGTAAAAAGTGCTTTTAAATGTATGTTTTCTGCATGCGTGGAGGTTAGAGTGTGTTTATGTTAGTGTGTGTGTGTGTGTGTGTATGTGTATGTGATTGTGTGTATATGTGTAAACGTGAGCAAATGTAAAGGTTAAATGGCGTGTTATATCACTTCCACTACCCCTGGCATTTTGGTGAATAGATGTTCATGCCTCTACCCAAAGTAAAATAGGAAGAAGTAAGCCCATTTGCAAATACAGCTGCTTGAGAAGAAGAACAGAGAATATAGAGATAAAATCAATACATTTGGGACTGAAAACAAACCATTTAAGAGTATGAAAAATGTAACGCCAACAGACTCTGTCAAAAGCTTTTTCAGCTCCAAAGTTATTGCTGCAAGAGATTCAAGGATATGAGAGAATTTAGATAAAACACCAGATAATAGGCAAGTGTTATTGGATATAAATCTTCCTTTGTCAACGCCTGATTGTTCCTTATTAAGAAAATCAGGGATAAAGGATTTTAATCTTAAAGCTAAAGCTTGAGAAAAGATTTTATAGTCCATCTTGACAAGAGATATAGGGGGTTATTCTAACTTTGGAGGAGGTGTTAATCCGTCCCAAAAGTGACGGAAAAGTGACGGATTTATCACCAGCCGTATTACGAGTCCATTATATCCTATGGAACTCGTAATACGGCTGGTGGTATATCCGTCACTTTACCGTCACTTTTGGGACGGATTAACACTCCTTCAAAGTTAGAATAACCCCCATAGACTTGTAATTTTTACAATACTGGGGATCTTCCTTCTTTAGGACTCAGGCAAATAAGGGCATGAGTTCCTTGAATGTGAGAAAAAAGTTACAAGATGATGGAAGTAATGTTGAGATGAATTTGTAAACTTCAGCTGTGAAACCATCAGGACCTGGAGCTTCATCCTTCTTGAATGTATTAAGTGCAGTGGGAAGTTCTGTTTGAGTGATATCTGATTCCTTTTTTTTTCGTTTTATTATTTGCGGGCAAGACAGCATTACCAACAACCAAAGAAAAAAAGGAAAAAAAAGAGAGAGAAAAATAAAAAGCAAAACAAGTCTCCAATCAGAAAGAAAGTAAAAAAACTAATTGGATGGCAATATTGAAAGACATATCAAGAATGCCGTAGAATCACCCAAAAACAGTTGATGCCAGCTGATACCCCAACTCACACCATAGTTTCATCCGAGCACTTACTCAATGCCGCTCACCCCAAAATCACATCCTATAACCTTTGAGCCTTTATAAGCTCAGCTCCAGGATCTGGGAGGCCAATAATCTCACCCTCCAGTTCTCGAATGCTGGAGGCTCGGCCCTTAACCAATGTGAAGCAATACACAGACGCAATATCGCCATGGCCATGAACAGAAAATATTTTTCTTTTTTCAATCACCCATTTGTGTGTGCAGAATCCAGCACCCCCAGCAGTACTAGTGCAGGTGTAAGAACGACCCGCATCCCGATAATACCCCCAAGGAATTTCTCAATTGGCTGTAGCAGTGGTTTCAGCTTAGGTCAGGCATAAAGCATATAAACAATCTCCACCTCCGGCTTCCCGCAGCGATTGCATGTGCCATCAGAACCAGCCCACTTGCAAAACCTTAGCTGGCGTATAATACAAATTAAATATCGTCTTGTGGTGTTGAGTTTTCAAACTGGATGCAAGAAATGCTTTTTCTGCCATTTCCAAAGATTGTTCCACCCAGTTCCCCTGCTTCCCAAAATGTATACTCCATTTTTCATTCTGCAGCTCCAAATCATCCACCTGATTGTCTAATAGCAAACTATGGAGTGCCCCTATCCTGCCCTTCCTCCTAACTGCTTCTATTATTGGAATCTTATCTATGAGGGGGAATTCCCTTTAATGACAATGGAAAAAGTCTCGGATTTGCAAGAACTTAAAGAAGTGTGTTCGAGGTAGATCATATTGTCCCTGCTATTCAGTAAACGCATTGAGTACAGTGTTGGCGCATAGATCGCCAAATTCTAGTTATTCCTTGTTGCTTCCAGATATCCACTATAGGGCCGTGAAAAATAGAGGAAGGAAGCGGGGGATCCGACATTGGTGTATAGCTATTTATCCTTTCCATAGAGCACCACCGCTTCAATTGTCGCCATATCACCTGAGCTGTCCATAATACCTTGAATCTTGTTTTCTTAAGGTAACTTGGTTCTATGTACTTTTGGAGCCAACCTTGAGCCTCCGTGCCCAGGATCATCTCATAAACAGAAGGAGACTCAGCCTAAGAACACCGCTGCGTTTCTCCGGTAATCAAGACATTGATCTGCTGCAAGGCACGAGCATAATAGTATAACGTGAACTGTGGGACGGACCACCCGCCCTCGGATCTTGGTAGTTTCATATACCTCAGAGCCCTTCTTGATTTATATCCCCACAAAAAGTTATTTGTAATACTCTCCAACTTAGTCAACCAGCTCTTGGTGAACTCCAGGGGGATAGCACGAAAAAGATACAATATTTTGGGCAGAATATTCATTAATTTTTAAGACAAGTGTAGATGATTTCTCCTATCTAACACTTTCTTGATTTTGGCCAGCATCGGGGCCATGTTTTGCTCAACTATTTGACTAACTACGCAAGTTATTCTTATCCCAAAATATACAGCATCAGATACAAGCCACTAGTCTCTGATAATAGTCTGGGGAGAACATATTACCTGAGTCTTGTCCTTATTTAACTTATAGCCAGAGTATATTCCAAATGCTTTGGTCAGTTTATCGATTTCCTTGACCACTACCTCTGGGTTGATTGTAACTACCACCACATCATCTGCATATGCCAGCACCTTATAGCTCTCCCCATCACAAATGACTTGGTTAATATCTCTACAATTTTCTAGGTTACTTAAGAAGGGATCTATTTACAATGCAAATAACAATGGAGAGCAGGGACAGCCCTGTCTCGTTCCTCTTGAAATAAATATTAGGTCAGATTCTAAGCCAGCCAAGCGTAGCCATGCTTTGAGGGTTCTGTATAATCCTTTAATAGCTGTTAAAAAACCCTCCCCAACCCCCTTCCGTCTCAAAACCTCCCTTAAAAAGGACCATGCCTCTCAATCAAATGCTTTCTCAGCATCTAGCAAAATCAGACCCAATGATATTTCTTGTACTTCTGAGAGGTCAAGCAGGGATATAACTCTTCTAATATGGTCTACCGTCCCTCTTTCTGGAATAAACCCATGTTGTCTTCTAGATACTAACGTATCAATAACCCTTGCCAACCTACTTGCTAAGATCTTGCCGTATATTTTCCCATCACAGTTCAACAGTGAGAGAGGTCTGCAAGACCCCGGGTCATTTGAAGCTCTATCTTTTTTTTTTTTTAACTACTATGGTGACTAATTCCCAAGAGGACGGGATCTACCCTTGCTGGGCCTTTGCAAACGTTAATAGCATATCCCTTCATAGTTCTTGCTAAAATACTTTAAAAAAACTCTAGTGGTAAGGCATCCAGCCCTCGAGCTTTCCCTGAGGCCAAGGATTCCATGGCCTCGTAAATGTCTTCCAATGAGATTGGGGCATCTAATAGATTTTGCTCCTCTTCAGTGAGTCTGCCTGTTTGCACTCCCCTCAGGAACTTCACAGATCCCCCGTAATCCCCAGCTAGTTGTTGTACGTCATCAGAATACAACCTCTCGTAAATGCCTCTGAAAACGTTCATAATCTCTTCCGGCTTGTCCACCCCTGAGAGTCCAACATCTCTGCTATATCCCTGTCTAAGGCTTTCTGCCTAACTCGCCTGGCTAAGATTCTACCCGTAATTTCCCCCTACTCATAGCATTCTGCCCTCGACATCTGGTACTTCTCTGCTGCTGCCTTGCTAAAGTGCTGGTTGGCCTTTGCCTTAAGTATTGTTACCTTGGCTTGAGCAGAGCTGACTTCTTCCCCCTTTTTTATGTTCTGTAACAGTTTCCTCTCAGCCTGCATGAGCTCTTGAGTTAGACTCCTAACCTCTACCTCCCTCTCTTTCTGCAGATGTAAGCCAAAACTCAAAGTGTCCCATCTTATCCCAGCCTTTAATGCATCCCAGATTATTCCAGGAGCCGCAGTATCTCTGTTATCGTCTAAAAACTGTTTCAGCCACACTCACATATGGTCTAAACAGGTTGGCTCCCATAGTAGTTTTTTATCAAACGTCCAAACGTGGTGCAGCCTACAAAATCCAGTCAGTGGTACAGCCAGACACAATGGGTTATGATCTGATAAAATTCTAGGGGTATGGTCTAACTCTTCTCCAGAAATGAGTGTTAGCGAGGTAAAACAATAATAAAGGTGTACCAACTTATTGTGAGGAGAAGATTAGCATGTATAGCCAGGGTCCGGAGACTTGAGTTTTTCCCATGCATCCACAAGGACATGACCCTGCATCAAACCACACAGAGCCTTATAGACCTTGGGTTTGCGTCCATAATATCTGTCTGACGCTGTAAAACCTTTGTTAACTTCAAGATGAATGTTAAAGTCCCCACAAATTACCAAAGGGAGTGGCCAGGAGGCTAATTCTAAATTTAGTGCATCTAGTACTTCAACTTCATTAAAGTTAGAACCATAAATGATGCAAAGGGTAAATCTAGCTCTGCCTGCTTTGCATTCTATAATGATCCAGCAACGACCTTTATCTACCAAGGAGCGACCTAAGCTACATATAGAACTTCTAGCCAAAACTGCCACTCCTGTGTTGCCCCCATCTGCTGTGTGCAGGCTAAAAGTGTCATTCCTAACCCTCTTGATACCGCCTGTCTCCCCCAGGGAATATGGGTCTCTTGTAGGCAGACCAGATCTGATATCTGATTCCAATGATGAAAGGACAAATGGAGTATTGAAAGATGTTTGAGTAGGCAATATATATTTTTAAATGTCCTAGTCAGATGGAGAGTGTTCTGGTGCATATAACTGTTTATAAAACTGAACAAATTCATTCAAAATTTCAGGATCTCTATGTTGCGAAATATGATGATTGTTTATAAATGGATTAAATCGTCAGTATATTCTGTCTGATTTTGAGATAGTTAGCTAATAGCTTGCCAGAATTATTTTGACCTCCATAGAATTTAGCACTGGATTAAAGAGGGTATGTTGATGCCTGATCAGTAGATAGCTTGTTGTAATGAAGTTTAACCTAAATAAGTTCCTGCAAGGATGTCTTTGATCTGTATGTGTAAAAGGAATGCCTTAGCATTTTAATTGTTGCAAAAACTTCTTTAGCATGAGCCTGAGATATTCTCCGCTTGCTGGAAACATAATTAATTATGAAGTCGCAAGCCGAAGATTTGAAGGAGATTGGTTGTTTCATAGGTTGATCTGCACCCTGGGGGGTGTAAGCCGACTAGAACCCAGTGAATAGGTTTCTGCATTTGGTGGGGAGCCACCCATGGAGCCATTCCAAGAGGGTAGGACTTAACGGCCTGGGACCAAGTACATGAGGAGTGTCTTGTGGTTACTTATATTGTGTTTTAATATTTACATAGCGCTTTTATAGTTCCTGTGTGCCTATGTGCTAAATATCCTAGTTGAGGGCACAAGAAGCAGAAAGGATAATCTTGAAAGCTGGCAAGCAAATTCCAGCAAGCATGCTTGCCCGCTGGTCGACAGGAGAGCAGTAGCCCAAGGGGCATATTTAAGAGTCCCTAGTGCCATTTCAATGCCACATTAGTGTCATTTATTGAAGCTAATTTGGCGTTAGAAGGCCAAAAATCCTGCATCATATTTAGAAAGAGGTGCAATGCACGCATTGCGCCACTTTGTAAACCTTTGCGCTACATTAGGCCTGCGCCAGGAATATTGTATGCAAAGGGGGCGTTCCCCCATTAAGGGGGGGGGGCAAAACATTTTTGCAAAGAAATCGAAGAGATTTCCTTGCACCATTTTTTTCTGCACTTTTAACGCTTGCTCAGAGCAGGCATTAAAAGGAGGCTTCTATTGGTTACTATGGGCGTCTGGCTGCTTTGTAGGATTAGTGTCAAAAATTCTGATGCTAGTCCCCTAACTACTGCCAGGGTGCACCGTATTTTAAATATAGGGCACACATGGTGGCATTAGGAGGGCGCTAAGGGGGAAAAAAAGTGGTGCTCATTTTTTTTTTGCAATATTTAAGAAGTATGAAACAATTCCAAACTCGGACTGTAAGCAATTTACACATTTAGCCGCGCTATACTGCCTGTCAGTGGCAATCTTTTTAAACATTAATGTTCACTTGGCACAAGAAATTACTTTAAATTAATGGGATGTACTTTGAGCGCAAATCCCAAATTCCTTAGCTAACTTTTGCCAGCATCACTTGTTGAACTTCTGAAATCATTTTAATGTAAGCTAATTTTTACAATTAACATTTAGCATAAATGTGTAGGCCTTAATACAAAAAGCATTATTTTAAATGCAGATTTGCCCTGTAAGCTTCCATGCTCACATGTATTTATCTAAAGTCACTGACTAATGCATTTTTCTTTCTTTCTTTTACACTGACGAAGGTCTGGAATGTGGGATATAAACCTTCAAAGACACAAATGCATTTTTGAGACAGCAGATTGAATAAATTAGGTATTATACGTTATCTTTCTCACCCACATAACTTTCATAAAATATAATAATGTATTAAAATGTTTAGTTTAATTTCCCTAGAATGTTTCTATATCAATCAATCAGCATTTG
Organism: Pleurodeles waltl; assembly: GCF_031143425.1. Lineage (NCBI taxonomy): Eukaryota > Metazoa > Chordata > Amphibia > Caudata > Salamandridae > Pleurodeles > Pleurodeles waltl. Next base: position 859,161,668 of record NC_090440.1, read on the forward strand.
TTGAGTGCGGCTTATCACCCCGAGGGCTATCCAGGCACTGGAGAGGGTGATGCTGCATATTGGCAGCCTCTCGTCAAAGAGCTAAGTGTTGAGCTTCTTCTTGAAGTCGGGGAAGGAGTGTGTGGTTCGAATGGGAATGGGAGGTCATTTCATGCCTTGGTGGTGAGGTAGGAGAAGGAATGCCCTCCGCAGTGGCTCCGGGACATGTGTGAGGGTGAGGAAGATTGACCAGGTTTCTCTGGTGAGTTGATGGTAGCTCAGATGGTGGTTAATATGTTTGGGTCTAATGTTGTGGAGGGCTTTGAAGGCTAGCGTCAGGACCATGAATTCACCTCTATTATGCACAGGCAGCTAGTGTGGGCTTCTGAGGTGCGAGTGATGCTGGTGCGTTTAGGAAGATCTAGGATGAGTCTTGCTGCAGAGTTCTGTATAGTTTGGAGCAGTTGAGGAGTTGAGTGGTGACTTTGAGGTAAAGTGCATTTCCGTGTTCAGGTCTGCTGGTAATTAGGACTTGTGTTACCATTCTTCTGGTGTCGACGTGGAGCCATCTGAAAATCTTTCATAGCATGAGGAGGAGGAGGAAGCACGAGGTAGCATCTGTATTTTTCTATCTCTTGAAGGTGTGTATGCTGTCGTTGATGATGCTGAGGTTGAGGGTGTGGTCCGTCTGGATTGGGCTTGCCCTAGAGCCACGGGCCACCAGGTGTCATCCCAGGGGAATGGATTGTTTCTGAGAATGATCACTTCTGTCTTGTCCACATTCTGTTGCAAGCAGTTGGTTCTCATCCATTTGGCCACGTTGCTCATGGCATTGCTGAAGTTGGCCCTCAGGTTGACGTGGTCCTCGGAGAGTGAGAGGATGTTGCGTGTTATCGGCATATGAGATAATGTTGAATCCATGGGTGCAGACAATGTCTGCCAGTGGCAACATGTAGGTGTTGAAAAGGGTGGAGATGATAGAGGACCCCGAAGGAACGTCACAGATGATGTTCTTGGGTTCTGAAGTGAAAGGAGGTAGGTGGATTCTTAGGGTGCATCCTGTGAGGGAAGTATGGATCAATTTGAGGGCGTTGCTCCAAATTCCAAGGTGGTGGAGTGTGGTTATGAGGAGGCAGTGGGATACAGTGTTGAAGGTTGCCGAGAGGTCGAGGAGCATTAGGGCTATTTTTTCTCCACGGTTGAGGAGGGCCCTGATGTCATCAGTTGCGACAATTAAGGTGGTCTTTGTGCTGTAGTTGGTGCAAAAATCTGCTTGGGAGACATCCAGTACATTATGTTCATCTAGTTGTTCAGAGAGTTGCGGGTTGATGGCTCTTTCTAGGATTTTGGTGGGGAAGGGTAGCAGCAAGATCTGGGGGTAGTGCTTGAGTTTGGTGGGGTTGGTGAATGTTTTTTTCATACCCTTGCATGCTTTCAGGCATTGGAAATGGTAGCTGTCATGATGAAGCCATTGAGGTTGGGAGTGAGGGATCTGCTAATCTCTGTGCCAGGTTGAAGACGTAGTGGAGGCACGGGGTGATCTGGATTGCGTCGCGCTCATGATGGTTGACATTTCCTGAGCTGTTAGTGGCTTACAGTCGGCGCCAGGTGGCTGTGGGTTTCATCAGTCAGAGTTAGAAGGTGGTTGAGGCTGGTGGTTTGGGGGCAAAGTTGCTGTAGATAGCTCCTATTTTGTCATGGAAGTAGTCTGCCAGAGAGTCACAGAGGGCCTTGTAGGGTTTGATTGTGTTCTCGGTGGCTGCAGGTCAGGAGAACACTCTCACAATGCTGAAAATCTCCTTGGAGCTGTTGGTACTTTTCTTGATGCGGTTGATCAGGAAGTCCTTCTTTATGAATATGTTTTGTCAACAGAAGCATATGGGAAAGGGAATTACTTCATCTAGTAACGTAATGCTCCCACCATGACCTGTTTTTGTCTTATAGCAAGAAGATCTAGGAAACAAAACTGATGTGATAGTCGTGTTACATTTTGTGCCACATTTGTATTTTATGTTTAAGAAGATCTTTTTTTTGTTTGCTTAGATGGAAGCTGTCCTGTTCCCATGATGAGACCATTGCCTGATTGGATGACTCAATACACTACAGCTATAATTTGTTGCACTTGCTGAAATGAAAGAAATTACATAACTGCATGTCCCGAGAGTAGAGAGAGATGCTCCCTTTAGACTTCTCTTGAGAGCCCTTCACTGCAGATTATTCTGGCCCAGACTCTTTTTATTGAATAAAATTGCTGACTCTAAATAAAGAAATATTCACCAAAAAGATTTTATAAAGATTTGAAACCCATACCAAAATCTTACCATTTAGTCCCAGATGTGGTGTGAGAGCACAGAACATTGCTATAGTGTGCTTTGTGTCCTCAACAGTCTCTTACTCCGTTTGTTTCTAAATAGTTGTGTGTGCATACTTATAAATATGATGATACTTGACTTCTTATCTTAACATTTTTTGTAATATTGCAAGGCTCGTGAAACGGATCTAAGTTTTGATTATGCCCTGAATGGCCCAGACGTGAGAATTTGAACAGGCAACAACAAATTTGATTTGGTATTATTATTTTCTTTGTTTCGGCAGCAGCATCACTAGCACATGGGTGTTGCTCAGGTTGTGCTTCCACTCACTATCTAGGACTGACTTGGGAGTGCTATTTCAGTTACCTTAGTTGCTATGTAAATCACTTGGAACACCTGAAAAGAATGGAGTTGGAGCTCCCTATAGGATAATCTCTTGAGTTGAGGGAGCATTATGTCCCATGCTCTTGAATGCAGCTGCATAGAAGGCACACCATTTCTAGAGTTAAAGTTAGGAGCTAAAGGCAGCATTGCAATTGCTGCCATTAGCCCCTACCCAGATGATGCAGAAGTAGGCCTACTTTTCATTAATGACTGAGGTAATTTTGTATCACTACTTTGGAACATGAGTTTAAATACAGAGTGCTTACCTAGCGCCACTAGTAGAGCTCTCCGAACACTTTGCTCGAGTCAAAGACACTCCAACAAACCCCCTTACTGGAGTGTGGATGGGGTTCTCTGTACTCCTCATTCAGGAGTTCTGGCATCCTCTTCCAAGCTCTGCTCTTTGCTCTCATGCTGCCACAATGAATTCCAGCAAGGTGGTGAGAGTTTACATATCCTCTTCTTCCCCCTACAACCTGGCAGGGGTGGGACAACCAGCATTTGACATGTCCTGAAGTCATGGGAAATGTCAACTCCTTCCCGAGCATATGCCCTCCTGGCTGGCACCAGTTTTTCTGTTATTCTGTTGCTGTCAGATTCACAGTTTTGTTTTCTTGTTGATTTGGACCTACTGTTACAGGGGAACTAGTTGACAGAGTTAGCACTGTGATGGATTACTTGGGACACCCTGTCCATCTAGCTGACTTGAGTCGGAAGTGGTCACCATCAGTGGAACCCCCAGTACTCTGAACCTTTGATTTCCCTTGCGGTGATGGCTGCAGGTACTCCTTTTAGCAAACAAAACAAATACTGTAGAAATAAAGTGCCCAGATGTTGATGAAAACCAAGAACTGTAACATTTAGCAGATATAGAAGAAGGCCTACACTTTTACATGAGCAAAGGGGCACAAAATGAGTTACATGACAGCGTGCATCAACATAGAAACACAGACAATAAGGCACTGAGGAACTAAATTGAAGGCACCTTTTAAACCCACCATCATGGGTGTTATTTAAATTGTGCTCCGACAAAAGCTGCAAACTCGCCCTGTATTTGAGTACATAAAAACATGCCATTTTATGTTTTTTGATGATTTTCTCAAAAAAACGGGACATGAGCTACATTTCTCAAAACCTGCCGGGACCACTGGTGAAAACCAGGACTGTCCAGGCAATTCCAGGACACCTGGTCAACGTATGTACAAAATACTCCCTCCTCTTCACCATCAGAACAAGTCACCCCTGGCGCCCAGCAATTACCTCTTTCTGCAAATATTGTGCGTTCCCACCGAGAGGCTGATGTCTTATGGCCATATTTATACTTTTTGCCGCACAACTGCACCAACGCAGTTGTGCGTCCAAATTTTTACCGCCGGCTAAGGCCATTCCAACGCGCCATGCGGGCGCCTTATTTATGGAATGACGTTAGCCGGCGCTGCAGACAGGCTGCGTCAAAAAAAATGACTCACACCAGGCAGCGCCGGCGTATGGGAAAATGGGGGTTGTGCGTCAAAAAATGGCGCATGTCAGGTATGTGGCAAAAATCAGGTCTCAAACCGGACTTGCGCTATTTGTTTTGACGCCCAACCTCCATTGACATGACTCCTGTCTTAGCAAAGACAGGAGTCATGCCCCCTTGCCCAATGGCCAATCCCAGGGGACTTATGTCCCCTGGGCATGGCCATTGGGCATAGTGGCATGTAGGGGGGCCCAAATCTGGCCCCCCTATGCCACTTAAAAAAAACGAGAAAAAAAATACTTACCCCAACTTACCTCAACTTCCCTGGGATGGGTCCCTCCATCCTTGGGTGTCCTCCTGGGATGGGCAAGGGTGGCAGGGGGTGTCCCTGGGGGCAGGGGAGGGCACCTCTGGGCTCCTTCCGAGCCTACAGGTCCCTTAACGCCTGCCCTGACCCAGGCATTAAAAAACGGTGCCAATCAGGCTGTGCACCGTTTTTTAAGGCCCGCCCCCTCCTGTGCGCCAAAATGCGGCCGGAGTATAAATAAGGCGCACAGGCCTTAAAGTCATTTTTTGGAAGGGAACGCCTACCTTGCATATCATTAACGCAAGGCAGGTTCCCCCTTCCAAAAAATGATGCACATGGTGGGATTTTGACGTCCACGTGTGAAAGTATAAATATGGGGCAGGGTTTGCGCCAAATGTGCATCAAAGTTTTTGACGCACATTCAGCGCAAGCAGAGTATAAATATGCCCCTTAGATGTTTGTTAATCTTGCAACCTTCAAGTCGATTACCTGATGCCAGAGAAGGAAATGCAAACAGTCAAAAAATGATAGCTAAGGAACAGGAGTCGCATCTGATCCATCACGTTATGACGCCCAAGAAGTGCAAATAAATATAATGGACCGCCCAGTCATCAGATGAGGCCACCCAGGGCCGTTTCCAGCATGCAGGGGCCGCCCTGAATCTAGCGCCAATCCCTCCTCTTGCCCAGGAGTTATCCTTCCACCAGTCCCCGAGGGGCCAGCAGGGCAACGGCTGAAGCAAAGACTGATGGTATGGGAGGAAGGTGAATGGGGAATTTCTTTGCCACCCTTTCAAAGAAACAAAAAGAATACCTCACTGCAGGGCCATCCAGCTGGGCTCCTTGAAGGGACGATGTCTGAATAAATTACTGACAGAGGGGCAGATTTATGGAAAGTGGTGCAGCACTGAGTGCACCGCCACTTTACCTGCACCCCTTGGCCTCTCTACCACCATGTGTGTGCGGTATTTAAAATTCAGCGCACCAAGGCGCGGGTTAGGGGGAAATAGCATCATTATTTTTTACGCTATTGATGTACTCTGCAGGAGTAGCACCAAACTGTTGACGCTACTTCTGCAGAGTACATAGGGGCCCATTCTAAAGAATGGAAGCCCCCTTTTAATGCCTGCTCTGAGCAGGCGTCAAAGTGGCGTAAAAAATGGCACCAGGAAATCTCATAGATTTCCTAGCTCCATTTTCTCGGCCCCCGGGGGCAATTTTTCAGCCCCCAACGGGGGAATGCCCACTTTGCATACATTATGCCTGGTGCAGGCATAATGTAGCGCAAAGGGTTACAGAGGGGCGCAATGAGTATTGTGCCCTCTGTAAATACGGCGCAGGGATTTCGGCCTCATTGGGCCACATTAACATCAAAAGTAATGACGCTAATGTGGCACAGGGTGGCGCTAGGGCATTATAAATATGCCCCGAAAATCGGGCAAATAATCATGTAGTGGGAAATTCGCCTTCTGCGGAAACATGTGTTTCAGAAATAAATGATACAGTAATGAAGCCGTCTTCTGGTTTTTCTGAATGCCTGCTTATCCTCTTGAATTTTGTCTTATCCTTCTCGTCTCATAATTTTTCAGTTTGATTTGTTTCCCATTATTTTTACTGCTTCCATCTCCTTATTTTAACCCTTCGTTCCTCCATCTCACTTGTACATCACCTATGACATTTTATCTCACTTCTTACTTATCTGTGTCTTCCACCATACCCTTTTTTCCATCATTCATCTTATCTCCCCTCCTCTGTTAGAGCCTCCTCTCCTCAATTCAGAAGCAACTTTGACACAAGTGTTTATGCAGTGTGGAAACACAAAATCGTTACCCACCTTCAGAATGTGGTAAGGGGCCCCAGAGTCTCCCATATCTCATACATATTCACAGGCTTGGGGCTAAATGGGGGAGGGGTCTGAAAGTTGGGTGCCTACCTGCCCCCGCAAGAGCTGTAGTGAACTGTGCTCCCCCTGCGTTTACGTTGTTTCTTCTTCCTCTTTTACACTCTGGCTTTCATCTATTTCCTCCTATCCACCCATCCTCCTATCCACCTTTCATCTCTTCTGTCCTTCCTTCTCTTATTCAATCTTCCTTTCATCTTCCTTCTTTCTTTGACCTTTCTTTCTGTCATAGTTACTTCCTTTCTTAGCCATCTCCCTCTGACTTCACTTTCCTATTTTCCCTCCGGTTCACCACTATGGGGGTCATTCTGACCCTGGCGGTCCATGACCGCCATGGCGGAGGGCGGCGGAAGCACCGCCAACAGGCTGGCGGTGCTTCCTGGGCGATTCTGACCGTGGCGGTAAAGCCGCGGTCAGAAAAGGGGAGTCGGCGGTTTCCCGCCGGTTTCCCGCTGGCCCAGGGAATCCGCCATGGCGGCACTGCTTGCAGCTCCGCCATGGGGATTCCGACCCCCTTCCCGCCAGCCTGTTTCTGGCGGTGTCCACCGCCAGAACGAGGATGGCGGGAATGGGTGCCGTGGGGCCCCTGGGGGACCCTGCACTGCCCATGCCACTGGCATGGGCAGTGCAGGGGCCCCCTAACCGGGCCCCACAAAGATATTCACTGTCTGCTTTGCAGACAGTGAAAATCGCGACGGGTGCCACTGCACCCGTCGCACCCCTGCAACTCCGCCCAGCGGGAAAGCCGGAATGGCCGCCGCGTTCTTTTGACCGCGGAGCGGTCTTTCGGCGGGAACCGCTTGGCGGGCGGCGACCGCCGACCGCCGCGGTCAGAAGGACCGCTTATGTCTCCATCTTTCTTTTCATTATAACACTTACTTTTCACTTACCTCAATCAACATCTTTTATTCCTTCTGTACTTATCTCCTCCCTTGCATTTTTCTTTCCTTCTTTCTTTCAGTCGTTCACTCTTTGTACTTTTCTCTTGTTTTTCCTTTTCTTTCTTTTTTCTTTTGTACCTCTTTCCTTTCCTCCCTCCCCTCATTTGCTCACTGTTATACCTGCCAGTCTTAAAGAGGCCTTGCCTCGAACCTCGTGCTTTCCTCTTCCAGTATTACTGACATTGTTTTGCTGACTTTCAGACTCTGGTCACTTTACCATTGCTAACCGGTGCTAAAGTGCTTGTGCTCTCTCCTCTAAACATGGTAACTTTGGCTTATTCCCACTATGCATATTTAATTTACTTACACATGTGCAGGACCTGGCCGGTAAATGAAATGCTATTACTGGACCTGCAGCACTAACGGTGCCACTACTTAAGTATCCCAATAAACCAGTCTCAGGCCTGCCACTGCAGAGCCTGTGTGTGTGCAGCTTTAAACTGCCACTTCAACCTAGCAAAACAAATTTTTTACCATGCCTAAAAATTCCTTTTTAATACATTTTAGTCACCCCAGGTTAGGCCCTGAACTTCCCAGAGGACAAGGTGCAATGTATTTAAAAAGTAGAATATGTACTTGGCATGTTCTTGCCCTAACAAACTAGTGTCTATTGCCTGTCTCTGCAACAACAAGAAGGTGAATTAATCTCAGCCAATGGCAACTGCTCGGGCCACATCTCAATCCATCATTTTTCTCCCACCATACCACCTCAGTGTGGACCCAGTCAATGCAAATGTGTTTTGACGCTGCTCCAATTGGAACAGCCCAGCCCGAACTGACAGGACAAGTCCTCCCTGATACAGAAAACAAACATCTCAGGACAGGTTTCACCATTATTATGGATTCAACAGCCAGGTATAGCTTTATTTCAGTGGCACAGTAAGCATAGGACCCACGTCTGGGCATACCCTTCACACTTAGGGCGCAACTGCAACAAAAACAAGATGATGAATGGAATGCTTGAATTAATCTCAGCCACTGGCAATTGCTCGGGCTGCATCCCATTCCCTCAGTTTTCACCCACCCTGCCACCTCAGTTTAGACCCAGCCATATGCAAATCAATCTTGACCCTGCTCCAACTGGAACAGTCCAGGCCGAAGTGCTAGGCCTGGTCCTCTCTGAACCAGAAAACAGGCAATCCAGGACTGGTTTCACTGTTAACCCCTTCGCTGCCAGGCCTTTTCCCCCTCCTGTGCCAGGCCTTTTTTTGCCTATTTGGGGCAGTTTGCGCTTAGGCCCTCATAACTTTTTGTTCACATAAGCTAACCAAGCCAAATTTGCGTCCTTTTTTTCCAACATCCTAGGGATTCTAGAGGTACCCAGACTTTGTGGGTTCCCTTGAAGGAGGCCAAGAAATTGGCCAAAATACAGTGAAAATTTCGTTTTTTTTTTAAAAAATGGAAAAAGTGGCTGCAGAAGAAGGCTTGTGGATTTCCCCCCGAAAATGGCATCAACAAAGGGTTTGTAGTGCTAAACTCAGCAGCGTCCTAGCTTTCAGGAACAGGCAGACTTGAATCAGAAAACCCAATTTTTCAACACAATTTTGGCATTTTACTGGGGCATACCCCATTTTTGCAATTTTTTGTGCTTTCAGCCTCCTTCCAGTCAGTGACCGGAATGGGCATGAAACCAATGCTGGATCCCAGAAACCTAACCATTTCTGAAAAGTAGACAAAATTCTGAATTCAGCAAGGGGTCATTTGTGTAGATCCTACAAGGGTTTCCTACAGAAAATAACAGCTGAAAAAGAAAAATATTGAAATTGAGGTGAAAAAAACATCAAATTTTCTCTATGTTTTACTCTGTAACTTTTCCCTGCAATGTCAGATTATGGAAAGCAATATACCGTTACATCTGCTGGACTCCTCTGGTTGCGGGGATATATAGGGCTTGTAGGTTCATCAAGAACCCGAGGAACCCAGAGCCAATAAATGAGCTGCACCCTGCAGTGCATTTTCATTCTATACCGGGTATACAGCAATTCATTTGCTGAAATATAAAGAGTAAAAAATTGCTATCAAGAAAACCTTTGCATTTCCAAAAAGGGTGCTGAGGAGCAGTGGTTATTTGCACATCTCTGAATTCCGGGGTGACCATACAAGCATGTGAATTATAGGGAATTTCTCAAATAGATGTCTTTTTTACACACTCTCCTATATTTGGAAGGAAAAAATGTAGAGAAAGACAAGGGGCAATAGCACTTGTTATGCTAATCTATGTTCCCCCAAGTCTCCCGATAAAAATGATACCTCACTTGCGTGGGTAGGCCTAGCGCCCGCAACAGGAAACGCCCCAAAGCGCAACGTGGACACATCGACAATTTTGGGAGAAAACAGATGTGTTTTTTGCGAAGTGCCTACCTGTAGATTTTGGCCACTAGCTCAGCCGGCACCTAGGGAAACCTACCAAACCTGTGCATTTCTGAAAACTAGAGACCTAGGGGAATCCAAGGAGGGGTGACTTGCGGGGCTCGGACCAGGTTCTGTTACCCAGAATCCTTTGCAAACCTCAACATTTGGCTAAAAAAACACATGTCCCTCACATTTCTGTGGCAGAAAGTTCTGGAATCTGAGAGGAGCTACAAATTTCCTTCCACCCAGCGTTCCCCCAAGTCTCCCGATAAAAATGATACCTCACTTGCGTGGGTAGGCCTAGCGCCGGCGACAGGAAACACCCCAAAGCGCAACGTGGACACATCCTAAATTTTGGAAAAAAACAGAGGTGTTTTTTGCGAAGTGCCTACCTGTAGATTTTGGCCTCTAGCTCAGCCGACACCTAGGGAAACCTACCAAACCTGTGCATTTCTGAAAACTAGAGACCTAGGGGAATCCAAGGAGGGGTGACTTGCGGGGCTCGGACCAGGTTCTGTTACCCAGAATCCTTTGCAAACCTCAAAATTTGGCTAAAAAAACACATGTCCCTCACATTTCTGTGGCAGAAAGTTCTGGAATCTGAGAGGAGCTACAAATTTCCTTCCACCCAGCGTTCCCCCAAGTCTCCCGATAAAAATGATACCTCACTTGCATGGGTAGGCCTAGCGCCGGCGACAGGAAACACCCCAAAGCGCAACGTGGACACATCCTAAATTTTGGAAAAAAACAGAGGTGTTTTTTGCGAAGTGCCTACCTGTAGATTTTGGCCTCTAGCTCAGCCGGCACCTAGGGAAACCTACCAAACCTGTACATTTCTGAAAACTAGAGACCCAGGGGAATCCAAGGAGGGGTGACTTGCGGGGCTCGGACCAGGTTCTGTTACCCAGAATCCTTTGCAAACCTCAACATTTGGCTAAAAAAACACATGTCCCTCACATTTCTGTGGCAGAAAGTTCTGGAATCTGAGAGGAGCTACAAATTTCCTTCCACCCAGCGTTCCCCCAAGTCTCCCGATAAAAATGATACCTCACTTGCGTGGGTAGGCCTAGCGCCGGCGACAGGAAACACCCCAAAGCGCAACGTGGACACATCCTAAATTTTGGAAAAAAACAGAGGTGTTTTTTGCGAAGTGCCTACCTGTAGATTTTGGCCTCTAGCTCAGCCGGCACCTAGGGAAACCTACCAAACCTCTGCATTTCTGAAAACTAGAGACCCAGGGGAATCCAAGGAGGGGTGACTTGCGGGGCTCGGACCAGGTTCTGTTACCCAGAATCCTTTGCAAACCTCAAAATTTGGCTAAAAAAACACATGTCCCTCACATTTCTGTGGCAGAAAGTTCTGGAATCTGAGAGGAGCTACAAATTTCCTTCCACCCAGCGTTCCCCAAAGTCTCCCGATAAAAATGATACCTCACTTGCGTGGGTAGGCCTAGCGCCGGCGACAGGAAACACCCCAAAGCGCAACGTGGACACATCCTAAATTTTGGAAAAAAACAGAGGTGTTTTTTGCGAAGTGCCTACCTGTAGATTTTGGCCTCTAGCTCAGCCGGCACCTAGGGAAACCTACCAAACCTGTGCATTTCTGAAAACTAGAGACCTAGGGGAATCCAAGGAGGGGTGACTTGCGGGACTCGGACCAGGTTCTGTTACCCAGAATCCTTTGCAAACCTCAAAATTTGGCTAAAAAAACACATGTCCCTCACATTTCTGTGGCAGAAAGTTCTGGAATCTGAGAGGAGCTACAAATTTCCTTCCACCCAGCGTTCCCCCAAGTCTCCCGATAAAAATGATACCTCACTTGCGTGGGTAAGCCTAGCGCCGGCGACAGGAAACACCCCAAAGCGCAACGTGGACACATCCTAAATTTTGGAAAAAAACAGAGGTGTTTTTTGCGAAGTGCCTACCTGTAGCTTTTGGCCTCTAGCTCAGCCGGCACCTAGGGAAACCTACCAAACCTGTGCATTTCTGAAAACTAGAGACCTAGGGGAATCCAAGGAGGGGTGACTTGCGGGGCTCGGACCAGGTTCTGTTACCCAGAATCCTTTGCAAACCTCCAAATTTGGTTAAAAAAACACATGTCCCTCACATTTCTGTGGCAGAAAGTTCTGGAATCTGAGAGGAGCTACAAATTTCCTTCCACCCAGCGTTCCCCCAAGTCTCCCGATAAAAATGATACCTCACTTGCGTGGGTAGGCCTAGCGCCGGCGACAGGAAACACCCCAAAGCGCAACGTGGACACATCCTAAATTTTGGAAAAAAACAGAGGTGTTTTTTGCGAAGTGCCTACCTGTAGATTTTGGCCTCTAGCTCAGCCGGCACCTAGGGAAACCTACCAAACCTGTGCATTTCTGAAAACTAGAGACCTAGGGGAATCCAAGGAGGGGTGACTTGCGGGGCTCGGACCAGGTTCTGTTACCCAGAATCCTTTGCAAACCTCAAAATTTGGCTAAAAATACACATGTTACTCACATTTCTGTGGCAGAAAGTTCTGGAATCTGAGAGGAGCCACAAATTTCCTTCTACCCAGCGTTCCCCCAAGTCTCCCGATAAAAATGATACCTCACTTGTGTGGGTAGGACTAGCGCCCACGAAAGGAAAGAGCCCAAAACACAACGTGGACACATCACATTTTTTTATAAAAAGCAGTGCCTACCTGTGGATTTTGGCCTGTAGCTCAGCCGACACCTGAGGAAACCTAGCAAACCAGTGCATTTTTGAAAACTAGAAACCCAGGGGAATCCAAGATGGGGTGACTTGTGGGGCTCTGACCAGGTTATGTTACCCAGAATCCTTTGCAAACATCAAAATTTGGCCCAAAAAACACTTTTTCCTCTCATTTCGGTGACAGAAAGTTCTGGAATCTGAGAGGAGCCACAAATTTCCTTCCACCCAGCGTTCCCCTAAGTCTCTCGATAAAAATGGTACATCACTTCTGTGGGTAGGCCTAGCGCCCACAAAAGGAAATGGCCCAAAACACAACGTGGACACAACATATTTTTTCACAGAAAACAGAGGTGTTTTTTGCAAGGTGCCTACCTGTGGTGTTTGGCCTGTAGCTCAGTCGGCCCCGGGGGGGGGGGCAGAAATGCCCTAAAATAAATTTGCCCCCCCAACCCCCACCCTCCCCCGCCGGGAGCGACCCTTGCCTACGGGGTCGCTCCCCCTGCGTGACATTGGCACCAAAAAACAAATCCCCGGTGCCTAGTGGTTTCTGCCCCCTTGGGGGCAGGTTGACCTAAACTCAGCCAATCTGCCCCCAAGGGGGGCAGAAATGGCCTAAATACAATTTGTCCCCCAGGGGAGCGACTTTTGCCTGATGGGTCGCTCCCCATCTCTAAAAAAAAAAACCAAGAAAAAAAAAAAGAAAAAAAAGAAAAATTCCCCTGGTGCCTAGAGGTTTCTGCCCCCCCCCCCCCCCGCGGGCAGATCGGCCTAATAATAAAAAAAAAAAACACAAAAAAAAAATTGCCCTGCCGCCTAGAGTGTTCTGCCCCCCCCGGGGGCAGTTTGGCCTAATAATAGGCCGATCTGTCCCCCGGGGGGGCAGAAATGGCCTAAAATAAATTTGCCCCCCCAACACCCACCCCCCCCCGGAGCGACCCTTGCCTACGGGGTCGCTCCCTCTGCGTGACATTGGCGCCAAAAAACAAATCCCCGGTGCCTAGTGGTTTCTGCCCCCTTGGGGGCAGATTGACCTAAAATTGGCCAATCTGCCCCCAGGGGGGCAGAAATGGTCTAAATACAATTTGCCCCCCCAGGGGAGCGACCCTTGCCTGATGGGTCGCTCCCCATCTCTAAAAAAAGAAACAAAAAAAAAAAAAACACAAAAAAAAAATTGCCCTGCCGCCTAGAGTGTTCTGCCCCCCCCGGGGGCAGTTTGGCCTAATAATAGGCCGATCTGTCCCCCGGGGGGGCAGAAATGGCCTAAAATAAATTTGCCCCCCCAACCCTCACCCCCCCCCCCGGGAGCGACCCTTGCCTACGGGGTCGCTCCCCCTGCGTGACATTGGCGCCAAAAAACAAATCCCCGGTGCCTAGTGGTTTCTGCCCCCTTGGGGGCAGATTGACCTAAAATTGGCCAATCTGCCGCCCCAGGGGGGCAGAAATGGTCTAAATACAATTTGCCCCCCCCAGGGGAGCGACCCTTGCCTGATGGGTCACTCCCCATCTCTAAAAAAAGAAACAACAAAAAAAAAAAACACAAAAAAAAAAATTGCCCTGGCGTCTAGAGGGTTCTGCCCCCCCTGGGGGCAGTTCGGCCTAATAATAGGCCGATCTGTCCCCCGGGGGGGCAGAAATGGCCTAAAATAAATTTGCCCCCCCAACCCCCACCCCCCCCCCGGGAGCGACCCTTGCCTACGGGGTCGCTCCCCCTGCGTGACATTGGCGCCAAAAAACAAATCCCCGGTGCCTAGTGGTTTCTGCCCCCTTGGGGGCAGATTGACCTAAAATTGGCCAATCTGCCACCCCAGGGGGGCAGAAATGGTCTAAATACAATTTGCCCCCCCCAGGGGAGCGACCCTTGCCTGATGGGTCACTCCCCATCTCTAAAAAAAGAAACAACAAAAAAAAAAACCACAAAAAAAAAAATTGCCCTGGCGTCTAGAGGGTTCTGCCCCCCCTGGGGGCAGTTCGGCCTAATAATAGGCCGATCTGTCCCCCGGGGGGGCAGAAATGGCCTAAAATAATTTTGCCCCCCAACCCCCACCCCCCCCGGGAGCGACCCTTGCCTACGGGGTCGCTCCCCCTGCGTGACATTGGCGCCAAAAAACAAATCCCCGGTGCCTAGTGGTTTCTGCCCCCTTGGGGGCAGATTGACCTAAAATTGGCCAATCTGCCCCCAGGGGGGCAGAAATGGTTTAAATACAATTTGCCCCCCAGGGGAGCGACCCTTGCCTGATGGGTCGCTCCCCATCTCTAAAAAAAAGAAACAACAAAAAAAAAAAACACAAAAAAAATGTGCCCTGGCGCCTAGAGGTTTCTTCCCCCCCTGGGGGCAGATCGGCCTAATAATAGGCCGATCTGCGGGGCAGAAATGGCCTAAAATAAATTGCCCTCCCCCCCAGGGAGCGACCCTTGCCTAAGGGGTCGCTCCCTTTGCGTGAAATTCACGCAAAGAAAAAACTCCCTGGTGTCTAGTGGTTTCTACCCCCCTTGGGGGCAGATTGGCCACATCAAAATAGGCCAATCTGCCCCCAAGGGGGGCAGAAATGGGCAAAATATAATTTTCCCCCAAGGGGAGCGACCCTTGCCTAAGGGGTCGCTCCCCACCAAAAAAAAAAAACAATGAAACATAAAAAAAAGAAAAAAAAAAAAAAGTCCCTGGTGCCTAGAGGTTTCTGCCCCCCCTGGGGGCAGATCGGCCTAATAGTAGGCCGACCTGCCCCCAGGGGGGGCAGAAAAGGCCTTCCCAAAAATATGCCCCCCCTGGGAGCGACCCTTGCCCAAGGGGTCGCTCCCTTTTGTCAATAACAATAAAAAAAAAAAATAATCCCTGGTGTCTAGTGATTTCTACCCCCCTTGGGGGCAGATTGGCCTCATCAAAATAGGCCAAAATATAATTTTCCCCCAAGGGGAGCGACCCTTGCCTAAGGGGTCGCTCCCCACCTCAATAAAAAAAAAGAAGAAAAAAAAAAAAAAAAAAAAAGGTCCCTGGTGCCTAGAGGTTTCTGCCCCCAGGGGGGGCAGAAAAGGCCTTTTAAAAAAAATGCCCCCCCTGGGAGCGACCCTTGCCCAAGGGGTCGCTCCCTTTTGTCAATTTCAATGAAAAAAAAAAAAATCCCTGGTGTCTAGTGGGGTTTCAAAAGCCGGATTGCAAGCAATCCGGCTTTTGAAACCCTCGGAGGGACTTCAAAGGGAAGGAAATACTTTTCCTTCCCTTTGAAGCCCCTCCGGGCCTCCCAAGTGATTGAAAAAGAAATGCTTTTGCATTCGCGCAGAGCTTCCAGCGCGACGAGGGAGGCCCCTGTGACACATCAGCGCGCGCGCGCTGATGTCACAGGGGGGGGTGGAGGGGGTCGGGGGTGGAAGGGGAAGGTCTTCCCCTTCCATCCCCGACTTGGGGGGGGGAGGGGGGTGCACGAGGGGCGCGCTAGCGCGCCCCCAAGTTCCCCTGTGCCATGGACGAGATGATCTCGTCCAAGGCACAGGGGAACTGTAGCCTTGGACGAGATCATCTCGTCCAAGGCACAGAAGCGGTTAATATGGGCTCATCAGTCAGGTATATCTTGATTCCAGTGGCACAGTGAACACAGGACTCATGTCAGGGCATACTCGTCGTGCTTAGGGTTGCAACTGCAACAACACCAAGGTGATGGATGGAATGCTTGAATTAATCTCAGCCACTGGCCTGTCCACCACTTGCCCACCATACCACCTTATTTTAGACCTAGCCATATGCAAATCTGCAATGTGTTCCAAAGGAGCAGTCCATCTTGAACTGCAAGACCTGCTCCTCTCTGAACCAGAAAGCAAAAAACTCAGGACAGGTTTCACCCTTATTATGGGCTCATCAGTCAGGTATAGCCTGTCTCGGGTCACATGACTGGGAGTAGCTGACGTGTATTCCTCCAAGACAGCCACGCACAATAGGGAGCTTAGGTGTGCCTGGATGAGCCACTACTGGCAGGATCACAGGGAGGAGCTATGCACAGCCCCACGTACACCTTAATAGGCTGTGTCCTGCCTCACACAAAGGGCTGCATGCCCCCTGTAGTTAGACTGGAGCCAAGGCAAGAAAGGCAAGATGTCTATGGGCTTCAACATTAAACCCCTAGAAGCTTCTCCCATACCACAAACGCACAACTGCGTATTAATACTGGACTTCAGACACCAACTCTTCAGCACACTTCCGGGCCTTTGGATACATTGCCAGGGAGAAGCACTGCTGTGCTGCTACAAGGACTACCACTCCGATGGACTGCTGCTGTAAAGAAAGAGCTGCTCTGCTGACCTACTGTCTCCTGCCTCCTTGCTTGGGAACTAATAATTGAACTTGTAACTTCATCTTGAACCCAGGATCCCAGAGTGACTCCAATGGCTAGTCTGCTAAGCCTCAGGGACATAAAAGACTCCCCAACCAGCTCCTGGACCTCCCTGCAGTGAATTCCAAAACTCCTAGTTGTCCCACTAGTCCTGGACAAATGATGTGGCTCATTGGCTCTTAAATTAGGCCTTTGGTCTCTTTGCGACTGAAAATGAGCTTGTTCACACCCAGACCACTCTGCTTGCACAACAATCAGAGCAAGTTACCGCCAGCTTGTCTCTTCTCACAGCAGCATCAACAGCCCATGGGAACCACCATCAAGAAGCAGCAGCCAACTGTGACACCTTGCCTGCTCTTCACTCCACACCAACAACCATCTCTGATGCTCTCTTTGCTCCCTACACCCCTCTGCAATGTGCACAGGACTCTTGACACAAAACTTTTGAAGGTAAACCTTCAGCAGAACCAATCTGGGACTGTATATGACCCAAACTCCATCATGGTGGTCTTGAACATTTGACTTTGACCCAGTTCAGCATGCCCAAATAGCCATGGTTGCCACTTTGTGCTTTTAGATGCTATTTTCCTCTTTTTTTCTTTACAAATTTATATCTCTGGTTCTACTGTCTGAGTTGTTGTTTCGGTCTTGTTTTATGGATTAAAGTCAACTATATGTTTCTAAGGGAGTCATTACAACCCTGGCGGTCGGTTTTAAACCGGCGGTAAGACCGGCAACAGGCTGGCGGTGTTACTTTGGGGAATTATGACCATGGCGGTTACCGCCATGGTCATCCGCCGGTTTTCCGTTCCGCCCACCAGGGTGGAGATGACCGCTGGGCTGGAGACCTGGGTCTCCAGTCCGGCGGCCGTCACTATACCGCCAGCGGTATTTGGACCCGGCTTACCGCCGTGGATTTCCAGCGGTTTGAACCACCATGAAATCCACGGCAGTAAGCACTGTCAGTGCCAGGGAATTCCTTCCCTGGCACTGATAGGGGTCTCCCCCACCCCCCACCCAACCCCGACTCCCTCCCCTACACCCCCCACCACCCCTGCCACCCCCCAAAGGTGGCAGGGCACCCTCCCCACCCGAACCCCAACATCACATAACCCATACCCACACGACACGCACGCAGGCACCACCTACACCCTTACACGCACACACACCGACATACATGCCAACATCCACACACACAGTCAGACATGCACACCCACATTCAGACATACTCATTCCCATACACACAACACCCCGCAAGCATACACGCACTCACAAACCCCCTCTACATACACACACACACACCCCCATGTACCCACACAACACACAACACCCCCCCAACCCTCTCCCCTAACGGACGATCGACTTACCTGTTCCGTCGATCCTCCGGGAGGGGACGGGAGCCATGGGGGCAGCTCTGCCGACACCACACCGCCAACAGAACACCGCCACGGCGAATTACAGGAGGTGATTCGCAGGGCGGTGTTCTGTTGGCGTGGCGGTGGAGGTGGAGCAACCTCCACTTCCCCGCCTCCCGCCAGTATGGCTGTTGGCGGCTCACCGTCGGTAAAAGGACGGAGAGCTGCCAACGGTCATAATAGGCCGAGCGGAAAACCGCCACCACTGGCGGTCTTCCACACGGCGGTACCTCGGCGGTCTTCAAAAAAGACCGCCGAGGTTTAATGACCTCCTAACTCTGTTGTGGGCTCCTTTTGTGGTGTGATTTCAATGTGTTACTGTTTGAAGTATTGCACAAATTGTTTACACGTTGCCTCAAAGTAGAGCATGGAAGCTCTGTGCCAAGCTACTAGGGGAAGGAGCATAGATTAGTTTGAGGTTTGCTTGCGTATTATCCTGAAAAGGATTGTGGTTAAGGCTTGACCAGAGCTCACGTTCCAGTCAACCAATAAACACATTTCTTACACTTTTACCTGCTATCCTCTGTTTGCCTTTTTGTCTGGTACTTTTTTTTCTCTTACCCTTCCACTCATTCAGTTTTTATTTCAGCTTTTTCTTCTATTTCTAAATTTGTGCTTTCCTTCAGTCTGTGTAAAAGTTTGTGTCACTGCACTTTTTAAATCTAGCTTCATTCTGTATGAGTTATTATTTTATGTTGATTTGTGTAGTGCATTATTACCCAAGAGGGTATCCAGGTGCTTGGGCAGGTGTGTAGGTGTGTGGTCTCCAAGGTGCTTATACGAAGAGCCAGGTATTCAGCTTCTTGTGGAACTCAAGAAGTGAAGAGGAGGCTCTGATGTTACTGAGGAACGCCATTCCATGTCTGAAGTGTGATACAAGGGAATGAGTAACCTCCAGTTTTGCTTTTTAGAATGTGGAGAGTGTGTGTGCAAGTGACGGTGAGACAGAGTGTTGGTTTCTGGTGGGTTGGTGAAAGTGTATGTGGCTGTTCAGGTATTCAGGTCCTGTGTTGAGTAGGGCTTTGTATGTGTGTGTGAGAAGTTTGAATTGGCTGTGCTTGTGAATGGGGTGCCAGTGAAGCTTCCTGAGTTGTGATGGGATGTGGGTGCAGCATGGAGGTTCAGTATGAGTCTTGTGGTTCTTGATAGTGTGGAGTCTGTGTAGTAATTGTTTAAAGATTCCAGCGTAGGAGAGTGTAGCCATACTCCAGCCTGCTGGTGATGACTGTGTGTGTGAGACCATCGGTCTGGTGGTCTATGGCAAGCATTTGAACAATTTTCACAGCATGCTTAGGATGTGGAAGTAGAAGGTGCACACCATGTTGCCTTTAGCTGTCATGTTGAACTTCTTATATAGGATGATCCCCAGATTTCTTGCATGGTCTGTGAGTGTAGATGTTGGTTCTAACTCGGTTGGCCATCAGGTTGATTCCCGTGTGGAGGTTTTGCTGCCGAACACCAGTACTTACATGTTGACAGAGTTGGGTTTCAGGCAAATGGTCTGCATTCAGTAGTCTGCTACCATGGTCATGCAGTTGGTGAAGTTGGTTCTGGTGGTGGTTGTCCTGTCCATGGAGGAGAAGATGAGTTGGGTGTCATTGGCGTAGGACATGAGGGTGAAGTCTTGTGATCAGATCATGCTGGTGAACGTTGTCTTTTATATGTTGAAAAGGGGGGGGATGAGGGATGATCCCTGCGGGACTTTGCATATCAGTTTATTTGTCTCTGATGGGGTGTCAGGCTGACTCTTTGGGTTTTTCCCATGAGGAAGGAACAGATCCATTTGAAAACAGATCCTTTTCTGCCAGTCTCATGGATTCTTCTGATGATGGTGTTGGGGAAGACAGTGTTGAAGGCCGCAGAGAAGTCGTGCAGGATGAGAGCTGCTGTTTTTCCTCGATTCAGGATGATTCTTTCTGGTTGAGTATTGTCTAGAAGATGGTGAAGTTCGAGGTGAGTTGTGAATTGCTTGCTGACGGCCTTCTCAGTCACTTTGGCTTGATAGAGGAGCAGGGAGATGAGTCAGAAATTGATCAGTTGATTCAGGTCAGCTGTGGGCTTCTTGAGGAGGATGTTGATTTCTGCAAGTTTCTGGTTTGGGATAATGGTGAATGTGATGGAGGTGTTGATGATGTGGTTCAGGGTAGTGCTGATTGGTGGTGTTCCTAGGTTGCAGAAGTGGTGGGGACCTTGGTCCAATGGGGTCCCTGAGTGGATAGTCTGAATGATTGCTACTGTGTTGTTTCTGGTGAGGGATGTCCATTCAATCAGGTGGCCATCTTGGTTGGTGGTGGGTAAATTAGCAATGAGTTCCTTGAAGTTGCTGCAGATGTTTGCAATTTTGCTATGCAAGAAGTTGGATAGGCTGTCACAGAGTTGTTGGGAGGCAGCAATTTTGTTGATGGTGACTGAGGGTGAGGTGAAATCCCGATGATTAAAAAGCTCTCCTTGAAGCTGTTGGATCATCCTTTATGTGGTCTACTATTGCTTTTTCTCTTGGTGTCTCGTATTTGCTGGTAATGGCATCTGAGTGCGGCCTTGTAGGTAGTTTTGTTTGTGTTGTTATGGCTGACTCTCCATTTCCTTTCCAGCTGTTTACAGTGTTGTTTGGTGTCTTGGAGGTCTTCTGTCCACCAGCTGGCCTGCTTTTTTTTCAACTCTGCTAATTGAGCTCCACAGTTGTGAGGGATTCCGTGCCATTCTTGATCCAGTTTTTGAAGTTGTTAATGTCCTTGTCAAGGTTGTCTGTGGGGCTAGGTTGATCCTTGCTGACGGTGCTGAGCCAATTTGCTTGAGTGATTTTGTCCCAGCTGTGGCCTGGAATGCTTAACCTGGTATGGGTGTTGACTTGAGGTGTATTGATTTGGATGATGGATTGGTCAGTCCATGTGAGCTTTTTGGTGCATTTGTATTTGATGTAGTCACTTGTGGTGAAGATGGGGTCCAGCGTGTGTCCTGCAGTGTGTGTTGGTTGTTAGATGAGCTGGGTGAGTCCGATGCTGCTCAGCTTTCAAGGAGTGCTGTGGAGCAGGGGTTGTTTGAGTCTTTCAGGTGAAAGTTAAGGTTATGGAGGAAAATGTAGGCCCTGGAATTGATGGTGAGTGAGCAACAAAGTCGATGATGAGGTTGATAAAGTTGGCTGGTGATCCAGGTGGTCAGTTGGTCAGTAGGTAAGGGTTCCATTCAGGATTAAATATTTTGAGATTTTCAGTTTACAATGCAAGTGTTCCATGAATGGGGTGGTGTCCTCTGTGGATGTTGTGCATTTAGTGGATGCCTTATAGATGATAATGAGTCCTCCAACTGACTTGACTCGGTCCTGTTAAGCAATCTTGTAGGCAACTGGGATTGCCATGGTGAGGTCAGAAGTCGATAAGGGGTTGAGGCAGGTCTTTGTGATGAAGAGGATGTTGGGTGCTTCGCTGCTCAGCAGGTCGTATATTTTGGTTGTGTTTACTGAGCGATTGTGTGTTGAGAAGCATGCATGTGAATGGATGTTGACGCATGGGTTTGCTCTGCTGTATGGTGTAGGTTGGGGTGTAGGAATTGTTGGTGCTTGTGTGGCGTGTGTGCTAGAGGAGGTGTTGAGGGCATAGTTAGTATTTGCATGGAGGGTGTGTGTGTGGCTGCTGGTGAACCAGCTGTGGTTGCTGGTGAAAGCTCCTACCATGGCATGAGGTGCAGCGCTACAGTCCGGGTTTTCAACCTAAGGACTGATTATTGGGCAGTAATCAGACAGGAGTTCCTGGTGCTGGGAAATTATCACCCATATACTATTCAGAAACACTGTTTCCTCATCCAAATTGATTTACTGTTATGCTTTATGGCCATCCTTATTTAAGGCTGTCTTTATATAATGCTTAATATGTAATGCATCTTACACCACTTGTTTCTTAAATTCTTTTCTTTGTTGTGTTCAGTCGCTAACATCCATACTATAAACATACTACACATTTGTGACTTATACAAAATGTTAACATTAAACTGCAGTACATTTTCCCGACATGATACCTTTCTTACCTTCCACCTCCTCTTGCATATCCTTCCATTCTAGTCCCCCACTTACTTTTACTGGTGTTTCTTTTCTTTCACTCTCTTTATCTGATATTATTTTTTGTTTCATATTCTGTTATTCTTTTCCGATTCCCACGTTTCTATTTTCTTGCTTTTTCCTTCTTTCTGCCATTTATTCAGCTCCTGATGTGTTGGATTACATCCTAATTTTAGCCAACCTCTGGTTAGGAAGCTTAAAGCATGTATTATCCTAGAATCCATGTGAAAAAAATAACACCAGATCTACTCGCATCCTTCAGATTTATTTGTATATTCTTGTCTGTAGTGTATGTGTTTCCCATCCACTCTTTACAAGATATTGGGGCCCATATTTATACTTTTTTAGCGCCGCATTTGCAATGCTTTTTGACACAAAGCGGCGCAAACTCACAAAATACAATTGTATTTTGTAAGTTTGCGCTGCTTTTGCGTCAAAAAATGCCACAAATGCAGCGCTAAAAAAGTATAAATATGGGCCTGTGTGTTTTTTCAGGACGTATGTCAGGCAGACAGGTTTCTGCTTAGTTTTGTATATATGGCAATTGCGCCATAATTTCCAACTGTTGTGTAATTTGCAGATTTCAATATAAATAGCTCTAGGTTGAATAGAGCGAACCGTGCCAAACGTACTAAGAGCACTTTACAGGAAATTAATTCAGCTCATGCCTATTTCTGAAAACTACATATTCGCCATTCAGCCAGTCATTATTGTATTCAGTCACCTTTCTGAAAGAAAACAACTTACTCTCATTTAAACATATTGGGGTTTAATCTGGCAGACGTCCTAAATCCACTCTGAAATTCACCTAGGACAGTCGAAAACCTCTGTATACAGAGATGGAGTTGAAGTACTTTTACTACAGGTCTGTCCACCACCTTTGAATCCTTTGAAACAATTCACCACTATTCTCTTTTAGTGACACAAGATGAACATTAAGGGAAGAATTCTTGACTGAATATCTTCCTTCCTTTGTGATAGATCAAGAATCACGTTGCTGCCCATTTTCTCATCACCACTTTTCAGAATTAACGCTGGCACACTGAAGTGCATATTTAAACTCAATCTGCGACGAATGTGCGTCAAAACTTTGACGCACATTCAGCGCAAACCTTGCCCCATATTTAAACTTTGACGTCCAAGCCCGCAGATGTCAAAATCCCGCCGTCTGCGTACTTTTTTGGATGCTGCAACCCGCCTTGCATTAATCATATGCAAGGTAGGAGTTCCAGTCCAAAAAATGACTTAAATGGCCGTGCGTCGTATTTATGCTTTCGGGCAAAAATGACGCACGGGCGGGAGCCGGAGCCGAAAAATGACGCACAGCCTGATTTGCGTAAAAAATTAACACCAGGGTCAGGGCAGGCGTTAAAATGGGGCAAACACACCTGTATTTAATCAGAACACACAGGAGCAACAGCAGAGCAGCAGAGCAGCAAAAGGGAGACATGGAGGTGCTTCTCATCTAGCGTGCACACAGACGAAGAGGCCAGCAGCAACAATAGCAGCTACCACAACACCAGCAGGGACCCCAAAGGCAACGCAGAAGGCAGGAGAGGATATTCCGCATCAGAACAGCCCTTCATGGCCTCAGGGAACAAGACATCATCCAGAGGTACAGGTTGAACTGGCAGGCCACTCAGCAGCTGCTGCGAAACATTGAGCCACAGTTGGCACCCACCTTACTGACACCCAGCACCATCCCAACAGAAACCAAGCTGCTTGCTGTACTTTACATGCTGGCAAGTGGCTCTTTTCAAACAACTGGTGCCCTGGTTGCCGGAATATCACAGTCATCATTCTCTGCCTTTTTGCCCAAAGTACTGGATGCCATCATTGGACTCACACCCCACCACATCTGCTTCCCTAACACACTGCAGAAGCAGCCGGAAACAAAACAGGGGTTCTACCTCATTAGTGGCTTCCCACATGTCCTTGGTGCAATCGACTGCACACATGTACGCCTTGTGCTACCTGCAGCAACTGAACACCTCTACCGCAACAGGAAGCACACACATTCCATCAATGTGCAGGCCAATGTCGATCACCAAGGATTGATCACCAACATCGTGGAAAAATATCCTGGGAGTGTCCATGACTCATTCATCTTCCGTCACAGCACCATCAATCAACACTTCCAGGACGGACGGTATGGCAATGGACTACTTGTTGGTAAGTACAAAAACCTACTTATATACACACTGCATAGCAACTTTCTAGGACACACAACACATACACCACAACAGCAATATGTTGACAGGAACACACTGAGGTCGTGACATCGCTAGCCATGTTTCATAGGTCACCATTGAACCTGTCACACATCTGAAATTAGTGTACAGTCTAATGTTAAGACGTCAATGATCACAACATTTGGAGTGGGTTGCCTAATTGTCACCTTGCAAAATGTAAGTGTCTCAATTATGTTTACATGAATCCATTGCATAAGTCTAAAGGCATGGGATGTCCAGGGTACATTGATATGAATGTGTTAACAACACTGTCAAATTGAACCTGTGTATGGAACTATCATCTCACCCCCAGTGAAGACACAGGGACACCTGTATCACAAGTCACAATGCTAGGGAGGGCACACTGTACTGCAAATCCCAAAACATACTGCTGACAACCGGTCAGCAGCCAAACACTCGTTCAGCCAAGGAAACAACACCATGCAGATGGTACATCCTACAAGCCTAGGATGCAACACAATAACACAAAAGAGTCACAGACAACACAAGACAACTACTGCCATGCAAGGTGATTTCAATGGGGCAAGCTACATCAACATGATCCCATTCATTTTCTCTTTCAGCTGATCAGGGGTATGGGATCCAGCCATGGATTATGACACCATTTGGCAACCCAAGCACTGCAGCAGAGCGTGCCTACAATGACGCACAAAGGAGGACACGCAGCATAGTCGAGAGGACCTTCGTCATCCTCAAGTCAAGATTCAGGTGCTTCGACATCACTGGTGGTAGCCTCCTATATTCCCCTGAAATGGTCTGTAAGATCATTCTAACATGTGCCATCCTGTACAACATTTGCATAAGAAGGAACATTCCCCTCTTGGAACCAGAGCCACACATGCATGAAGAGGAGGAAGAGGAGGATGGTGGCCTGCAACATGAGGGGGAACAACAAAACACGGCTACTGGATTGCGTAGGCGCCAACATATCGTGAACAATTTCTTTTAAAAATAATCACCATCACCACTGTATTAACTAATGTAAATAAACACTGATAATAATCACCATAGCATGGTCTGGCTAATCATTGGTGCTCACCTTTATCTCTAACTATCAGAATAAGAGTGTAGCGTCATGGAGCACTGCTGATATATCGATCAGGACACAGAAAATCCCAGAGCAATTGTGATGCGTATCATAGAACGGTCACATACACACACACTGTAAATGACATATATCCTGTACATTTCACCTCTGAAGGGCAATAGCAGAGGTCCACACCTATTTCACACATACATGTTGGCAACATGGTTCATCGCAGCATATGGCACACAACTAAGACACCATCACTAAATAAGGGGAAAACAAGCCTCATACACGAGGCAGTTGATGTGCTATTGCATCTGTAACAGGAATGTATGACCAGACCCTTGACAGCATTAAGTCCAACTGCATCCAATCTTTGCAAGGACTATCTGTGACTAAAGTTCCATATAAGCAGAACATAGACAGCACAAGTGCCACACATATGACAAGCATTGCGCACATGACATTCCATGTACATGTCAGCCCATTTCCTAACTCCTGACACACCCATGATCCTGGTCACAACCCACCTGTCTGAAGAGGTCCCTGGAATAGTAATATGTGTACCCCGATATTCCCTCCTCTACACACACAGACTAACAATAGTAATCCAGTGTGCTACACCCTTTCCTATGGTATACCATTGTCATAGTACATCTGACTGCATGGACGTCAGGTCAATTAATACACTGGCTTGTAGTTTCTAAGCCCTGTTGTCACCTGTAGATTGCTTCCCATTTGAAAGGTACTGTTGGCCATTTGAATGCAAATCTCACCTACAGGACTTGTGATAAACTGATGCAGCACACACCTGTGATCCCCTCCATGCACACCACCCATCTGAACATGCACTGCCCCTGCTAATGACTGCAACAGCAAAGAAGTTGCCATTTTGTGAAATACACCGTTATGCATTGCTAATAATTAAGCCATGTAACACAGCCGTTGAGTTCATGTGTCACCTTCAAAAACACAGGACATACACAGTTTTACATGTCAACTGTCTTGTTCCTGCTGCAACCAGTCTTAGTCAGACCACTGATTATGTAACTTGTGAAATTGCTGGATCCTGATTGACCCTGCATCCTGTCAGCCTGACTGGCACCTGTCTGTGCGTTACCCTAAAGATTCCTTGTTGCTACATATGTACCACACTTACTTTACCAAACCTCTCATTCCTCAGAGGGTATTTTGTCATGTGCTTCATCAATGCATACCCAAATACATTGTATAGCATCATCTGCCTTTTAATTGTACCATATTTGTTAAATTGTCTTTGAATACCAAAATCATGGCCTATCCCTTGTCTGGGTCTCATGTATGCATGAACGACAAGGTGTGACAGTGTCCCAGGGCCGTATGCAGGGATTGGGTACAGTGCCTCCAGCAGAACCAGCAACCTCTGATAATGTCCATGAAAAGTACACACATGTTAGGACCCTGACAGTTCACACGCTGAATCACATTGCTCACAACATATTGATGGGCAGTGCGTGGTGAATAGCTGCGAGAATAATCAGAACAGAGACAATGATGTTCCCAGATGCAGTGGGAATTTTAGAGGCCAACCTGTGTACAAATGTTGTAAGGACACCTGCCGGAACATGACACCTGAGACATTATCTCACTCAGCACACCAAGGTTGCCCTGTTGACAGTCTCATTACCCGTCTTCAGTGACAGGGTGGGACCATCGCCATGTAGGTTCTCATGACCTCATTGACTTTACTTACATTGATCTCCGAAGGATACTCAGTAGATACAGGAATAGCTGACACTGACTCATGATGAGACCTGGACGTAACTGTGACCAAATACACCCCTAAAAATATACAGGATCAACATTGGGCCACACACATGAACAAGACACCTCTGTGCAATTGATCACTGGAAAAATGTGGGCACATGCTGCCTCGTCTGCTGGTCCACCACAGCCACTGGAGAGTTGTGGCTCAGTTATATGACCTCAACTGTGGCGTCATAATACATTTGTGGTTCACCTTTGGCTGTCTGGGCCAATTACATGGTACCCACTTCGTCTATGCATGTGCATGACTCACTGTGGGATTCACCAACAAGTGCCTAGGAAGCAGTTACCAAAAATCTAGGGCATGGGATGGCCAAATTGTGGACCATTGACACGAACAAGTGTCTGCCATCTATCTGGTGCATGCTTTTCCATTTGTGGTGTCTACGTTACCCAAAATCTTGGAAGTGCACACAACGGATGTTGCTACATGTATGACTAACACATGTCCTCTCTCAGTTCCACAATGACTTGCATCGAAGGTTTGGACACATTGACTTCACATTCATACAAGCATATTTTCAATAATACATCTTGTGATGCACACACATTGGGTCAAAAACTACATTAGTAGCCACTGCACACACATTGAGCCATAGGCATTGAGGTATTGTACTCATGTGCTTCACCTTGCTATCCTCTCCTGATGCCAAACATGCCTAAATTGTGCAATACATATATGTAGGCCACACATATGGCCATCTAGTGCGTCAGCAAAGCGTCAAAATCCTGTTAAGGAAGTAGCGGGTCATGGTCCGCTACAGTATGATGCCTCAAATGTAAACATACACCATCAACACCAAAGTGGGTGCAATCAGCCTATCTCAGTTGTGTCCCAAATGTAACATAACATTAAAATGGAAAAAATCCCCAAAACCAGTTAATGCCCTGAAATTTTGACGTATTTAGCATTATGCTTCATATTTTTTCACCCATACAGATTGTGCGTCATATTTTTCGACGCACAGGAGTGAAAATGAGGCTGCATACAAATAATTGTAAAGAATATTTACTATTATTTGTATGCGGCCTAATTTTCACTCCTGTGTGTCGAAAAATATGACGCACAATATATAAGCGTGGAAAAATATGACGCATAACGATAAAAACGGCAGCCATTTTATGCAGGAAGTGATGTAATAGGATATCCTGTTTACAGACTATGTACAGTGGGTGTACTTTCACTTTCACTTTGCAGTCTGTGAATCTTCTAGACTGTGTGGCTGTGTTCCGAGTGTTGTCCAGTGATTTTGTGCTTTGGTGTCCTGTGTGCCATCTTACTTGTTACTTTGTGAAATAAGTCTTGTTGTTGTATACTGTCTGAGTGTGTTTTGTTTACAATTGTCCGGTATTGTATTGTATTTGTTGTTTGTGGGAGTCTGTTGTGGGTAGTGCTAGTTTGGGGATAGTTGGGCTCTTTTAGTTGCTAAGTTTACTTCTTTTTTTGTACGTCTTATTTTCCCCTTTTCTCCTTTCTTCTTCTTTATCCTCTATTCCCCTTTTCAGTGCTGAGATGTTGGGTAGCCCACGTCTTGGCAGGATGGGTGAGGAGGAGCTTGAGGGGTTTATATGGCTGGTGTGCCATTTCCTCCCACTCATGATCGAGGCAGGGGGCTGGGTGATACAGGGGTATCACACTGAGGCGCGAAGAATCCAGTGGGGAAAGGTGCTGCATCACTTGCAGCGCGTGAATGGGAGCCAGAGGAATGACCTCCAGCTGAAGCACCGCTGGGCTGACCTCATCACCAGGGAGCAAGATCTCTTGGACCACCTGGGAATAGTGATTGGTGGCCTGTGAGTACAAATCCTGTAAATGTGCACAATTAAAAGCTCTGTAGTGACATCAGATGATTTGTACAATATCTGCCGGCTAATTTGCTGACTCTGTGGAATGCTGCGGAAACATACAGGGTCATTGATGGACTATGTGAAGGACCACAATTGCTAGCTGACAGGAAGCACGTGCTCTGCAAACTTACAGAATACTTTTGCTTAATGTAATTTGGTGCCACCTTTGTGTCGGACAGCAACACAAAATAGGAGCCAATCATGTCTATATAGGTTACATTTGCCAGTGAAGTATAGATTTACTAAAATATTGGCAACCTTTGTTGACACAATAGCTAGACTGACTTTAGAAACACTACATGATGCAGAAAATGAGTGCTGGCTTCATGTCAATTGATGATAGCAATGTGGCCCAGACATATGTCTCATGTGTGTCTGGTGAGTGTGTAAGGAAAGCGTTTTTGGAAGTTCTATGAATGTTAGGGATTATTGTGGTCCTCCATCTTTTTGGATACATGTCAGGTCTGGATTTGAAAACATCGGGAAAAGGTATAAGGTGCCCTCAGCTAACATCTTAGACTGGTATTTGGAGTTTGTTGAGCCACATTCCAATTAGGGATGGCAGTCCAAAGGTATGCACATGGGTTCATATCTCTATGTTTGGTGCAAATCACCATTGCTGGGCAACATCAAATGAAGAAACTGTAACAACATGAGGGCTTACAAAAGTCCCTGTACCTCTGTACATTGTACCTATGTGTCATAAATGTGTATGGCCACATAGGCTGTTTGACTGGTAATGCAGTCCTCAAGTAACCAGGCTTTGGATGTCTCTCTTGGATGCACATGATGAGACGATTACACACCATTATTAATTCTGCTCACTAATGAAGGAGCATGTTTGCCACCACATGATAGTTAGGGCCACTGCATGTGTGCAGAAATGTGTGTAATTGTCACAGGAGACCCATGCTATGTACATGTTAGCCGTGATATATCAGATGCAGTATCATCATGTCTGAATGGCTTTCACTACTTATGTCATCTTACACATTGTTTTTGTCTTTGGAATTGTTGGTCAGTGCACAGATTCTGAGCACATTTCTTCCTTCCATGCCTTACAGGTAGACCGGCACCCTACGCTGTGGGAGAGATGGCTAAATTTGAGGACCCCGACCACTCCAGTAAGTGTTGATATGTCTGTTATGTGTTTTGTTTGCTGGTGATGCGTGATGGACTTCTGTGTGTTGAACACACAGCAAGGTGTGATGCGCTGGCCAATCATTTGTCTTGTTCCATAAGTGGGATTTCAGTTTCTCACCATTTTTGAGTTGGCCAATGCTTATCCTATTGTATTATCTAGGGATTGTAGGTCATTTCTGTAGGCCCCGCAATGAGAACTGGGGCGAGTCATGTGGATAACACTTGTATCAACAAGAGTCGCACAGGAATTCTATGTCAGGACCGGAGGCTTCGGTTTATGCTTTCTCTCTCTTTACTGCAAAAACTCAGCAGCCAATCAAGTTTAAATAAAACAAAAAACTACATTTCCCAAGAAACCCAGTAGTCTGAGTCCACCAATCATGGCACATCCAAGTGTATATCAGTCTCTATCTCAATAGTCCTTCCTCTTTCTTTGCTGCTGCAGCCAAGAGATAAGTCATATTTTCAATTTCTAACTATATCGATTTATATTCATATTTTAGACACAGCGTGGAGCGGGCTCGACTCACGCTGCGGTGTAATTGGTACTTTCAGCATGTCTTTACAGATTTATTTCATGCCTTTTTTGCTAGTTGGGGGCCCGGCGCCGAGCTGGTAAGCGTGGCTGATAGCCGGCTTCGGAGTCGCTCCGACTCCCAGACCGCGGCATGATTTGAGAGGAACTGTTCTCTTTCTATTTCAACGCGTGCGCATGCGCTCACCTCGCGTTCTCTCTACCATCGGAGAACGAGGTGTTTCAGTGCGCAGAGCTCAGAGAAAAGTTATTTTTAGAAACTTTCCGACTCCGAGCGTAGCGTTTGAGCCCTAGATTTGCACGTTATTTAGGCTCTGCCTCAGGGGATTTAGCAGGAGCTCCCTCCACAATTTAAAAGTGACTGTGTCAGATTGAGAATATTTGAATTTACTTGCTGGGGAGTATTATTGCTCCCCGTGATCGCCTCCATCTCCTTGAACATGGCGTACTATGCTGGCGAGGATAACTATTATCAGGAGCAACCAGAAAATATGAATGACCATATGGAGGAAAGACTAGTGGAAGCCCTGGGCTACCATGTCCAGGACTCTGTGAACCAGGCTCTAATTAATGCACTCAAACCTTTTGCTCAACCCTTGAGATGCTTTGGGCAGCGATAATTGAGGGGTCCTTGCTGGATCCTTGCTGGATGCTGGTTCACAACCCGAACAGCTTTCAGATCTGGGTCCTTCCCAGGGAGCCTTGAAAAGACCCTTATCCTCAGCTGATATATTGGCTAATATGGCAGCCTCAGTGATGCAAGATCATGGCTATGACGTATACTCTTCTTGGGACACATCTGATACAGGCAGAGAGGCCTCTTCTAAGCCTGAGGGCCTTTCTTCCCATTCCCCTTCCTCTGGCTCAGACCAAGAGCAGGATGATCCCAAGCCAACAGGGAAGCGTAAGCGTAAATCCCATAATGTTAAGGAGCGCAGTTCTTCTCTCCCCAATCTTTCCTTTGACCCTGAAAGTATCATTCACCCCAGGTCTTCAGAGTGGCTTCCTTGTGAGGAGGTGGCCCAATATGTGGAGGATCACATCCGAAAAGGGTTTGAATGCAACGTGCGGAACACTCTGCGCTCAGAATGCCCTCGCCCTTCCCAGATCTAGAGCCTGTCATAGCCACATTCATGTGAAAGTTCTCCAAAGACCCCAAAAAAGGACTAGATCGTGCCTGGAAGAACTGCCAGGACAGGCTCCTCAATATTTCTGGTCCCATCACAAAAATCCTTGAGTTAGCCATCCAGGCTAAGGAATCTGAATCTTCCCTGGATCCTCAGACAATCTTGGAATGGGCCCAATGGGCAATTTGTCTTCTAGGCAACGCAAACTGTGCCATGTCTACTGAACGTAGACGGTCTTTCCTTATGAGGATTGACCCTAAGCTAGCAGATCCGGCTCCCAATGATGCGGGTCCTGCAGCCAACGGCCTGCTTTTTGTGGATAAATTTGTAAAGGACTTAGTAAAATACGTAGCTACCTTCTCTGCCTTGGACAAGGCACAATCCTCTATAAAAAAAATGTTTAACAGAGGCCTTTTTGCCAGGGCCGGACGCTTCCGAGGCCGGGCGTCGGGCTGTGGTTTCAATCAGGCCCCCGGAAACTACAACCAGCAAGGCTATTATTCCAGATCAGGGTTCTACCCCTCTCGAGCCGTAGAGTTAGAGGACGTGGTTACCGTAACAGTGGTGGCATCGCTTCCGCCGAAGGGTCCTCCACAGGTGAGAATTATTCCGTTTTCGGAAGTCTTTTTAGGGGGCAGATTGAGAGACCATGTGGTAGCGTGGGAACGTGTGTCACAGGATCGCTGGATCCTTCAGACTGTACAAGGGTACAGGATAGAATTTTATGCCCCTCCTCGTCAAACGAAGTTCCCTCACATTCACACTTTTTCCCAATCAGAAGGTTCTTTCATAGACGACGAAGTAGCGCGTCTGCTTCCGAATCGTGCCATTTGCTGTTCCGACCCTCACCCTCTCGGGTTTGTAAGTTCGATTTTTCTAGTTTAGAAAAAAGGAGGCGGATCGAGATTAGTCCTCAACCTCAAGGAGTTCAATTCTTGGGTGGTCTATCGGCATTTCAAGATGGAGGGCATCCATCTACTAAGAGACCTGCTCTTAGAAGGAGATTTTTTGGTGAGGTTAGATCTAAAGGATGCTTACCTTACTGTTCCCATATTCGAGCCTCACCGCCGCTTCCTCCAATTCTGTTGGTGAGGGGTTTAGTACGAATTCTCCGTCCTTCCTTTCGGTCTGTCATCTGCTCCTTGGTGTTTCACCAAGTTATTAAGACCGGTGGTTCAAATCCTCAGAGAAAGAGGAGTTCGTCTCATTATCTACCTAGACGACATCCTGATTATGGCCCAATCAGAAGAGTTAGTCCTCCTCCACTTGACCTGGATGATCCATCTTCTTCAGGAACTAGGATTCCTCATCAATATCAACAAATCAGTGCTAGTTCCATCCAGGGTTTTAGAATTCTTAGGCTTCCAGGTAGATTCATTCAAGGCTCAGTTATTATTACCTCTGACAAAGAGGAGAGCGATCAAGAAGGAGTTGAGGAGAGCCCTTGCTTGTCAGACTATATAATTGAAGACCCTGGCTCGCCTGGGGGACTGCTGGCCTCTTCAATCCAAGCAATTTTTCCCGCCCCTCTTCATTACTGTACTCTGCAATGCCTGAAGATTCTGCATCTTCGCAGGGGCTTGTCTTATGCAGAACAGATTGTGTTGTCAGACGAAGCCAGGTCGGAGATTAATTAGTAGCTAGAGCACATGGATGCCTAGAATGGCACAGCCATTTTTTCTTCGAGCCCGGAAATTATTATAGAATCGGACGCCAGCCGGTGGGGCTCGGGAGCTCACTGTGGTCCAGTTCAGATGGTCCCAGGAAGAACTGTTCCTCCACATCAATTGCCTAGAGCTATTGGCAGGAGCTTTCGCTATTCGTTCCCTATCTCCACGACAAGCAAAATGTTGTATTCTTCTTCGGATGGACAACATTTCAGGAGTCCAGTATATCAACCATCTGGGGGGGACCAGGTCCCGTGTTTTAGCAGAGATTGCAAAGGAGTTTTGGCAGTTCTGTCTTCTCCATCACATATCGGTGACAGCGGAATACATCCTGGGCCGATCCAACCTGATTGCAGACTGAAACTTGCGCTTCCTGAGGGACAGCAGTGACTGGAGGCTGAACCCTTCAATATTCCACAAGCTGAATGCTCGTTGGGGTCTTTGCATGATAGACCTTTTTGCCTCAAGACTCAACAACCAACTGAAGCGTTTTTTCAGCTGGAGACCGGACCCCTTGGCGGCTGGGACCGATGCGTTTCTCCAGACTTGGGAATCAGGGGTGCATTATGCGTTTCCCCCCTTTATCATGATCCAGAGAGTACTCTCTCAGGTGAGGAGACAGAGAGCGGAATTAGTTTTAGTGACACCCATTTGGAAAGCGCAGCCCCGGTTCCCATTGGCGATGTGGTTGTCTTGCGATCCACCTGTGGCGATTCCACAGGACCCTCTTCTGTTGTTAGATCCTGTCGGATCCCCTCATCCTCTGATTTGGAGGGGACAGTTACCCCACATGGCGTGGAGAATTTCAGGAGACGCTGGCAAGTGCCTGGAGTTTCGGACAACACAATGTTTTTCTTGTCCCAATCCTGGGCTCCTTCCACTCACAAGCAATATCAATCTGCCTGGAAAAGGTGGGTATGTTGGAGCAATGAACGAGGTGTTGATCCCGTGGGGTCCTCCATTGTTATGATTGTCAATTTTCTTTCTGATTTAGCTTCTCAGGGTTTAGCCTATAGAACCATCAATAACTTTAGATCGGCAATCTCAGCAGATCATCCCCATATAGAAGGGAAGCCGACAGGTGAATACCCACTGGTTTGTAAGCTTCTTCGGGGAATCTGCATGACCGCACCTCCTCAACCTAAATATTCTTCGCTCTGGGATGTCGATATTGTTTTAAAGTTTTTAAAATCCTGGCCTTGCAATGAGGATCTCTCTCGCAAGCACCTTTCAGCTAAATTGACTATTTTATTATGTCTTTTATCATGTTGAAGAGTATCGGATGTTTGAGCACTGGATTTGGCAGGTAGAGTATTTACTCCTTCTGGAGTTTCTTTTTCTATCTCCAACCGTACTAAGACTTCTTCTAGATGTGTTTCTTATCCAGCTTTTCCTCATCATCAAAAGCTATGTATTGTCAAATGTCTAAAGGCATACGAGGAATGTACTAGAGAGTTACGCAGGAATAATCTAGGACAATTGTTGATTTCTTTACAAAAAACGTTTGGTCCTGTGTCAACAGCAACGCTAGCACGTTGGGTTCGCTGGATTCTTCAAGAAGTGGGCATAGATATTTCAAGATTTGGGGCACATTCGGTTCGAGGTGCGATGGCCTCTAAGTCATTCTCGTTTGGTTCTCATTTAGAGGATATTATGAGGGCGGCTGACTGGTCATCGGACTCTACATTTAAAGTATTTTATCATAAACCAATTGTTGATGTGGTGTCAAATGTTGTTGATGCTTTGAACTAGCATAATCCAAAGCCTCCGGTCCTGACATAGAATAAAATATTTTCTAGCTATTGCGTCAAGAATTTTCAATTCTATTAAGGACACGGAGGCGAGGATTATCCCTCCCTTGGGAGAATCTGTAATATATGTTTATTCAATGATGCAAAGTATATTAACATAATTATTACAGTTTGATTTACTCTCCCTTGTAAGACTTAGAGCTAGTGATTTCTGAGGATATTATTATGATCTATTTTATTTCTAGGTACAGAAAACAAAGGAGTTTGATCAGGTTTGAAAATGGCACTTCCAGTCCAGTTAGGATCTTTCAGAATCCTGTTCTACCTTTGACGATCGTTGTGGTGCAGCACAGTTTCTTCGCTGTCCGTTGGGAGAAGGTTCAGAAGTGTCCTGTTGGTTTCAAATACTTTTTATGTATCGCAAAGAAAGAGGAAGGACTATTGAGATAGAGACTGATATACACTTGGATGTGCCATGATTGGTGGACTCAGACTACTGGGTTTCTTGGGAAATGTAGTTTTTTGTTTTGTTTAAACTTGATTGGCTGCTGAGTCTTTGCAGTAAAGAGAGGGAAAGCATAATCCTCGCCTCCGTGTCATTAATAGAATTGAAAATTCTTGACGCAATAGCTAGAATTTATTTTACTCATCTCAGATTTAGTCTGCCTGTCAGACCCACATTCTCCCAAATTGAGACTGCAAATCGCTTTCCAACAAACTTCTGCTTCCCTATTCACCAAAGTACTTATTAAAATGTAGGTTGAACTTCCTAGCAGCATGTAGTTCCACATGTAGTGCTACAAGAAAGTGGCACTTGAGTGCAATGGCCTAGGTGTGCATGCAAATCATGATCATGGGTGTTCCTGCAACTCTGTGTCTGTTGTAAGTCATACCTTACTGGAATTATATGATGTGGACAAAGGTCTGCATTTCCTGACATGTGTGGCTCTAGCATTGGTCAAGGGTTTGCTGTCTCCTATTTGTTGATAGACCTTACCTGTGGTGTGTGTGTAGAGCCAAACACATGTCCAGCTTTCTATAGACTCCTGGGTGTCCATGTTGTTTGGAATTGTTTGTTGTTTCTCCACCCCCCCACCCTCAAACACAGGCATGGGTTTGTGAATAGGGTACCTAGGACTGATGCTACCAGTATGTTACACAGACATGTGAATAAGTGAATGTTTGTTCGGAACCTAGTATACACACTCAGGTATGGCACATGAGTACTATACTAGCAAGTCCAGTTACAACTTGCAGACCATGTGGCTTTAGATTTCCATCCCGTACACTGACATCTGTAGCCCAGGCATTGGCGGAGGATGTGCAGCATGATTGTTAGCTGACAACTGGTAGAACTCAGATGCCAAGTTAATGCCAGTTGTTACCCATCTTGTTGGGTTTGGGTGTGCTATGCGTGATATGACCTTTGTAGGCTGGCCTGCCATGTACTTCCTCAGGGACATTCAATGATCTGTATGGTGATATGAGCTATTACAAGTACAGTAGATGTACTGTCTGGTTTACTTCTTGTGCCATTTCACACAATGCAGTTCCTAATGTAAATTGTTTGCCTTTGTCTTCACAGCTGCAAACATGACACCCATCCAGGTCCGTGAGTTCCAGAGGCGGGCTATGAGGTACCAACATATCCTGCTGGTAGAGTCGGGGTTCAGACGGATGCCCTGAAGATACCGGAATGAACGGGCCTCCGGAGCATGGAGGGCTTTCCCACAGGGTGGCCCTACTTTGCCCACCACAGCCACCACCAGCACAACCACCACTTCCACCCAGGTGGCACCACCCACAGCTGGGACTGTTGTCCCAACAACGTCTGCAAGTGCTCCAGGCCCTAGCAGTGGACCACCTTCAGGGCAGCCCACAGGCATTGACTATACACGCCCACACACGTCCTCAGCTGGTACCCAGACCGCCCCAGCTGCTACAGCTGACCCTGCAGTTTTTCAGGACATGCAGCGTAAAATGGACCGTGTCCTACGTAAAATTAGTCATCTGAGCCGGGATGTTCGCCATATGAACAGGCGTGTGCGGTCCATAAAGCGGACCCTCCGGAGGGCCAACCTCTAGACTTTGTAAATGGACATGATTCACTCCCCTCCCTCCTCTTTCCTTGTTCTTACACTTAGTGGGCTTAGGGGGCTTAGTGTTAGGTTAGTGTAGGCTGTTAGTTTAGTTAGTGTTAGTGGGTGGGGGATGGGGGTCCTGATTATTTCTATTTTTTCTTTTTGAGTATGTGGGTGGGTGGAGATGGCCATGTTGTTTTTTTTTTTAAATATCAAAAAATAAAAAAAATATATATACTTGTTTAGTATAGGATAGTATGTGTTTAGGTTAGTATCTCTTGTCCTCCATGTGTTCCGTCTCATAAGTGGGGTGGAGGGTTGATGTTTAGAACGTTTTGTTACATGTGACAAGTACGTTTAGCTTAGGTTAGTTAGGGACAGTTGTGGGTAATGAGTAGTTAGGGTAGATTAGGGTAGGTAAGACTTTTCCCCGAGTTTCCTCTTCTGTGATTACCGTTTAATAAATATATAGTGAACCCTTTACAGTATGTGTTAAATGCTTGTTGATCAGGGCCTTGGCATTAGTGTACATTAATTTTGTTCTATTACATTTTTGTCCTATGCTACGAACAAATCCCAACTGAGCTGTAAGATTGGCAGCTACCCTAGAGCTACCTTGCAAAGGTTCCACCATTCCTTGTAACCACCAATCACAGTTAATATGGATCCCAACATGTTTTTTTCAATAAGTATGTTTTCAAAGTCACAAACAGTGCTTCCAGATTTGGTATTGGGGGAACTGTTTTAGGTCTGACTGCATTGTGATGTTCAAGGACACCCTTATAAGGTGATTGGTCGTAAGCACTCTTGTAGTATCGTCTTCATGACTCACATAGATAATTTGTGACACTGTTCAGCATGATTACCTATTTGAATGTAAACTCAGACACCTTCATTCATGCAGTTTTTGGAGTGCTTGCTTAGATTTGTGTGCACTGTTATATGTGTTAGTATTGCATGGTGACAACATTTTGCTGCAACTATTTGATGACTTAGATATCCCTTGAGGAAGCATTATTCTGTCCAACACAGCATGATGATGTATGGTTTATCACTTCATCAGATATTACCCTCAGGAAGGGCAGAGTATGATGCAATCCTGGTCAGTGTGCAAATGTATCTGACTACATAATTTCAGGACAGTTGTATTGACGAGCTACTTAATTTGACAGGAGGCACATTTCAGTTTTCTACTGCACAGTTGATGTGTCACATTACACAGAGACAAAGTTGTTGTGTAAGTGCTATTTATTTAAAAGTGCTGTAGTGCTATATGTACATTGTCCATGATTGTGAGCCCATTATAGTGACATCTTCCATTGTGATCCTACACAAGTGGTAAAGGAAAATGCTTTTGACATGCTGGGGTGATGTTTCAGACAATGCAGAGGGACAGGATTTGCCAATGAGTGAGAGAGAGACAAGCACTGGGCAGGCTGACAAGACATACAGTGGTTTGCAGAACAGTCATTGAGTACAGTTGTTGTAAGACTGGCATGTTACAAAGTGCTGGACCTTGGTCATAGTTGGCCATTTGGCAGGGACTAGTGCTTCCGGGTACTTTTCTGTGTGAAGGTGATCTGTTCCATGTCTTCTTCTTCTGATGTGTGTGTTGCCTCCTCTGTCCTTGGTGGTGGTGGTTGTGAAGGGGCAACACACACCTCAGTGTTAGAAGACGTGGAGTCAGACATCCCGGTCACTGCTACCAGTGAAGGTCTTAAGGGCAGTGTT
The DNA here is from genome assembly GCF_031143425.1 of Pleurodeles waltl. Lineage (NCBI taxonomy): Eukaryota > Metazoa > Chordata > Amphibia > Caudata > Salamandridae > Pleurodeles > Pleurodeles waltl. The sequence goes on from NC_090440.1 coordinate 859,200,738, forward strand.
AGAAATTGGGTTTTTGGTTGGCACTCAGGTTACCCCCTGTCCAAGCAAGAACCCTCACTCTAGTCAGGGTAAGTCACACACAATCCAAATTATCCTGTGCCCACCCTCTGGTAGCTTGGCACTGAGCAGTCAGGCTTAACTTAGAAGGCAATGTGTAAAGTATTTGTGCAATAAATCATACAATAACACAATATAGCACCACAAAAATACACCACAGAGTGTTTAGAAAAATATATAGGCCCGTATTTATACTTTTTTAGCGCCGTATTTGCGTCATGTTTTAACGCAAAAGCGGCGCAGACTCACAAAATACAATCGTATTTTGTGAGTTTGTGCCGATTTTGCGTCAAAAAGCGGCGCAAATGCAGCGCTAAAAAAGTATAAATACAGGCCATAATATTTATCTGGTTATTTGCAGGTCAAAATGAAAAAAGATGCAATATGAATTTGTAGAGATATCACTGAAAATGTATATCCTGGCGGACGGCGGAGAAGCGGCGGTAAGACCGGCAACAGGCTGGCGGTCAAATTTTTTCAATTATGACCATGGCGGTTACCGCCATGGTTATTCGCCGCTTCTCCGTTCCGCCCGCCAGGGCGGAGACAACCGCTGGGCTGGAGACCTGGGTCTCCAGCCCAGCGGTCGTCACTATACCGCCGGCGGTATTTGGACCCGGCTGACCGCCATGGATTTCATGCGGTTTGGAACTGCCATGAAATCCATGGCGGTAAGCACTATCAGTGCCAGGGAATTCCTTCCCTGGCACTGATAGGGGTCACACCCACCCCTACCCCGACTCCCTCCCCTACACCCCCCACCACCCCTGCCACCCCCCAAAGGTGGCAGGACCCCCCTCCCCACCCCAACCCCCAACATCACATCACTCATTCACACACGACACGCACGCAGGCACCACCAACACACATACACGCACACACACCGACATACATGCCAACATCCACACACACAGTCAGACACGCACACCCACATTCAAACATACACGCACACATCCATACAGATATACCTACAGACATACACGCACTTATTCCCAAACACACAACACCCCCGCAAGCATGCACGCACTCACACACCCCCTCTACATACACGCATGCACACCCCCATGCACGCACACAACACCCCCCACCCCCTCCCCTAACGGACGATCGACTTACCTGGTCCGTCGATCCTCTGGGAGGGGACGGGATCCATGGGGGCTGCTCCGCCGACACCACACCGTCAACCGAACACCGCCACGCCGAATCACAGAACGTGATTCAGTGGGCGGTGTTCTGTTGACGTGGCGGTGGAGGTGGAGCAACCTCCACTTCCCCGCCGACCGCCAGTATGGCTGTTGGCGGCTCTACGTCTGAAAAAGGACGGAGAGCTGCCAACAGTCATAATACGCTGAGCGGAAAACCGCCACCTCTGGCGGTCTTCAGCACGGCGGTCCCTCGGCGGTCTTGACAAAAGACTGCCGAGGTCAAAATGACCCCCATAGTGTCTTAAGTCTTTAAAAAGCAGACAAAGTCTCTTTCAAGCACAAAGTACCTGGTTTGGACTGGAAAATCTCTGCAGAGGGCCGCAGAAGAGGAGATGCGTGGAAAAATGGTGTGTGCGTCGGTTTCGCCCCTTCACACACGGACTTGCGTAGTTATTTTACACGCGGGGAGACGTGCGTCGTTTTCCGGGAAGAAAAATGGTGTGTGCTTCGGTTTAGCCCCTTCACACACGGACTTGCATCGTTATTTTTCACTCGGGAAGACGTGCGTCGTTTTCCGGCACGCGGGCCGGTCTCCTCTGTGGTTCGCAGGATTCCCAGATGTCCCGGGGTCTGTGCGTGGATTCCGGGGCATGTTGTCCGGCTGCGAGTCGTTCCGGTGGGCCGTGCGTCGAAGTTCCGGTTGCACCGCAGGCGTCGCGTCGATCTTTTCCTTGAGGGGTCGAGCTGTGTCTTTACGGATCGGCGTGCTGTGAATTTTTCACCGCGGAGCAAGCTGTGTGTTTAATTTTTCAGCGCACAAGGAGTCCAGTTGATAGAAAGAAGTCTTTTTGGTCCTGAGACTTCAGGGAACAGGAGGCAAGCTCTATCCAAGCCCTTGGAGAGCACTTCTGCAGCAAGACAAGAGTTCAGCAAGGCAGCAGGCCAACAGCAAGGCAGCAGTCCTTTGTAGAAAGCAGTCAGGTGAGTCCTTTGAGCAGCCAGGCAGTTCTTCTTGGCAGGATGCAGGTTCTGGTTCAGGTTTCTTCTCCAGCAACTGTCTGAGGTGGTATGGCAGAGGCCCTGTATTATACTAAAATGTGCCTTTGAAGTGGGGGAGACTTCAAAGAGGGGCCCAGGAGTGCACCAGGTCCCCTTTCAGTTCAATCCTGTCTGGCAGGGTCCCAGTAGGGGATGTGGCAGTCCTTTGTGTGAGGGCAGGCCCTCCACCCTCCCAGCCCAGGAAGACCCATTCAAAATGCAGATGTATGCAAGTGAGGCTGAGTACCCTGTGTTTGGGGTGTGTCTGAGTGAATGCACAAGGAGCTGTCAACTAAACCTAGCCAGACGTGGATTGTAAGGCACAGAAAGATTTAAGTGCAGAGAAATGCTCACTTTCTAAAAGTGGCATTTCTAAAATAGTAATATTAAATCCAACTTCACCAATCAGCAGGATTTTGTATTACTATTCTGGCCATACTAAATATGACCTTCCTACTCCTTTCAGATCAGCAGCTACCACTTCAACAATGTATGAGGGCAGCCCCAATGTTAGCCTATGAAGGGAGCAGGCCTCACAGTAGTGTAAAAACGAATTTAGGAGTTTTACACTACCAGGACATTTAAACTACACAGGTACATGTCCTGCCTTTTACCCACACAGCACCCTGCTCTAGGGGTTACCTAGGGCACACATTAGGGGTGACTTATATGTAGAAAAAGGGGAGTTTTAGGCTTGGCAAGTACTTTTAAATGCCACGTTGAAGTGGCAGTGAAACTGCACACACAGGCCTTGCAATGGCAGGCCTGAGACAAGGTGAAGGGGCTACTTAAGTGGGTGGCACAATCAGTGTTGCAGGCCCACTAGTAGCATTTAATCTACAGGCCCTAGGCACATGTAGTGCACTCTACTAGGGTCTTACAAGTAAATCAAATAGCCAATCATGGATAAACCAATCAACAGTACAATTTACACATAGAGCATATGCACTTTAGCACTGGTTAGCAGTGGAAAAGTGCCCAGAGTTCAAAAGCCAACAACAACAGGTCAGAAAAAATAGGAGGAAGGAGGCAAATAGTTTGGGGATGACCCTGTAAAAAGGCCAGGTCCAACAGGCAGTACTGCAGCAAGGAGGATCTGCTGATTCTTAAGAATAGCAGCCACATCACAATGGTAGGCAGCCAGGTTGGCCCTGAGGGGATCATGATTGCATTTGTGCATGCAGTGGAAGGTTTGGGGTGCAAGGTGTTGTGGCAACTCCCTTACCGCAGTGGTGAATTCCTTGACAGTTTCTTGTAGTCCTTGCAGGATGGATGTTAGGGCTTGCATAGCTGCTGCCTGATCTGCAGAAGACATCATGCACAACCGCTCCCCCTCTAGGCTGGCTGCCATAGTTTGCATCCCCACCTGCACCTCCTTGGCCAGCTCCCGCTGTACCTCAACTACAGTTCTCTCAAAGCTGGTGCCTGTGTAGCCTGAGTCCTCAGCTGTATTGGAGCTGGCAGGTCTTACAATTGGGGTGGTGGGTGGATCCTCTGCGATGGCTACTTGTTCTGTGCTCCTCCTTGTGACTGAAGGTGGGGTCTGGAGGGTTCCAAGGACATCTTGGATGGTCTGCTGGGGAATGTTTGTCAGCTCTTCATCCATGTCATCAGGGTATTCCGGGACAGGCATATTCGCAGGCGATCCATCGTCCTCTGAAATGAAATGGGGTACAATTAGTGTGTGTGTGTTGTGGCTTTTATGATGTGACATGCCTGCCTTGTGATTATTTCACATTGTGATCTTGTTTCCTGTTCATTGCTCCTGTCTTTTAGATGGGCATTCTCCCAGGCCTATGGGCCACCTGCATGTCACATGTAAAGTATTAAGTTATTGGGCTTCTCAGCATCATCTCCTCTAGTCTTGTTTTAGGCCAAATAGTGATTTGCCACCTTCTTGTCCTACTCCACCCTCCATCTACATCCATTCTCATGGTGAGACCTTTCACTGGCTGTGGGTGTTCTGATGGCACTGGCACCACACTTCACAATCTGGACCTGCCCCAGTCTCTGATCTTTCACATCCACTTATATGTAGTTGACATGTAGCGTATCCTATGCATAGCATTGTTATGGCACAATATGGCTGTTGGCATTGGTAATGTGTACAGCTGATGTTAGGGAATGTGTGGTACATTGGATTGCCCTGATAGTCATAGCAGTGTCCTATTTCTTCCTCTGACTGTGCAGGTGTATTTCAGTGACCAGTTACATGTGTCCTCCCCCTCAATGCTGTTGTCTGAGCAGTATGACATTTGGGATGTTGCATTGTGACCCAGGCACAGGATGGACCCTGACATATGCAGCATGGGTGTGACCTTTGTGCTGTGTAGCTCCTAATGTGGATGACATTGGTTGATGTTTGCGACAACTATCGGCATTCACATTTGACAGGACTGGAGCCTTTGTCTTGTTTCAGGGGATTATTGAAGTTGTCATCCTCAACCCTCTAATTTAGGTATGTATGATCCATGGGGACGTTACTGCCATTGGCTACTTGAGCTGCACACAGAGCGGAGGTGGTAGTGGCAACTGTTGTCACTGTTACATTCCAGTTGTCGGTATGACTAGAGGTTGTTAATTGGGCTCTAGTTATTGTAGGGGGTATTGTGGCTGACGTGTGACGGGATGTCAGTTTGACGTTGTGCCCTTCCCTACTGGCGTGGCTTTACCTTTGCTCCATCGTTGGCATGGCAGCATGCCCCCATGGGACTGTTGTTGGTGTAGTGTAATGGTGTGCCCCAGCCTCTCTCTGTGCAGGCCATGCCCCCCTGCCATACCCCTTTCCCCATGCCACTCCATGTATATGATGACTTCCATGCATTTTGTGGTCAGTATCCCCCAATGCTTACATTTGACATTAGTGCATTTTAATTCCCCATGCGACTTACCCTGCATGTGTGTTGTCTCCTGGTAGTCTGCGCTGTCCTGTCCTTGAATCCCTGTGACGATCTCCTCAGGCATGACGGTTGCGACCATCTCCTCCATGTGGTCCAGGGCCTCCTGGTGTGCTGGACTCCCACCTCCAGTCTGCAGTGCTGCCTTCCTGTTCCTGGCCATCTTTTCCTTGGTCCTGCGCTTGCAGTCATGCCAGTGTTTCTTGCACTCAATGACTTTTCTGCGTACTTCTGCCACACTGTTAATCTTGTCAACAATTTGTTGCCATATAGCCTCTCTCCTACCGATTGGCAACTTTGAGGTGACAAAGAGTTGGTGCTGGTGTTCCATCACCTCTTTAACCAGAATTTCCTGCTCCTCTGCATTGAAGCAACACTTTATTTTCTTCTTAAAAGTGTCCTGGTTCTTGTGTGGGTCCTCCTGACTGGTTCCTGGTCTGTTGTCATCTTCCCGGGGTCTGTACAGGCATCTGGGATCCATTTTGGCTCTCCTCTGCTGAAATGGCTGTTTGCGGGGAATTTTGATACTATTGCATCAAAAAACACTGCATATCCGGTTTGCGGTGTCGTAAATCGACCCACAGTCATTTCCACTGTGCGTTAACGCCGTTTTGCTTTACGACTTGACGCTGCGGTGTGCGTAAAAAAAATGACTTACACCTGTGGTTTGCGCCGCTGTGCGTCAAAGTATAAATTTGACGCCTGCACGGCGCACCAAAATGGCGTTAGCCGGCAGAAATATTTTTTACGCAAAACTGCGCCGGCGCAGTTTTGCAACAAAAAGTATAAATATGGGCCTAACTCTTTCAACCTAACATGTTACAACTATGAAGACAGCACTAATACACTCTTGAAGCTGGAAAATCATAGGACTAAACCACTGATTGTGAACTGTTGACCAGAGGATGCAAAGAAAACATCTGAAGCTCAATCCATTGAAAACAGAAATCTTAAGATGTAGAGAATGAAATAACTTCCACCCAATGACCATCCAGCCACATTAACTCAGTGTACCAGAAACACTGAGAAAATTACAAAACCGAAGATTGATCATAGACTTGAGCCTTTCCATAGGCTAGAAAGTGAACTAAGGGCTAGATTTATACATTGGTGGGAAGCATATTCCTTCGCAGTGGAGATGGAGTATGCTTACTGCCACATATTGGTCCGCATGCCACATTTAAATGGAGGTGGACCTCTGGTTTAGTCACGGCAAAGACTACTCCATCCCCTTAGGCTGGTTGAAGATGACTTCAAAAGTACCCTTTGTATAATATTTACTACAAATCCGGCTTTGTTAAAAAATTTTATTTAACACACAGTTAGTCAGTAATACATGGTTAGCTTCACATCTAGCAAAATACAGACCAAAGGCAAGGCAACATGTTACAATGGTAAAAAGAAGAGAGAACAAGCATTTGCAATCCAATGGGTCTCGTGTTTGCTCGGCTTAGAGCGATTAACGTTTTAAATCCCAAACTGGACTTTTCTTGCCACAGAAATTAAAAATGAAAAGTAACAGTTGACATAAACAAGTCAATTCAAAGCACCACAGCCTCAATGAGCGGGAGAGTTATTGGCTCCATGCATGAATGTTTAGGAAGGATTGCGGCTCGGATAAAAGGCAAACTGAAACCAGAGGAGGGGTTATCACAAGCTGTAACAGGAAGAAGCATAACAGAGTGTGATGGCCAACAAAAATGTTTACTTAGTGAAATCGCCTGGGAGGGAACTCAGCACACAAAGGAGAGACATTTTACAAAATGCACCAATAAAATGAATCATTACAAACAAGCACACCAAAGGATGAATAGCAAGAGTAGATGTAGTTAAAAGCCCACAGAAAGATTACAACAGGCCAGAGTACTTGTGCACTCAACCCTAAAAAAAGCCCAGAGAAAAAGGCATCGGCAGGTAAACGATAGCTTGGAAGTGGTACACATTTATCAGAATCATTTCAAACAGAACATTAAAAGGGTGTTAAGTTGTGTCTGTTGGGGGAAGGCATGCCTGGTTTCCAGCGCTTGCGGGATGTTGTGATAAAATATATACCCGCAGTAGTTCCCAAATATCCAGTGGGCGTGACTGGATTGGTTGCAGCACTGCATAGTGTTCTGCACATTCATACGAGAGAGTGCCATTTTCTAGCCAATCTCCATTCTTAGATGGAAGGCCCCTCATCCAACAGGCTTTTTTGTCAGTAGGTGTTATACACCAGTCAACCATCTGGTCAGCTGTGGAAGTTGTATGGTGTTTCGTAATAGTGCAATAAATGATGTAAGCTCCATGTGAGATTCAACTATCTCCTTGATGGTGTGTAGACCCTACCTCCAGTTTGTTCTGACACGCAGGCATTCCCATGCCAGATGGAAAAAATCTGGAGGATCAAATGAGCACCTAATACATTTTGCAGTTTTCCCTATCTATAGTTGATGAAAGTAGTGCAGGAAGTAATACAGTCTATGAAGGAATTTGAAGTGGCTCAGTTTGTGCCTGTAGTTGATGGATAGTAAATTAGGCCCTCATTATGACATTGGCGGTAAATCCCAATGTGCGAAAACAGGGCTGATTGCAGAGGCCCCCTAACTTTTGCCCCCATTTTCCACTTTATGCTGGTGTTTTCCTGACTCAGATGGTGCCCTGGGTACTGCTAACCAGTCCCAGGGCCTGTGCTCTGTGTAAAATGGATATGCAAATTAGGCTAATTATAATTGGCTAAGTTAACCTACCTATATGTCCCTAGTATATGGTAGGGCACGTAGGTTTAGGGACCACAGCATAGGTAGTGCACCCATAGGTGCACTGCTGAGGTGCCCAGTGTTATTTTAAAGGCAGGCCTGCCTTGCTGGCTGCTTTTAAATTAAAGTTATATGCAAATTCGACTTTGGTATTAAAAGTAGTTCCAAAGTCTTAAACTACCTTATTACCTTATTTTTACATATAAGTCACCCCTAAGGTGTGCCCTATGTGCCCCTAGGGCTGGGTGCCATGTAACTATAAGCAGGGACTTTATAAAAATAGTTTTATAAGCCCTGGTGAGGTAAAAACAGCCAAATTCGTTTTTCCCTCATTGTAGTAAATGGCCTTCATAGGCTAGAATGGGGAGACTTTGTTTTACATTTTAAAGTCTCCTTAAATGATGCATACCAAGAATTTGGTATCAAATTAATTGTTGTAATAAATCCCACAACTTCCAGTTGTTGGATTTAATATAACTTGTTCAGGTAAAGAGTTTTAGACTTTACCTAAAAAGTTGCCAATTTCAGCCCTGCATTGTTTTTGCTGCTGTGCTCTGATTGGCCAGCCTGCAGCAGCTTAGCCAAGCTGCCTTGATGAGGTGTGAAGTGGCCTGGCTTCACACAAAGGAATGTGCCTGTGGGAGAGAATCTCCCCTCAGCAGATGGTGAGGCAGGAAGGGGGAGGGCTGCCAACCTGTTCTTCAAAGGCAGAGAAGGACATTTGGAGCAACCAGCAACACCCCCACATCCTGCAACCCCAGACAACTAGGTGCCCCCTTGATTAGATTAGGAGAGGGCAGGAGAGGGGTGTGTTTATGATTTTTAGCCACACCAGTGGGTGGGCTCAGCCAGATGTAACCTCCAAAAATCAGATTCAGCCATGATGGATTTTTAGAGAATGTTGCCCACTGGGATGGATTTTTGCCACACTTCCCAGGAAGTGGTCATCGCAGGGGGAAGGACCCTGCCCCTGATTGGAGAACCAGGACCCCCCTGCTTTTCACCCAGGAGCAAGGATAAAACTGGCAGACCTGCACCCACACCTCAGATCCCCATCAGATTCCAAGAAGGAAGAACTAAAGGAGAAGAAGGACTGCCCTGCTGGACCCCTGGCCTGCACCTGGAACCTGCACTCAGAAGGACTGCACCAGCTGCACACTTGGGCTTCACCACAAGAAGGACTTTGCCTGGCTTCAACTGGTTCAAGGAGGGACTCCCTGTTTGCTACAGGTGAAAAATTGCTAACCAGAGTCCCCTGCACCAACTCCTGAAGAAAGCGACCAGCCGACCACTGCCCAGTGGCCAAAAAGGAGTTTGCGCCAGGTGCATTCTGGGAGTTGTAGTCCGCACTCCCCAAGGACCATCTCAGAACTTCTGGACCCTTGGGGTGAGCTGTGGACCCCAAAAGAACCTTAAAAGGACATCTGGGTGAAGCCCCTGAAGTTTGGAGAAGTTTGGCGAATTTTTGTTAAAAAGCTCCATAGAGGGACCGACCCGCCGCGGCAACTCTAGCCGGCTTGCCTCAACCGCGACCCGGCCTGATTTGCTGGTTCGTCCCGGTAAAGAAAAATCTCCAAAAAAGAGACTAAGTCCGAAGGTAAAAAGTTGACCGGGACCTCCCAGCCATCGTATCCGAGAAGGGCTCCATGGATGTCGGATCAAGATCCAGGTTTACCCCGGTCGAAGGATTTCCACCTCGAAATAACGACTAAGTCCGAAGGTAAAAATCTCCACCGAGGATTCCAGCATCGCGTATCCGGAGAAGGGCTCCAGGAGGTCGGATAGGACTGGCAGGTTCGTCCCGCTGAAGAAAATCTTCAAAATAAAGACTAAGTGTGAAGGTAAACTTTTAACCGAGGCCTCCCGCGACCTGTAGCCGAGCAGGGCTCCATCGCGGTCGGCCTGAAACTTTGACTTTGCCCCGGTCGAGGTGCAACCAGATGACCCGATTAGCGCTTTTTGTTTCTAACCGCTAGAAAAATAATAATTCTTTAAAAATTCATATCTCCGGTTCCCTTTATCCGATTTTATTCGTTTTTGTGTCATTTTAAAGATAAAAATATAAACTATTTTTATAAATTGGTTTTGGATTTTTAAACTGTTTCCTGTGTTTTATTTAATTACTGTTTTGTGATATTTGAATGCTTTACACACTGTCTCCTAATTTAAGCCTTGACGCTCGTTGCCAAGCTACCAAGGGTTGAGCTGGGGTTAATTTACTGAGACCTAACTGGACCTAAGTGGAGGTTAGTGGCTTGTTGCTAGGTGTAGGTACCTACCTGCCCTTACCAATAACCCATTTTCCAACATTTTTGGAAGCAGCGACGGGATCCTGTACTTGTGTTCAGTATCACGTTACAGTTTTAAGTAAAACAAATTAAAAATCCTTTAAATTGTCCTAGTGCAAAAATTGTTTTTTTTTTATTTTAAAAATATATATATATATATATATTTTAATTTGGATTAATTTCTATTATTGAATTTTTGTAATTTTTCTAAATTATTGTTTCCAATTTTTGCAAAAAGTTTTTGTTGACACAAAACTAGGGAACCATGGAGCTTGATCTGGCTAGCCTACCCACACTGACAGTAGTCCAGCTTAGGGGGTTGTGTACTGAAAGAGGGTTGCCTGCAACCACTGACCTCAGGAAGGAAGTCCTGATCAAATCCCTGACAGCATGGGCTAAGGCCCAAGAGGTAGACCCAGGGGAAGCTCCAGAGGAGGGAGAAACAGGGGAGGATGCTAGCTCTAACCACTCAGGGGAGGGAGGGCATCTGAGCCTAAGTGAGGATGAGGAAGACCGGTCCTCAGTACATACAGTCACTAGGGGCAGACCCAAAGCTAGTGGTGGGAAGGGGGTCCCTTCAGGAGGAGAGAACCCATCCATCAGGGAAAGAGAGCTGGAGGCCCAGCTAGCATACATAGCTTTGGAAGCAGACAAGCTGGCCCTAGAAAAGAAAAAGTGGGCAAAGAAAGAGAAAAGAGATGGTGGCAGCGACAGAGAAGTTGAGATGTCCATGGGTGGGGGAGTTTGCCCCAGATTACCCAAGGGGGTGGTTCCTGCTTATGTAGAGGGGGATGATATAGACAAGTGGTTGGAGGCCTTTGAGAGGGCACTCCAAATGAGAAGGGTTAGGCCTCAATACTGGGGTTCCCTTTTGTGGGAGTTGGTCCCCAACTCAGGGAGGGATAGGCTTCTGACCTTAAGGGGGGAGGAGGCAGATTCGTACCCTAGTATGAAGAGGTGCTTAACCAAGAAGTTTGGTCTGACCCCAGAGCAGTATAGAATGAAGTTCAGGAACATCCAGAAGGTCAATACCCAGTCTTGGGTTGACTTTGTAGACACCTCACTTAAGGCACTAGAGGGCTGGATTATTGGTAACAAAGTAAATACTTATGAGGAGTTATACAATCTGATCATGAGAGAGCACATCTTGACCAATTGTACCCAAGAAAGATTACGCCAGCATCTAGTGGACTCTAAGCAGACCAACCCTAGAGAGCTAGGGGAGGCAGCTGATGAGTGGTTGAGAACCAGGGTGGTTGTCAAGTCCCAGGGGGGAGACTCCAAGAAGGGGGGGGCAGGTCCCCAAAAACCTAAGGAGGGAGGTGGCAAGCCCACCACAGAGACTCCCTCTGTACCCCAGAACCCTAAGAAGGAGGAGAGTAAGGGGGTCATTCTGACCCGGCGGTCCCCGCAGGGCATTCTGACCGCGGCGGTTTGGCCGCGGTCAGAAGAGGAAAACCGGCGGTCTCCCGCCGGTTTTCCGCTGCCCAAAAGAATCCTCCATGGCGGCGCAGCTCGCTGCGCCGCCATGGGGATTCTGACACCCCATACCGCCATCCTGTTCCTGGCGGCTCTGCCGCCAGGAACAGGATGGCGGTATGGGGTGTCTTGGGGCCCCTGGGGGCCCCTGCAGTGCCCATGCCAATGGCATGGGCACTGCAGGGGCCCCCGTAAGAGGGCCCCACTTTGAATTTCACTGTCTGCATTGCAGACAGTGAAATTCGCTACGGGTGCAACTGCACCCGTCGCACCTTCCCACTCCGCCGGCTCCATTCAGAGCCGGCGTCCTCGTGGGAAGGTTGTTTTCCACTGGGCTGGCGGGCGGCCTTTTGGCGGTCGCCCGCCAGCCCAGTGGAAAACCCAGAATCACCGCAGCGGTTTTACGACCGCGGTGCGGTATTCTGGAGGGGGGAACTCTGGCGGGCGGCCTCCGCCGCCCGCCAGAGTTAGAATCACCCCCTAAATCCCACTCCCACTCTGACAAGCAGAGACAGGGAGACCCAGGGTTAAAAAAGCTCTTGGACAGTAGGGCTTGCTTTGACTGTCAGCAGACAGGTCACTTCAGAGGAGATGCAGCCTGTCTAAAGAAGGTGGTTAGCACTGGGCTGTCCAGTGTAGCCATGGAGGAGGACTCCTCAGATGATGAAGTCCTCCTAGCATTGAGCTGGGAGACAGGACCAGATGGTAAGCTGGTGATCCCTGAGGGTGGAAGTAGGCACTTCCACCCCATTCAGGTGAATGGGATCCCTATCACTGGCCTGAGAGACACCTGTTCCAGTCACACTATAGTGAGTGACCGGTTAGTGACCCCAGACATGTATGTCCCAGGAGAGACAAGGAAAGTCAGGATAGCCACAGGGGAGGTCACCTCCAAACCTGTAGCCATAGTGCCCCTAGAGAGGGAGGGTGTCCTTGACTGGTTTAGGGTGGTAGTCAGTGCTGACCTCCCCCTAGATTGTATCCTGGGCAATGACCTCCCAGAGGTGGGTCTGGTCCCAGATGGGGCGGTCGCCCAGGGTGCCCCCCCAAACCAAAGTCCTGGGGAGTCAGTCCCTACAGTTAGGAGACAGGGGTCCCCAAGAAAAGGAAAGAAGAAAAGGAAGGGTAGGCCACTCTTAAAGAGAGTTCCAGGGAGCCAAAGGCCTTCTGCCCCAGTAGGGGGGGAGCCCAGAGTTGGCACTGGTGAGGCCTCCCCTGACCCCAAGGAAGTCCTGAGTAGTCAGGCAGCTGCCCAGATGCAGGGTGTTGCCCCTGCACTGACAGAAGGGAGAGTGGAAGGAGGGTGTCTGCCACAGGAGGTGGTAGCCCCCACTCTAGACAGCAAGAGGGGTGCCAGGGCCACACAGTTGCCCCTAAAGCAGCTCAGCCACCTGTCAGTGGAGAGCTTAGGGTGTGGTTCTGGGTACTGACAGCTGTCAGTAGCCTCTGCTGGGTGCTAGCCTTCCTGGCAGCACTGTACCTGGCCTGGGAGGCAGACCCCAGGGCCAATAGCAAAGTAGGCCCCCTGACCCTATTGGTCATGGTGGGGTTGCTCAAGTGTTGGGTGACCTCTTTGGGTAAGCTGGGTGTTGCCCTAGCAAAGTTAGGAGTAGGGGAGGTGGGCACCTCACTACCCAAGTTGGCAGAGAGAGAGGAGGAAGACCCCCCTAGAGGGAAGTTTCAGTTTGAGATGGGTCCATTCACTGTTGGGATGGCTTCACTACCCAGAGGGAGTGACCATGACAGGAGGATGTAAGGCAGAGTAGGCCCTGCAAAGGGACAGCCAGTTTTCTTCACTGTCTTCCTCGCCTAACAAGCCAGGAAGACTCTCCCAGGGTTGGGCTGAGTCTCCTGGGCGTGTGGGCTGGGGGGGGCTTGTGTGAGAAAACAGGGCTGATTGCAGAGGCCCCCTAACTTTTTGCCCCCATTTTCCACTTTATGCTGGTGTTTTCCTGACTCGGATGGTGCCCTGGGTACTGCTAACCAGTCCCAGGGCCTGTGCTCTGTGTAAAATGGATATGCAAATTAGGCTAATTATAATTGGCTAAGTTAACCTACCTATATGTCCCTAGTATATGGTAGGGCATGTAGGTTTAGGGACCACAGCATAGGTAGTGCACCCATAGGTGCACTGCTGAGGTGCCCAGTGTCATTTTAAAGGCAGGCCTGCCTTGCTGGCTGCTTTTAAATTAAAGTTATATGCAAATTCGACTTTGGAATTAAAAGTAGTTCCAAAGTCTTAAACTACCTTATGTTTACATATAAGTCACCCCTAAGGTGTGCCCTATGTGCCCCTAGGGCTGGGTGCCATGTAACTATAAGCAGGGACTTTATAAAAATAGTTTTATAAGCCCTGGTGAGGTAAAAACAGCCAAATTCGTTTTTCCCTCATTGCAGTAAATGGCCTTCATAGGCTAGAATGGGGAGACTTTGTTTTAAATTTTAAAGTCTCCTTAAATGAAGCATACCAAGAATTTGGTATCAAATTAATTGTTGTCATAAATCCCACAACTTCCAGTTGTTGGATTTAATATAACTTGTTCAGGTAAAGAGTTTTAGACTTTACCTAAAAAGTTGCCAATTTCAGCCCTGCATTGTTTTTGCTGCTGTGCTCTGATTGGCCAGCCTGTAGCAGCTTAGCCAAGCTGCCTTGATGAGGTGTGAAGTGGCCTGGCTTCACACAAAGGAATGTGCCTGTGGGAGAGAATCTCCCCTCAGCAGATGGTGAGGCAGGAAGGGGGAGGGCTGTCAACCCGTTCTTTAAAGGCAGAGAAGGACATTTGGAGCAACCAGCAACACCCCCACATCCTGCAACCCCAGACAACTAGGTGCCCCCTTGATTAGATTAGGAGAGGGCAGGAGAGGGGTGTGTTTATGATTTTTAGCCACACCAGTGGGTGGGCTCAGCCAGATGTAACCTCCAAAAATCAGATTCAGCCATGATGGATTTTTAGAGAATGTTGCCCACTGGGATGGATTTTTGCCACACTTCCCAGGAAGTGGTCATCGCAGGGGGAAGGACCCTGCCCCTGATTGGAGAACCAGGACCCCCCTGCTTTTCACCCAGGAGCAAGGATAAAACTGGCAGACCTGCACCCACACCTCAGATCCCCATCAGATTCCAACAAGGAAGAACTAAAGGAGAAGAAGGACTGCCCTGCTGGACCCCTGGCCTGCACCTGGAACCTGCACTCAGAAGGACTGCACCAGCTGCACACTTGGGCTTCACCACAAGAAGGACTTTGCCTGGCTTCAACTGGTTCAAGGAGGGACTCCCTGTTTGCTACAGGTGAAAAATTGCTAACCAGAGTCCCCTGCACCAACTCCTGAAGAAAGTGACCAGCTGACCACTGCCCAGTGGCCAAAAAGGAGTTTGCGCCAGGTGCATTCTGGGAGTTGTAGTCCGCACCCCCCAAGGACCATCTCAGAACTTCTGGACCCTTGGGGTGAGCTGTGGACCCCAAAAGAACCTTAAAAGGACATCTGGGTGAAGCCCCAGAAGTTTGGAGAAGTTTGGAGAATTTTTGTTAAAAAGCTCCATAGAGGGACCGACCCGCCGCGGCAACTCTAGCCGGCTTGCCTCAACCGCGACCCGGCCTGATTTGCTGGTTCGTCCCGGTAAAGAAAAATCTCAGAAAAAGAGACTAAGTCCGAAGGTAAAAAGTTGACCGGGACCTCCCAGCCATCGTATCCGAGAAGGGCTCCATGGACGTCGGATCAAGATCCAGGTTTACCCCGGTCGAAGGATTTTCACCTTGAAAAAACGACTAAGTCCGAAGGTAAAAATCTCCACCGAGGATTCCAGCATCGCGTATCCGGAGAAGGGCTCCAGGAGGTCGGATAGGACTGGCAGGTTCGTCCCGCTGAAGAAAATCTTCAAAATAAAGACTAAGGGGGTCATTCTGACTCCGGCGGGCGGCGCCAGAAGACCGTACCGCGGTCAAAAGACCGCAGCGGTCATTCTGGGTTTCCCACTGGGCTGGCGGGCGACCGCCAAAAGGCCGCCCGCCAGCCCAGTGGGAAACAGCCCTCCATGAGGAGGCCGGCTCCGAATGGAGCCGGCGGAGTGGAGGGTGTGCGACGGGTGCAGTGGCACCCGTCGCGTATTTCAGTGTCTGCAATGCAGACACTGAAATACAAAGTGGGGCCCTCTTACGGGGGCCCCTGCAGTGCCCATGCCATTGGCATGGGCACAGCAGGGGCCCCCAGGGGCCCCATGACACCCCTCACCGCCATCCTGTTCCTGGCGGGCGGAACCGCCAGGAACAGGATGGCGGTGAGGGGGTCGGAATCCCCCATGCGGGCGCAGCAAGATGCGCCGCCATGGTGGATTCCCAGGGCAGCGGAAAACCGGCGTGAGACCGCCGGTTTTCCTCTTCTGACCGCGGCCGAACCGCCGCGGTCAGAATGCCCTAGGGAGCACCGCCAGCCTGTTGGCGGTGCTCCCGCGGTCCCCGGCCCTGGCGGTATTTACCGCCAGGGTCGGAATGACCCCCTAAGTGTGAAGGTAAACTTTTAACCGAGGCCTCCCGCGACCTGTAGCCGAGCAGGGCTCCATCGCGGTCGGCCTGAAACGTTGACTTTGCCCCGGTCGAGGTGCAACCAGATGACCTGATTGGCGCTTTTTGTTTCTAAGCACTAGAAAAATAATAATTCTTTAAAAATTCATATCTCCGGTTCCCTTTATCCGATTGTATTCGTTTTTGTGTCATTTTAAAGATAAAAATATAAACTATTTTTATAAATTGGTTTTGGATTTTTAAACTGTTTCCTATGTTTTATTTAATTACTGTTTTGTGATATTTGAATGCTTTACACACTGTCTTCTAAGTTAAGTCTTGACGCTCGTTGCCAAGCTACCAAGGGTTGAGCTGGGGTTAATTTACTGAGACCTAACTGGACCTAAGTGGAGGTTAGTGGCTTGTTGCTAGGTGTAGGTACCTACCTGCCCTTACCAATAACCCATTTTCCAACACCCAATTACCGCCACGCTGACAGAAGCCAACTTGCCACCGCCGCTGCAGATATCGATCCACCATATTATGACACACACACACAAATCCGTCACTATTCATCCACAGACACAATTCTGCCACACAAAAGGGCAGTGATAAACTGGCGGTATCAAAACCCATATCGTTATACCAACAGAACAACGCCCACCACAGTGTGACCCACGAATCACTACGGCGGACATTCAATGGTGGTAAACCATTGGCGGTACATACCGCTGCGCTCAAAATACACACACTCAAACAAAACAACACTACAATGCACAATTAAAACAACACACACCTGACACCCATACACACACCACACCCACCCACTCACACCACTATGAAACACACGCCCACATTACCCACAACCATTTATCATTACAAATGTTTGCCACCAGAGAGACAGCAAGACCACAGACACAACCAGTGCCACACATTACCTACACCTATACACCACCCACACACCCCACATCACACACCCTAACACATTACTCAAAACATCCTCACCTACACACCTCACACAACACCCATGGCACCACAAAGACACCCCCGATTCTCAGGGGAGGAGCTAAGGGTCATGGTGGAGGAAATCATCTGGGGAAAGCAACAGCTATTTGGAGCACAGGTGCAGCAGATATCGATAGATAGGATGATGGAACTATGGCTGAGAATCGTGGACAGGGTCAATGCTGTGGGACAGCACCCCAGAACTAGGGATGACATCAGGAAGAGGTGGAATGACCTACAGGTGAAGGTACGTTCCATTGCAGCAAGACACCAACTCGCTGTACAGAGGACTGGCCGTGGACCCCCACCTCCTCCCCCACAACTCACAACCTGGGAGGAGCAAGTCTTGGCAATCATGCATCCTGAGAGCCTGGCCGGAGTAGGAGGAGGACTGGACTCTGGTAAGTCAACTCTATACTATTATCACCCCTCTACCTGCATGTCATCACATACCCCTACCCTCACTCCCATCAATTCACCACGTCCCACACCCCCACCATCACATCTCACTCATCCCAATGCCAAGCCCTGCATGCCATACCAATGCACGGACACCACTCACAGCCCTGCATGGACACTGCTAAAAATGGGGTCTTTGGTTGGCAGTCAGGTTACCCCTTGTCGAAGCAAGGACCCTCACTCTAGTCAGGGTAAGTCACACACAATCCAAATTATCCTGCGCCCACCCTCTGGTAGCTTGGCACTGAGCAGTCAGGTTTAACTTAGAAGGCAATGTGTAAAGTATTTGTGCAATAAATCATACACTAACACCATTTAGCACCACAATAATACACCACACAGTGTTTAGAAAAATATATAATATTTATCTGGATAAATGCAAGTCAAAACAATTAAAATGCAATAAGTAAATTTTGAGATATCACTGAAAAGTGATATAAAGGGGGTCATTCCGACCCCGGCGGGCGGAGACTGCCAGAAGACCGCACCGCGGTCAAATGACCACAGCGGTCATTCTGACTTTCCCGCTGGGCGGGCGGGCGACCGCCAAAAGGCCGCCCGTCCGCCCAGCGGGAAAGCCCCAGCAACGATGAAGCCGGCTCCGAATGGAGCCGGCGGAGTTGCTGGTGTGCGACGGGTGCAGAGGCACCCGTCGCGATTTTCAGTGTCTGCTAAGCAGACACTGAAAATCATTATTGGGCCCTGTTAAGGGGCCCCTGCACTGCCCATGCCTGTGCCTGTGGCAGTGCAGGGGCCCCGAGGGGCCCCACGACACCCGTTCCCACCATCCTGTTCCTGGCGGTTTTTACCGCCAGGACCAGGATGGCGGGAAGGGGATCGGAATCCCCATGGCGGTGCTGCGAGCAGCGCCGCCATGGAGGATTCTTTGGGGCAGGGGTAAACCGGCGGAAAACCGCCGGTTGCCTTTTTCTGACCGCGGTCAGAATTGCCCATGAAGCACCGCCAGCCTGTTGGCGGTGCTTCCGCGGCACTCTGCCCTGGCGGTTTTCAACCGCCAGGGTCAGAATGACCGCCAAAGTGTCTTAAGTCTTTAAAAAGCAAACAAAGGGGGTCATTCTGACCCTGGCGGTCGGTGATAAAGCGGCGGCCAACCCACCAACAGGCCGGCGGTCAAAAAAATGCAATTCTGACCCTGGCGGGAACCGCCAACACAGCCCGCCGCATTAACACTCCGACCGCCACGGCGGAACAAACAAACAGCGCGGCGGTCACCGCCAACAGCCAGGCGGCAGACAATGTACCGCCCACCCTATCACGACCCACCAATCCGCCACCTTTTCCGGGGCGGGAGCCCCGCCGATAAAAACACGGCGGAAACAGACATTTTCAATGGAAAACGCTCACCTCGACACACTCCACGCGGAATCCGGACAGCATGGAACCCCAATTGAACATCATACCTGCTCTCGTCTACCTGCTCATCTACCACGAGTACGAACTCCGGCGCAGACGTCAACGGTGAGTACTGCACCTACGACACACGGGAGGGGGGAGGAAGAAAGGTTATGGGCATACACATATGCGACCCCCCCCAACCCCCAATATGTACACACCAATGCAGAGCAGGAAGTCACAGTGACACCACACAAAGACCCTTCAAAAATACAATGACACAACCAAATTTGGAATAAATTTTCATGTACAAAAAAAGCACCTGGAAATAATTGAGCAACCATGAAAAATATTTACAAAAACCAAAAAGATATACACATCAGTGTATCACTGAAGTAACAAGTCCTGCACATCCTACGAATCTAACATGTCCGTGGGCCAAGGTTCTGCGAAACAAGGGCAAAGCCCACACACAAGACCTGAGTCCTTTGGAGAGAACACTGCAGGGGCATCCGATGTCAAAACTACAGGCACCTCAGGGGGAAGGGAAGGGGGGGCCACCACAGCCACATGAGTCCACGACGCCAGATCCACGAGGAGCCACCATGCCCACTGTACCATCCTGGGGAGTGCAAAGCCACAGTCTCTCAAGTCTCTGCAGTGGGTGGGTTGCCCACTGTGCCATCCTGGGAAGTGCAAAGCCACAGTCTCTCAAGTCTCTGCAGTGGGTGGGTTGCCCACTGGACCATCCTGGGGAGTGCAAAGCCACAGTCTCTCAAGTCTCTACAGTGGGTGGATTGCCCACTGGACCATCCTGGGGAGTGCAAAGCCACAGTCTCTCAGGTGGATTACAGAGTCCACTGGTCAAGGAGGAGGCATGGTGGGCACAGTGAACCATAAACAGTGCCTGAGACGGCGGGACCCAGCGCAGCGGTGCATGACATGGCGATGTCCAGCGGAGCGGTGCTTGAGACGGCGGGGCCCAGCGGAGCGGTGCTTGAGACGGCGGGGCCCAGCGGAGCGGTGCTTGAGACGGCGGGGCCCAGAGGAGCGGTGCTTGAGACGGCGGGGCCCAGCGGAGCGGTGCTTGAGACGGCGGGGCCCAGCGGAGCGGTGCTTGACAGGAAGGGCCCAGCGGAGCGGTGCTTGAGACGGCGGGGCCCAGCGGAGCGGTGCTTGAGACGGCGGGCCCAGCAGAGCGGTGCTTGACAGGAAGGGCCCAGCGGAGCGGTGCTTGACAGGAAGGGCCCAGCGGAGCGGTGCTTGAGACGGCGGGGCCCAGCGGAGCGGTGATTGAGACGGCGGGGCCCAGCGGAGCGGTGCTTGACAGGAAGGGCCCAGCGGAGCGGTGCTTGACAGGAAGGGCCCAGCGGAGCGGTGCTTGAGACGGCGGGGCCCAGCGGAGCGGTGCTTGAGACGGCGGGGCCCAGCGGAGCGGTGCTTGACAGGAAGGGCCCAGCAGAGCGGTGCTTGACAGGAAGGGCCCAGCGGAGCGGTGCTTGACAGGAAGGGCCCAGCGGAGCGGTGCTTGAGACGGCGGGCCCTGTTCAGCGGTATCTGTCTTCACGGCGGGCCCTGTTCAGCGGTGCTCTTCTGCACGGCGGGGCCCTGTTCAGCGGTACCTGTCTTCAGGGCGGGGCCCTGTTCAGCGGTACCTGTCTTCACGGCGGGGCCCTGTTCAGCGGTGCTCTTCTGCACGGCGGGGCCCTGTTCAGCGGTACCTGTCTTCAGGGCGGGGCCCTGTTCAGCGGTACCTGTCTTCACGGCGGGGCCCTGTTCAGCGGTGCTCTTCTGCACGGCGGGGCCCTGTTCAGCGGTACCTGTCTTCACGGCGGGGCCCTGTTCAGCGGTGCTCTTCTGCACAGCGGGGCCCTGTTCAGCGGTACCTGTCTTCAGGGCGGGGCCCTGTTCAGCGGTACCTGTCTTCACGGCGGGGCCCTGTTCAGCGGTGCTCTTCTGCACGGCGGGGCCCTGTTCAGCGGTACCTGTCTTCAGGGCGGGGCCCTGTTCAGCGGTACCTGTCTTCACGGCGGGGCCCTGTTCAGCGGTGCTCTTCTGCACGGCGGGGCCCTGTTCAGCGGTACCTGTCTTCACGGCGGGGCCCTGTTCAGCGGTGCTCTTCTGCACGGCGGGGCCCTGTTCAGCGGTACCTGTCTTCAGGGCGGGGCCCTGTTCAGCGGTACCTGTCTTCACGGCGGGGCCCTGTTCAGCGGTACCTGTCTTCACGGCGGGGCCCTGTTCAGCGGTACCTGTCTTCACGGCGGGGCCCTGTTCAGCGGTGCTCTTCTGCACGGCGGGGCCCTGTTCAGCGGTGCTCTTGCAGTATGTCAAGGGAGTCATACCTGGCCTGGACACCCTGCTCAGTCACCCTCCGACCGTGCTGTGTCAGGCCCCTTCGGGGAGTGAGTCCTGGGCCCTTTGGTGTCGTCCCTTGCAGCCGGGATGGGGCTTGTGGGGCCCTCCTGCTCCGCGCTCCTGGTGGTTGTCCTCTCCGCCCTGCTGTCCTTCCGCTCCTTAGATGGGGCTCTCGGGCCCTTGCCTCCCCTGGCTGCTGTGGCCGGTGAAGTGGCCGGAGTCACCTCCTTGGGGGCAGCCGTCCCTGTCCGCTCACGGCGGCCCTTCAATTTCTGGGTCCTCTTGCCTGGGGGGGGGCTGGCTGTCCCCTTGCTGCTCACCGAAGTGTTACTGCCGCCAAAGGGTGGACTCCACATGCCATGCACCACTTGCACTGTAGTAGTTGGGCTGGTGGTGGCTGAGGTGCCCTTGGGACTATTCCCAGTTGGAGGGGGTGGGTCGGGGGAGGGAAAGAGGTCAAAACTGGAGAGGTAATTTTTCTTGGGACCAAGGTAAGGGGTAGGAGTAGTGGTGAGAGAAGTGGAGGAAGAGGATGTGGTTGTATGAGAGCCAGGTGTGCTGTCCTTGGGTGCAGGTGACTGGGACGTAGGCTGTGGTGAGGTGGTTGGCTGTTGTTTGGGTGTCTGCCTGCGTTTATGTGTCTTGGAAGAGGGGGTGACAGACACAGTGGGAGAGGACACAGGGGACGTGTAAATGCCAGTGGGGGTGGTGACTGCAGGTGTGCGGACTGTAGTGGAGGGTTTGCTGGTGGTGGAAGAACTAGCTGATGTTGGGGTGCATGCAGGTGTGAGTGTAGACGTCACAGGGAGGGAGGAGGGAGACGAGGAGGACGGGGACACAGAGGTGGTAGTGACTGTTGATATGTCTGCATCTGTGTATTGCTTGGGTGACTGCTTGTGTTTTCTGTGGTGCTTATGTTTGGATGAGCTGGCCTTGGGTGTTGAGGTGTGTGCAGGCTGGTCTGATGGTGTGGATGGGATAGGTTGAGGTACAGGAGACAGAGAAAGGGTGGAGGCAGATAGAAGAGGGAGACTGGAGACAGGGACAATGGCTGCCGTCAGTGCTGAGGCCAGAGCAGTGAACGCTCGTTGATGGGCAGCCTGACCCGAATGAATGCCCTCCAGGTAGGCATTGCTCCGATGCACCTCCCTTTCCACCCCCTGGATGGCATTCAGAAGGGTAGTCTGCCCAACAATGAGCGTCCTCACCAGGTCAATGAGCTCTGCACTGAGGGCAGCAGGGGTAACAGAGGCAGGGGCTGAGGTGCCTGGGGCGAAGGAGACGCGCGCCTTCCTGGCCGAGCGGCCACGGAGCGAAGACTGAGGGGCTGCTGGGAGGGCGGTGCTGGTGCGCTGGGTGGCGGCTGTACCTGTTGTTGCGGGGGGCACAGATGGTGCCGCCCCCGCTAGGGAGCTCCCAAGCGAGGACGTGTCCGTGTCGCTGGTGTCTCCACCGGCCCCCGTTGTGGTGCTCCCCTCGCCCTCCGGATCACTGGTGCCCTCGGTGTCTGTGTCAGTGCCCACCGGGGCCTGGTGACCTGCAGCTCCCTCCTGCTCCGACGCCAAATCTCCTCCGCCTGATGATGCTAAAACACAAGAAGACAAAGATTTAGGGTGGGGGGAGAAATTCAACAAAGTTGAGTGCATGCCTTAGCAATACCCTTTGCGGAGAGGACAGACACAGGTGCCTCGTGCACTAAGTCGCGAACTTGGGGTACACTACTCAGTACTTCTGACTAGGCAAACAGGTCTAGGGACAACACACGCGCACATGTGTGATGCTGGAGCATGGGTAGCTGCACTTGGCACCCTACAGAGGTGGGGGGCGGGGCACAGGGCCATGCCTAAGGGAGCGGACTACACTACAGAGAGCGCCCGGGCCTAATGTCACCCACAGCCCTCCTCCCCCACCCAGACGCCTCCAATGCGCATACAGATAGGAGAATGTGCGGATACTCACCCCCTTGTGTCTGCTGTGCTGTCTTCAAGCGCCCATCCAAATTAGGGTAGGCCACCGCCAGGATCCGGGACATCAGGGGGGTCATGGTGCGACTGGCACCCCTCCTAGGTCAGGAGGCCATCCCCAGCAGTGTTTCTGCGGTCTTCCTCGTTCCGCGGCGGATGTCCTCCCACCTCTTGCGGCAGTGGGTGCCCCGTCTGTTGTGGACCCCCAAGTTCCGGACTTCCTCGGCGATGGCACGCCAAATATTGATTTTCTGGTGGGCGCTCACCTGTTTGACATGTACAGGGTGGGAAAGAGAAACCGTCACATATCTGCATGTTTGGAGTACATGCCCCCCCCTCCCCAACCTTGTCATGGTTCCCATTCTCTCATCTGTCGTGCGTTGCACTCCCCATTCCCTCCACACCCCACCAACTTACATCCCCCCCCTCCACACAGGCATAACCCATTCAATGTGCACTGAGTGTACTCACCTGTTGGTCTGGAGGACCGTAGAGTTGCGCATACTGGGGGAGGACCCCGTCCACGAGCTTCTCCAACTCTTCTGAACTGAAGGCGGGGGCCCTTTCACCAGTAGCAGCAGCCATTGTCACTTCCAGACCGAGTTCACAGCAGCACTTGCAGTATAGGTCCTCTCCTGTGGATGATCAGGTCTCGAATGATTAAGCAGATAGAAAATGGCGGTCACGCCCGCGGCGGTGCGTACCGCGGCGGTGCGTCCCGCGACCGCCGGCGCACATCGTCATTGGCTCCTGAAACCCATAGGCTTCAATGTTAACCAATGCGTCTTCGCACAGCGGTCTTCGACCGCCTACCGCCACGGTGCGCCCCGCCAGCGCAGTGACCTCACATCCCATTGTCCCACTTCACAGGTCAGGCATCGGCCATTTCAAGGGCCCACATGGCTTAATTTCTAATGCGTCACACAGGCCTAGGCCTTGCAATGGCACACATACAAACATATCAAACCATACATTTACCTGTACTGTGCAAGCTGTGTTGTACGTACCTGTGAGTGGATTGACTCTGTACTCCATATTCTCCTTCCTAGGCACCGTCCGCTGGGACTAGCGATGAGAAGGAGGAATCCTCGCGTGTACCGGCCGCTGGTGGACCTGTCCACAATGGAAGAACGCAACATAATACTACGATACCGACTTGACCGAGCCTCCATCCATGAACTGTGTGCCCAGCTGGAGCCAGCCCTGATGTCCCCCATCCGCCAACCCACAGGAATTCCCCCTCTAGTGCAGGTTCTGTCTGTCCTCCATTTCTTTGCAACTGGCTCATTCCAGACAACAGTGGCCATGTCATCTGGGATGTCTCAGCCTATGTTTTCCAAGATCTTATCCAGAGTGTTGTCTGCCCTGATGAAACTCATGCGGAGCTACATCATTTTCCCAGAGGAGGGTGATTTGCCTACAGTGAAAGCTGATTTCTATGCCCTTGGACACATCCCCAACATCATTGGTGCAATTGATGGGACCCATGTGGCTTTAGTCCCCCCAAATGACGATGAACAGGTGTACAGGAACAGGAAGAATTACCATTCAATGAATATCCAGGTGGTCTGTTTGGCTGACCAGTACATCTCCCATGTAAATGCCAAGTTCCCAGGGTCAGTGCATGACGCGTATGTTATGCGAAATAGCAGCATTCCCTATGTGATGGACCAGCTACAGAGACAGCGTGTGTGGCTAATAGGTGACTCTGGTTACCCCAACCTGCCGTGGCTATTGACCCCAGTGAGGAATCCCAGGACCAGGGCAGAGGAACGGTACAATGAGGCCCATGGGCGTACTAGGAGGGTGATTGAGCGAACCTTTGGGCTCCTGAAGGCCAGGTTCAGGTGCCTGCATATGACAGGTGGATCCCTAATGTACTCACCAAAGAAGGTGTGCCATATCATCGTGGCGTGCTGTATGCTCCACAACCTGGCTTTGCGACGCCAGGTGCCTTTCCTGCAGGAGGATGGTCCAGATGGTGGTGTTGTGGAAGCCGTGGAGCCTGTGGAGAGTGAAGAGGAGGAAGACTCTGAGGACGACACAGACAATAGGGACAGAGTGATACAACAGTATTTCCAGTAACACACAGGTAAGAATCACCCACGCCATTTCACAATTGCTTATAGCCTCCTGCATCTGTACTTTCTGTAGTTCCCCACAGATGTTTTTCATTAATTTTTGCCTTTCCCTTCCCTTCTCAGTGCTGTCTGACTCAGTACCTGACTTCTGCTTGGTTCGCCCATGAAATACAGCGTATTGACATTGGTATGTTGTCATGACTAATTGACAGAACAGAAATCGAACAGTAATATGTAATACATTTGTCAAT
This sequence comes from Pleurodeles waltl, assembly GCF_031143425.1. NCBI lineage: Eukaryota > Metazoa > Chordata > Amphibia > Caudata > Salamandridae > Pleurodeles > Pleurodeles waltl. Next base: position 859,226,347 of record NC_090440.1, read on the forward strand.
AATACAGCATGACTCAAAACAGATTTGTGTGCAAAATGTGATTTATTTACAGTGCTAGATATCGGTACATGTGATTCTAAGGGTGATGGGTGGGGGTGGAGGAATATCCATGGCAGAGTCCAGTTCTCAGTCTCACAGGGGCATTGTCCTTTTGCCTGTGGAAGGATGGAGCATAGGCAGTTCATGGTTGGACAGGGTGGCAATGTGGGACAGTGGGAAGACTTGAGGGGGTATGTCCTGCAGGCGGTGGTCTTGACATCCTACTCTGTCTTTTTCTTTGGTCACAGGCTCCTCTTACGGGGTGGTTGTTCTTCAGCAGGAGGTGGGGTTCTGGGGGGCTGTCGAGGTGTTGGGACCTCCTGTCCACTAGCGCCGGCGGAGGTGGTAGGCTGTTCCTTGTCCGGGCTAGTGACAGGGGCCCTGTGTGGTGCACCATGGTCCCGCAACGCGTCCTCTATCCTGTGGAGGGCCAGGACGATGGTCCCCATTGCGGTCCCGATGATTCTCAGCTCCTCCCTGAACCCCATGTAGCGTTCCTCCTGCTGTGCCTGGATCTCAGTGAACCTGGCCAGTACCATCGCCATCGTTTCTTGGGAGTGGTGGTATGCCCCCATGATGGTGGTGAGGGCCTCTTGGAGAGTGGGTTCCCTGGGCCTCTCCTCCCCCCCCTGTCGCACAGCAGCCCTCCGAGCTGCCCGGTTTCCCCCGGCCTCTGTCCCCTGGACGGTGTGCCCGCTACCACTGCCCCCAGGTCCCTGTTGTTGTTGGGGTGTTGGGTTAGCCTGGGTGCCCTGTAGTGGCAGACACACCGCTGATTGAGCTGTCCTAGAGACAGAGGCATGGGCCCGCTGGGTGGGAGCTGTGCTGGTGTTGGCAGAGGGGGTCGGGTCTGGTGTGGCCTGTGGCTGCCTGAGGGGAACCGACTGCCCAGAGGTCCCCGATGGTCCGGGCTGGTCATCAGGTTCACTGTCGACAGAGCTGCTATCCTCAGTGTGGGCCTGTTCCGGTGGTGGGATGGACACTTCTGGACCCTCCTGGCTGGTGTGTTGTCGTTCGGGTCCTGCATGGGGTAAGAGAGTTTGGTTATTGTTTCTGAGTGTACAATAGCGTGCGTGTTATGGGTGCCCTTGTCCCCCAGTGCAGGCATTCCCCTGAGGGAGGTGTTGTGAGGGTAGTTAGTGGGGGGGGGGGGTTAGTGCAGTGGTCATGCTTAGGTGATGGGTGCCCATGATTTGTGTTGGCATGCAGGAGTTGGTGTTGGGATGGGTGGGTTGTGCTGGTGAGACATTGTCAGGGAGGATGTGTGCTGGGGGGTTGGGGGTGAGGGTGGGGGTGTGGGTTGGCATGCTGGTGGGGTGGGGGGGATATAGTAGTTGAGATTGGACTTACCAGAGTCCATTCCTCCGGCTACTCCTGCGAGGCCCTGAGGATGCAGGATGTTCAAGACATCTTGCTCCCACGATGTGAATTCGGGAGGGGTGGGTGGGGGTCCGCCGCCAGTCTTCTGGACCGCGATGTTGTGCCTGGAGACCATCGATCGGACCTTCCCCCGTAGGTCGTTCCATCTTTTGCGTATGTCCTCCCTATTCCTGGGATGCTGTCCCACCGTGTTGACCCTGTCCACGATCCGCTGCCATAGCTCCGCCTTCCTAGCTATACTGGTGTGCTGCACCTGCGAGCCGAAGAGCTGGGGTTCCACTCTTAGGATTTCCTCCACCATGACCCGGAGTTCTTGGTCCGAAAAGCGTGGGTGCCTTTGGGGTGCCATGGGGTGGTGTGGGTGAGGTGTGGGGTGGTGTATGTGATGATGAGTATGTTGGTGAGTGGTGCTTTGTGCTACTATGTGGTGTGTGTGATGGTGTAGTGTGCCTCAGTGTGTCTTGCTTTGGATTGTCTGCTGTGTCTCTCTCTCCTTCTCTCAGTAATTATGGTCGCAGGGGTTTGTGGGTGATGTGGGTGTGTGTTTTATAGTTGGTTGATTGTGTGGGAGTGGTGTGTGTATGTGTATCAGGGGTGTGTATTTCAAATTGTCCAATGTGGCTGTGTTTTGGTGATGTGTGTGTATTCTGACCGCCGCGGTGTGTACCGCCAATGGAATACCGCGTTTGAATGACCGCCGTGTGGATTCGTGGGTCATAATGGCATGGGCGTATTTCTGTTGGCGTGACGGTGGAGGTTTGGTCATCTCCAGTTTATCGCTGCCCGCTGATGTGGCGGGCTGCAGTGGAGGACGGAATTTTGGAGGTTTGGCCGTTGTGGGTCAGAATGACCGTGGCGGTTAACCGCGGCCGCGGCGGTGTTATGGCGGTCTTCTGACCGGCGGTAAGGGCCTTTTACCGCCGAGGTCAGAATGACCCCCATAGTAATGTGTATTATATGTCCTAACAGTGAAATATTGCTAAATTCTCTTTAAAGCTCAAAGTACCCTGTTCACGTGAAAATTCTCTGCAAAGAACCGCAAAGGAGGAGATGCATGGAAACAAAGGGATGTGCGTTGATTTCTCGGGCCGCACACGGCGATGCATCATTTAGTTTTCACACAGGGACAGCTGTACGTTGATTTCCAGTGCTCGGTCGTGGATCCTATTTGGGTTGCGGGGTTTTCGGACGCCCCAGAGATGATGCGTGTATTTCCTGCGCTATCAGGATGAACTCACAGGAGCTGTGTCGATCCGGTGGGCGCTGCGTCAAATTTTCTACCGCACGGCAGGTGCTGCGTCGATTCCTCTCTGGAAGTCGGACTGCGTCGTTATGGCTCGGCTGTGCGTCGATCCGGTGGGCCGTGCGTCAACTTTCCAGTTGCTACGCTGGAGCTGCATCTATCTTCTCAATACAAAAGTCAGGCTGCATCGTTCCGGTTTGGCGTGCGGTGAGATTTTCACCGCAGTGAAGGCTGTGCATCATTACTGGAAGGCTGTGCGTTAAATTTCGCCGCACAAGGAGTCCTTTTTGTAGAGATGAAGTCTTTTTGGTCCTGAGACTTCAGGGAACAGGAGGCAAGTTCTATCCAAGCCCTTGGAGAGCACTTCTTCACCACAGCCAGATAGCAGCAAGGCAGCAGGGCAACAGCAAGGCAGCAGTCCTTCACAGAAAGCAGACAGATGAGTCCTTTGGGCAGCCAGGCAGTTCTTCTTGACAGGGTGCAGGTTCTGGTTCCAGTTTCTTCTCCAGGAAGTGTCTGAGTTGGTATGGGCAGAGGCCCTGTTTAAATACCCAAATGTTCCTTTGAAGTGGGGGAGACCTCAAAGAGTGGTTTAGAAATGCACAAGGTCCCCTTTCAGTTCAATCCTGCCTGCCAGGGTCCCAGTAGGGGGTGTAGCAGTCCTTTGTGTGAGGTCAGGCTGCTGTCTTTTGAAGTGCAAGTGTCAGGCCCTCCACCCTCCCAGCCGAGGAAGACCCATTCAAAATGCAGATGTATGCAAGTGAGAACGAGTATCCTGTGTTTGGGGTGTGTCTGAGTGAATGCACAAGGGAGCTGTCAACTAAACCCAGCCAGACGTGGATTGTAAGGCACAGAAAGATTTAAGTGCAGAGAAATGCTCATTTTCTAAAAGTGGCATTTCTAAAATAGTAATATTAAATCCAACTTCACCAGTCAGCAGGATTTTGTATCACCATTCTGGCCATACTAAATATGACCTTCCTACTCCTTTCAGATCAGCAGCTACCACTCAAACAATGTATGAGGGCAACCCCAATGTTAGCCTATGAAGGGAGCAGGCCTAACAGCAGTGTAAAAACGAATTTAGGAGTACCAGGACATGTAAACTACACAGGTACATGTCCTGCCTTGTGCCTACACAGGACCCTGCCCAATGGGTTACCTAGGGCATGCCTTAGGGGTGACTTATATTTGGAAAAAGGGGAGTTTTAGGTTTGGCAAGTACTTTTAAATCCCAAGTCTAATTGGCAGTGAAACTGCACACACAGGCCTTGCAATGGCAGGCCTGAGACAAGGTTAAGGGGCTACTTAAGTGGTTGGCACAATCAGTGCTGCAGGCCCACTAGTAGCAGGTCCTGGGCACATATAGTGCACTTTACTAGGGACTTATAAGTAAATTGAATACTCCAATTGGGTATGATCCAATGCAATCATCTTTAAAGGGAGAGAGCATATGCACTTTAGCACTGGTTAGCAGTGGTAAAGTGTGCAGAGTCTTAAAACCAGCAAAAACAGTATCTAAAAAGTAGAGGCAGGCAGGCAAAAAGTTAGGGGTGACCCTCCTAGGGCTGTCAGGTCTAACATACACCTATCACTAAAGCATGCACACTAGAGAGAATCAGCTATCCCACTACATACCAATGTACACAAGTGAAAGCTGCCACGGAAAATACAACCAAAGATGACAAGCCACGGATGCACAATATGCAGAAACCATAACCCATCATTTACATCTCCACAGATATCCCAGCCAATGTCAGCAGAGAGAAGGTGCCAGCAATATCAGTCCCCCATCTGAAGAGGCCCACAGTGATTACAGCATTCTGGTCTTCAGGATCTGGATGACCAACCTGGCCCATCAGGGACCTCTGGACAGCTGGTTATCCAGGCCCAGTCATACATCACCACCACAGCACCCACCCAGAGTACCCATACCTCTGTCCCCAGGACACGTCAATCAGCAGTCTGTCCACCTCTAAAGGGACCCCAGGGCACACCTCATACCCAAAACAATCAGGGACCTGGGGTCAGTGGCAGTAGGCACGCGGTTCAGGGTACAGAGGCACAGGACAACAGGGAAACTAGGAGGAGTGCTGTGCGCCAGGGGGAGGACAGGCCCAGGGAACCGACCCTCTAGGAGGCACTCTCTGAGATCCTGGGAGCCTATTAACATTCCCAGGACAAGATGGGCCAGATCCTGGACAATGTGCAGGAGAACAGGCGGCTGTAGGAGGGACAGTACCAGGGGATCAGGGAGGACTTGCAGGCCATCAACAACAGCCTGGTCTCCACAGAAGGCGTGCTGGCAAACATGGCCAATATTATGAGGGAGGCAGTCTCACAACAGCGGGCCCCTGCAACTAGCTAGACATCTGAACTGCCTTCCACCTCCGCTACCACTAGTGGACAGGAGGGTCCGACACAGGACCAACAGGCTACCAGCAGCCCTCCCCCTGCAGAAGGAGAACCACCCCGCAAACGCTTCCTGTGATCCAGAGACACTTGCCAAGGAAATGAGACTCTCCTGATTGTCACCCTTGTGTCCCACACAGTCACCATGTCCGCCTTGAACTGCCATTGTTCCCCTTCCTATATCCCCTTGGACAATGCATCTGTGCTACAAATAGACTGGAACAATACCCTGGACTTTCCTCCATCATCACCCCATCCCATTGCACTTCCCCTCTTTTTCTTAGCACTTCAATAAACACCCTTGGAAAAAATAGACGTATGGAGTATGTCAAAGTTTTCAAATATGTATTCATTTAACCAGGTTCAAACATTGCAATTCAACTGTACAGTGAAGGAGCATATGTTAATGACCTGTAGCTGGCTACACTGATCAAACCAGGAACTATTGTGAGGCACCAACATCTGTAAAATGAAATTCCAAAGGGTACAGAAAGTGGGCATAGAAGTGGGAAATAACAGCATGCCAGTGACACAGAAATTACAAATAATTACAATGAAATGTGAAGTAACACTGTCTTTGGAATTATTGTCATTGGAAGTATTGGAAGTATTGTCACTGGGGGGGACTGCTTTTCACCATCGCTGAAAAAACATGATGCACCGGTGGCGTGTTTTCCACACCAAGCTAAAGTGTAGCTTGGTCGCTTATCCTCTCCATGATGCCTAGCTTCAGTATCACTAGCCAACAATCATATCTCACTGTCTAGTAAATCACTACACTCCCGCATGGAGTCATCAATTTTGGAAAATATATGTGGGTCACGAGTCGAGGCATAAGAGTTCTCCAAACGTGTTCTGTCAGTTTCCAGATGATGTAATCATGCCCTTATTGATTGCAGGACTAAGGACAACATATTTGCCCAACGTAAAACCCCTTATGTATGAATGGAAGGATTACCATACTGGTGCAAATCAGAGAACAGAACCAATATTAATATTTAAAAAATTGCTAATAGCATGTTGTAAATCTTTGATGAAGACTGCATTTCTGAGAGTGCATCCCTGGATAGCTCAAGTATACACACCACCAGAGAGTAGTCTTAGAGGCCAGATGTATGAAGGGATTTAGGGGCATATTTATACTCTGTCTGCGCCAAATGTGCGTCAAAACTTTTGACGCACATTCAGTGCAAACGTTGCCCCGTATTTAAACTTTGACGCCCGAGCCCGCGGACGACAAAATTCCGCCGTGTGCGTCATTTTTTGGATGCGGCAACTCACCTTGCGTTAATGATATGCAAGGTAGACGTTCCAGTCAAAAAATGACTTAAACGCCCGTGCGTCGTATTTATGCTTTTGGGCAAAAATGACACACGGCTGGGAGGCGGAGCCAGAAAATGACGCACAGCCCGATTTTCGGAAAAATGTAACACCTGGGTCAGGGCAGGCGTTAAAATGGGGCAAACATACCTGTATTTAATCAGAACACACAGAAGCAACAGCAGAGCAGCAGAGCAGCAAAAGGGAGACATGGAGGTGATTCTTATCCAGCGTGCACGCAGACGCAGAGCCCAGCAACAAAAACAGCAGCTACAACAACACCAGCAGGGACCCCAAAGGCAGCGCAGAAGGCAGGAGAGGATATTCCGCCCCAGAACAACCCTTCATGGCCTCAGGGAACACTACACCATCCAGAGGTACAGGTTGAACTGGCAGGCCATTCAGCAGCTGCTGAGAAACATTGAACCGCAGTTGGCACCCACTTTGCTGACACCCCCCACCATCCCAACAGAAACCAAGCTGCTTCCGTACTTCACGTGCTGGCAAGTGGCTCTTTTCAAACAACTTGTGCCCTGGTTGCCGGAATATCACAACCACCATTCTCTGCCTTTTTGCCCAAAGTACTGGATGCCATCATTGGACGTACACCCTGCCACATCTGCTTCCCTAACAAACTGCAGAAGCAGCAGGAAACAAAACAGGGGTTCTACCTCATTAGTGGCTTCCCACACGTCCTTGGTGCAATCGACTGCACACATGTACGCCTTGTGCCACCTGCTGCAACTGAACACCTCTACTGCAACAGGAAGCACACACATTCCATCAATGTGCAGGCCATTGTCGATCACCAGGGATTGATCACCAACATCGTGGTTAAATATCCTGGGAGTGTCCAAGACTCCTTCATCTTCCGTCACTGCACCATCAAATATCACTTCCAGGATGGACGGTATGGCAATAGACTACTTGTTGGTAAGTACAAAAACCTACTTATATATACACTGCACAGCAACCCTCTAGGACACACAACACATACACCACAACCGCAACATGTGAACAGGAACACACTGAGGTCGTGACATTGCTAGTCATGTTTCATAGGTCTGCAGTGAACCTGTCACACATCTGAAATTAGTGTACAGTTTAATGTTAAGAGGTCAATGATCACAACGTGTGGAGTGGGTTGCCTAAATGTCACCTTGCAAATTGTAAGTGTCCCAATGACGTTTACATTCATCCATTGCATAAGTCTTAAAGATATGGGATGTCCAGGGTACATTGAGATGAACGTGTTAACAACACTGTCAAATTTAACCTGTGTATGGAACTATCATCTCACCCCCAGTGAAGACACAGGGATACCTGTATCACAAATCACAATGCTAGGGAGGGCACACTGTACTATAAATCCCAAAACATACTGCTGACAAATAGTCAGCAGACAAACACTCGTTCAGCCAAGGAAACAACACAATGCAGATGGTACATCCTAGGAGCCTGGGATGCAACATTATAACACAAAAGAGTCACAGACAACACAAGACTACTACTGAAATGAAAGGTCATTTCAATAGGGCCAGCTACATCAACATGATCCCATTCATTTTCTCTTGCAGCTAATCAGGGGTATGGCATCCAGCCATGGATAATGACACCTATTGGCAACCCGAGTACTGCAGCAGAGCGTGCCTACAACGATCCACATAGGAGGACACGCACCATAGTCGAGAGGACCTTCGGCATCCTCAAGTCAAGGTTCCGGTGCCTCGACATCACTGGTGGTAGCCTCCTATATTCCCCGGAGATGGTCTGTAAGATCATCCTAACATATGCAATATTGCACAACATTTGCATCAAAAGGAACATTCCCCTCCTGGAACCAGAGCCACACATGCCTGAAGAGGAGGAAGAGGAGGATGGTGGCCTGCAACATGAGGGGGAACTACAGAACACGGCCACTGGTATACGCAGGCGGCAACATATTGTCAACAATTTCTTTTAAATATAATCACCATCACCACTTTAATGAACTAATTTAAATAAACACCTATAATAATCACCATATCATGGTCTGGCTAATCATTTTTGCACACCTTCATCTCTACTTATCAGAATAACAGTGTTGCCTCATGAAGCATTGCTGATATACTGATTAGGACACTGAAAATCCCAGAGCTAATGTGATGCGTAGCATACAATGGTCACATACACACACACGGTAAATGACATATATCATGTACATTTCTCCTTTGAAGGCCAATAGCAGAGGACCACACCTATTTCACACATACATGTTGAAATCAAGGTCCAACGCAGCATATGGCACACAACTAAGACACCATCACTCAATAAGGGGAAAACAAGCCTCATACACGAGGCAGCCGATGTACTTTTGCATCAGTAACAGGAATGTCTGACAAGACCCTTGACAGCAGTAAGTCCAGCTGCATTCAATATTTGCAAGGACTATCTGTGACCAGAGTTCCATAGAAGCAGAACATAGACAGCACAAGTGACACTCATATGAGCAGCATTGCGCACATGACATTCCATGTACATGTCAGCCCATTTCCTAACTCCTGACACACCCATGCACCTGGTCACAACCCACCTGTCTGAAGAGGTCCCTGGAATACTAAGATGTGTACCCTGATATTCCCTCCTCTACACACACAGAAAAAACAATAGCAATTCAGTGTGCAACACCCTTTCCTATGGTATGCCATTATCATAGACAATCTGACTGCATGGACGTCAGGTCAATTAATACACTGGCTTCTAGTTTCTAAGCCCTGTTAGCACCTGTAGATTGCTTCCCGTGTGAAAAAGTCTGTTGGCCATTAGAATGCAAATCTCACCTACAGGACTTGTGAGAAACAGATGCAGCCCACACCTGTGATCACCTCCACGCACACCACCCATTTCAACAAGCACTGCCCCTGCTGATGCCTGGAACAGCATAGGAGTTGCCATTATGTCAAATACACCGTTAAGCATTGATACTAATTAAGCCGTGTAACACAGCCCTTGGGTTCATTTGTCACCTTAAAAAACACAGGACATACACAGTTTGACATGTCAACTGTCTAGTTCATCCTCCAAACAGTCTGAGTCAGACCACTGATTATGTAACTTGTCAAATTGCTGGATCCTGAATCACCCTGCATTCTGTCAGCTTGACTGGAATCTGTCTGTGCGTCACACTAAAGCATCCCTGTGTCTACATATGTACCACACTTGTGTTAGAAAACCTCTCATTCATCAGGGGGTATGGGGCATGAGCTTCTTCAATGCATACCCAAATACAATGTATAGCATCATCTGCATTTTAACTGTACCATTTGAGTTAAATCCTCTGTGAAAAGCAAAATTCATGGCCCATCCCTTGTCTGGGTCTCACTTATGCATGAATGACAAAGTGTGACAGTGTCCCAGGGCCGTATGCAGGGATTGGGTACGGGGCCTTCAGCAGAACCAGCAACCTCTGATAATGTCCATGAAAAATCCACACATGTCAGGACCATGACAGTTCACACACAGAATCACAGTGCTCACAACATATTGATGGGCCGTGTGTGGTTAATAGCTGCGAGAATAATCAGCACAGAGGCTATGATGTTCCCAAATGCAGTGGGAATTGCAGAGGCTAACCTGTGTACAAATGTTGTAATGACACCTGCCGGAACATGACACCTGAGACATTATCTCACTCAGCACCCCAAGGTTTCCCTGTTAACTGTCTCATTACACGTCTTTAGTGACAGGGTGGGACCATCCTCATGTAGGTTCTCATGTCCTCATCCACTTTACTCACAATGATCAACCACAAGGATACTCAGTAGATACAGGAATAGCTGCCACTGACTCATGATGAGTCCTGGACCGAACTGTGACAAATTAAACCCCATAAAATATACAGGATCATCATTGGACCACACACATTAACAAGACACCTATGTGCAATTGATCACTGGAAATATGTGGACACGTTCTGCCTCGTCTGCTGGTCCACCACAGCCGCTTGAGGGTTGTGGCTCACTTCTATGACCTCAACTGTGGTGTCATCATACATTCTGTCTGGGCAAACAACATGGTACCCACTTCCTCAATGCATGTGTATAATTCACCGTGGGATTCACCAACTAGTGCCTAGGAAGCTGTTACCAAAACTCTAGGACATAGGATGTTGAAAATGTGGACCATTGACATGAACAAGAGTCTTCCATCTATCTGGTGCATGTTTTGTCACATGTGGTGTCTACGTTACCCTAAATCTTGGAAGTCCACATTACGGATGTTGCTACATGTATGACTAACACATGTCCTCTCTCATTTCCACAATGACTTGCATCTAAGGATTGGACACATGGACGTCACATTCATACAAGCATATGTGCAATAATGCTTCATGTGATACACACACACTTGGTCAACAAATTAATTAGTTGCCAAAGCACACACATTGAGCCAAAGGCATTTAGGTATTGAACATATGTGCGTCACATTGCTATCCTCTCCTTATGCCAAACATGCCCAATTTGTGCAACACATATATGTAGGCCACACATATGGCCATCTAGTGCGTCAGCCAACCGTAAAAATACTGTGAAGGAAGTAGCGGATCATGGTCAGCTGCAATATGATGTCACACATGTGAACATACACCATCAACACCATAGTGGGTGCAATCAGCCTATCTCTGATGTGTCCCAAATGTAACATAACATAAAAACAGAAAAAATGCCCAAAACCAGTTCATGCACTGAGATTTTGACGTTCCTAGCATTATGTGTCATTTTTTGTCCACCAATACTGTATTTGCGTCATTTTTTTGACGCACAGGAGTGAACATTAGGCCCCATCCAGATATTTGTACAGGCCATGTACTATTATTTGGATGCAGGCTAATTTTCACTCCTGTGCGTCAAATAAAAATACGCAAATACAGTATTGGTGGACAAAAAATGGCGCATAATGTGAAAAAGGGCGGACATTTCATACAGGAAGTGATGTAATAGGATATCCTGTTTACAGATCATGTACAGTGGATGCACTTTCACTTTCAATTTGCAGTCTATGATTCTTCTAGACTGTGTGGCTGTGTAGAGAGTGGTGTCCTAAGATTTTGTGCTTTTTTGTCCTGTGTGCTGTCTCTATTGTCAATTTGTGAAATAAATATTGTTGGTGTATACTGTCCTACTGTGTTTTGTGTCCATTTGTCCATTTACCTAGTGTTTTTGTTGTTTGTGGGAGTCTGTTGTGGGTAGTGGTAGTTTGGGGATAGTTGGGCTCTTTTAGTGGTTAAGTTTACTTTTCTTCTGTATTTGTTCCCCTACTTTACCCCTTTTCCCCTTTCTATTTCTTTAACCCCTATTCCCTTTCACATTTCTACAATGCCTGGTAGGCCACGTCTTGGCAAGATGGGTGAAGAGGAGTTGGGGGGCTTCATATGGCTTGTGTGCCATTTCTTGCCACTGATGATCGAGGCAGGGTGATACAGGGGTATCACACAGAGGCGCGCAGAATCCGGTGGGGAAAGGTGCTGCATCACCTGCAGCGTGTGTATGCCAGCCAGAGGAGTGACCACCAGCTGAAGCACCGGTGGGCTGACCTCATCACCAGGGAGCAGGATCTCTTGGACCACCTGGGAATCGTGATTGGTGGCCCTGTTGGTGAGTACTAATCATGTAAATGTGCATGATTAAATGCTCTGTAGTGACATCAGATGATTTGTACTATGTCTGCCAGCTAACTTGCTGACTGTGTGTAATGCTGGGGAAACATACAGGGATAATTAATGCACTATGTTAAGGATCACAATTGCTAGCTGTCAGGTAGCACGTGCTCAGCAAACTTACAGGATACTTTTCCATGAATTAAATTGGTGCAGCCTTTGTGTCAGACAACCAAACAAAATAGGAGCCAATCATGTCTATATAGGGCACTTTTGCCAGAGAAGTAAAGATGTACCAACATAATGGCCAACTTGGTTGACGCAATAGCTAGACTGACTTTAGCATCACTACATGATGCAGAAAATGAGTGCTGGCTTCACGTCAATTGATTATAGCAAAGTGGGTCAGACATATGTATCATGTGAGTCTGGTGAGTGTAGAAGGAAAGCGTTCACGAAAGTACTATGAATGTTTGGGATTATTGTGGTCCTTTATCTTTTTGGATACATGTCAGATCTGGATTTGGAAACATCGTGAAAAGGTGTAAGGTGCCCTCAGCTAACATCTTAGAATGTTTGTTGGAGTTAGTTGTGCCACATTCCAATTAGGGATGGCAGTCCAAAGGTATGCACATGGGTTCACATCTCCATGGTTGGTGCAAATCACCATGGCTGGGTCACATCAATTGAATAAACTGTACCAACAGGAGGGCTTACAAAAGTCCCTGCCCCTCCCTCTGTACATTGTACATATGTGTCATAAATGTGTCATGGCCACATAGCATGTTTGACTGGTAATGCAGTCAACAAGTAACCAGGCTTTGGATGTCTCTCTTGGATGCACATGATGAGACGATTACACTCCATATTTTTTTCAGGTCACCAATGATGGGGCATGTTTGCCACCACATGATAGTTAGGGCCAATGCATGTGTGCAGATATGTGTGTAACTGTCACAGGAGACCCATGCTATGTACAAGTTGGCTGTGATATATCAGATGCAGTATCATCATGTCTGAATGGCTGCCATTTCCTTATTCAGCCTACACATTGTATATGTTAATGAAATTGTTGGTCTGTGCACAGATTTTAAGCACATTTCTTCCTTCCATGCCTTACAGGTGGACCGGCACCCTACACTGTGGGAGAGGTGGCTACATTTGAGGACCCCAACCACTCCAGTAAGTGTTGATATGTCTGTTATGTGTTGTGTTTGCTGGTTATGGACTTGTGTGTGTTGAACGCATAGCAAGGTGTGATGCGTTGGCCAATCATTTGTCTTGTTTAATGAGTGGGATTTCAGTTTCTCAAATGATTTGATTTGGCCACTGCGTATCCTATGGTATTATCTAGAGATTGTAGGCCATTCCTGTAGGCACCACAGTGAGTACTGGGGTGAGTCATGTGGATGACACTTGTATCAACAAAAGTCACACTGGAAGTCAGCTCAGATTTAGTCAGCCTGTCAGACCCACATCCTCCAAGATTGGTACTGCAAATTGCTTTCCAATAGACTTCTGCTTCCCTATTTACCAAGGTACTTATTAAACTGTAGGTAGAACCTCCCAGCAACATGTACTTCCACATGTAGTGCTACAAGTATGTGGAACTTGAGTGCAATGGCCTAGGTGTGCATGCTAATCATGATCCTGGGTGTTCTTGCAACTCTGTGTCTGATGTAAGTCAGGCCTTACTGGAAGTATATGTTGTGTACCAAGTTCTGCATTTCCTGACATGTGTGGCCCTATGATTGGTCTAGGGTTTGCAGACTCCTAATTGTTGATAGACCTTACCTGTGGTGTGTGTGTAGAGCCAAACACATGTGGAGTTTTCTATACACTCCTCTGTGTACATGTTGTTGGAAATTGATAGATGCTTATCCACCCCCACCCTCAAACACAGGCATGGGTTTGTGAATGGGGTACCTAGTACTGATGCTACCAGTATGTTACACATACATGTGAATAAGTGACTGTTTGGTTGGAACCTAGGGCCAGATGTAGCAAAAATAAAAATTGCGACTCGCATTTTGCGAGTTGATGCGAGGTCGCTGTTTGCGAGTGTGCAAAAACAAACTCGCAATTAGCGAGTGGGTGTCGCAAATTGCGAATACCTTCAAAATTGCTTGCAGATGCAGCAGAACACTCCAGAAAGCATACCAGAACACCCTGGAAACACTTCCTGGCACATGATGATGACATCACAGCCAGGAAGTTAACAAATACACCTGGGAGGAGGGCTCAACAGTGAGCAGTGTCTCTGCCACTCACAGTAGCGTGCTGAGGAGTGGTAGGCACAGCACCATGGACGCAGCAGGGACCAGCCAGGCTGGCAGGAGGGGCAGGAGATCATAGATAACAGCCAGGACAGATTCATGTGGCACATGGTGTTAATGTGCCACATGACTGGTTGGCATTTTCCTGCCCATGGACAATTTCAACTTGTATATAGTTTCTTCATGACATTAATAAAACAGTTATTTTTGTTCCACTTAACAAATGGTTAATATGTGAGTATGGTGGGAGTTGACACGTACCGTCCAGAATATTGCGTTGCAATGTGGTCCCGTCTCAGTCTGCCTTGATTAGCTAGACTCCTATCCCCATGATGGCGATGTGGTTGTTCTTGCTCTTCATCATCAGGATCTGGGTCTGCAGGGGTGAGAGGTAGCCCACGTCGGGTGGCTATGTTGTGGAGGATGGCGCATGCGACCACAATTTTGAAAGCGGTAATGGGGGTGTATTGGAGGGCGCCTCCGCTGCGGTGGAGGCATCGGAATCTTGCCTTCAGGAGTCCGAAGGTGCGCTCTATGAGGTTCCTGGTCCTCTTATGCGCACTATTGTATTGCCTCTCTGAATCATTGCTGGGTGTTAAAAATGGAGTCATGATCCATGGCCTTAGAGCATATGCACTGTCACCTGTTGGGCACAAAAGTACACTGTTAGGAAGTCCAGATAGTCGTGCACAGTGACCTGTGTGTATGTCTGCAAGGTGTATGCAGCTCTACCTAGGAGGTATCCGTCTCCAAACTCCCCACGTTCCAGGCGTTGATGTATCCCACTATGTCTAAAAATGTATGAGTCATGGGTACTGCCTGGAAACTTAGCTACGATGTCTGTGATGACGTAATGGGCATCACAAACAACCAGTATGTTGAGTGAGTGGGTACACTTTCTGTTGCGGAAAATATGTTCCAGATTAGCGGGGGGCATATTTGAATGTGTGTCCCATCTACACATCCAATGACATGGGGGAAATGGGCAATGCGGTAAAAGTCCAGCTTCGTGCTGTTAATTTCTGCCTCATTCCTTGGTAAGTATATGAACTGAGACCTGTGCGCTACTAAGGCATCTAGGAATGCCCTGAGGAACCTTGACACTGCACTTTGGGATACCCCACCTGCCACGGCAATGACCCCCTGATAGCTCCCTGAGGCCAAGAGGTGCAGTGCGCATAGTACTTGCACATGCGTAGGGATGGCGCAGCCACGCAGAGTCTTGTGTTCTAGCTGTGGTTTTAGTAAATCTATTAATTCTAGAATGGCAGCGCTGCTAAGGCGGTATTTATCATAGATCTCCTCTTCAGTTTGCTGGAAAAGGGTCTGCCTTGTTCTATATATCTTCTCCTGTCTGTGGCCCCTCCTCCTCCTCTGCTGGGCTGCGTAGACTCTCCTCCTCACTGCTATCAGGTATATGTCCGCCATCTTGAGTGACCCAGATGCCTTCTGGGTCTCCTTTTATACTTTGGTAATGGTTACCACCTGCTCTGAGTTAGTGGTAAATGCGACTTGCAAACTGGGCTTTTTGCGACTAGTCGCAATTTGCTAGTTGCAATTGCATAAGGTTTGCGACTCGCAAATTGCGACTTGCAATTTGCGGGTCGCAAAATGGGGTCGCAACGGATGCGACTCGCAAACGGGTCCCATCGCTTTTTGCGAGTCGGAAATGGGCTTTTTGCATCCCATTTCCGATTTTGCACTGTCGCAAATTGCGAATCGGTCCGTTTGCGAGTCGCAAACGTTTGCTACATCTGGCCCCTAGTATACACACTCAGGTTTGGCACTTGGTACTATACTGGCAAGTCCAGTTACAACTTGCAGACCATGTGGCTTTAGTTTTGCATTCCGTACACTGACATTTGTAGCACAGGTCTTGGCGGAGGATATGCAGCATGATTGTTAGCTGATAACTGGCAGAACTCAGATGGCAAGTCAAAGCCAGTTGTTACCCATCTTGTAGGTTATGGATGTGCTATGTGTGATGTGACCGTTGTAGGCTGGCATGCCATGTACTTCCTCAGGGACATTCAATGATCTGCATTGTGATATGAGCTGTTACAAGTACAGTAGATGTATTGTCTGATTAACTTTTTGTGCCATTTCACACAATGCAGTTACTAATGTAGAATATTTGAATTTGTCTTCACAGCTGCAAACATGACTCCAGACCAGGTCTGTGAATTCCAGCGGCGGGCCATGAGATACCAGCACATCCTTCTGGTGGTGTCGGGGTTCAGGGGGATGGCCCGTCGATATCGCCATGAACGGGCCTCCGGGGCATGGAGGGCCTTCCCACAGGGTGGCCCTACTTTGCCCACCACAGCCACCACCAGCACAACCATGACTTCAAGCTAGGTGGCCCCACCCACAGCTGGGACTGATGTGCCTACATCTGCTGTACTTCCAGGCCCCAGCATTGCTACAGGTGCAGGACAGCCCACTGGCCTTGGCTCCACACACACACAGACCTCTTCCACCAGTACCCAGACTGCGCCTGCTCCATCTGTTGACCCTGCAGCCTTCCACAACATGGAACGGATGATGGACTGTGTGCTGCGCAAGTTAAGCCACCTGAGCCGGGATGTGCGCCACATTAACCGGCGTGTGAAGTCAATCAAGAGGACCCTCCGCAGGGCCAACCTCTAGACTGTTTTTGATAAGGACATGATTCCCTCCCCTCCCTCCACTTTCCTTGTTCTTATAGTTATGGGTTTAGGGGGCTTAGTGTTAGGTTAGTATAGGCTGTTAGTTTAGTTAGTGTTAGTGGGTGGGGGGTTCTGATTGTTTCTATTTTTTCTTATTACATGTGTGTGAGCTATGTTGGGGTTCTTGTGTGTTTATTAAAAAACGAGAAAAAAAACGGAAAAAAAAAAACATATATTTGTTCAGGATAGTATAGTATGTGTTTAGGTTAGTATGTGTTGTCCTCCATGTGTCCCGTCTCATAAGGGGGTAGGGGGTAGATGTTTAGAACGTTTCATTACATGTGATAAGTAAGTGTAGCTTAGGTTAGTTAGGAACTGTTGTGGGTAATGAGTAGTCAGGGTAGATTAGGGTAGGTAAGTTTTTCCCTCTGTTTTTTCTTCTGTGATTAGCATTTAATAAATATTTGGTTAACCCTTAACAGTATGTGTTAAATGGTACTTGATCTTGGGTTTGGAATCAGTGTACATGAATGTTGTACTATTACATTTGTGTCCTATGCTACAAACAAATCCCAACTGAGCTGTACGATTGGCAGCTACCCCAGAGCTACCTTGCAAAGTTTCCACCCTTCGTTGCAACCACCAATCACAGTTAATATGGATGACAATGTGTTTCTGTTGATAAGTGTTTTTTCTACGTCACAAACAGTGCTTCCAGACTTGGTATTGGGGGAACAGTTTTAGGTCTGACTGCAGTGTGATGATCAAGGACACCCTTATAAGATGAGTTCTCATAGGGACTCTTGTATTCTTGTCTTCATGACTCTCATACGTCATTTGTGACACAGTTCAGCATGATTACCTATTTGTATGTAAACTCAGACACCTTCATTTATGCAGTTTTTGTAGAGTTTGCTTAGATTAGTGTGCACTGTTATATGTGTTAGTATTGCATGGTGACAACATTTTGCAGCCACTATTTGATGACTTAGATATCCCTTGAGGAAGCATTCTTCTGTCCAACACTGCATGATGGTGTTTGGTTTCTCGCTTCATCAGATATGTCCCTCAGGATGGGCAGAGTATGATGCAATCATGGGCACTGTGCAGATTTATCTGACTACATAATATCAGGACAGTTGTATTGACAAGCTACGTAATTTGATAGTAGGCACATTTCAGTTATCTACTGCACAGTTGATATGTCACATTACCCAGAGACAGATTGGTTGTGTAAGTGTTATTTATTGAAAAGTGCTGTAGTGCTATCTGTACATTGTCCATGATTGTGAGTCCATTATAGTGACATCTTACATTGTGATCCTACACAAGGGGTTACGGAAATGCTTTTGACATGCTGGGGTTGATGTTTCAGACAGTGCAGAGGGACAGGATTTTCCAATGAGTAGGAGAGAGACAATCACTGGGCACGCTGACAAGATATACAGTGATAAGCAGAACAGTCATTAAGTAGAGTTGTTGCAAGACTGGCATGTTACAAAGCGCAGGACCTTGGTAGTTGTTGGCCATGTGGCAGGGACTAGTGCTTCCGGGTACTTTTCCTTGTGAATGTGATCTGTTCCATGTCTTCTTCTTCTGATGTGTGTGTTGCCTCCTCTGTCCTTGTTGGTGGTTGTGGAGGGGCAACACACACCTCAGTGTTAGAAGACTTGGAGTAAGACATCCCGGTCACTGCTCCCTGTGAAGGTCTTAAGGGCAGTACTGCAGCAAGGAGGATCTGCTGTTTTTTTAGAATAGCAGCCACATCATGATGGTAGGCAGCCAGGTCGGCCCTGAGGGGTTCAATGTTGCATTCGTGCACGCGTTGACAGGATTGCCGTTGTAGGTGTTGGGTCAACTGTATTACAGCTGTGCTGATTTCGTCTGGGTTCTTTGCTGTTCCTGCAAGATAGATGTTAGGGCTTGCATAGCTGCTGCCTGATCTGCAGATGACATCATGGACGAAAGCACCCCCTCAAGGCTGGCTGCCATAGTTTGCATTCCCACCCGCACCTCCTTGGCCAGCTCCCACTGTACTCCAACTACAGTTCTCTCAAAGCTGTTGCCAGTGTCGTCTGAGTCCTCAGCTGTATTGGAGCTGGCAGGTCTTACAATTGGGGTGGTGGGTGGATCCTCTGCGATGGCTGCTTGTTCTGTGCTCCTCCTTGTGACTGAAGGTGGGGTCTGGAGGGTTTCAAGGACCTTTTGGATAGTCTCCTGGGGGATGTTTATCGGCTCGTCATCCATGTCATCAGGGTAATCTGGGACATGCATATCCGCAGGAGATCCATCTTCCTCTGCAATGAAACAGGGTACAATTAGTGTGTCTGTGTTGTGGCATGAGTGATGTGACATGCCTGCCTTGTGATGAATTCACATTGTGATCTTGTTTCGTGTTCATTGCTCCAGTCCTTCAGATGGGCATTCACCCAGGCCTATGGCCCACCTGCATGTCACATATATGTTATTGAGTTATTAGACTTGTCGGCATCATCTCTTCTAGGTGTTGGTTTTGGCCAAATAGAGAATTGCCACCTTCTTGTCCTACTCAAACCTCCGTCTACATCCATTCTCATGGTGAGCCCTTTCACTGGCTGTGGGTGCTCTGATGGCACTGGCAGCACACTTAACAATCTGGACCTGCCCCAATCTCTGATCTTTTACATCCACTTAAATGTATTTGACATGTGGCATATCCTATGCATAGCAATGTTATGACACGATATCGATGTTGGCATTGGTAATGTGTATTACTGATGTTGGGGAATGTGTGGTACATTGGATTGCCCTGATTGTCGTAGCAGTGTCCTATTTCCTCCTCTGACTGTGCAGGTGTATTTCAGTGACCAGTTACATGTGTCCCTCCCTCAATGCTGTTGTCTGAGCAGTATGACATTTGGGATGTTACATTGTGACCTAGGCACAGGATGGACCCTGACATATGCAGCATGGGTATGTCCTTAGAGCTGTGTACCTCCTATTGTTGTTTACATTGGCTGTTGTTTGCAACAACAATGGGCATTGACATTTGACAGTTGTGGGGCCTTTGTCTTGATTCAGGGGATTGTTGAAGTTGTCATCCTCAACCCCCTAATTTAGGTGTGTATGATCCATGGGGAGGTTACTGCCATTGGCTACTTGAGCTGCACACAGAGCGGAGGTGGTAGTGGCAACTGTTGTCGCAGTTACATTCCAGTTGTCGGTATGGCTAGAGGTTGTTAAGAGGGCCCTATTTAATGTAGGGGGTATGGTGGCTGACGTGTGCCTGGATGTCAGTTTGACGTTGTGGCCTTCCCTCCTGGCGTGGATTTCCCTTTGCTCCATCGTTGGCATGACAGCATGCCCCCAACGGACTGATGTTGGTGTAGTTTAATGGTGTGCCCCTGCTTCTGTTTGTGCAGGCCATGCCCCCATGCCACCCCCCTTTACCCATGCCACTCCATGTATATGATGACTTCCATGCATTTTGTGGTTGATATCCCCCCCTGCTTATGGTTAACATTAGTGCATTTTGATTCCCCATGCGACTTACCCTGCATTTGCGTTGTCTCCTGGTAGTCTGCGCTGTCCTGTCCTTGAATCCCTGTGACGATATCCTCAGGGATGACGGCTGCGACCATCTCCTCCATGTGGTCCAGGGCCTCCTGGTGTGCTGGACTCCCACCTCCAATCTGCAGTGCTGCCTTCCTGTTCCTGGCTATCTTTTCCTTTGTCCTGCGCTTGCAGTCATGCCAGCGTTTCTTGCACTCAATGGCTGTTTTGCATACTTCAGCCACACTGTTAATCTTGTCAACAATTTGTTGCCATATAGCCTCTCTCCTACTGATTGGCAACTTTAGGTGACAAACAGTTGATGCTTGTGTTCCGTCACCTCTTTAACCAGAATTTCCTGCTCCTCTGCACTAAAGCAACACTTTCTTTTCTTCTTATAAGTGTCCTGGTTCTTGTGTGGGTCCTCCTGGCTGGTTCCTGGTCTGTTGTCATCTTCCTGGGGTCTGTAGTGGCATCTGGGATCCACTTTGGCTCTCCTCTGGTGAAATGGCAGTGTTCGCGTTTTTTTTTTATGCTATTGCCTCAAAAAACGGCGCACATCTGGTTTAACGGGGTCGTAAATCGACCCACAGTCATTTCCGCCGCGTTAACGTCGTTTTGCTTGACGCTGCGGTGTGCGTCAAAAATAATGACTCCCACCTGTGGTTTGCGCCGCCGTGCGTCAAAGTATAAATTTGATGCCCGCACGGCGCACCAAAATGGCGTTAGCCGGCGGTAATATTTTTGACGCAAAACTGCGCCGCCGCAGTTTGCGTCAAAAAGTATAAATATGGCCCTTTGTATTTCTTAACGGACCGAATCTCAATTTCACTTTATTAAGAAATGCTAAATTGCCTTTTCAGATGTACAAAGGACAACAGGGATCGCACAATGTGATTTCTACCCAGTAGAAATCAGATTTTGCGATGCTCAAAAAGGAAACCGCAAATAGAGGTTTTCTATTTGCGAATTCCTAAGCACATGTACAAAGCATTTTCTAAATGCAAAATAGGTATCTAGGAAATGCTATAACCATTGACCCCAAGTCGATGGTAACCATGTACAAGTTTGAAAAATGCAGTCAAAATGCATTTTTTTAAAGTACCATGTTGTGCACATTTTCCCATAGGACATTTGTGCGCTTTACATGTGCACCACTTTTTTTAGGGTTCATCAAGAAGGGCCACAGACCCCTAGGCTCCCTTGCTTTTGCATTTCCTAATTTGTGATTTCTTGTTTGGAAATCACAAAATTAGAAATGCAAAACCATACGTTCCTATGGGCCAATAGGCCTATAGGTATGAATTATATAGCATTTCTTAAATAGTGATTGCTCTTAAATAGTGATTGCCTAAAAGCGATTGTTAGTCCGCAGGAAACGCTATTAGGATATCTCTATTTTTATATATTCCATTTTGCATTTCCTAGCTAGCGATTTCTTAGGATTCACTATTTAGAAAAGCAAAATAGGAATTTCGTTCATCTAGCCCAATGTGTGCAAGGTAAATACTGGGAAGCCAAAAGTCTATGTGGAAGTGTCTATCATGCACCTTGGAATAGAAGGAGTATATCCTATCCTCCCCACACATAGCTCTCCACACAGCTCATAGACCATCCATTTTCAGTATGCATCTTACCACCCTGGCGGCTTGTGGATGGTCCACCCGTGTGGGGTTGATACTGTCAAATGCAGGGAAAGACCCCCGCCTGCATAGTGTGAATATGGAATCAAAGAACACAGAGGAATCCACAATGATGGCATATGAGTTGATCAGTGTGGCACACATCCATCCAGTGTACTCTCCATAAATATAAATCTACCTTCATGGTCCATATGAAGAAATATCAATGAGTATGGCAACTACCCCAGAGTACATATTGTAGGATATATAAAAGCTGGAGTTTTTGCACGCTCAGGTGAATGAAGTGATGACTGTTGGCACTAAATGTGTCAGATGTAGCAATCCTTCCTCTACACCATGCCTTTACTTATGTGTCAAGACCTGACATTTCTTTTTCGGCCTGCTGAGACCTCGCATGTACCATCTGAGTCCTTTAATCTTGCCCATCAATGGCCTTACAAGACGTGATTATTAGGGATTGGTGTTTATCAGCCAAAAACCATGCAGTAAGTATGACGTGCATCTCTGTAAAAAAACAGCTACATAACCAAAACTTCCCCAAAACCCCACTCCACCACCCACACTGAGTTCCCCAACTATCACAGAAATACCTCTTTTTACAAAACTCTTTCAGAAAAAAAACAAAAGATCCCAAAGTCAACCATCACCCACTCCTTTTCTGTTGCAGTATACTTTGAGATAATGAATTGCATAGAAAACATTACCAGGGTTGCCAAACATTCAGGAGGCAGATGATTCCCCCAGGAAGCCAACATGCTAATCCAGCATGTCTTTCGTTAGGTCCATTATCACACGCAGGTGGTCTATTTTTTGCTCTTGCAAGTGTCAGGTGGCATGAGAGAGGCCAGTCAGGACTGCACCTTAGTGTGCTGCCTCTGCTCAAAAGGCAGCCTACCCCGTTTGACGTCCGACTTCCCTTTAGCAATGGTGGGGCAAGAGCCTACAGGTGCAGTGAATGGCAGGGGTGAATTGTTCTCAGGATGTACTCACCAGATGAGGCCACAATTTCCTTTGCCTGGGGAATTAGA
Organism: Pleurodeles waltl; assembly: GCF_031143425.1. Lineage (NCBI taxonomy): Eukaryota > Metazoa > Chordata > Amphibia > Caudata > Salamandridae > Pleurodeles > Pleurodeles waltl. The sequence goes on from NC_090440.1 coordinate 859,249,502, forward strand.
CTGCCACCAGGAGGGGACTTTATACCCATTGTCTCCCCAAGTGTCTCACTGCTGTGAGGGCTCCTTCATCACATCACTGGGTCATGGCATTGCATCTCTCTGGTATCTCAGGCCAGGGCAGAGAGTCTTGCAGGGAGGACCAACATTAAGCAGCTTGTAGCAGCCATAACACGGTCATCAGACAGCACAGGCCCTAGCAAAAGCCCCTTGGCATCTTCTTGTGATGGAGCACGCCACATCATTTGGTAGACTTTGGACTGTGTCACAGCTTGCTTAGTCCTACAGTTTCAGTTGCCTCTAAAAATCTGTATGGAGCTTGGAGAGTGCAAGTCAGGCTTGGGAAGGGGGTGGGGGTTTGCAGGGATCTCCAATGCAAGCAACCAACACCCTGTTGCCAGAATGTCGGCAGCAAGCAGCATGGGTCCTGATAGAAGCCTGTTACTGCCCCCACCTCTTGGTGTTGAGCTCCACTGTATCTAGTAGGATTTGGGCTGTGCTTCTGCCTGTGGTCTCAGACAGCCCACATAGCCTCCAGGATTTTACATGAGTTGAAGTCGGCCATGGGGGAGGATAACACTGACTGTCCGCACTCTCAAGGGCAACACAACTCTGCTGCCAGTGTCACAGCTTTATTTGGGTGACCAGTGAGGCAAAAGAATCGCTGTAGGCTAAGCCCACCTCTGTCATGCAGCTAGATCACAGGAGCCACACTAGACATTAGCAACCCCAGACCAGCCAGTGATCAGGTTCTTGAGGTGTGGACCATTCAGGGGCACCCACAAAGAGTGTCCTTGGTGCAGTATGCAAGGTTTATGCCATGTTAGTGAAATGGGTGAGGAACAGCTCCGTTCTATGTGACCATCTTGGCAGGCACCTAGCCATTCCCCCAACAAATCTGACTTTACCAGTGAATTAGGCCTGTAACAGATATTTTAAAAACTTCAAGAATTAATTTTGTAGATGTTTCCCAGGTGGAGATAACATTACTTAATTTTTATATTAACTCCCAATACTTTCCCATAGAACAGCTAGCCCTCTTACAGTGAGAATAGCTTTTGAGTCCTTGTCACTGTAAGGACATATTTTATATTAAACCTTAGGTGTCCTACTTTTAAATACATACACAGCGCCAGAATGGGCATTAAGACCTATTTAAGGCTGCCTTAATACTATTTGAATGGAGTCCTTAGTCCTGCCTGCAGTCATGTTTTGCACTGTGACTCATGGTGGCACAGTGTGTGCTGCAGTCCTCTAGTGACATTTAGACCCAGATTTATGTTAAAGTGACACAGTGTGGTGCTGCGCCAAAAATAGCAGTGCCGTGCTGCACCACTTTAGAAATGCAGAGGTGCGTCGTATTTAGAGGAATACTGTGCACCCCTGCATTTCCCCCTGCGCTGGCGCTGAATTAAGCTCTCCAGCGCCAATGCAGGCATCCTTGCACCATATTGCAAGGGTGTCTGTGTTGAGGGAATAGATTGTTTATGTGCAGGAACGTGTCCCTTCCTGCACAATTCAAAAATCTGAAGCAGTGTCAAAAGCAATGGGTGTTGCGGTGGTATGTCCACTGCAACACCCATTGCACGCCCCTCTGACACAGAAAACTGCATCGGAGGGGCCCATATTTCCAAGGAGGCGTAACGCCACAAAAAAATGGAGTTACACCTTCTTGTAAATATGGAACAGTGCTTAGCACCATCGGAGCGTCACAAAAAATTACGTTCAGGTGGCGCTAAAAGCTCTTAAATATGCCCCTTAGTTTGCAGTTCCTGGGTACACTTTGTGCCACATACTTGGAATTTATAGATAAGTTAAATAAGAAAATTAGTAGTCCAACCAATTTCAACATGTTTAGAGGTCATGCCGTATGCACTGGGGCCTGAGTAATTGAGCCCCGGTACGCTGAATCAAAAATCTAGCAGCATCAGTCCAAAATACAGGGGTGATCATGCAAAAAGGAGCATTTTCCTACAAATGCTAATGTAATGATATTTTAAAACGGGTTGGAAAAGGGTCCCTAAAGTAATGAAAGTGTTTCTCCATGTATGTCAGTTAGTGTTTTAATCAGAGTCATCAACATAGATGCTATTTCGAAGGGGAAGTGAGATTGTGAAAGAGTTACAAAATATTTTAATCTCTACCCAGGGACAGCATCCTGCATCTTAAAATGACTTGTAGGATGCACTTGTGTATAACATATAAAATGTAAAAATCAGTTCTTACAAGGCTGTTTCTTGATTGAAAGGAAAACAGCCTTAAACTCATCTTTTGTATCAAGAAGTATTTTTACTTTAGGAGTTAGAGATGAGAACATTGATAACATTGTGTTCCTGTGCTTTCATGCAAGAAAAAATAACAAATGTCAAATGACATTTTAAATAGTTTCCGCTGAGTGTGCATACTTTTCTTTCTGACTAAGCCAGAAGATACCCAACAGTTCTGAAAGCATTCTGGAGCAAAGATTCAGCATGCCTATAGAAGCCGTCCTGTCACTAAACCTCAAGCAGATACCTTTGTTCAATGTCTGCTGATCGGAAAGCCAAATTATCATACAAGAGAATGAAACACAGTAGATGATCACTAGGCTTACAAAGACCTAGATGCTCAAATGACCTGAGCACAAACCTGAAATTCAGACACAACCTAAGGGGAGACAGGAAAGCCTAGCTAAAAACATCTGCTTAAATTTGCCTTTTACCGAAGTCAACACTAACAGATTGCAATCAAAGAATTTCAGACAAAATTAATTTGTTAGACCTGTTGTCCTTGGGGTGGTCTTCACCCAAACTTTTTTCCTTCACTCCTACTGTTTTCTGAATTTGTTTTATTGGTTTTAGCACTGTGTGCATTTTACCACTGCTAACCACTGCTAAATTGCTTGTGCTCTCTCATGAAAACATGGTAAAACTGGCATACACCAGATTGACACATTTAATTTACTTGTAATTCCCTAGTAAAGTGGTCTTACATATATACACAAGGCCTGTAAATTAAATGGAACTAGTGGGCCTGAAGCCTTCATTGTGCAGCACATTAGAGTACCACTTTAAAACATGTCTCAGGCCTGCCATTGCAGTCTGTAGAGCACTTTTAAACTGCCAATTTGAGAGAAAGGTGTTTAAAAGATGGAGGATTTATGTGGTTCACACAGGACAGAAAGGACATACTAACTCCCACCTATTTGTCCTCTCCAGCTCCTTTGTCTCCAGAACACAAGATTTCTCATCAGAGCAGGACTCCGAGGTGGTACCTGGAAGACTCCTTGGTGGGAGTGATCACCACAGTACATTCTCCAACAAGAGAAAGTGGGCCAATCCCAGAAGGCCCTCAGAGGAGGGAAATTCTGCTCAACGCTGCCTGGAGTTTTGAAGTACATGAGATGACCTGACTCAGAATGGTGTTAAGTGCTGTCTGTAAAGGGAAGGATACATACAGTCCTGATTTACAGCTTGGCAGAGGGGGTTACTCTGTCACAAACATTACGGATAGCCTGTCTACTGTATTACGATCCAATTATTGCCTATGGAGATCGTAATACAGCAGACAGGATATCTATCATGTTTGTGATGGAGCAACCCATCTCCCAAACTCTAAATCAGGCCCTAAGTTGGAAATGCAATTATCCTACGGACCACATTCTTCAACATCCAGAGCTGCCTGGACTCTGCTGCTGTAATGGTTACAAAATAAGGAATTGAGTGCTGTTCATGTTCTCTTGGCTTGGAGTAGTCAGAAGGCCTTGCTAAAATACTGCTGGTATGTGCTCCTGCAGACCTTACCTTTATAAAAATTCCCCAGCCCACCTGATGAGTTCAAGATGTGACACAGTGCCTAAAATCCCTTCTACTGTCTCATCTCCTGATTGAAGGCGTGCTGCCTGGTGAACCAACTGACACAGGTGCAAATGACTTAAGTGATGCATGATGAACATACTCCCTACTTGCATGCCCTTTAAACAATGTTGTGGTTATTTGATCCTCTCTTGTGTGAGGAGGTATAGTACTTGGTAGGTCTGCATTTTAGCTGTAGCAGAAGGGCCTGAGTTGTCCATGTGGGCTAGATTGTGGTCTGGCCCTACATCTCCAATAAAGTTTGTCTCACCTACGTGAGAATCTGATGTCTCACAGTCCTGAGGGCCCACAGGCAATAGGATCAACTAACCAGAAACGAAGAGATATACCTGCTTTCTGGAACACTTTGCTCCACACTTGCTGTTCCACTGTTTGTTGATTGCCACTGAATTTTCTTTTGTTGCAGCTTTTGTTGTTTGATGTTTGCAATAATTATGATAGCAAAAGGTAAAGTTTGTGAACCCATAAAAAATAAATTTAGATTTGTTCAGATGAATATTGTTGGACTTGGCCCTCTCTGCCGGGTCACCATTCACCCCTCCTGTTTCCCAAACAAGCTGTTGTTGGCTTTTATGACTTTGTGTACTTTACCCCTGCTAAATAGTTCTAAAATATTTGTTTCATCTAAACATGGTAAAATTGTTTCACCCCCAATTGACAAATTTAATATACCTGTAAGTCCCCAGTAAAAGTAGTACTACATGCACCTGCAAATTAAATTCTACTACAGGCTCTACAGCGCTCATTGTGCTACCTACTAAAGTAGTGCTATAAAACGTGCCTCAGGCCTGCAATTACAGACTGTAGTGTGGTTTTAAACTGCCAATTCGAATTAGCAAAATAAACCCTTTTCCAGGCCTCACCTTTCCTTTTCAAAATATATGTCACCCCAAAGGCAGGCCCTAAATAGCCACAGGGCAGAGTGCATAGTATCTCAAATGTAGGACATATGTTTTTCGGTTTTACAGTTCCTGACAGTTTAAAACTCCAAATTTGCTTTTCACTACTTCAAGGCCCGTCCCTCCCATTCTATCACAGATTGTTACCCTATTACATTTAGTAAGTGCTAACATCTGATTGAATTTTAACCTAAAACCCTATTCAAAAGTAAAGTTGGCATTTCAGTCACAATTCTGAAAATGGCACTTTTAGAAAGTTGGCATTTCTTTTCCTAACCAGTTGGTGCCTGTAGCCTGTGTCTTGACTGTGATTATCTTGGCAGTAAGCCTTTGTGTATTCCTCCGAGATAGTGAGACAAAGGGAGACTGTATGTTGGCAGGATGGGCCATCCTGCTGGGATAGGAGGGGAAGAGCTGTTCCCTGCCCCACTTACATTCCAAAGGGCTGCCTCCAACACACTTACAAAGGGACCTGACACCAGCCTTTTGTTACTCTGGACTGCTTGAAGCCCTGGCACGGGAAGGGAAGAGCTTTCCACATCCAGATGAGGTATTAGCCAGGTTGTCACCATCACTTCAAAGGCAGGCACCAGGTATAAATGTTGGACCTCCTGGATCACCTCTTCCATGCACTCCTGGACATGTGGACATTGCAGAAGAAGAACTGCCTTGTATCCCAAAGAACTGCCCGGCTGCTTGAAGTCTTCCTTTCTCCCCAAAGGATTGCCATGCTGCTTGAGGCATTCCTTGTTCCCCAGGGGACTGCCCCACTTGCTTGAAGCTTTTCCTGCTCTGTAAATTGAAAGACTGGACCTACTCCTCCCTTCATATTAACCAGAGTGACTGCCAGGGTAAGTTGGCTAACCTTCTGTTCTGAGCTACAGGGACACAACATGCCCAAGAGGCCGCCCTGCTACTGTCAAGCTGACCTGCTGCACTGGACCTTCCTGGACCTGCAACTGGACCTGCCTGAGCCCTGGTGGTCTCTGCTGGAGTGAGTCCCTGATCTTCAAAGGGTGCCTTCTCAGGTTCTGGACCCTTGGCTGGCATCAGAGATAACTTATCCTTGCCTAAATAAAAATTCAAAATGGTACAAAGTGATGCAAAGCCCTGGGAAGCCCCATTGCACAGCCGAAAGCTTCCTCAGAACTGACTCCGAGTGACGCGAAGCCTTGGGGCGAAGCTGACAGCATCAATGGAACCGATGCCAAGTGACACAAATCCATGCAAAGCCTTGTCACACCGCTGAAAACTTAATTGGAACCATGCCAAAAGAAGCATAGCCTCCCAATGCAATGCTGCACAGACCTTGCACCAAGGATGACCGGTTCAACTCCCAGCGGGCCAAAAATGGTCAGGTGCCCAGCCTGTCCATTTCAGTTGGACTGAATATTTGACTTTGTCCAGCATGACCAGATACCCTCAGTTGGAGCTTTGTGTTTTTAGGCCCCATACCAAAACTTTAAAATTGCATATCTCCCATTCTACTGTTTGAGTTTTTGTTGTTCATGTATCATTCAATTTATTACAATTTACTCTATGTTTCTAAATTGGTGTAGAATTTTTCTTCAGTTGTTTTTCACTTTATTACTTCTTGTGCGCTGCATAAATACTTGACACATTGCCTTAAGTTAAGCCTAACTGGTTTTGTGCCAAACTATCAGAGTGTTAAGCACAGGTAATACCCTGACGCGTATTGTGTTTATTATTTGAGTGGGGGTTCCACTACTCTCAGCTAATAACCCGATTCAAATCTTACACCCATCCATTTGTACTCTAACACCCTGCTGTAATATAACAGTCATGCACATCTTTGCTCTGACATAACAAGGAGGTCTGAAGCACTTTATAAAAATTATTAAAAAATATATAAATACATTTTCTAAACCACATGGACCAACGTGATATAAATATCTATGTGAGTATAAATGTCAGTATAACTAGATAATAATACCAAAGAATGTGCTACATTCATTTCCTGTTTGCTGCACGATACAACCAATCCTGCCACATAATCTGTCCAAGCATTTCCCCATTATTCCAATTGCCATGTATGGAATTAATTTGAACTTGAGCTACAAATGTCTTGCAGAAAACTTGCATAGCTTGCAGATCTATTTTGCTTTTGCACATATAATTAATTGTGCCTGGGTTAAACAGTGCTGAGATGAATGTGTATACATCTGGCTGCTAAGAACAGTTGCAGTGGCATCTACAAAATTGAAGAACTCAGTTAATGGTCAGTGGCATATTTGTGATGCCTAATATTTTGATGGTTATGGTTGTTATCATCCTCAGAGCAGCAAGCAGCTGTGTGAAAGACAGGAGACAGTTTGTGAAGTGCTGGTAGGTTGGGAATTAGAAAATATCTGTTCTTCATCCTCCTCATCCCAGGGCTGTCAGCCTAATCCTCTGGATCAGAAGGACCAATTTCTCCTAGTGCTGGGCTAAAACACATGGGGCAAAAAGTAAAAAGAAAATAAAGGACAAAAATAATTTGAAAAAAAAGACATCTGGGGCAGGATAAAGCTAACTAAAGTTGACAAAAGGTAAGTAAAAAGGAAAAGTGTCAGAATTTCAGAACCTTGGTCAAGACTCTTCTCATGGGTCAGGAATTGTTTTTAAGTCTTCTCACCTCAGCACTTGTGAAGATGTGGGGCAAGGGCAAAGACGTTTGTACCTTTCAAAATCCAAGGCAAATCTGCTCAAAGTCCAAATAGGGCATACCTAAAGTCCAAAAGAAGTCTGCCCAAAATCCAACAATAAATTAAAGTCCAAAGTGAAAGATGATCTGTCCACCCATCACACCACATTAATTGGAAGGTTTGACTGTCCAATCATAGTCCATCATATAACAGTCATCTACAACATTCAGAAAGATTTCCATTACCAACATGCGAAAGGCATCCATCTTCCTCTCATGTACGATTTTAAACAATTGTATATCATCCATGTCCAAAGTTCCTCTATGTACGAAATTCAAGGTTACTTTCTCAGGTTCTCTGTGCATAAAAAATAGGCATCTGTTTCCAAATAAACATTCTATGGGGACAAAGTTTGAAAGAAATGACACATTAGGAAAAGAAAAACAGCTTTCTCACATCTCTGTAAAGTCAGAGGCCTAGCAAACCAATATGGCTCAACTAAAGCAAATTGAATTAAGATGGCACATTTATTCACTTTAACTAAAACACATATAATGATATAATTGCAATGCCATCATTAACAAACCTTATTAATGGTCATGTTATATTAAATGCAAAAGCAAAATAGCTTGTTAATTCATTTCAGTAGGTATAATAAGGAACAGCATTTTTTACTTTAACATGTAACATTTAAAACAGTTCTTTCTAGAAATTCATTATTATTTTAGTAAAAACTATTTGTTAACAGCATTAGGAAACACATTGAATCAAAAGAAATGATTATTCTTGGATTAAAATAGCTCTACTGTATCACATTAGATCACTAGCCTATAGTGAATGCACTTGAATAAAGGCTTTCAGTGCACCACTTTACAGTTATCATGTTAGAACTTCAAACAATATAATGAAAATATGGTCACGTGTAGATGGTCTCTGTGATGTCAAAGGTTGCAGTGATACTACAGCTACAACAACAGTCTCCAGGCAAATTATTGGAAGGCTTGTGTGACATGGACGCGTAAGTCTGTCGATTTTCTATGGTATGGCAATGCATGCTTCAATTGTTCTTGGTTCTTCCCACAGTGGAGATTAGTTTCTATATTAGCACAGTCGCACAAGATGTAAAACTTGAATATCATGTCAGACACCATGAAGGATACCATTTATGGAGATAGGGGGGGACTTTGACATTCCAGTCCTAATAGCATTAGTTCTCACTTTATGTGGAGGAACCATAACCTGAACAGATGCTCTGAGTCCTTCACCAAGGATAGTGGGATGGAGGTTTTGTAATAAGGTCGTACACATTGGCCCTCATTACGACCCTGGCGGGCGGCGGAGGCCGCCCGCCAGGATTCCGCCCTCCATAATACCGCTCCGCGGTCAGAAGACCGCAGAGGGTATTATGAGTTTTTCCCTGGGCTGGCGGGCGGTCTCCAAAAGACCGCCCACCAGCCCAGGGAAAAACTCCCTTCCCACGAGGATGCCGGCTCGTAATCGAGCCGGCGGAGTGGGAAGGTGCGACGGGTGCTACTGCACCCGTCGCGTATTTCACTGTCTGCAAGGCAGACAGTGAAATTCATTTTGGGGCCCTCTTACGGGGGCCCCTGGAGTGCCCATGCCGTTGGCATGGGCACTGCAGGGGCCCCCAGGGGCCCCGCGACTCCCCCTCCCGCCATCCGGTTCCCGGCGGGAGAACCGCCAGGAACTGGATGGCGGGAGGGGGAGTCGGAATCCCCAAGCCGGCGCAGCAAGCTGCGCCGGCTTGGAGGATTCCTTGGGGGCAGCGGGAAACCGGTGGAAGACTGCCGGTTTCCCTTCTCTGACCACGGCTAAGCCGCCGCGGTCAGAATGCCCCGCGGGGCACCGCCGGCCTGTCGGCGGGGCTCCCGCGTGCCGCGGCCCTGGCGGTTACAAACCGCCAGGGTCGTAATGAGGGCCATTATCTTTTGATATTATGGTAATGACAGATTACAATTTCAAACATTCATCCATGGTAATCTCCAGTGATTTCACATGAGAGACAAAGGAGGGAAAGATGCCAAACAGAAACAACTTTGTTCAAGGGGAAAGGAGCTCACCTGGGCTTCTTGAGAATCAGGAGTTTTTCTATGCCATACCTTTAGACAGATTAGCAGCCCACAGACAAATTCAGATTTTGAATCTATAGCAGTGGATTGGTGTTCTGAGAATTATGTGTATCCTTTTTTGTCAACCATCATATGCATTTGTTTCTGGTTGATACACATTGACTTGTTTTATATTTATTTTCCTGCGAATGTGTAGTTTTCAAACACTCTTCACCCTTTTTAATTGTAATTTACTGCCTTATTATGCACTTGTCATAGAGAAGTAGTATACACCATATGCAAGCGTCTTGTTAGAATCCCTCAAATCTGTTTTTTACTCTGATTTCTCCTTTCTGTACTTTAAGCCTGTTCACTGTATCTTCAGTGAATACACATTATGTGTGACGTCAAGGTGAGGTTGCAACCTACTCAGTTGCTGTGGCAGCTTCAGGGATCTCATGGCTGCGTTTTTCAGTCCAGCATTTGACAAGGGACAAGCACTCCTTTCTCATCGTTGTCTCTGCCTCGTTCATCTTTCTGCTCACATCTCTGACTTGTTGCACTTCATTGGGCTTGGAACTGTGTGCATTAAGCTCTGGGGAACATTATATGTGACATACATCTCCATTTATCAAACAACAGATGCTGCATGGTTGGTGGGCATTGCTCATGTGTTTGCTGTAGTGTAATTATGCAAAATTACAGCAAAATTGCCTGAAATAACGCAGTATTGTGCAGGGTGAGTAACCTTCCATTTAGAGCTATTTGCTTTGTGCACAATGCACCTTTGCATCCAAAATGGACAACATTTTGCTTAAAGAAAATAGAGCTAAACACAACAAAACACGAACAGCAACAGCCAGCAGCGCAGCCACACAAGCTCAGTTCCAGGGCTCTTGGGTAGGCATTTGTGCCTGAAATTACTCAAAATTACATGAACGATTATAATTCTGTCGTTTTCGGTAACTTTGCATCACAAGTGAAAAATTATCAAAATAACTTCAGCAGGATAAAAATGTTGCTCGGGTCTAGAGGCCCCTCCCTAACGCATTGGTGCTCTTGCCATCTTGAGTGAGGCATTTCACCTCCTAAAACAGTAAGTTTTGTTCTTGATAAAGTAACTGATCAAATTTAAAGGGCAGATTTACTGACTTTGGAACTGGTGCCTCAGTTCGAGCCGAGACGTCAGCTCCATTTCCTGTAATACTGCGCAAATTACTCAATTTCCCTCTGCCTAAAAAAATTAGGGGCATATTTATACTCCGTCTGCGCTGAATGTGCGTCAAACATTTTGACACACATTCAGCGCAAACCTTGCCCCGTATTTAAACTTTGACACCCGAGCCTGCGGACGACAAAATTCCGCCGTGTGCATCATTTTTTTAATGCGCAACCCGGCTTGCGTTAATTATATGCAAGGTAGGCGTTCCCATCCAAAAAATTACTTAAACGGCGTGCGTCGTATTTATGCTTTCGGCCAAAAATGACGCACGGCCGGGAGGCGAAGCCGGAAAATGACACACAGCCCGATTTGCGTCAAAATTTAACGCTTGGGTCATGGCAGGTGTTAAAATGGGGCAAACACACCTGTATTTAATCAGAACACACAGAAGCAAAAGCAGAGCAGCAGAGCAGCAAAAGGGAAACATGGAGGTGATTCTCATCCAGCGTGCACGCAGACGCAGAGCCCAGCAGCAACAACAGCAGCTACCACAACACCAGCAGGGACCCCAAAGGCAGCGCAGAAGGCTGGAGAGAATATTCCGCCCCAAAACAACCCTTCAGGGCCTCAGGGAACATGACATCATCCAGAGGTACAGGTTGAACTGGCAGGCCATTCAGCAGCTGCTGCGCAACATTGAACTGCAGTTGGCACCCCCTTTGCTGACACCCCACACCATCCCAACAGAAACCAAGCTGCTTGCCGTACTTCACATGCTGGCAAGTGGCTCTTTTCAAACAACTGGTGCCCTGGTTGCCGGAATATCACAGCCATCATTCTCTGCCTTTTTGCCCAAAGTACTGGATGTCATCATTGGACTCACACCCCACCACATCTGCTTCCCAAACACACTGCAGAAGCAGCAGGAAACAAAACAGGGGTTCTACCTGATTAGTGGCTTCCCACACGTCCTTGGTGCAATCGACTGCACACATGTACACCTTGTGCCACCTGCTGCAACTGAACACCTCTACCGCAACAGGAAGCACACACATTCCATCAATGTGCAGGCCATTGTCACTCACCAAGGATTGATCACCAACATCGTGGCTAAATATCCTGGGAGCATCCATGACTCATCCATCTTCCATTACAGCACCATCAATGAACACTTCCAGGATGGACGGTATGGCAATGGACTACTTGTTGGTAAGTACAAAAACCTACTTATATACACATTGCACAGCAACCCTCTAGGACACACAACACATACACCACAACAGCAACATGTCAACAGGAACACACTGAGGTTGTGACATCGCTAGTCATGTTTCTTAGGTCACCATTGAATCTGTCACACATCTGAAATTACTGTACAGCCTAATGTTAAGACGTCAATGGTCACAACGTTTGGAGTGGGTTGCCTAAATGTCACCTTGCAAATTGTAAGTGTCTCAATTATGTTTACATTAATCCATTGCATAAGTCTAAAGGTATGTGATGTCCAGGGTACATTGATATGAACGTGTTAACAACACTGTCAATTTTAACCTGTGTATGGAACTATCATCTCACCCCCAGTGAAGACACAGGGACACCTGTATTACAAGTCACAATGCTAGGGAGGGCACACTGTACTGCAAATCCCACAACATACTGCTGACAACTGGTTAGCAGCCAAACACTCGTTCAGCCAAGGAAACAACACAATGTAGATGGTACATCCTACTAGCCTAGGATGCGACATAATAACACAAAAGAGACAAGACAGCATAAGACAACTACTGCCATGAAAGGTGATTTCAATGGGCAAGCTACATCAACATGATCCCATTCATTTTCTCTTGCAGCTGATCAGTGGTATGGCATCCAGCCATGGATAATGACACCTATTCGCAACCCGAGCACTGCAGCAGAGCGTGCCTACAATGACGCACATAGGAGGACACGCACCATAGTCGAGAGGACCTTCGGCATCCTCAAGTCAAGGTTCCGGTGCCTCGACATCACTGGTGGTAGCCTCCTATATTCCCCGGAAATGGTATGTAAGATCATCCTAACATGTGCTATTCTGCACAACATTTGCATAAAAAGGAACATTCCCCTCCTGGAACCCGAGCCACACATGAGTGAAGAGGAGGAAGAGGAGGATGCTGGCCTGCAACATGAGGGGGAACAACAAAACACGGCTGCTGGTTTACATAGGCGGCAACATATCGTGAACAATTTCTTTTAAATATAATCACCATCACCACTTTATGAACTAATTTAAATAAACACCTATAATAGTCACCATATCATCGTTTGGCTATTCATTTTTGCACACCTTCATCTCTAACTATCAGATTAAGAGTGTTGCCTCATGGAGCATTGCTGATATACCGATTAGAACACTGAAAATCCCAGAGCAAATGTGATGCGTACCATACAATGGTCACATACACACACACAATAAATGACATATATCCTGTGCATTTCACATTTTAAGGGCAATAGCAGAGGACCACACCTATTTCACACAAACATGTTGAAAATATGGTTCATCGTAGCATAAGGCTCACAACTAAGACACCATCACTCAATAAGGGGAAAACAAGCCTCATACATGAGGCAGTGGATATGCTTTTGCATCAGTGACAGGAATGTCTGACAAGACCCTTGACAGCAGTAAGTCCAACTACATCCAATCTTTGCAAGGACTATCTGTGACCAGAGTTCCATAGAAGCAGAACATAGACAGCACAAGTGCCACACATATGAGCAGCATTATGCACATGACATTCCATGTACATGTCAGCCCATTTCCTAACTCCTGACACACCCATGCACCTGGTCACAACCCACCTGTCTGAAGAGGTCCCTGGAATAGTAAGATGTGTACCCTGATATTCCCTCCTCTACACACACAGCTTGTCAATAGCAATCCAGTGTGCTACACCCTTTCCTATGGTATACCATTGGCATTGAACATCTGACTGCATGGACGTCAGGTCAATTAATACACTGGCTTCTAGTTTCCAAGCCCTGTAACACCTGTAGATTGCTTCCCGTGTGAAAATGTCTATTGGCCATTAGAATGCAAATCTCACCTACAGGACTTGTGAGAAACAGATGCAGCCCACACCTGTGATCACCTCCATGCACACAACCCATTTCAACAAGCACTGCCCCTGCTGATGCCTGGAACAACATAGGAGTTGCCATTTTGTCAAATACACTGTTAAGCATTGCTACTAATTAAGCCATGTAACACAGCCCTTGGGTTCATTTGTCACCTTCAAAAACACAGGACACACACAGTTTTACATGTCAACTGTGTAGTTCGTCCTCCAAACAGTCTTACTCAGACCACTGATTATGTAACTTGTTAAATTGCTGGATCCTGATTCACCCTGCATCCTGTCAGCCTGACTGGCATCTGTCTGTGCGTCACACTAAACTTTCCCTGTGGCTACATATGTACCACACTTGCGTTAGGAAACCTCTCATTCCTCAGAGGGTATTTGGGCATGTGCTTCATCAATGCATACCCAAATACATTGTATAGCATCATCTGCCTTTTAACTGTACCATATGAGTTAAATCCTCCGTGAAAACCAAAATTCATGGCCCATCCCTTGTCTGGGTCTCATTTATGCATGAATGACAAAGTGTGACAGTGTCCCAGGGCCATATGCAGGGATTGGGTACGTGGCCTTCAGCAGAACCAGCAACCTCTGATAATGTCCATTAAAAATCCACACATGTCAGGACCCTGACAGTTCACACACAGAATTACATTGCTCACAACATTTTGATGGGCCGTGTGTGGTGAATAGCTGCGAGAATAATCAGCACAGAGGCTATGATGTTCCCAGACGCAGTGGGAATTGCAGAGGCTAACCTGTGTACAAATGTTGTAATGACACCTGCCGGAACATGACACCTGAGACATTATCTCACTCAGCACACAAAGGTTTCCCTGTTGACTGTCTCATTACACGTCTTCGGTGACGGGGTGGGACCATCCCCATGTAGGTTCTTATGTCCACATCCACTTTACTCACATTGATCAACAAAGGATACTCAGTAGATACAGGAATAGCTGCCACTGACTCATGATGAGACCTGGACCTAACTGTGACAGATTACACCCCAAAAAATATACAGGATCAGCATTGGACCACACACATGAACAAGACTCCCATGTGCAATTGATCACTGGAAATATGTGGACACGTGCTGCCTCGTCTGCTGGTCCACCACAGCCACTGGAGAGTTGTGGCTCACTTCTATGACCTCAACTGTGGTGTCATCATACATTTGTGGTTCACCTTTGGCTGTCTGGGCCAACTACATGGTACCCACTTCATCAATGCATGTGTCTGACTCACTGTGGGATTCACCAACAAGTGCCTAGGAAGCTGTTACCAAAACCCTAGGATATAGGATGGTGAAAATGTGGACCATTGACATGAACAAGCGTCTGCCATCTATCTGGTGCATGCTTTGTCATATGTGTTGTCTACGTTACCCTAAATCTTGGAAGTGCACATAACGGATGTTGCTACATGTATGACTAACACATGTCCTCTCTCAGTTCCACAATGACTTGCATCTAAGGTTTAGACACATTGGGCCTCATTCTGACCCTGGCGGACGGTGGAGGCCGTCCGCCAGGGTACCGCCGCTGAATGACCGCACTGCGGTCAAAAGACCGCGGCGGCCATTCAGACATTTCCTCTGGGCCGGCGGGCGCTCTCCAAAAGAGCGCCCGCCGGCCCAGAGGAAATGCCCCTGCAACGAGGACGCCGGCTCAGAATTGAGCCGGCGTAGTTGCAGGGGTGCGACGGGTGCAGTTGCACCCGTCGCGTATTTCAGTGTCTGCTTAGCAGACACTGAAATACTTTTCGGGGCCCTCTTACGGGGGCCCCTGCCGTGCCCATGCCATTGGCATGGGCACGGCAGGGGCCCCCAGGGGCCCCGCGGCACACCCTACCGCCATCCTGTTCCTGGCGGGCGAACCGCCAGGAACAGGATGGTGGTAGGGGGTGTCAGAATCCCCCATGGCGGCGCAGCAGGCTGCGCCGCCATGGGGGATTCTAAGGGCAGCGGTAAACCGGCGGGAGACCGCCGGTTTGCCTCTTCTGACCGCGGCCGAACCGCCGCGGTCAGAATGCCCTGCGGGGCACCGCCGGCCTGTCGGCGGTGCTCCCGCCGACCCTGGCCCCGGCGGTCTTAGACCGCCGGGGTCAGAATGACCCCCATTGACTTCACATTCATACAAGCATATGTGCAATAAAGCATCATGTGATGCACACACACTTGGTCAACAAATACATTAGTTGCCACAGCACACACATTGAGCCATAGGCATTGAGGTATTGTACATATTTGCGTCACATTGCTATCCTCGCCTGATGCCAAACATGCCCAATTTGTGCAATACATATATGTAGGCCACACATATGGCCATTTAGTGCGTCAGCTAACCGTCAAAATACTGTGAAGGAAGTAGCGGGTCGTGGTCCGCTGCAGTATGATGTCTCACATGTGCCCACACACCGTCATGACCAAAGTGGGTGCAATCAGCCTATCTCAGTTGTGTCACAAATGTAACATAACATAAAAACTGAAAAAATGCCCAAAACCAGTTCATGCACTGAAATGTTGACGTTGCTAGCGTTATGCGTCATTTTATTCCACAAATACTGTTTGTGCATCATATTTTTTGACGCACAGGAGTGAAAATTAGGCCGCATCCAAATAATTGTACAGACTATTAACTATTATTTGGGTGCGGGCTAATTTTCACTCCTTTGCGTTGAACATTATGATGCACAAACTGTATGCGTGAAAAAATAGGACACATAATGTGAAAAACGGTGGACATTTTATACAGGAAGTGATGTAATAGGATATCCTGTTTACAGATCATGTACAGTGGGTGTACTTTCACTTTCACTTTGCAGTCTGTGAATCTTCTAGACTGTGTGGCTGTGTTGAGAGTGGTGTCCAGTGATT
Source organism: Pleurodeles waltl (assembly GCF_031143425.1). Classification (NCBI taxonomy): domain Eukaryota; kingdom Metazoa; phylum Chordata; class Amphibia; order Caudata; family Salamandridae; genus Pleurodeles; species Pleurodeles waltl. The sequence continues at coordinate 859,266,131 of NC_090440.1, forward strand.
TTGTGCTTTGTGTCCAGTGTGCTGTCTCAATTGTCAATTTGTGAAATAAATATTGTTGGTGTATAGTGTCCTACTGTGTTTTGTTTACATTTGTCCAGTTTTCTAGTGTTTTTGTCGTTTGTGGGAGTCTGTTGTTGGTAGTGCTAGTTTGGGGATAGTTGGGCTCTTTTAGTGGTTAAGTTTACTTTTCTTCTGTTTTTGTACCCCTACTTTCCCCCTTTTCCCCTTTCTATTTCTTTAACCCCTATTCCCCTTCTCATTTGCACAATGTCTGGTAGGCCACGTCTTGGCAGGATGGGTGACAAGGAGTTGGGGGGCTTCATATGGCTTGTGTGCCATTTCTTGCCACTGATGATCGAGGCAGGGGGCAGGGTGATACAGGGGTATCACACTGAGGCGCGCAGAATCCGGTGGGGAAAGGTGCTGCATCACCTGCAGCGTGTGTATGCCAGCCAGAGGATTGACCACCAGCTGAAGCACCGGTGGTCTGACCTCATCACCAGGGAGCAGGATCTCTTGGACCACCTGGGAATCGTGATTGGTGGCACTGTTGGTGAGTACTAATCATGTAAATGTGCACAATTAAATGCTCTGTAGTGACATCAGATGATTTGTACAATATGTGCCAGCTAACTTGCTGACTGTGTGTAATGCTGGGGAAACATACAGGGTAATTGATGCACTATGGGAAGGATCACAATTGCTAGCTGTCAGGTAGCACGTGCTCTGAAAACTTACAGGATACTTTTCCGTTAAGTAAATTGGTGCTGCCTTTGTGTCAGACAACCAAACAAAATAGGAGCCAATCATGTCTATATAGGCCACATTTGCCAGAGAAGTAAAGATGTACTAAAATATTGGCTAACTTTGTTGACGCAATAGCTAGACGGACTTTAGAATCACTACATGATGCAGAAAATGAGTGCTGGCTTCACGTCAATTGATGATAGCAAAGTGGCCCAGACATATGTCTCATGTGAGTCTGGTGAATGTGGAAGGAAAGCGTTCACGGAAGTTCTATGAATGTTAGGGATTATTGTGGTCCTTCATCTTTTTGGATACATGTCAGTACTGGATTTGAAAACATTGTTAAAAGGTGTAAGGTGCCCTCAGCTTACATCTTAGACTGGTATTTGGAGTGAGTTGTGCCACATTCCAAATAGGGATGGCAGTCCAAAGGTATGCACATGGCTTCACATATCCATGGTTGGTGCAAATCACCATTGAAGGGCCACATCAAATGAAGAAACTGTAACAACAGGAGAGCTTACAAAAGTCCCTGCCCCTCTGTACATTGTACCTATGTGTATGAACTGTGTCATGGCCACATAGGCTTTTTGACTGGTAACGCAGTCCTCAAATAACCAGGCTTTGGATGTCTCTCTTGGATGCACATGATGAGACGATTACACTCCATAATTTTTTCTGATCACTAATGACGGGGCATGTTTGCCACCACATGATAGTTAGGGCCACTGCATGTGTGCAGATATGTGTGAAACCGTCACAGGAGACCCATGCTATGTACATGTTGGCCGTGATATATCAGATGCAGTATCATCATGTCAGAATGGCTATCATTTCCTTATTCAGCTTACACATTGTATATGTCTTTGAAATTGTTGGTCAGTGCACAGATTTTAAGCACATTTCTTCCTTCCTTGCCTTACAGGTGGACCGGCACCCTACACTGTGGGAGAGGTGGCTACATTTGAGGACCCCAACCACTCCAGTAAGTGTTGATATGTCTTTTATGTGTCATGTTTGCTGGTTATGTGTGATGGACTCCTGTGTATTGAACGCATAGCAAGGTGTGATGCGTTGGCCAATCATTTGTCTTGTTCCATGAGTGGGATTTCAGTTTCTCACCATTTTTGAGTTGGCCAATGCTTATCCTATTGTATTATGTAGGGATTGTAGGTCATTCCTGTAGGCCCCACAATGAGTACTGGGGTGAGTCATGTGGATGACACTTGTATCAACAAGAGTCGCACTGGAAGTCAGCTCAGATTTAGTCAGCCTGTCAGACCCACATTCTCCCAGATTGGTACGAACGAAAACTGTGTGCTTTAAAGATTAAGATTAAGAAGTGGTGGACCACTGCTTAATTAAAACATTTTTTTTTTCACCATTCACAAAGGGTAAGGCTTTTACAATATCCAATAGATTACCACCTGCTTTGAGTCAGAGGTATAAAAATTAATGTTTTGTGACCATATTTTGGTTGCAAACCAATAACACATGCCTTAAAAAAATCAATATTTAGACGGAATACCCCTGAAATGACCCTTCCAAATAGGGACTCCCAGTTGGCTTACAGACCTGAGATGGATATTGCGCATGCTCACAACTTGGATGCCACACCAAAGTCAAAGAAAGCTCTGCCTAAACTTAATGTTCTTTTCCAATCAAGTGCTAAAGGACCTTTTCCTCAACAGCCTCACAAAAGAAGTTGTACCGTTTTGCTGTTCATCTGTAAACAGTTCACTCCAATATTTTACTCCAGAAACCTGTAATGGTGTGGCTAATTAATCTTTTAGACATTCTGAAGTGCAGGCATGTCTCACATCCAATGAGAAGTCTAAATACTATTCTACTAAATTAGTACTAAGGGCCTCATTTGCAAGAGGTCTGCACTGCTGGGGCATCACTTTTTATGATGCTCTGGTGGTGCAGGCCTCTCATTACTATCTATGAGGCAAAGCAAAACCACCCTACATTGCATTGCATGGCCTCATTAATATGGAGTAAGGCAAGGCAGCACAAAGTACTGGGTTGCCTTGCTCTTCCTCAAGAAGGCATTCCATGGGCATTGCAGGTGATTTTCCCAAGCAACACCCATGCGTTTTGACACATTCCCAAATTTACAAGGATCTGTAAACCTGGGAATGCATCAAAACTGTGTCCCTCTCCAGTGGACGCGTAACCATGGGAAATAACTTTATTTCACCTCCATGAATTGTTTTTGTGCATGATGGTGTCCCTTCCTTCACAAAAACTATCAAGCCAACAACGCAGACCCCCTTGCACACTTTGTTGGCTCTAGGCACCACTTTGTGTGCTGGGACAGGCAGAAAGGAAAGGAATGTGCTGTATTTCTTTAATACAGCGCTTTACTGTACTTTCCTTTTGATGCAGAGCAGCACAGCAAGAAGCCTTGCGGCGCTGCCCTGTGATAAAAAGTTGAGGTCATAAATGCCCATGATCCTCCTAACACCATGCCAATTTTTAGCATTAAATACAACTTTAATTGCTTTAAATAGTTTTAAATCTAACTTTCAATAAATCTTGCACTGCTGTAACATTTTCATCCTAATGCTCATCGAGGTCAATGGACCGTTTGACCCAGCAATAGAGTGTGGTAAAACCATTAAACACATTTCAAATAAAATGCAAGAACTCTTACACACAAGGAAAACTCCAGTCAGAAATAAACTTAAGGAGATTTATTACAAACTCAGAATTAAAGTCATGCGAATTATTCTCAATAAGAAATTGTAAAAATACAATATCAAGAGAGGTTGTCCAAGGTGAGGAAAGAAATGTAGTCGAACTAACAATAATAAAACTAAACATTCAATAATTAAAATACAAATCTCAAGCAGAATTAATTGTGACAAAGACAACATGCATTCCTCAGGCTGGGCAAACATAAATCAAATTCCAATCAGAGGCGGCCCCTCCGATAAGGGGAAGGAGTGTCACACCAAACCAGCAGCAGAAGCTGCAAAACCTTTCACAACAAAAGGATAATAAACTTTGTTTATTATCCTTTTGTTGTGAAAGGGACGGGGCATTGGGGGTGATGAGCAGTTAGGGGAGTGCACTGAGCACTCCCCTCAAAGCGAATGTGTGTTTGGACGGCCATCTCAGGCTGGCCAAACACACATGCGCAGTGTGCTCTCCCCAGCCCAGCACTATGTTGCCTGGCTGGAGAGAGCAGGCACAGGCTCCTAGTCTGCCTGGAAGCACCCTGGCTGGGCCCTTCAAGCCAATCCTGACGCTGCTCTGAGCAGCATCAGGATTGGCCGCAGGGCAAACTGGGAGCCTGTGCCTGCAGCGATGGGAGAAAGAGAAGAGGCAAGGCAGTGAATCAGGTCAGTGTTTTATATTTCAATTTTTTAATTCAATTTTACCCTCTCCCACTACCATCCTCGCGCGCTCCTGACCCACGCCCCTTGTGAGCGTAGCGAGCCCCTGTTCTTTATCAGCAAAGGTTCAGGTCGAAAAGGCATCTGGAAATCTGTGGCATCTGCCCAAAATCCAACTGACCACTACAATACAAAGTTCATAAAACAATTTGATTTGCTGGGGGAATCAGTCCACATACTACAGTTCATCTATTTTTGCACACCTATTTTAATAAATAATCTTTAGAAATTCAATATTGTTTCGATATCTTCTGTTAGGCTAGAGCCTAAATTACATTTTGATAACATTTTAGTCCTGTTAACATTTAATTTAATTCAAATACCACCAAAATCGTTTTTAAAGAAAAGCACATTCATAAACATCTCAATGCAATTGTCTATGTTCTAAACTGGTAGTACCCTGAACACCATAAGGCATGCCTGTCACATTCTGATGCCTTTTGTGACATGAGGAATGCCACTAAATTTCAGGATCTATCATTACTTTAAGAAGTCTACCTGTAAGTAGATTCTTGTCATCTTTTCAGGCAACTCTGCCCACCACTTTGTCCTGGTATGCTATGAGGGACATAATGTTCATCATTTGCTAGGCCCAGAAGCCTATATGTATTTCTGTGGGAGCTAAACTGCCCTTTTTGGAAGAACTTCATATTTTTCATAGCCTGACCCCAATAGATGTCCAAACAAAAATCATAAAAATCCTTTGAATTTTGTTTGTGTTTCATATCTACTGACACCAATATTGTGGTATAATTAGCTTTGGAATAATAAACAATTTAGGAATATCACTTTTACCTATTAACAGTAAAATCATATGTTGTTATTATTTTCGAAGGGATTTGGGACCAGATTTAACAAAAGTACCCAGTGCAGCGACACTTTACTTGCGCCCCTTAGCGCCCCCCTAACGCCACCATGTGTGCGGTGTATCTAACATACGGTGCACCATGGCGGTAGTTAGGGAGCTAGCATCAAACTTTTTGACGCTAGTTTAAAGCTTTGCAGGATTAGTGTCAAAATTTTTAATGCTAATCCTGCAAAGCCCATCGAGGCCCATTAGGAATAATGGTGTGCCTCCTTTTAACGTCTGCTCTGAGCAGGCATTAAAAGTGCCAAAACAATGACGCAAACTAACCTCTTAGTTTTCTTAGCACCATTTTGTCGGCCCTCCTAATGATGACGCAGAAAAAAAGAAGGTCCGACATATATTCATGTATACCGTGTGATCAATACATAATGAAGTGTGATTTTAATTAAAGAAATAATGAACGAGGGAAATTGTGCCCTCGGGGTAGTTCGCCATCATTATAAACGAGCTTTATTAATCACGAAGTATTAAAATTGTACTAATCCGTCAAAATCGCAAATGTATGCCATGATTTCTTGTTTGAATACTGTTTTGCTTAGCTTAAATTTAGTACAGGCTTTGGCCTAGTTGCTTGGTTTCAAATTCTAACTGCGTGATTTTTTTCCTGGAATTGATGAAACATATATTCTTGCTTGAAGTTGTATTTTTCCAGTAGAAACTGGCTGGTACACTTATCTCGAAGGTTTCGTGCTACGCCGGTTACATCCCCTTTGATACAAGGTCAGTCTCTGCAGGTGCGGACAATGAAGGTACAGATAGTAAAATAATTGGCAAACCATGATACAATTTGTGTTCCAAGGCTCCAAGGACAGTGTATGCATAAATAAGCGCTAGTAAAAGACAATTTTTGATTGGACAATTTGAAGCCAACCTATGAACCCTCCAATGGAAGACCCTGCAAAATTTGGAATGTTTCTTACTTAAACTCACCGGACAAAGAGAAGTCAGCCATTTTTCCTCGATGCCAGTTTGAAGCCTGATGCCAGACTCCATTTTGGACGACACCCTGATGCCCTTTTCTCTATCTGAGAGAAAGAGACTTTAAGAATTCTCACCCTAGAGACTTTAACTTTGATTTGCCCCCGTCTTGCCCATGCAGTAACTTTGCCCTATTCTCCTTGCCGCTGCAAGGAAACTTGCCCTTAACTTTGCCCCTTTGAAACTTGCCCCATGCTGATCAACCGGTACCTGAAGGACGAAGACTTTTCTTGAATGCTGATTGTATTTGGTAAATATGAAAGGATAAATGTATTATGCATTGTGTTTTTCCTTTTAGGTACAAACTGCTATTTTGATAGGGTCCTAGCTAGAAGTTTTTCCAAATTTGTGTTGACTAAATTCGTTTTGCATGAAGTCCCACATGCCAATGCTAATTAGAGGTTAGTCGAGGTATTCATTCAATGTATCATGAAGAATTGAAATCTTGTTATGCTGACCGAATGTATGCAATTAGTCAAATACAGTTAGTCACATTGGTGATTTGCATTGCTATAACAGAGTGTATCATCATTCAGATTTTGCGTAGATTGCGTTTCTTCCGCCGTTATGGACAGCTAGTAATGTTCATATACATATATCAATTGGTTTTGAGACATATATACATCGTGCTAGCTTTGTTAATATAGGGAAATAAATTCACTAACTTTTAATAAACTGGTGTGGTTATTCATGACTGAAAGGTCATGGTGCACCGAAATATCAACTGTTATTGATTTCTGATGTGTTATATTGATCTATAAATTGAGTACTGATTACCGATTACAACAGTTATTGATTATTGATCTGAGTGACTCGACTATTGAGGATGAGGAGAGCCCGACTCGGTTAAAAGATTCACCGACCTCCAACGTGTCCAGGTACAGATAATTTATAAGGGCTGGACGCGTTATCAGTAGATGGTAGCAGAGATTGATGGTTTAGCCCTTTGGGACCCCATCCGAACAATAGACAGAGTCAGGTTAGAATTTTCTTTGATAAAACAAGTTGGAGAGATGATGATGCCCTAAGTCCCCAATGACTCTCCCGGGATCTCGGAGCTTGCGAATGAGGAACATGGAGGTATGAGAATGGTCTCAGCATTTCTAGTGACGGTATGAGTGAAGTTAGGGTTTCGCGCTTGCACAGCTTATCGCCGCAGATTAATTGAGAAGTTTGTGAGGATTTAAGGAGTTAAAAGATATTAGAGGAGTGTTCCTCCAAAGGTGTGAGAGTAGGGAAGTCGTCGAACTTCACGTGTGTGTAGCGCTTTGAGCAGAAAAATTGTCCACGTGGTTGTTGATGTTGAGACGGGCCCTGCGAGGTCAAGAGACTCCGGAGTATGTTGAAAAGTGTATGTGACACTTGTTTGATGTTGTGATCTGGTCGGTTTAATAGGTTGATCGGGCATGGTCAACAAGTCGGTATGAATGTTGCAGAGTGAAAGAAAACTTCGACTTTGAGATTTGACGAATTCTAAAGTGCACTAGAATAGTTCATTGATCAGTTGAGAGTTAAGTTTGCGGGTCAAATTTTGCTTGCGAAAGTGGGAAACCGAGAAAGATGGAATAACTGCAGAGGCTAGTGAAAAATCCCTAAGGTTTCTGAAGCGATTGTAGTACCTTTCCTGTAGTAAACCGACAGATCTGTTTTATTCTTTTGGTTAAGTGCTCGCGTTATAGTGCAGAAATTAGTTTATGAGTGAAGCCGAATGAAAAGAGGACAAGCCGCGGGACTTTGTCAGCCGCAGTGTGTGAGTGTGACGTCACTAGGAGCCGCGCTGGGATAGGTCGGTTGGTGAGAAGGGTCGCGCACAGATTGGACGCAGTCCGTGAAGCGCAATTGGAAGGGGAAAGGCAAGCGAAGAGTATTCCGGGAATTAAAGTCACTTATTGATTACATATTTTAGAAAAACAAAAGACGGAAAGATGACATTTTTCAAAGCATTTAAGAGTGCCATGAGGGGAGATGTTTATATTAAAGCAAATGTAGGAGAAGAAACACCGCCTGAGGGTACACCAGCTTACATCGTCATTGAAGAAAAGGGTGTAGCGGCGTGTCTTTGGCTAAAACAATGGTGCAAATTAACAGAAAAACATGGAAGTGTAGCGTTCCCTATCCATGGGTCGTTTAACCTAAGGGTTTTAGAAAACCTGAGATTTGCGCTATACGACATGAAAGTACCTCCAAGACCAGCACAGTTTGAGGCATTAGCAATTTGGGAGCTAATAGCTAGAAACCAACAACAAAAGAAATTTGAGACAAGAATAAGAAAAGTAGAAAAGACACTAGCAGATGCTAGATGGGACAGTACACAAAAGGTTTGGAGATCAGACGTATTACAGGGAATTAAATTGTTTCCAGCGATTACCGAGGAAGCGGAGACGGAAGGAAGGAAAGCCACCTGTAAGACAAACAGGAGTCAGTCCAGGGAGGGAGAGAGCAATAGGAACTCGAAAAGGAGAGACGAGTCAGATGATGAGGAGTTCATTATACAATTGCTGAATGATCGCCCACCACCATATGTGGAAAGCGAAAAAGGCTCGAGCATTAGTACTGCCCCTCCAGAACCAATACAGGGTAATGTAACACCAAATTTGATAGTATCTCAGAGACCGAGCAGCTCTGACATGCCTTTCTCACCACGAATACCACGGATTCAGAGAATGTACCCAGACGTGCCAACATTGAAACCTGCTGATAACTATCAGCCACAGGTTCAAAGGCACTGTTGCGATGAGCATAATGTGGGAATGACTTCTGATTCAATGGCGCAGGGAGGACAAAACTATCAGAGACCGACATTGATTCAAGCTGAATCAACACAGTTCTCGATGCCCCAAAAGCAAACGCAAGAAGTGCGAGTAGTAGAAAGCCAGTTAGGTATGCCAGCAATGATGAACCACAATGTGGGGATTAACATGCCACAGAATTCGGGGAACAGACAGAATCCAGATGCAATATCTCTACCTATCACTGTAGGTCCACCAGTACCACTGTACATACAGGCAAATTCAAGCACCAGCGACCGAGGGTTAATGATACAAAATGGGACAGGGAGAAGATGCATAGAAACCACTCCAGAGACAATTCCGATAGCGGCACTGCCAAATGGATCTGGGTCCTTGTCGGAATTTAGTCCGATTCCAATTTGCGCTCCGTCAACCGTGGTAAGGTCACATCCACCACTATTAGTACCGTTAACCTCACAGACTGAAACATTACAGAAACCGTCAATGGCAGTTGATGTAACTGCTACATTGATGGGACTGAACGCACAACAGTTAACACAATGGTTCAACAGCCTGAACTCCCCGCAGAGTACATCAAGCGGGAAGGGAGAAGAATACCTGAATAAAATAAGGTTGGGCATGGAAGCAGATGAACTGGTAGAGGGAACAATGGGTTTGAACAGATTAGAATCATACACAGAGGAAGAACTAAGATACATGTGCCCTAGGGTTACAAGAGAAGTGAGCAACATACATAAGAAGTTTCAAGAAATTGCAGACAGAAATGAGATCAATATAGGTAAGACTAAGGCCCGTATTTATACTTTTTGACGCTAAACTGCGCTAACGCAGTTTAGCGTCAAAAATTTTTGCGCCGGCTAACGCCATTCTGAAGCACCATGCGGGCGCCGTATTTATTGAATGGCGTTAGCCGGCGCAAGCAGACCGGCGCTGCCTGGTGTGCGTGGAAAAAAAACACGTACACCAGGCAGCGCCGGCGTAGGGAAAAATGGCGTTAGGGCGTCTTAAAAATGGTGCAAGTCAGGTTGACGCTAAAAAATCGCCTCCACCCGATTTGCGCCATTTTTAACGACTCCCAGACGCCATTTACATGACTCCTGTCTTAGTAAAGACAGGAGTCATGCCCCCTTGCAATGGCCATGCCCAGGGGACTTATGTCCCCTGGGCATGGTCATTGGGCATTGTGGCATGTAGGGGGGCACAAATCAGGCCCCCCTATGCCAAAAAAAATATATTAAAAAAAAACAAATTTATACTTACCTGAACTTACCTGAATGTCCCTGGGGTGGGTCCCTCCATCCTTGGGTGTCCTCCTGGGGTGGGCAAGGGTGGCAGGGGGTGTCCCTTGGGGCATGGGAGGGCAGCTTTGGGCTCATTTTGAGCCCACAGGTCCCTTAACGCCTGCCCTGACCCAGGCGTTAAAAAGAGGCGCAAATGCGGGGTTTTTTGCCCCGACCACTCCCGGGCGTGATTTTTGCCCGGGAGTATAAATACGACGCATTTGCGTCGCAGTCATTTTTTTGGACGGGAACGCCTACCTTGCATCTCATTAACGCAAGGAAGGCGTTAGGCAAAAAAATGACGCTCTTTACTCATACTTTGGCGTTAGACGCGTCTAACGCCAAAGTATAAATATGGCGTTAGTTTTGCGCTGAATTTGCGTAAAAAAAAACGACGCAAATTTGGCGCAAACGGAGTATAAATATGCCCCTAAACACCTGAGCAGAAGTTACAGGTTAGACTTTGAGACAAAAGATTTTGAACACATGAGATCCGCAGGGATGAAAACACACCTTAAAGAGATACTGCAGAGTGCACAGGTCTGGAGATGTTTAGACAAGTGGGAAAGCAGGTGGGTTAAGGAAAAGGACAAAAAGAAAGAAAATACTTTAGAACGGAGTGAGAAAAAACAACAGAATGACGATCTGATAACCATGTTACCAATGAGAGAGACAGCAGGGGGAAAACTTGTGCATGTACCATGGCTCAGGTGCGATATTCAATCCTTTACGGATGACTTTCCCAAGTTAAGGGAGAAGCCGATTGAATGGTATCAACAAACGGATAGATTTGTGAAACTCGCGAAGTGTCTCTGGGAAGACCTGAATACCTTATTTGAAATTGTGGTTCCGGCTGATTTGTGGGAAGATTGTAAAAGGGCTGTAGGTTGGCCGACGAGTGAACCGGAGAGAGATAGGGACACAGGTGCGCCATCACCTACGGTAATGAGTTTGTACCACAAGGTGATCGAGCACTTGAAAACCAAGGTTGTGTCGAAAAATGTGGATTGGCAAAAGATTGACAGGACCGCTCAAGAGGTTAAAGAATCTATACACGCGTATTATGAGAGGTTGTTGAAAGCGTTTAAAAATTACAGTGGCACGGAAACGATTGAGCCAAAAGACATGCTGCATTTTGTGTTCAGGTTTGTGAAGGGCTGAGACCCGAAATTAGCCAGATGATTAAATCGCATTTGATTTGTTGGCAGTCAAAGTCGATCGATGAAGTGTTGAATTATACAAAATACTGCAGTGATGAGATTGAGACAAAGCAGAAAAGATTGAAGGAAAAGGTGATGGTGATGCAGCTTAGAGCAGCTCAGACAGGTTTACAAGGTTTGCAAGGTTTTCAACAACAGATGCCGCAGCAACAGGGAAATGCTATGTTTCAGCCGCAGATGAGAGGCAGAGGCCGGGGAGGATTTGTGAATAATGGTCCTGATTTGAATACCGTTATGATTCCAAATGGTATACAGGCAATGAAGAAGGTGATGCCATGTCACACGTGCGGAATTGTCGGGCATTGGAAACAGGAGTGGCCAATGATGGTGCAGGAAGGTGTAGGTCAGCAAAACAATGATGTCAATGCATTTCAGACTATGAGAGGACCGAAACTGAGAGGTCCGAACCCAAATTTTCAAAACAATATAAACCAGATGCAGGGTCTACAACCCATGCAACCGCAACAGGTGCAAATGCCTCGTGTGCAAATGACACAATTGCAGCCAATGCAACAGCAGTTTCCTATGGTACCTAATCAGCAGATGCAAATACCCTTAGCACCAATGAATCAGCAGCAAGCAATGCTTCCTCAACAGGTCACGGGTCAGGGAATGAGTCAAAAAGACACAGTACACCAATTCCCACTACACAGCGAGAGTGGAATAAACGATGCATGGGAGAGTGAAAGTTCAGATGAGGAGGGAAATTGTGTGCTTGCAGCATCTTTGGAAGTTGATCAAAAGGGTCCGTATGTGGAGGGAAGAGTTATGGGTCATCGCGTTTCATTCTTGGTTGACACAGGAGCTACACGTTCCACTGTTAGGAGCATTGAAGTACCAAATTTGCCACTTTCAGGGAGAACGGTTCAAGTAGTGGGAGTAGCAAATAGGTACCTGACGAACCCAATCACAGATCCAGTACAAGTCAGAATTTGTAACTATCAAGGGACACATAATTTTGTGGTATGTGACTCAAGCCCGATATCACTGTTAGGGAGAGACCTATTGTGCAAATTGGGATGTTCGATTATGTGTTCAAACGATGGAATTAAAATTCAGACGAGCAGTGATGGGGAAGAAGAGGACAGTGTAGAAGGGGACGAAGTAGAAACTGTCGATGAGGAATATCCCCTGATTACCCTTTACCCAATGATCACTGAAGCAGATATTCCTGCTGAGTTACAAGAAACAGTCGGAAAAGAAGTGTTGGATATGACAGGAAAAGAGGTGGGATTGGTGAAAGGAGTGGAACCAGTGAAAGTGACTGTAAAACCCAATGTAACCTTTCCCCAGACCCCACAGTACCATATGGCACAAGACACCCTCATGAAAGTCGCCCAACTCATTGACGAGTTTGTAAAACAGGGAGTACTGAAAGAAGTGTTAAGCAGTCCATGTAATTCACCAATTATGGGACTAATAAAGCCAAGTGGAAAGGTCCGAATTGTGCAGGACTTGAGGAAAATAAATGACATAATAATTAAATGCTGCCCTGTAGTACCAAATCCAGCTGTGATAATGTTTCAAGTCCCTTGCGATGCCGAGTGGTTCTCAGTCATCGACTTGTCACAAGCATTCTTTTCGGTGCCTCTTCATGAGGAGAGCCAATTTCTCTTTTGTTTCAAATTCTTAGATAGAGTCTACAGTTGGTGTCGAATTCCTCAAGGGTTTTCGGAGTCACCGTCAATTTTCAATCAGATTCTAAAGAAAGATTTGGAAGCGTTGGAATTGCCATTTGGGTCAACCCTAGTACAGTACATTGACGACTTACTGATTGCATCCAAGACAGAAAGTGACTGCACAGCCAACACCATTGCCCTATTGAACCATTTGGGAAGGAATGGACACAAGGTGTCTCCTTCGAAATTGCAATTCTGCCAGAAGAAAGTGAAATATTTGGGTCACCAAATAGAGAAAGGGTCACGAAAAATTATGAAGGAAAGAATAACAAGTGTACTTCAAATGAGTCCCCCAAAGACGAGGAGGGAGGTGAGGAAGTTTTTGGGAATGGTAAGCTACTGTCGCCAATGGATTCCCAACTTCTCAACCCTAGCAAAACCTTTACTGAAACTGACCCAGAAGGATGCATTGGGTGAAATTGAACTGAAAGGAGAAGAGATGGATGCTTTTATTGAATTGAAAGAATGCATGTGCAGGGCTCCAGCTTTAGGAATGCCTGACTACACAAAGCCTTTCACATTGTTTTGTCATGAACGTGATGCATGTTCCTTGTCTGTCTTGACCCAAGCCCATGGTGGCGTAAACAGACCAGTAGCATATTTTTCAGCTACTTTGGATCCGGTCGCAGCAGCACTGCCAGGGTGCTTGCGCGCCATAGCCGCAGTTGGTATCAGCCTCACTCAGAGTGAATTAATAGTGATGGGACACCCTTTAACAGTCATGGTCCCTCACTCAGTTGAGATACTTTTGACACGTTCCCGAACACAGCACATGACTGGTGCTAGACTTACAAGGTACGAAACAATAATTCTGGGATCACCTAATGTGCAGCTGAAAAGGTGCACTACGTTGAATCCAGCAACCTTGTTTCCCAGTGAAAATGCTGAAATTGAGAACGCTGAAGACATCGAGCACGACTGTCTTCAGGTGACTGAATTTTGCACCAAACCAAGACCTGACATCAAAGATACCCGATTGGAAGAAAATGATCAAATTATTTTTGTCGATGGTTCATGTTTAAGAGATGCACTGGGTGTATTGAAAGCAGGGTACGCTGTATGCACAGTAACAGGTGTTTTGGAAGCATCTTGGCTTCAAGGAGTTTACTCTGCACAAGTAGCAGAATTGGTAGCCCTTACTAGAGCTTGCCAACTCTCTGCATTGATGAAAGTTACCATTTACACTGACAGCCAGTACGGGTTTGGAATAGTGCATGATTTCGGACAATTGTGGTCACAGAGAGGTTTCATGACCTCTTCAGGATCGCCAGTGAAAAATGGCGAAAGAATAAAAGAATTGTTACATGCCATTCAACTACCAGGAGAAGTAGCAGTGGTAAAATGCAGTGCACACTCGAAGGGACAAGATTATGTTTCTCTGGGAAATGGATATGCGGATCAAGTCGCAAGGTTTTGCGCATTGAACTGTATATTGCTTAGGGATGAATGGAATTTGATAAGTGAACCAGAACTCGAACCAAGCGAAATATTTGCTCTAAAGGTGATAGATACGATGGACGAATTGAAATCCCTACAGAATGATGTCAGTGAGGATGAGAAACTCTTGTGGACCAAATCACAATGTGTAAAGAGACTAGATGAATTATGGGTTTCAAGTGAAGGGAAATTCGTTCTTCCAAATAGCCTTTTGACACAGATAGCCAGATTTTACCATGGACAAGCTCATCTTGGGAGGGATGCCATGATTAGGTTGTTTAAAACTGATTGGTTTAACCCCAAATTCCGTCAAGTTGCTGAAGCAGTTTGCCACCGTTGCGTCATTTGCCAACAGATGAACGCAGGGAAGGGAACCGTAGTGAATTTGAGCCACATTGGAAGAGCAGGGGGTCCATTCAGCAGGATGCAAATGGACTTCATTGAGATGCCTGTGCATGGGGGCTTGAAGTATGTGTTGGTGGTTGTGTGCATTTTTAGTCACTGGATTGAAGCATACCCTACACGCAGAAATGATAGTCTCAAGGTTGCAAAACTACTCTTGAGAGAGTTAATACCACGTTTTGGATTCCCGATCTCTTTAGAATCAGATAGGGGAAGTCACTTCAATAATGAAGTAATAAAATTGCTTTGTGCAGCACTGAACATTGAGCAAAAGCTGCATTGTAGCTACCGCCCTGAAGCATCAGGTCTAGTGGAGCAAATGAATGGCACATTGAAATCGAGAATGGCGAAAATATGTGCATCAACAAACTTGAAATGGCCTGACGCATTGCCTTTGGTACTAATGTCAATGAGAAACACCCCTGACAGAAAGACTGGACTGTCCCCACACGAGATTCTCATGGGCAGAGCTATGAGACTTCCAGCAGTTCCTGCAAATGCGCTTTTGAATATTACTGATGATATGGTGTTAGACTACTGCAAAGGTCTAGCTGATGTGGTTCGATCTTTCTCTCACCAGGTGGAGGCAACCACCTTGCCACCGATCCAAGGTCCAGGACACGCCCTGAAAGCAGGTGACTGGGTCGTGATAAAGAAGCACGTGAGGAAGTCGTGTTTGGAACCCCGTTGGAAAGGACCTTTTCAAGTGATTTTGATGACTACCACAGCTGTGAAGTGTGCGGGAGTTCCCAACTGGATTCACGCCAGTCACACAAAGAGGGTGTTGTGTCCCACAGATGAGGAAGTTGAAGCGCTGAAGTTACCAGTACCTGATAACAAAGTACCGAGCGCTGAGGCAGAGCAAAACAGAACTAGAAGCGAACAGGCAGAAATAGAGGAGGGAGAAATATTCTCTGAGGACAAAGCAACTGATTCACTTGGGGAAGACCAAGGAGGAGCCTCAGACAGCGACGAAGCAGCTGAAGGTAACAAAGAGCCTGAAGCAGCTGAAAGTGACAAAGAGCCTGAAGAAAGTAACGGTGACAAAGGGCTCGAAAGAGGTGAAGAAGCAGGAGAGCATGATCAGAGGAGGGCTTTCCCAGAAGCAGACGATACAGAAAAAGAAAAGGAAAACCTGATTGACTCCCCAGAAGGAGGGGACAAGGCAGAACAGAACGAAACTGCTCAAACTTCTTCAGAAGAGATTGCAGGTTCATCAAGTGGACCTAGTGCAAAAAGAAGACCAAGCATATCGCCAGTAAAATTAAGAACTAGAGAAACGTTGAACGACAGTGAAGGGCCAAGAGTGAAAGAGAAAAGAAAGGAAGTGTCTGTCGTAGTACAAACACCAAGTGAAGAAAAGGACTTGGCCAAGGAGGAAAGTACCAGTGAGAAAGAATCAAAGAGAGATGCAAAACTGAAAAGAAAAAGGATGCCGAGCAGGAGATATTCCGGTCCGGAGTGGGCATACGTAGCCAATAACGATTGGTCAGACGAATTCGTATCCCTCAGTCTTGAGAACGAAGAGGCAGAACTTTATTTTGGAAATAAAAACTTTATGGACTCTGTTGATTGAAACCATTGATCACCTGATTGACTTTTCAACCGGCTAAGACATTGCTAACTTGATTGACTTTGAAACCGATTTTGAGACAACGCTGCTAACCGATAAGAGACTAAGCTGCTAAAGAAAACTGTGTGAACATTGAACTCGTTCAGCTTTGTAAATACCTGCAAATACGCTTTGATAAAGTGTCTTCGACTTTCTGATTCTATACAGATCATGACTAGCTTCACTACACAGGGGCGTAAAATGAAGTATTGTAAATACATGTGTATAGGCTTAATAACCGCATGCGTACTAATAATTGTAGCAATAGTTCTTGGAATGCATGGTAAAAGTGAGAGTGAGACGAATGATGCTTCTACTTCTAAACCTATTAGCGTTACTGAACTAACAGCTCTGAAGAGACTCGAGCAAGACGAGAGACACTTGCATGATAAGAAGGAACTTTCATCTAATGTTTTCTATCGCTTACTGAGTGAGTATGTTGAGACCATGGATGCGAAAGATTGTTATGTGTGTACACAAATACCTACCTCAGTAGTGGAAGGGGTAACGTATCACAGCATGCCTCTTACGTATGGAATTACATGTAGTATAGTAGCTTCCAGATTTTATGCTCAAAAAGACATTCATTACTTCTATACTAATTACGATGTTACTTTTGCAACTGTCCCCATAATAGGGCACCTAAGTAAGATAGTTCGAGATTATTATGCCAAATTAATGAGGGAATTCTTTGAACCAATGTCACCTTTTCACACAGCTCACGCACATAGAGAGAACCTTACATGCTTGCTTTCACCAGTAGAAATAGAATTTTTAGACCGCACTGATGATAGGAAGAATGAAATGAAGGAGAAGTTAGAGAAGGAATTACACGAAAGGACGTCTGTAGATAATTATGCTTTTGCTGCAATAAAGACACAAGGGAAAATAGCTTTAGATACATTGCATGTAGGAAGATTTTGTATACATAGATTTCCATCATATTATGACACAGTTTTTGTGGGAACGAGTGAATGTAAGCACACGTATGCATTTCAATCTAAGTGGACGTTCATGCTGAATGGCAAGACCCAGTTATTCCTGGAGTATATTATATTTGTGGACTCAACGCCTATTATCGTCTTCCTAAAGGATGGTATGGGAGGTGTTATTTGGGGATAGTGTTCCCAAAGGTTTACCAACTAGACGACTTAAAGAAGTTTCCAAGGCTGTCGGAATCACATTGTGTTCAGAAAAGGGAGACAGCTGCTGGTGTGGTAGGAGATATATTTGGAGCTTTGATTCCTTCAGTAGGAGTCATATTGAATTCGATCAAAATACGAAAGTTGTCTACTATTGTGGATAACATGCTGACAAAGTTTTCAGGAGCTATAATCCTGATGGATGCTGAACTCGCTGCAGAAAGAGCTATGACTCTTCAAAATCGGCTTGCCTTAGAAATTCTTTTAGCAAAGGATGGCGGCATTTGCAAAATGCTTGGCACGCGTCACTGTTGTATATATATACCAGACAACAGTGGAAAAATTAGAACGATGCTTACAAATTTAACTAAAGAAAGTGTAGATTTAAACGAATTGAAAGAACCCGGAGTTTGGGAGAAAGTTGGAAAAGGATTTGCTTCTGTGGGAAATTGGCTCAGCAACGTTTGGAACGGATTGTTACTAAAAATAGTAAAGGGAATATTGATAATATTAATTTGTTTATTAGGCTCTTGGGGAATATGGAAAGCTTTCAAAATGTTAAAAGCAAGGAACAAAATAAAAAGAGAAGAGAAAATAGAGAACAAAATGGTGGAAATATATAGGGAAAAGTCAAAAGGGACTAAAAGAAAAAGGGAATTGACTGAAGTGCCAAATTACTATACAGAATTTTAATGGAATAAAATTTGTGGGTAGATTTGATGTGATGACATAATTAGTCATCAGAGGAGGGATTGATGACGCAGAAAAAAAGAAGGTCCGACATATATTCATGTATACCGTGTGATCAATACATAATGAAGTGTGATTTTAATTAAAGAAATAATGAACGAGGGAAATTGTGCCCTCTGGGTAGTTCGCCATCATTATAAACGAGCTTTATTAATCACAAAGTATTAAAATTGTACTAATCCGTCATAATCGCAAATGTATGCCATGATTTCTTGTTTGAATACTGTTTTGCTTAGCTTAAATTTAGTACAGGCTTTGGCCTAGTTGCTTGGTTTCAAATTCTAACAGCGTGATTTTTTTCCTTGAATTGATGAAACATATATTCTTGCTTGAAGTTGTATTTTTCCAGTAGAAACTGGCTGGTACACTTATCTCCAAGGTTTCGTGCTACGCCGGTTACATCCCCTTTGATACAAGGTCAGTCTCTGCAGGTGCGGACAATGAAGGTACAGATAGTAAAATAATTGGCAAACCATGATACAATTTGTGTTCCAAGGCTCCAAGGACAGTGTATGCATAAATAAGCGCTAGTAAAAGACAATTTTTGATTGGACAATTTGAAGCCAACCTATGAACCCTCCAATGGAAGACCCTGCAAAATTTGGAATGTTTCTTACTTAAACTCACCGGACAAAGAGAAGTCAGCCATTTTTCCTCGATGCCAGTTTGAAGCCTGATGCCAGACTCCATTTTGGACGACACCCTGATTCCCTTTTCTCTATCTGAGAGAAAGAGACTTTAAGAATTCTCACCCTAGAGACTTTAACTTTGATTTGCCCCCGTCTTGCCCATGCAGTAACTTTGCCCTATTCTCCTTGCCGCTGCAAGGAAACTTGCCCTTAACTTTGCCCCTTTGAAACTTGCCCCATGCTGATCAACCGGTACCTGAAGGACGAAGACTTTTCTTGAATGCTGATTGTATTTGGTAAATATGAAAGGATAAATGTATTATGCATTGTGTTTTTCCTTTTAGGTACCAACTGCTATTTTGATAGGGTCCTAGCTACAAGTTTTTCCAAATTTGTGTTGACTAAATTCGTTTTGCATGAAGTCCCATATGCCAATGCTAATTAGAGGTTAGTCGAGGTATTCATTCAATGTATCATGAAGAATTGAAATCTTGTTATGCTGACCGAATGTATGCAATTAGTCAAATACAGTTAGTCACATTGGTGATTTGCATTGCTATAACAGAGTGTATCATTATTCAGATTTTGCGTAGATTGCGTTTCTTCCGCCGTTATGTACAGCTAGTAATGTTCATATACATATATCAATTGGTTTTGAGACATATATACATCGTGCTAACTTTGTTAATATAGGGAAATAAATTCACTAACTTTTAATAAACTGGTGTGGTTATTCATGACTGAAAGGTCATGGTGCGCCGAAATATCAACTGTTATTGATTTCTGATGTGTTATATTGATCTATAAATTGAGTACTGATTACCGATTACAACAGTTATTGATTATTGATCTGAGTGACTCGACTATTGAGGATGAGGAGAGCCCGACTCGGTTAAAAGATTCACCGACCTCCAACGTGTCCAGGTACAGATAATTTATAAGGGCTGGACGCGTTATCACTAACGAGGGAATGCACCTTTGCATATATTATACATGGCACATGCATGATGTAGCACAAAGGGTTACGAAGTGGCCCAATGCATGCAATTTGTCACTTTATAAATCTGGTGCGGCATTTTTGGCCATCTAAGCCACATTAGCATAAACAAATTATGCTAATGTGTTGTTAGATGACGCAAGGGGCTCTTAAATTTGCCCCTTAAACTTCATGCTAACATTGCTTTCATCTGGTGCATCAATGTACAAAAGCTAAGCTATACTACTATTCACAAGTATCTTTTTACAGTTTTTACTGAAGGGAATATATATGGTGTAACCCAGGTCATAACGTCTCACTTTGATTTGTTTACTAAATATCGTGAAATTTTGGAAAGCTCTTCAAGAATGCCATCCACGCAAGGTATAGGTTTTTGTGGATCTAATGAATAAACCCTAACATTATCTGCGTACATTAAAAAATTGACCTTAAAATCTTTAATACAAAAATGGAATTACGGCAGAACCCTGACAAATAAACTGTGCGAAAGGAACAGTAAAACTGCGAAAACGGCAGGTGGCATAGGGCCACCTCGTCCTGTTACTCTTTCTATGTTAAATGTTAGCGAAGTTACATTTAGAGGTGTGTGAAATGTGCATACTTTGCCTTCTCATAATTATATACAATTTCAGGTAAATTATGCATAATTATACAAATGACAAATCCATCAATTAGGACTACATTTCAGCATTATATTAAACCTTGTGACGATTTTTGATGTAAGGATATATTTCGCTGGAATCTATAATTAAGGTAAATTTCCCTTTGTAATTCCTCATTTTGACAGAGATTTCAGCAGCAAAACTATCTATAAAAATGAAATATGCATAATTCTGATGGTGTTACTGACCTCATCCGAAATAACTCCTAATGAGGACAATATGGTTGTGCCATAAAAGTAATTTGCTTTGTAGGGAATGCTAATGTCAGCGTTCCAGGACAACAGAAACTGGTGTACTAAGAATGAAAATTAAAATTCAAATATATTGCCATCTTTTGTGACCTTTTCCTAAAAGAAATAACTGAGTTTGCCAGTACCTTCACCGCCCTCGAAATTCTCATCTACTATTTGGAACATCTTCTATCAGATCTATGTTTTTAGACCGACCAGAGATAGGGTGGGTTTGCTTTGATAGCAAAAGGACCTATGTCCATCTTACATGCCTATTTTAAATACCACAGAGGAGATGGTGGCTGCTATGGCCTCATTCCAACCAGAGTAAAAGAGGTAGCAGCCCTTTTGATCTCAGAGTTGGAGGTTCTTTATTTCTCCATCGACTGGATTTAAAAAAAGCAATTCACTGCCCCCTTCCCCCTTTCTCACGTGGGTGGGCAGGGGAAGCTGTTTTACTCAGAGAGGTGAAATTGAATAGAAACCCGCAGGTATCGCAAATTGTGACGGATTATTCCATAGATGTCTTAGGTCCAATTCAAAACGTAGCAGACCTCTGTGCTAGATTTTTCCTTCTAGGAGAATGTTAGTTGGAACAGGAAGTGGCAGAATTAGTAAGAAAAAGAAGCCATCATTCCTGCTCTATTCTACAATGTTTTGCCAGTTTCCTTTTTCTGATGCACAGGAAGCTCCAAGGCCTGAACTAAATGATAAAATATAAATCCGTAAACTCAAGGCTTCTCTAACATCTTATCAAAATGGTGGGAATCCAACACTTGCGGGCCATCCCCCGTGTTCATTATTACTCTGGCAGGATCTAAAAGATCTGTATTTCTAAACTTTCATTTTCCCATATCCCAAGTAATTTCTAAAATTCCCATGGAACAGGTAGATGTGCAATTCTTTTGCCTTCCTTTCAACATATTTGTGATGCTTCACAACGCTCCTTCATACAATACTGTAGTGTGCTATCATGCTCACAGCTTTTTCCTCGTGAGCTACTTGGATGGCATTCACCCAGTGGCCTAGTGTTTCGTCACACTCTTTTGGAACACTTGAATCACACAGTGCACTTTCTCCATTGCTAAGCGACCTGTACACCCTTCCTGCTGACGGAGCTCCTGGGCTTCATAGTCAATAACAAAGCATGCCTTCTGAAGCTTCTAGCTGACTAATCTACCATTTGAGGAAAAAGCTCTCCCTGGAATGGAAATTGATGCTGAAGGACCCAGCCTGAATCATAGGTCTACCATCCTCTTCCTTTGAAGCAATTTATCTGGGACCACCTCACAATAGTGCAATCTAACAGTAGAAAATATGTTGTTTGAGGCAGGGTTTGAGTTACTAGGACACGATTCTTCTTGGTTATTGAAAGAGTTGTGTTGGTGGTTAAAGGAGATCGAGGCATGGAATGGAAGGTCCATCTTCAGATCCCTGCTGGACGTTAGCCTGGATCAAACTTAAGCGTAATGGCTTGTGGTGCCAATTTGGGGTGTGCAAAATCAATCACATAATTATTTTTCCTAAAAGTGAAAAGGAAATTGGTAGAATTGCATGAACTTTCATGTAAGATCATTCTCATATAAAAACAGTCACATAAGAAACACTCAAGAGACTTCAAGCTCAAAATATCCCTTCCAAGTCAATGTCTTCTTAAACCAGACACAAGCAAGCAAAATATGACAATAGGTTGGTAAATTTCATGAATTTAGCACATTTTATATAATAATACTTGTGAATTTTTTACGTCTAATTAAAGTTTAATTTGTGCCTCATCATTAAAGGAAGTTTCTCTCCACATCAAGGGGCATATGATGTATGCAAAGGGGGCGTTCCCTCGTTAGGGGAGCCAGAAAAATGGTGTAAGGAAATCTATGAGGTTTGTTTGCGGTATTTTTTATGGCATTTTTAACGCCTGCTCAAGATCTCCAGGATGGATTTCAGATGAGACTCATTATATATGCCATTATATATGCATGCTAACAACACTTTCCCAGTCCTACATAGAGTTCTTAGCTAAACAGAAATGCTAGCACTCTTGAGATTGTGTCCTTTGGGAGTGAGGAGGTGGTATTTGGAAATTGCATTCATGTGAACTTCAAGGCCAAGAACCTATACATTGCTTGAGAGAAATTGCTACTCATAATTTCACTACACACTAAGGGGCTCATTTACTAGTTTGTGCTGCAGAGCAGCACAGCAAGTCACTTTGGTGTGCTAACCTGCAGCAAATAGAAAGGGCAGGATTGTGCGTCATGACACAGCATTCCTCCAGGTTTCCTGATAACCTGATGAAAATGGTACCTCACTTGTGTGGGTGGACCAAGAGACCTTCACACAAAAGGGCGGAAAGTATTATTTTGAGAGCTCAGCAATAAGGGCAGTGGCTGGATTTTGGGCCATGTTCAGCCGCCACCCATGGAAACCTACCAACCACAGACATTTTTGAAAAGTACACAACCAGGGGATTGTATGAATCCCATGAGGTTTTCTTACCCACAATGCCCTGCAAAACTCAAACTTTGCCTGAAATCAGGCATTTCACTTATACTTTCGTGATGGAATATGCAGGAATCCACAAAATCATGCCACCCAGCATTGCCACATTTGTGCCAATAAAAAAGCTGCACCACTTGGGGATTGAGTCTAGTGCCAACAACAGATCAAACCGAAGTTAATGGGAGACCTACGCAAGGGTTTCCATTGACCTTAATTTGAACTGTTCCTGTAAAGGGCACTAGGCTCAGCCACAGAAGTGAAAGGAACAGATGATGGACAGAATGCTGAATAAATCAAACACTCACCCCCTCCCAATCACAGATCTGGGATTAACCACTATTTTTTTGCTCACCACCCACTCCAGTTTGGACCCAGTCATATGCAAATGAGTCCAGACTCTGCTCTCTACAGGAACAGTCCAGCCCGACTTGCCAAGCCAGGACCTCCCTGGAACGGAACTAAGCATCCTGGGACTGGTTTCAGGATATCACTCCTCATCAGCCAGGCTAGCTTGAATCCATTGGCACAGTGAGCATGGGTCCCACGTCTGGGCATACGCTTCCCACTTAGGGCTACCTAAGCAAAAAGAACAGATGATGGACAAAATGGTAAACAAATCAAACACTCTCTCCAAGTCGCAGATCTGGGTTTAATCCATAGTTTTTTTGCTCAGCACGCCATCCCAGTTTGGACTCAGCTATATGCTCCCCATGGCAACAGTCCAGCCAGAATTGCCAAACTAGGTCCTCCCTGGACCAAAAAAAAGCATCCTGGAATCTGTTTCAGGCTATCACCCCTCATCAGCCACTCTAGATTGAATCCAGTGCACAGTGAGCATGGGACCCACGTCTGGGCATACCTTTCCCACTTAGGGCAAAAACACGCAAAAAGAGCAGATGATGGACTGAATGCTGACCAAATAAATATTCACCCCAAGCCATAGATCTGGGTATAATCAATTTTTTGTGCTCACCACGCCATCCCAGTTTTGACCCAATCATATGAAAATCAGTCTTGATCCTGCTTCCAATGGGAACAGTCCAGCCGAATTGCCAGGCCAGGTTATCTCTACACCGGAAACAAGCATCCTGGGACCGGTTTTGGTGCATCACCCCTCATCAGCCAGGCTAGCTTAAATCCAGTGGCACAGTGAGCACCGGACCCATATCTGGTCATACCCTTCCCACTTACTGCAACAAAAGCAATAAGAAGAGATGATGAACGTAATGCTGAACAAATCAAGCACTCACACCCAGTCACAGATTTCAGTTTAAACCATCATTTTTTTTCTCAGCACGCTACCCCAGTTTGAACCCAGCCATATGCAAATCAGTCTTGATCCTGCTCACAATGAGAACAGTCCAAACCAAATTGGCAGGTCAGGTCTTCCCTGGACCAGAAACAAGCATCCTGGAACCATTTTCAGTGTATCGGCCCTCATCAGCCACTCTAGTCTAGACCATCTGGGCACACCCATCCCACTTGGGGCAACAAAAGCATAACGAGGAGATGATGGAAGGAATGCTGAACAAATCAACACTCACCCCAAGTCACATATCTGGGTTTTATTCATCGATTTTTTGCTCAGAACGCCACACCAGTGTGGACTCAGCCATATGCATATCAGTCTTGACCCTGCACTCATGGGAATAGTCCAGCCTGAATTGCCAGGCCAACTCCTCCCCAGACCGGTAACAAGTATCCTGGGATCAGTTTTGGGGGAATCACCCCCTCATCAGCAAGGCAAGCTTAAATTAAGTGTCACAATGAGCACAGGACACACATCTGGGCATACGTTTCCTACTTAGGGCAACAAAAGCAAAAAGAGCAGATGAAGGACATAATTCAGACCAAATCAAACACTCTCCACCAGTCAAACATCTGGGTTTAATCCATCTTGTTTTTGCTCACCACAGTTTTGACCCAACTATATGCAAATCAGTCTTAACAATGCTCCCCATGGAAACAGTTCAGTCTGAATTGCCAGTCTAGGTCCTTCCTGGACCAGAAACAATCATCTTGGGACTGGTTACAGTGTTTTACTTCTCATAAACCGGTCTAGCTTGAATCCAGTGGCCCAGTGAGCGCGGGACCATTGTCTGAGCATTCCTTTCCCACTTAGGGCAAAAAAATGAAAAATTAACAGATGCTGAACAAATCTAACTATGATCCCAATAACAGATCTGGGTTTACTCCATTGTTTTTTTGCTCACCACGTCACATCCATTTGGACCCAGCCATATGCGAATCTATCTTCAGTGTGCTCCCCATGGGAACAGTCCAGACCGAATTGCCAGAAAAAGTCCTCCCTGGACTGGAAACAAGCATCCCAGGGGCCAGTTTTGGGGTATCACCTCTCGTCAGCCAGGCTTGCTTGAATCCAGTGGCACAGTGAGCACTGGATATACATCTGGGCATAACTTTCCCACTTAGGGCAACAAAAGAAAACTGATGAGATGATGGCCGAAATGCTGAACAAATCAAACACTCACCCAATATCACGGATCTGGCTTGAATTAATTGCTGTTTTGCTCACCACGCCAACCCCTTTTGTATCCAGCCATATGCAAATCTGTCTTCATCCTGCTCGCAATGGGTTTCATCCAGCACAAAATGCCAGGCTAGGTCCTACCTGAACTGCAATGAAACAACCTCAGTCTGGTTTCAGGGTATCACCGATCATCACCCAGGCTAGCCTGAATCCAGTGGCACAGTGAGCACGGGACCCAGGTCTGGGCATACCCTTCATACTAAGGGCAACAAAAGCAAAAATTAACAGATGATCTACAGAATGGTGAACAAATCAAACACTCACCCCCAATCGCAGATCTGGGATTAATCTGGGATCTGGGATTAATCCATCATTGTTTTGCTCACCACACCACACCACCTCAGTTTCGACCCATCCATATGCAAATCAGTTTTGACACTGCTCCCCAAGGGAACGGCCCAGCCCCAGTTGCCAGGCCAGGTCCTCCCTGGTCTGAAAACAACCTTCCGGAGACTGGTTTGGGGTATCACCGCTCATCAGCTAGGCTAGCTTGAATCCAGTGGCACCGTGAGCATGGGACCCAAGTCTGGGCATACCCTTCCAATTTACGGCAACAGAAGCAAAAAGAACAGATGAAGGACAGAATGAAGACCAAATCAAACACTCTCCGCCAGTCTCAGATCTGGGTTTAATCCATCGATTTTTTGCTCACCATGCTGACCCAGTTTTTACCCAGCTATATGAAAATCGTCTTGATCCTGCTCCCAATGTGAACAGTTCAGCCTGAATTGCCAGGCCAGACTCTCTCTGCAGTGGAAACAAGCATCCTGGAACCGATTTTGGGGTATCAACCCTCATTAGCTGGGCTACCTTGAATCCAGTTGCACAGTGAGTAAGTGACCCATGTCTGGGCATAGACTTCCCACTTAGGGCAAAAAAGCAAAAAGGAGAGATGGTGAACGGAATGCTGAACAAATCAAACTCTCCCCCTCAGTAACAGATCTGGGTTTAATCCATTATCTTTTTGCCCATGGCACCATCCCCATTTGGACCCAACCATTTGCAAATCAGGCTTGACCCTGCTATCCATGAGAACAGTTCAGCCAGAATAAGCAGTCCAGGTCCTTATTGGACCAGAAAAAACCTTCCTGGGACCAATTTCGGTGTATGACCCCTCATCAGTCAGGCTAGCTCGAATCCAGTGGCACAGTGATCACGGGACCCACGTCTGGGCATACCCTTCCCACTTAGAGCAACAAAAGCATAACGAACAGATGATGGACGGAATGCTGAACAAAACAAACACTCACTTCAGTCACAGATCTGGGTTTAATCCACCGCTATTTTTGCTCACCACGCCACCCCGGTTTAGACTCAGCCATATGCAAGTCAGTCTTGACCCTGCTCCCCATGGGAACAGACTGGCCTGAATTGCCAGGCCAGGTCCTCCCTGGACCAGGAACAAGCATCCTGTGGCAAGTTTCGGGGTTTCATCCCTTATTAGCCATGTTAGCTTCAATTCAGTGGCACCATGAGCACAGGACCCCTGTCTGGGCATACCCTTACCACTTAGGACAAGAAAAGCAAAAAGAAGAGATGAGGAACGCAATGCTGAACAAATCAAACTCTCACCCCCAGTTACAGATCTCAGTTTAATCCATCACCTTGCTCAGCACGCCACCCCTATTTGGACCCAGTCATATGTAAGTCATTCTTGACCCTGCTCCCTCATGGGAACAGTCCAGCCCGAATTGCAAGACCAGGTCATCCCTGGTCTGGAATCAATTATCTTGGGATCTGTTTCAGTGTTCCTCTCCAGATCAGCCAGGTTTGCTTGAATCCAGTGGCACTGTGAGCACTGGACCCACGTCTGGGCATACCCATCTTAGTTAGGGCAACAACAGCAAAAGAACAGATAATGGACGAAATGCTGAATAAATCAAACACTCACCCCAAGTTACAGATCTGGGTTTAATCCATCCTTTTTTGCCAACCACACCACCCCAGCTTCGACCTCGCAATAAGCAAATCAATCTTGATCATGCTCCCCATGGGACCATTCCAGCCCAAAATGCCAGACCAGGTTCTCCCGGGACCAGAAAAAAAGGATTCTGAGACCAGTTTCAGAGTATCACTCCTTATCAGCCACTCTAGCTTGAATCCAGTGGCACAGTGTGCACAGGACCCATGACTGGGCATACACGTCTGAATTAGGGCAACAAAAGCAAAAAGAACAGATGGTGGAGAGAATGCTGAACAAATCAAACGCTCTCCAGTTTGGATTGAGCCATATGCAAATCAATCTTAAACCTGCTCTCCATGGGAGCAGTCCAGCTCAAATTCCCAGTCCAGAACCTCCCAGGACCAGAAACAAGCATCCTGGGATGAGTTTCCGGTTATCACGCCTCATCAGCCAGGCTAGCTTTAATCCAGTAGCACAGTGAGCACAGGACCTACATCTGGGCATACCCTTCTCCCATAGGGCAACAAAAGCAAAACGACCAGAAGATGGACAGAATACTGAACAAATCAAACACTCTCCACCAGTCACAAATCGCTGTTTAATCTATAAATGTTTTGCTCACCTTGCCACCCCAGTTCCAACACTGCTATACGCAAATCAGTCTTGATCATGCTCCCATAGGAAAAGGTCCATCCTGAATAGCCAGGCCAGGTACTACCTGCACTAGAAGCAAGCATCCTATTACCTGGTTTGGCGTATCATCATTCGTCAACCTCATTAGTTTGAATCCTGTGGCACAGTGAGCATAGTACCCACGTCTGAGCATACCCTTCACATTTAAGGCAACAAAAGCAAAAAGAACCTATGATGGACAGAATGATGAACAAAACAAACACTCACCCCCAATTACTGATGTGAGTATGATCCATCGTTTTTTGCCTCCCCCGCCACCCCAGTTTGTACCAAGCTAAATGCAAATACATCTTCACCCTGCTCCCCATGGGAATAGTTCAACCCGAATTGCCAGTCCAAGTTTGCTCTTGACCGGCACCAATCATCCTGGGACTGGCTTCAATGTATCACCCCTCATCAGCCAGTCTAGCTTGAATCCTGTAGCACCATGAGCACAGAACCTAAGTCTGTGCATACCCATCCCACTTAGAGCAAGAAAAGCAAAAATAACAGGTGATGGATGGAATACTGGACAAACTAAACACTTACCCCAAGTCACAGATCTGGGTTTAATTCATTGTTTTTATGTTCAGCACGCAACCTCAATTTGGACTCAGCCATATGCATATCAGTGTGGTGACTGCTCCCCATGAGAATAGTCCAGCCCAAATTGCCAGGCCAGGTCCTTCCTAGATCAGAAACAAGCATCCTGGGACCTGTTTAGGGGTATCATCATTCTCCAGCCAGGCTAGTTTGAATCCTGTGGCACAGTGAGCATAGTACCAAGTTCTGGGCTTTAGGGCAACAAAAGCAAAAAGAACAGATGGTATACATAATGCTCAACAAAACAAACACTCACCCCAATCACTGATGTGAGTTTAATCATTCATTTTGTTTTTCACTACGCCACCCAGGGTTGAACTAAGCTATATACAAATATGTCCTAATCCTGCTCCCATTGGAAACAGTTCAGCCCAAATTGCCAGGACAGTTTCTCCCTTGACTGGAAGTAATCATCCTGGGACTGGTTTCAATGTTCCACCCCTCATCAGCCAGGTTAGCTTGAATCTAGGGCTACTGTGAGCACTGGACCCAAGTCTAGGCACACCCTTCTGTCAGGGCAACAAAAGCAAAAAGAACAGATGATGGGTGGAATGCTGAATGAATCAAACACTCACCTCAAGTCACAGATCTGGGTTTACTCCATTGCCTTTTGCTTACTACACCACTCCAGTTGGAACACAGCCATATGTAAATCTGTCTTGTCCCTGCGCCCCATGGGAACATTCCAGCCTGAAATGATAGAACAGTATTTCCCTGAACCAGAAAAACATCCTGGGACCAACTTCAGAGTACCACCCCTCATCAGCCAGTCTAGCTTGAATCCAGTAGCACCATGAGCACAGAACCTAAGTCTGTGCATACCCATCCCACTTAGAGCAAGAAAAGCAAAAATAACAGGTGATGGATGGAATACTGGACAAACTAAACACTTACCCCAAGTCACAGATCTGGGTTTAATTCATTGTTTTTATGTTCAGCACGCAACCTCAATTTGGACTCAGCCATATGCATATCAGTGTGGTGACTGCTCCCCATGAGAGCAGTCCAGCCCAAATTGCCAGGCCAGGTCCTTCCTAGATCAGAAACAAGCATCCTGGGACCTGTTTAGGGGTATCATCATTCTCCAGCCAGGCTAGTTTGAATCCTGTGGCACAGTGAGCATAGTACCAAGTTCTGGGCTTTAGGGCAACAAAAGCAAAAAGAACAGATGGTATACATAATGCTCAACAAAACAAACACTCACCCCAATCACTGATGTGAGTTTAATCATTCATTTTGTTTTTCACTACGCCACCCAGGGTTGAACTAAGCTATATACAAATATGTCCTAATCCTGCTCCCATTGGAAACAGTTCAGCCCAAATTGCCAGGACAGTTTCTCCCTTTACTGGAAGTAATCATCCTGGGACTGGTTTCAATGTTGCACCCCTCATCAGTCAGGCTAGCTTGAATCTAGGGCTACTGTGAGCACTGGACCCAAGTCTAGGCACACCCTTCTGTCAGGGCAACAAAAGCAAAAAGAACAGATGATGGGTGGAATGCTGAATGAATCAAACACTCACCTCAAGTCACAGATCTGGGTTTACTCCATTGTCTTTTGCTTACTACACCACTCCAGTTGGAACACAGCCATATGTAAATCTGTCTTGTCCCTGCGCCCAATGGGAACATTCCAGCCTGAAATGATAGAACAGGATTTCCCTGAACCAGAAAAACATCCTGGGACCAACTTCAGAGTATCACTTCTTATCAGCCACTCTAGCTTGAATCCAGTGGCACAGTGAGCATGGAACCCAGTCTCAGCACACCCTTCCCACTTAGGCAACAAAAGCTAAAATAGAAGATAATGGACAGAAGGTTGATCAGTTCAAACAGTCACCCTGAATCACAGATCTGGAATTAATCCATCATTTTTTTCTCACCATACCACCCCAATTTGGACACAGACATGTACAAATCCGTCTTGACCCTGCTCCTCATTGGAACAGTCTAGCCCGAATTGCCAGACCACATTCTCCCTGGATCCAAAAATAGCATCCTGGGACCAGTTTCAGGGTATCAATGCTCATCAGTCACTCTAGCATGAATCCAGTGGCACAGTGAGCACTGGACCCACGTCTGGGCATACCCTCCCTACTTAAGGCTGCAAAATGAAGAAAAAAAATCAGATGCTAGATGTAATGCTGAACAAATAGCATACTCACCCGAAGTCAAAAAGATGGGTTTAATCCATTGCTTTTTTGCTCAGCACGCCACCCCAGTATGGACCTAGCCACATGCAAATCAGTCTTACCCTTCTCCCCACAAGAACAGTTCATCCCAAATCGCCATGCCACATCCTCCTGGACCACAAACAATCATCCTTAAGACCAGTGGCAAGATTTCACCCTTCATCAGACAGGCTAGCTTGAAAGCAGTGGGACAGTGAGCATGGGACCTACATCTAAGCATACCCTTCCTACTTGGGGCAGCAAAATCAAAAAGAACAGATGATGGACAGAATGCTGAACAAAACAAACACTCACACCAAAACACAGTTCAGGGTTGAAACCATCATTTTTTTCACTCACCGTGCTGCCCCATTTTCTACCCTGCCATATGCAAATCCATCTTGACCTTGCTCCCCATGGGAACAGTCCAGACCGAATTGCCAGGCCTGGTCCTCCCTGGACTGGAATCTAGCATCCTGGGACCTGTTTTGGGGTATCACCCCTCATCATCCAGGCTAGCTTGAATCTAGAAGCACAGTGAGCACATAACCTAAGTCTGGCCATTCCCATGCAATTTAGGGCAATAAAAGCTAAAAGAACAAATGTTCGAGGGAATACTGAACAAACTAAACACTCACCCCAGGTCACAGATCTGGGTTTAATCCATAGATTTTTTGCTCAGCACACAACCTCATTTTAGACTCAACCATTTGCATATTAGTCTTGTCACTGCTCCCCATGAGAATAGTCCAGCTCAAATTGCTAGGCCAGGTCCTTTCTGAACCAGAAACAAAAATCCTGGAACTAGTATTGGGGTATCATTATTCTTCAGCAAAGCTAGTTTGAATCCGATGGCACAGTGAGCATAGTACTTACTTCTGGGCTTACCCTTCACATTTAGGGCATACAAAAGCAAAAAGAACAGATAACGGAGGGAATGCTGAACAAATCAAACACGCATGTCCATTCACAGACATGAGTTTAATCCATCGTTCTTTTGCTCACCAAGCCACCCCGGTTTGGACACAGACATATGTAAATGAGTCTTGCTCTTGCTCTCCATGGGAACAGTCAAGCTGGAATTGCCAGGCCAGGTCCTCTGTGGACAGGAAACAAGCATCCTCGGACCTGTTTCAGGGTATCACCCCTCATCAGCCAGGCTAGCTTGAATCTTTAGGAGGCTGGCCTGGTTTGTAGTGGGTACCTAAGGTACTTACACCTTATACCAGGTCCAGTCATCCATTATTAGTGAAATGCAGGCAGTGTCTAGAAGCCAGGCTGTCTAGAGGTAGCTGTAGGCAGAGCAGCCAAGGCTGAACTAGGAGACATGCAAAGCTATTGCAATACCACTGTAGTCACACAGTACTTACACTATACTGATACACAAGAAATACAATACTCAGTGTAACCAAAAATAAAGGTACTTTATTTTAGTGACACAAGGCCAAAAATATCTTGGCGGATATGCTCCCTTAGAAGGTGCGTGTTTTACACAAAATATACACTAGTAACCAAAATCAGGTAAGTAAACAGTCAAGAAATAGTGAAAAAAATAGTGAAAATCACCATAGGTTACAATGGGCCTGGGGGAACACAAACCATATACTAAAATAGTGGAAGGCGAAGGTCAGTTTCCCACCTAGGCAAGAGGAGTGTGTAGAGGGGTGCTGGCAGTGTGAGAAAACAGCAACCAGCAAACAGCAAAGGTAAGTAAAGTACCCCAACCTAGAGCCCAGGAAAGCAGGAGTAAAGTACAACAAGTTTCCTCAGAACACACTAGAAGCCTAGGCAGTCCTCGGAACGTGCATGACCTGGAAAATGTTGCAGTTGCTGGCAGGACCAGAAGTTACAGAGTTGCAGTAGCCTTCTTGGATACTTTGATGTATTTGTAGAGTTCCTGGAGCAGTTCTGTGGTTGATCTGTCCGTAGAAGGAGAAGCAGAGGTTGCAGAGGATTCCTGCTGGAGCCTTGCAAAACCAAATCTGTGGAAACGCTCAGAGGAGAGACCCTAAATAGCCCTGAGAGGGGGATTAGTCACCTAACCAGGCAAGCACCTATCAGGAAGGATCTCAGATGTCATCTGCTGGCACTGGCCACTCAGATGCTCCCAGAGTTCCCTGACCATCCAAGATGGCAGGACCCAAGGAAACTCTGGAGGAGCTCTGGGCACCACCCCTGGGGTGGCGATGGACAGGGCAGTGGTCACTCCCCTTTTCTTTCTCTAGGTTTGCTCCAGAGCAGGGACCGGAGGTCCCTGAACTGGTGTAGACTGGATTATGCAGGGAGGGCACCATCTGTGCCCTTCAAAGCATTTCCAGAGGCTCTGGGATGGTGCCCCTCCAATGCCTTTAACACCTATTTACAAAGGGAGAGGGTGTAACACCCCTATTTTAAAGGGAATGCATTGTTCTGCCTTCCTGGGATTGAGCTGCTCAAGCCCCAGGAGGACAGAAGCCTGTCTGTGAGGTGGCATCAGCTGGGGCTGCAGTGAAAACTTCGGAAAGCTGGTTTGGCATTACTGGGGGTCTGTGGTGGAGCCCCCCGGGTGTATGGAATTGGTCCCCAGTACCAGAATTGGATTGAGGGTATAATCTCCAGCTCCTAGACACCTCACATGGCCATATCCAGGGTTACCATTGTGAAGCTACATATATGTATTGACCTATATGTAGTGCACACTTATAATGGCGTCCCCGCACTCACGAAGTCTGGGAAAATGGGCCTGGATGATGTGGGGGCACCTCTGCTAGTGCAGCCTGGTCTTCTTAGGGCTCTCTGAAGTGCTGAGAGCCCCCTCTTTCCCCTCAGTCTGAGTCGAGACACCCCGGGTCCCTCCTGGGTCCGGGCAGTGCCTCTTTGATACAAAACACGTTCTTGCTTGAGCCAAGGCTTGTTTGCGGAATCCAGAAATGAAAACAGCCCGCATCGACTTGATGTGGGACATCTCTTGCACCAAGCAAGAAGCCGCAGCTATCTTCTTTGGTGCATTTGTGTACTTTTCTTCTAACCGGAGAATCCACTTTTGCACCTTTATCCAGGTTGGCCGGGGCTCCTATTCTTCCTGGACTCTTCATCGACTTCTGGACTTGGTCTCCTCTCTCCACAGGTCTTCAGATCCAGGAATCCATCATTGGGTTCTTGCAGTTTTGCTTGGTTCTTGTATAATCCTTTACCACAACTTCTAGTATGTTCTGAGGAAATTTGCTGTACTTTAACCCTGCTTTCCTGGGTTCTGGGGTGGGGTATTTTACTTACCTGTGGTGTTTTCTCACACTCCCAGCACCCCTGTACACACTACACTTGCCTAGGGGGGAATTCGATATTTGCATTCCACTATTTTAGTATATGGTTTGTGTTGCCCCTAGGCCCATTGCAATGTATTGTTTTTTTTTCACTGTTTGCACTCTTGTATGACTGTTTACTTACCTGATTTTGGTTACTAATGTATATATTGTGTATAATACTTTCCTCCAGTAGGAGTTTTGCTTCTAAGATATTTTTGGCCTTGTGTCACTAAAATAAAGTACATTTATTTTTGGTAACACTGAGTATTGTATTTCTTGTGTATCAGTATAGTGTGACTGTAGTGGTATTGCAAGAGCTTTGCATGTCTCCTAGTTCAGCCTTGGCTGTTCTGCTACAGCTACCCCTAGACAGCCTAAGCTCCTAGAAACTGCCTACATTTCACTAAGGTGTTTTACTGGACCTAGTATAAGGTGTAAGTACCTCTGGTACCCACTACAAACCAGGCCAGCTTCTCACAAGCAGGACTCCAGTGACACAGTCAAGCATACTGACAAAACAGTAAAACATACTGACATGTAGGCCACAAACCATAAGCACTGGAGTACTGACTAGCAGGATCCCAGTGACACAGTCAAAACACACTGATAATCAGGCAGAAATTGGGGGTAACATGCCAAGAAAGATGGTACTTTCCTACACGAACCCCCACCCCCAAACGAGGGAGAATAAGGCTAATCTTGCCCAGATGAGTCTTCATTGGCTAAGTGGAAGTATCTGGAGAGTCCATCTGAATTGGAGTGGTTACTCCCAGGTCTATGTTCCACTGTAAAGTCCATCCCCAGTAGGGAAAGGGACCACCTCAATAATTTTGGGTTTTCTCCTTTCATCTGTTTTAACCATCAGAGAGGTTTTTGGCCAATCTGAACTATGAAATGAGCCCTAAATAAGTATGGTCTCAGTTTTTTCAGGGCCCAGACCACAGCAAAGGTCTCCCTCTCTATGGCTGACCAATGCTTTTCTCTAGGGGTCAACCTCCTACTGATAAAAGCAACAGGTTGATCCTGGCCCTCTGAGTTTAGTTGTGATAACACTTGCCCCATCCCCAGTTCAGAAGCATCTGTCTGGACAATTAACTTTTTAGAGTAATTTGGACTTTTTAGGACAGGTGCGTTAAATATAGCCTACTTAAGCTCCTCAAAAGCTTTTTGACAGCTGGCTGTCCATAATACCTTCTTGGGTATTTTCTTAGAGGGGAGGTCATTAAGAGGGGCAACAATGGAGCCATAGTTCTTATTGAACCTCCTGTAATACCCAGTGAGACCAAGAAAGGCTCTGACCTGGGTCTGAGTAGTAGAGGGATCCCAGTCTCAAATAGTCTGGATCTTCCCCTGTAGCAGTTCAATCTGTTCCCCACTAACTAGGTGTCCCAGATTAACCACTTTCCCCTGCCCTATCTGGCATTTAGAGGCCTTAATAGTGAGGTCTGCCTTTTGCAGGGCCTCCAAAACTTTCCACAGGTGGAGTAGGTGGTCCTCCCAGGTGGAGCTAAATACAGCAATATCATCTAGATATGCTGCACTGAATGCTTCCAGACCTTGGAGGACTGTATTCACCAGTCTTTGGGAAGTGACAGGTGCATTTTCCAGACCAAAGGGAATAACTGTAAACTGATAATGCCCTGCAATGGTTGAAAATGCAGTTTTTGGTTTAGCATCCTCTGATAACTTGATCTGCCAATACCTGGCAGTCAAGTCAAAGGTGCTCAGATACTTGACAGATGCCACTGTATTGAGCCCTCTGTAGTCTACACAAAACCTCATTTCCCTTTTTCCAATATGACTATGAGATTTGGGGACAAGCCCTACTGAGCTGGCCCATGCCCTGTCTGTGTGCTCAATTACTCCTAGATCCAACATCTTCTGAACCTCAGATTTAATAGTCTCTGGCATGGTCAGGCTACCTATAAATCTTATTTTTGACAGGCAAACTGTAACCAGTATCAACAGTATGTTCACACCAAGTAATCTGACGAGGTGTGAGTGAGAAGAGTTCAGAGAATTGGCCTAGGAGGTTCTTGCAGTCCTCCTTTTGCTCTGCTGTAAGGCAGTCTGCAAAGACATCCCTTGGCCATCGGCTGCGGTGTTGGAGAAGAGGTCAGGGAGAGTGTCACTCTCTTCTTCCTGCCCCTCATCAGTGGCCATGAGTAGGGTCAAATCTGCCCTATCATAGTAGGGTTTCAGGTCGTTCACATGAATTACCCTCAGGGGACTTCTTGGAGTGCCTAGGTCTACCAGATAGGTGACCTCACCCTTCTTTTCCACTATGAGATGTGGACCACTCCATTTGTCTTGGAGTGCTCTTGGTGCCACAGGCTCCAATACCCACACCTTCTGTCCTGGGTGGTACTCAATCAGGACAGCCTTCTGGTCATGCCATTGCTTTCGGAGCTCTTGGCTGGCCTGCAGGTTTTTAGTGGCCTTTTTCATGTACTCAGCCATTTTAGATCTTAGGCCAAGCACATACTCCACAATGTCTTGTGGAGGGGGCTTCAAGGGTTGTTCCCACCCCTCTTTGACAATTGCAAGTGGACCACTAACAGGGTGACCAAAAAGGAGCTCAAAGAGGCTGTAGTCCACTCCCTTCTGGGATACCTCCCTGTAGGAAAAAAGGAGGTATGGCAGTAGGACATCCCATCTCCTTCTGAGTTTTTCAGAGAGCCCCATGATCATGCCTTTGAGTGTTTCATTAAATCTCTCAACCAGTCCATTTGTTTGTGGATGATAGGGTGTGGTGAATTTAAAGGTTACACCACATTCCTTCCATACTGCTTTTAAGTATGCAGACATGAAGTTACTACCCACCTGTCTGATGCTCCCTCTTTAGGGAAGCCCACCCTGGAAAGTATTTTCAGGAGGGCCTTTTCCACTGCAGGAGCTGTAGTGGTCCTTAAGGGCATGGCTTCTGGTTATCTTGTGGCATGGTCCACTACCACTAAGGTGAATCTGTTTCTAGAAGCAGTTGGAGGGCCAAAGGAGCAAACAATAGTAACCCCTGCCCTTTCAAAGGGCACCCAACCACAGGAAGTCGGATTGGGAGGCCTTTGGGGTGCCACCAGATTTGCCACTGGCTTGGCAAGTAACATAAGAGCGACATAATTATTTTGTGTCTTCTGACATGTGATGCCAGGGAAAGTGAGGGACAAGTCTGTCCCAGGTCTTATTTTGCCCCAGGTGCCCATCCAGGGGAATATCATGTGCAAGAGTTAGGAGGAATTCTCTATACTTAAAGGGAATGACCAGTCTCCTGGTAGCACTAGCCTTTGGGTCCCTTGCCTCAGAATAAAGGAGATTTTTCTCCCACTAAACTCTGTGTTAGTCACTGATATCCCCAGCTTCTTGTTTACAGCTTGCTGTCTTAGACCCTCTAGTGTGGGACAGGTCTGCTGTGCCACACTCAGTTCCTCCCTGGCAGGACCCCTTGCACCCAAGAGTTCAGCTGTGTCAGCCTGAAGCTGCTCTGGAGTAGGTTCTACAAAAGGAGTTGACTCCTCCTCATCAAAGGGGGGAACTTATGGGGACGGAGGGAAAGTGGACAAGGGTTTGCCCTTTCTTCCCCTAGGTTTTGGGAGCACTTGATCCATTGTTCCAGTATCCAAGTTTCCCTTTCCTCTTTGCTTCTTGGCCTGAGCCCTGGTAAGAGCAAAGATGTGCCTTGGGATGCCCAGCATTGGTGCGTGGGCCTCCAACTCCACTTCAGACCAAGCTGATGTCTCCAAATCATTGCCCAGTAGACATTCTACAGGTAGGTCAGTAGATACCACATTTTGTGTAGGACCAGTAACCCCCCCCCCTCAGTTGAGATTCACAACAGCCATGGGGTGGCTAACAGTGTTGTTCTGGGCATCAGTAACTTGGTACTGATGAACAAGTAGGTGTTGTTCAGGGGCTACCAGTTTTTCCATCACCATAGTGACACTGGCACCTGTGTCCTTGTAGGCCTCAACCTGAACACCATTTATTAGGGGTAGTTGCTTGTACTTATCTATATTAAGGGGACAAGCAACTAATGTGGCAATGTCAATGCTACCATCAGAGACCAAAACAGCCTCATTGGTCTTACTAACTAGACCAACCCCCACTACATTACCAAAAGTGAGACCAGCAACACCTTTACATTGGCTATATTTAGAGTTTTTTCCACCACCACTGCTATTACTAGGGGCACTAGAGGAAGCAGTGGGTGTTTGTGGTGGTGGGAGGTTCTGGTGTTCTTGGGACAAGTGGGGTCACTTACCCAGTGGTCTTTGCTTTTAGACAAATAACACCAAGGCTTTTTCTGATGATTGGAAGAAAATTTGGGCCCACCACCCCGAGAGGATTTTTGTGGACCTGATGAAGACTCTGACTTTTTATCTTTGTCCCCACTCTTGTCATGTGACTTACCATCCTTCTTCTTGTTGTCCTGTCACCCCCTGTAGGAGCTTTTCTGCACACCCTGGTTCTGACCCATTTGTCTGCCTTCTTTCCCAATTCTTGGGGAGAGATGAGATCTGAGTCCACAAGATACTGGTCCTACAAATCAGACAGACAATTGTTAGGATTATACTCTCTCAGGATTATATTATATAGACCCTCATAATCAGACACCTTGCTGCCATGCAACCAACCTTCTAAGGCCTTCACTGAACAGTCCACAAAGTCTATCCAATCTTGTGAAGACTCTTTTCTGGTTTCTCTGAACTTAATTCTGTATTGTTCAGTGGTTAAGCCAAATCCATCCAAGAATGCTGTCTTCAAAACATTGTAATTATCTGAATCATATTCTCTGACAGTAAGGAGCCTATCTCTCACCTTGCCAGAGAAGGACAACCACAGAATAAGCAGCCCATTGTACCTGAGGGATCCTCTGAACTTTACATGCCCTCTCAAGTGCAGCAAACCACTTATAGATGTCATCCCTCTCTTTGTAAGGGGGAACAATCGTGTGCAACCTTCTAGAATCAAATGTGTTCTCCCTAACACCATAGCTTCTGAAACTGCTGTTGCTGCTGCCACCATGGGGAACTGATCCCAACCCCTGTCTTTCCCTTTCTAAAGCTAGGGATTCCCTATCTAAGGCCAACTGTTGCAGCCTCAGTGTGGCCTCCTCTAACCTCAGCTTTCTGAGTTCCCTATCTAGGGAGATGTCCTCAGGGTTGGATGTGTTTGACACCTCTGAGACTGAAGTGACATAGGAGTGAGCAGAGGTAGATTTTACCCTAACTTGTGTAACCCTAGCTACCTGACCTCTAGGTGTGAAGGGAGCCCTACCTGAGTGTGACCCCCTTCCCAGTACCAGCTACACTAGGAGGTTTGTTAGTGGAAAGCTCTGTGGAAGGACCCTCCCATGGATCTTCAGGACCCTCTCCTGAATTTACCTGGTTAGAATCTCCCTCCGCCTCCTGTCCTACCTGTTGACCAGTCTGTTCTTGGTCATCCTGGAGAAGGAGGTTTAAAAGGAAATCTTTGTTGTTGGGCTTCTTCCCAATCCCTAGGCTTCTCTCTAAGCAAAGCCCCCTGAAACTTTTAAAATTTAGGTTCTCATAAGTAGTTTTGATAACCTTAGGGGTGGCCCTAGAGGAATACATAGTGACAGAAAAGTTAAAGTTGAGAAAAGGAAAATACCTACTTTATTTGACTTTTTAGAAGTTTTTAGAGTGAAAGTGAGACTGCTAGGTATACTTATGTATAGCTCCAAGTGCAGAGTACACTTTCTTGTGGAAAGCTCCAGTGACAGAGTGATAAGGCAACTGTATTCACTTATCCCACAGCTACACCACCATTGTAGGAGGCTGGGCTGGTTTGTAGTAGGTACCTAAGTTACTTATACCTTATACCAGGTCCAGTTATCCCTTATTAGTGAAATGTAGGCAGTGTTTAGAAGCCAGGCTGTCAAGAGGTAGCTGTAGGCAGAGCAGCCAAGGCTGAACTAGGAGACATGCAAAGCTATTGCAATACCACTGTAGTCACACAGTACTTACACACAAGAAAAGACAATACTTAGTGTTACCAAAAATAAAGGTTCTTTATGTTAGTGACACAAGGCCAAAAATATCTTGGAGGCTATACTCCCTTAGAAGGTAAGTATTATACACAAAAAATGCAATAGTAACCAAAATCAGGTAAGTGAACAGTCAAAAATAGTGAAAATAGTGAAAATCACCATAAGTTACAATGGGCCTAGGGGGGACACAAACCATATACTAAAATAGTGGAATGCGAATGTCGGTTTCCCACCTAGGCAAGAGGAGTGTGTAGAAGGGCGCTGGGAGTGTAAGAAAACACCAAAGGTAAGTAAAGTACCCCACCCCAGAGCCCAGGAAAGCAGGAGTAAAGTACAACAAGTTTCCTCAGAACACACTAGAAGTTCTGATAAAGAATAATGCAAACCCCAAGCAAGAATGCAAGACACCAACAATGGATTCCTGGTCCTGAAGACCTGCAGAGAGAGGAGACCAAGCCCAAGAACAGCTGAAGAGTTCAGGAGTAACAAGAGCTCCTGCTAACCCGGATGAAGGTGCAAAAGCGGATTCTCTGGTTAGAAGAAAAATTCAGAAATGTACTAAAGAAGACAGCTGCAGGTTCCTGCTTGGTGCAAGAGATGTCCCACGTCCAGTAGATGTATGCATGCTGGTTTTCATCAGTGGATTCCATCTACAAACCTTGGATCACGCAAAAGACGTGTTTGGCAGGAAAAGGCACTACCTGGACCCTGGAGGGACCTGGGGGTCTCAACTCAGACTGAACAGACAGAGGGGGCTCTCAGCACTTCAGAGAGCCCTCAGAAGACCAGGCAGCACCCACAGGAGTCCCAAGACATGGGGACAAAAGAGTTGCAAATCGAGATCATCGTAGCACTGCAGAAATGGATCCCACGCTGCCGGAGAACAAATCAGGGAGCTGAGCATCACAGGACAGAGTGCTGGGGACCTGGTCTACGATGTGCACAAAGGATTCCTTGGAGAGGTGCACAGAAGCCCTAGGAGCTCCAAAACACATGGTGGACAGGGGTACTGTCTTGCTTGGAAAGGCAAGCTCTCATCTCTGCCAAATTTGGACAGTTGGACCTTTGGACAGTTAATGTTACTTTGGTCCACTACCTGTGTTCTAAGATCCAGGCTCATCACCAAGGGAGGGGACCCAGAGTACCGGTATTCACTGCAGAGAGGTGCCTGCTGGAGCTCGGAAGTGACTTTGTCACTCCACAGGAGATTCCTTTGGTCCTTCTGGTGCAGGATGAAGACAGGCAGTCCTCAGAGTGTGCACGATCTGGAAAATGTTGCAGTTGCTGGCAGGAGCAGAAGTTACAGAGTTGCAGTAGCCTTCTTGGATACTTTGCTGCAGTTGTAGAGTTCTAGGAGCAGTTCTGTGATTGATTCATCAGTAGAAGGAGAAGCAGCGGTTGCAGAGGATTCCTGCTGGAGTCTTGCAAAACTGAATCTGAGGAAACACCCAGAGGAGAGACCCTAAATAGCCCTGAGGGGGAGATTGGCCATCTAACCAGGTGAGCACCTATTAGGAAGGGTCTCTGATGTCAGCTGCTGGCACTGACCACTCAGATGCTCCTAGAGTTCCCTGACCATCCAGAAAACAAGATGGCAGAACCCAAGGACACTCTGAAGGAGCTCTGGGCACCGCCCCTGGAGTGGTGATGGACAGAGGAGTGGTCACTCCCATTTCCTTTGTCCAGTTTTGTGCCAGAGCATGGACTGGGGTTCCTGAACCAGTATAGACTAGATTATACAAGGAGGGCACCATCTGTGCCCTTCAAAGCATTTCCAGAGGCTCTGGGAGGGTACCCCTCCCATGCCTGTAACACCTATGTCCAAAGGGAGAGGGTGTAACACCCCTCTCCTAAAGGAAATGCATTGTTCTGCCTTCCTGGGATTGAGCTACTCAAGCCTCAGTAGGGCAGAAGCCTTTCTGTGAGGTGGCACCAGCTGGTGCTGCAGTGGAAACCTCAGACAGCTGGTTTTGTAGTACTGGGAGTCCTTGGTGGAACCCCCAGGGTGCCTGGAATTAGCCCCCAAATGCCAGAATTAGATTGGGATGCACTTTTCAGTTCCTAGACACCTCACACGGCTATATTCGGGGTTATCATTGTGAAGCTACATGTATAAATTGACTTATATGCAGTGCACACTAATAATGGCATCCCCACACCCACGAAGTCCGGGAAAATGGGCCTGGATGATATGGGGGCACCTCTATTAGTGCAGGGGTGCCCTCACACACAGGTACTATGCACCTAGTCTTCAGGGTCTGAAGGTTAGAAATATAGGTGACTTATAAGTGACCTGGTGCAGTGAAAATGGCTGCGAAATAGTGCTATTTCACTCAGGCTGCAATGGCAGTCCTGAAGAAGTGTTTGTATGACCTCCTTATGGGAAATGCTGCAGCCCATACGGATCTCCTGGAACCCCAATGCCCTGGGTACCTAGGTACCACATACTAGGGACTTATAAGGGGGGCCCAGTATGCCAATCTTGAGTGAAATAATTAGTCACTAGACTATTGTGACAAATTTGGAAACAGAGAGATCATAAGCACTGGAGTTCTGATTAGCAGGACTCCAGTGACACAGTCAAGCATACTGACAAAACAGTAAAACATACTGACATGTAGGCCACAAACCATAAGCACTGGGGTCTTGACTAGCAGGACCCCAGTGACACAGTCAAAACACACTGACAATCAGGTAGAAATTGGGGGTTACATGCCAAGAAAGATGGTACTTTTCTACAGAATCCAGAAGAACAGTGAACACACAACCTACGTCTGGGCA
Source organism: Pleurodeles waltl (assembly GCF_031143425.1). Lineage (NCBI taxonomy): Eukaryota > Metazoa > Chordata > Amphibia > Caudata > Salamandridae > Pleurodeles > Pleurodeles waltl. The sequence continues at coordinate 859,309,386 of NC_090440.1, forward strand.
TAACCTTCCCACTTAGAGAAAGAAGAGCTAAAAGAACAGATGATGGATGGAATGTGGAACAAAGTAAACACTCACCCTAAGTCACAGACCTGGGATTAATCCATAGTTTTTTGCTTAGTACACAACTTCAGTTTAGACTCAACCATGTGCAAATCATTCTTGCCACTGCTCCCCATATGAACAATCCATTTCAAATTGCCAGCACAGTTCCTCATTGGACTGGACTGGTTTTGGTGTATCAGCCCTCATCAGCCAGGCTAGCTGGAATCCAGTGGCATAGTGAGCTCGGGACCCATGTCTGGGCATGCCCTTCCCACTTACAGCAAGAAAAGCAAAAAGAACAGATGATGGATGGAATGCTGTACAAATCAAACACTCACCCTCAATCACAGATCTGGGTTTAATCCATAGTTTTTTTTGCCCACCAGGCCACCTCCATTTGGACCCAGACATATGCAAATCAGTCTTGACCCTGCTCCCCATGGGAACAATCCAGCCCAAATTGCCAGACTAGGTCCTCACTGAACCGGGAAAAAATATTCTGGGATCAATTTAAGAGTATCACCAGCCTCTCTAGCTTGAATCCAGTGCTACAGTGAGCATGGGACCCACATCTTGGCATACCCTTCCTACTTAGGGTGACAAAAGCAAAAAGAAGAGATCATGGATGAAATGCTGAATAAATCAAACACTCACCCCAAGTCACAGATCTGGATTTAATCCATTGTTTTTTTGCTCAGCACGCATCCTCAGTTTGGACTCAGCTATATGCATATCAGTCTTGTTACTGCTCCCCATTAGAATTGTCAAGCCAAAATTGCCAAGCCAGGTCCTTCATGGAGCAGAATCAAGCATCCTAAGACCAGTTTTGGGGTATCATCATTTGTCAGCCAGGCTCGTTTGAATCCTGTGGCACAGTGAGCATAGTACCTACTGCTGGGCTTACCCTTCACATTTAGGGCAACAAAAGAAAAAAGAACAGATGATAGACATAATGCTGAACAAAACAAAGACTCACCCCCAATCACTCATGTGAGTTTAATCCATCGTTTTTTTGCTCACTTCGCAACCCCACTTTGGACTAAGCTATATACAAATACTTCTTAACCCTGTTCCCCAGGGGAACAGTCCAGCCCAAATTGCCAGGCCAGCTTCTCCCTTGACTGAAAACAATCATCCTGGGACTAGTTTCAGTCTATCACCCCTCATCAGCCAGGCTTGCTTAAATCTAGTGCTACTGTGAGCACTGGATCCATGCCTGGGCATACCCATACGACATAGGGCAACAAAAGCAAAAAGAACAGATGATGGGCGGAATGCTGAACATATTAAACACTCACCCAAGTCACAGATCTAGGTTTACTTTGTTGTTTTTTTTTGCTCACCATGCCACCCCAGTTTGAACTCAGCCATATGCAAATCTGTCTTGATCCTACTCCCCATGGGAACAGTTCAGTCTAAATTGGTAGACCAGGTTTTCCCTGGACCAGAAAAAAACATCCTGGGACCAAATTCAGAGTATAACCTCTCATCATCCACTCTAGCCTGAATCCAGTGGCACAGTGAGCATGAAACCCATGACTCGGCATACCCTTCCCAATTAGGCAACAGAAGCTAAAATAACAGATAATGGACAGAATGTTGATCAAATGAAACACTCAGGCCAAGTCACAGATATGGCTTTAATCAATCATTTTTTTGCCCACTAAACCAACCCAGTTTGGACACAGACATAAGCAAATGCGTCTTAACCCTGCTCCCCATGGGAACAGTCCAGCCCAAATTGCCAGACTAGGTCCTCACTGAACCGGGAAAAAATATTCTGGGATCAATTTAAGAGTATCACCAGCCTCTCTAGCTTGAATCCAGTGCTACAGTGAGCATGGGACCCACATCTTGGCATACCCTTCCTACTTAGGGTGACAAAAGCAAAAAGAAGAGATCATGGATGAAATGCTGAATAAATCAAACACTCACCCCAAGTCACAGATCTGGATTTAATCCATTGTTTTTTTGCTCAGCACGCATCCTCAGTTTGGACTCAGCTATATGCATATCAGTCTTGTTACTGCTCCCCATTAGAATTGTCAAGCCAAAATTGCCAAGCCAGGTCCTTCATGGAGCAGAATCAAGCATCCTAAGACCAGTTTTGGGGTATCATCATTTGTCAGCCAGGCTCGTTTGAATCCTGTGGCACAGTGAGCATAGTACCTACTGCTGGGCTTACCCTTCACATTTAGGGCAACAAAAGAAAAAAGAACAGATGATAGACATAATGCTGAACAAAACAAAGACTCACCCCCAATCACTCATGTGAGTTTAATCCATCGTTTTTTTGCTCACTTCGCAACCCCACTTTGGACTAAGCTATATACAAATACTTCTTAACCCTGTTCCCCAGGGGAACAGTCCAGCCCAAATTGCCAGGCCAGCTTCTCCCTTGACTGAAAACAATCATCCTGGGACTAGTTTCAGTCTATCACCCCTCATCAGCCAGGCTTGCTTAAATCTAGTGCTACTGTGAGCACTGGATCCATGCCTGGGCATACCCATACGACATAGGGCAACAAAAGCAAAAAGAACAGATGATGGGCGGAATGCTGAACATATCAAACACTCACCCAAGTCACAGATCTAGGTTTACTTTGTTGTTTTTTTTTGCTCACCATGCCACCCCAGTTTGAACTCAGCCATATGCAAATCTGTCTTGATCCTGCTCCCCATGGGAACAGTTCAGTCTAAATTGGTAGACCAGGTTTTCCCTGGACCAGAAAAAAACATCCTGGGACCAATTTCAGAGTATAACCTCTCATCATCCACTCTAGCCTGAATCCAGTGGCACAGTGAGCATGAAACCCATGACTCGGCATACCCTTCCCAATTAGCCAACAGAAGCTGAAATAACAGATAATGGACAGAATGTTGATCAAATGAAACACTCAGCCCAAGTCACAGATATGGCTTTAATCAATCAATTTTGCCCACTAAACCAACCCAGTTTGGACACAGACATAAGCAAATGCGTCTTAACCCTGCTCCTCATGGGAACAGTCCAGCCGGAATTGCCAGACCACGTTCTCCCTGGACCAAAAAATATATCCTGGGACCAGTTTCAGGGTATCACCTATCATCAGGTACTCTAGCATGAATCCAGTGGCATAGTCAGCACTGGACCCACGTTTGGGCATACCCTTCCCACTTAGGGCAATATGAGCAAAAGGAACAGATGATAGGTGGAATGTTGAAAAAATAAAACACTCATCCAAAGTCACAGAGATGGGTTTAATCCATCACTTTATTGCTCAGCACGCCACCCAAGTATGGACCTAGCCATGTGCAAATCCGTCTTGGCCCTTCTTCCCATGGGAATAGTCCAGCCTGAATTGCCATGTCAGGTCCTCCCTGGACCAGAAACAGTCATCCTTAGAACCAGTTTCAGGATTTCACCCCTCATCAGCAGTGGGACAGTGAGCATGGGACCCACTTCTGGGAATACCTTCCCAACTTAGGGCAGCAAAATCAAAAACAGGAGATGATGGACGGAATGCTGAACAAATTAAACACTCACCCAAGTCACAGATCTGGGTTTACTCTGTTGTTTTTTTGCTCACCACCCCACCCCAGTTTGAACCCAGACATATGCAAATCTGTCTTGATCCTGCTCCCCATGGGAACAGTCCAGCCTAAATTGGTAGACCAGGTTTTCCCTGGACCAAATAAAACCCATCCTGGGACCAATTTCAGACTATAACCTGTCATTAGCCACTCTAGCTTGAATCCAGTGGCACAGTGATCATGAAACTCATGCCTCGGCATACCCTTACGACTTAGGCAACAGAAGCTAAAATGACAGTTAATGGACAGAATGTTGATCAAATCAAACACTCACCCCAAGTCACAGATCAGGGTTTAATTCGTCATTGCTTTTGCTCACTATTCCACCCAAGTTCGGACACAGACATATGCAAATCCGTCTTAACCCTGCTCCTCATTGAAACAGTCCAGACTGAATTGCCAGACCACGTTCTCCCTTGACCGAAAAATAGCATCTTCTGACCATTTTCAGGGTATCACCCATCATCAGTCACTCCAGCATGATTCCAGTGGCATAATCAACACTGGGCCCACGTCTGAGCATACCCTTCCCACTTAGAGCAACAAAAGAAAAAGGAACAGACGATGTACGGAATGCTGAACAAATCAAACACTCACACCCAAACACAAATCAGGGTTGAATCCATCATTTTCTACCCTGCCACATGCAAATCCGTCTTGACCCTGCTCCCCATGGGAACAGTCCAGCCCGAATTGCCAGGTCAGTTCCTCCCTGGACTGGAAACAAGCACCCTGGGACCTGTTTCGGGGTATCACCACTCATAATCCAAGCTAGCTTGGATCCAGTAGAACAGTGAGCACAGAACCTACGTCTAAGCATACCCATCCCACTTAGGGCAAGAAAAGCTAAAAGAACAGATAATGGGTGGAATGTAAAACCAACTAAACACTCACCCCAAGTCACAGATCTCGGTTTAATCCATTGTTTTTATGCTCAGCACACAACCTCAGTTTGGACTCAGCCATATGCATATCAGTCTTGTGACTGCTCCCCATGAGAATAGTCCAGCCCAAATTGCCAGGTCCTTCCTAGATCAGAAACAAGCATCTTGGGACCTGTTTTGGGGTATCATCATTATCCAGCCAGGCTAGTTTGAATCCTGTGGCACAGTGAGCATAGTTTAGGTCAACAAAAGCAAAAAGAACAGATTATAGACATAATGCTCAACAAAACAAACACTCACCCACAATCACTGATGTGAGTTTAATTCATCATTTTTTTTCTCACTACACCACCCCAGGTTGGAATAAGCTATACACAAACACGTCCTAACCATGCTCCCCAGGGGAACACTCCAGCCCAAATTGCCAGGCCAGTTTCTCCCTTGACTGAAAGCAATCATCATGGGACTGGTTTCAGTGTTCCACTCCTCATGTGCCAGGCTAGCTTGAATCTAGGACTACTGTGAGCTCTGGACTCACGTCTGGGCATACCCTTCCGACACAGGGCAACAAAAACAAAAAGAACAAATGATGGGTGGAACGCTGAACAAATCAAACACTCACCTCAAGTCACAGATCTGCGTTTACTCCATTGTTTTTTTGCTTACCACGCCACCCCAGTTTGAACCCAGCCATATGCAAATCTGTCTTGACCTTGCTCCCCATGGGAACAATCCAGCCTGGAATGGTAGACCAGGATTTCCCTGAACTAGAAAATAAAACATCCTGGGACTGATTTCAGAGTATCACCTCTTATCAGCCACTCTAGCTTGAATCCAGTGGCACAGTGAGCATGAAACCATGCCTCGGCATACCCTTACCACTTAGGCAACAGAAGCTAAAATAACAGATAATGGACAGAATGTTAATCAAATCAAACACTCACCCCAAGTCACAGATCAGGGTTTAATCCATCATTGTTTTTGCTCACTATACCACCCCAGTTTGGACACAGACATATGCAAATTTGTCTTAACCCTGCTCCTCATGGAATCCGTCCAGACTGAATTGCCAGACCACGTTCTCCCTAGACCGAAAAATAGCATCCTGGGACCAGTTTCAGGGTATCACCCATCATCAGTCACTCTAGCATGAATCTAGTGGCATAGTGAGCACTGGACCTACGTCCGAACATACCCTTTCGACTCAGGGCAACAAAAGCAAAAAGGAACAGATGATGGATGGAATGCTGAACAAATAAAACACTCACCCCAGGTCACAGAGATGGGTTTAATCCATCACTTTATTGCACAGCATGGCACCCCAGTATGGACTTAGCCATGTGCAAATCAGTCTTGGCCCTTCTACCCATGGGAACAGTCCAGCCTAAATTGCATGCCAGGTTCTCCCTGGACCAGAATCAATCATCCTTAAGACTAGTTTCAGGATCTTACCCCCTCCTCAGCAGTGGAACAGTGATCATGTGACCCACTTCTAGGAATAACCTTCTGACTTAGGGCAGCAAAATCAAAAAGAGCAGACGATGGATGGAAAACTCCACAAATCAAACACTCACCCAAGTCACACATCTTGGTTTACTCTTTTTTTTTTTTTTGCTCACCAAGCTACCCCAGTTTGAACCCAGCCATATGCAAATCTGCCTTGATCCTGCCCCCCATGGGAACAGTCCAGCCTTGAATTGGTAGACCAGGCATTCTGTGGACCAGAAAAAAAGCATTCTGGGACAAATTTCAGAGTATAACCTCTCATCAGCCACTCTAGCTTGAATCCAGTGGCACAGTGAGCATGAAACCCATGTCTCGGCATACCCTTCCCACTTAGGCAACAGAAGCTAAAATAACAGATAATGGACAGAATGTTGATCAAATCGAACACTCAACCCAAGTCACACATCTGGGTTTAATCAATCATTTTGTTGGTCACTATACCACCCCAGCTTGGACACAGACATATGCAAATCCGTCTTAACCCTGCTCCTCATAGGAACAGTTCAGCCCGAATTGCCAGACCAAGTTCTCGCTGGACCGATAAAATTGCATCCTGGGTTCAGTTTCAGGGTATCACCCATCATCAGTCACTCTAGCATGAATCCAGTGGTATAGTCAGCACTGGACTAATGTCTGGACATACCCTTCCCACTTAGAGCAACAAAAGCAAAAGGAACAGATGATAGATGGAATGCTGAACAAATAAAATACTCACCCCAAGTCACAGAGATTGGTTTAATCCATTGCTTTATTGCTCAGCACACCACCCCAGTATGGACCAAAGCATGTGCAAATCAGTCTTGGCCCTTCTCCCCATGGGAACAGTCCAGCATGAATTGTCATGGCAGGTCCCCCCTGAACCAGAAACAATCATCCTTAAGACCAGTTTCAGGATTTCACACCTCATCAGCAGTGAGATAGTGAGCAGGGTCCCACTTTTGGGAATACCCTTCTGACTTAGGGCAGAAAAATCAAAAAGAGCAGATGATGGACGGAATGCTGAACAATACAAACACTCACACCCAAACACAAATCAGGATTGAATCCATTGTTTTTTACTCACCACACGGCCACATTTTCTACCCTGCCATTTGCAAATCCGTCTTGACCCCGCTCCCCATCCAACCCGAATTGCCAGGTCAGTTCCTCCCTGGACTGGAAACAAGCACCCTGGGACCTGTTTCGGGGTAACGCCCCTCATCATCCAGGCTAGCTTGGATCCAGTAGCACAGTGAGCACAGAACCTACGTCTAAGCATACCCACCCAACTTAGGGCAAGAAAAGCTAAAAGAACAGATGATGGGTGGAATGCTAAACCAACTAAACACTCACCCCAAGTCACAGATCTCGGTTTAATCCATTGTTTTTATGCTCAGCACACAACCTCAGTTTGGACTCAGCCATATGGATATCAGTCTTGTGACTGTTCCCCATGAGAATAGTCCAGCCCAAATTGCCAGGCCAGGTCCTTCCTGGATCCGAAACAAGCATCCTGGGATCTTTTTTGAGGTATCATCATTCTTCAGCCAGGCTAGTTTGAATCCTGTGGCACAATGAGCGTAGTACCTACTTCTGGGCTTACCCTTCACATTTAGGGCAACAAAAGCAAAAAGAACAGCTGACGGATGGAATGCTGAATAACTCAAACACTCAAGTCCAATCACAGACATGAGTTTAATCCATCGTTCTTTTGATCACCATGCCCACCCAGTTTGGACCCAGCCATATGCAAATGAGTCTTGACCCTGCTCTTCATGGCAACAGTCCAGCCGGGTATGCAAGGCCAGGTCATCAGTGGACCAGAAACAAGCATCCTGGGACCTGTTCCAGGGTATCACCCTCATCAGCTAGGCTAGCTTGAATCCAGTAGCACAGTAAACACAGGACCTACGTCTGGGCATACCCTTCCCACTCAGGGCAAGAAGAGCTAAAAGAACAGATGATGGATGGAATTCTGAACAAAGTATTCACTCCCCCCAAGTCACAGATCTGGGTTGTCACTCCTCCCCATACGAAAAGTACATCTCAAATTGCCAGGCCAGTTCCTCCCTGGACTGGAAAGAGTCTTCCAAGGACCGGTTTTAGTGTATCATCCCTCATCAGCTAGGCTTGCATGAATCCAGTGGCACAGTGAGATTGGGACCCATGTCTGGGCATACCCTTCTCACTTAGAGCAACAAAAGCAAAAACAACAGATGATGGATGGAATGCTGTACAAATCAAACACTCACCCTTAATCACAGATCTCGGTTTCACCCATTGCTTTTTGCTCACTATACCACCCCAGTTTGGTCCCAGCCATTTGCAAATCAGTCTTGACCCTGCTCTCATGTGATCAGTCCAGCCCAAATTGCCAAGCCAGGTCCTCCCTGGATCAGAAACAAGCATCCTGGGACAGGTTTGGGGTGTTACCCCTCCTCAGTCAGGCTAGCTTGAATCCAGTGGCACAGTGGGGCAGTGTTTTTATCGGCACACATAGGGTAATACTGGGTGTTAGGATTTTTTGGGATTCATGCAGGCTCTGGAAGTTTCCATCACAGAAATGTATGAAAAATGTGTGATTTCAGGTTGAGTTTGAGGTTTGCAGGAGATTGTAGGTAATAAAACCCTCATGGGATCAATATAAGTCACTGATCCTGGCTTTCCCTAGGTGTCTGGTTTTTAAAATTTTCTAGGTTTCCCTAGGCACCCACTGAGCTAGGGCCCAAAATCCATAGCTACCCACTTTGGAAAAAAACGCATCAGTTTTGATTGAAAAAATGTAATGAGCCCATATTGCATTTTGGGTTGTTTCCTGCTGCAGGCACCAGGCCTATCCACGCAAATGAGGTATCATGTTTATCTTAGACTAAGGGCTGGGTGGAAGGAAATTTTCTGGCTACCTACAGATTTGAGAACTTTCCATCACAGGAATGTGAAGAAATTGTGTTTTTTACCCAACATTTCAAGTTTTCAGGGATTCTGGGTAAAACAACAGGAGGAGAGCCATGCAAGCCACCCCAACCTAGATTGCCCTAGGTTCAAGTTTTGAAAAATACACAGATTTGCTAGGTTTCCTTAGGTGTCGGCTGAGCTAAGGTCCAAAATCCACAGCTACCTACCCTGAAAAAAAGTGTCAGTTTTGATTGTAAAAATGTGATGTACCCATGTTTTGTTTTGGACCATTTACTCTGCGGGCAATAGGCCTACCTACACAAGTGATGTACCGTTTTTATCAGAGGACATGTGGGAGCATAGAATAGTAGGATTATTGAAATTACCAATTTAATTTTGCTGTATTTGTGCTTTCCAAATGTAAGCCAGTGTGTAAGAAAGAAGACATTTTATAAAATACCCTCTTAATCATATGCCCTTAGTGGTGGCTACAATTTCAGAGATGCAAAAATAACCACTGCTCCTAAATTCCATACCTTGTGCCTTTTTCAGAAATACATAGGTAATCTTGATACCTATTTTTCACTCTACATATTTCACCATATGAATTTGTCTATACTCAGTACACCATAAAAAAACATTGTTGTTGCCTCTAGGTACCTTGGTTTTATGGGGAACCCACAAACCATATACATCCCTGCAGCTACACCCGTTTAGCGAACATTGCTTTTGTAAATCGGCAATTGTGACAGTTACAGATGAAAACATTGTCTGAAGTGGCTGATTTTTCCTACTCATTTTCAATATTTGTTATTTTAATACTTTGGGCCTCATTACGACTTTGGCATTTTTTGCTGATGATCGCTGAGGTGGGGGTGCCCAAAAGACCACCATTTTGGTGGAAGACAAACTGTAGTATTAAGAGTCACATTGTGAAATCTGCCAAAAAACAGACAAATTTCCCAAACCGCTGGGACACTGGAGGACAGAAAAGAGGTGGTCCCAACTATAGCACCGCCACCCCGATAAAAATCCACCCATCAGATCACGATCCATAAATCACAAGAGCGGTTCTTCTGTAGTGGGAAACCATTGGTGCTGCAAACCATGGCAGTCTCAAATCACATCACACTGAGCACAACAACACATCGGATATTTTGAATACCCCACACCTGACACACATCTACACACCCGACACACCTACACACTGCACAATATAAAACACCTCTACACAATCCACAATACTTTGCAACCAAAATGCCACACACAGCCATAGACAACCAACATATTTGACAGATAGAAAAAGTAAGACTAGGCACCCATATCCCCTTCGCTGCCAGGCCTTTTTCCCCTCCTGTGCCGAGCCTTTTTTTGGCTATTTGGGGCAGTTCGTGCTTAGGCCCTTATAACTTTTTGTTCACATAAGCTACCCACGCCAAATTTGCGTCCTTTTTTTCCAACATCCTAGGGTTTCTGGAGGTACCCAGACTTTGTGGGTTCCCCTGAAGGAGACCAAGAACTTAGCCAAAATACAGTGAAAATGTTTTTTTTTTTTTAAAAAATGGGAAAAAGGGCTGCAGAAGGCTGCTCGTGGTTTTTTCCCTGAAAATGGCACCAACAAAGGGTTTGTGGTGGCAAGATCACCATCTTCCCAGCTTTCAGGAACAGGCAGACTTGAATTGGAAAACCCAATTTTTCAATACAAATTTGAAATTTTACTGGGACATACCCCATTTTTACTATTTTTTGTGCTTTCAGTCTCCTTCCAGTTAGTGACCAAAATGGGTGAGAAACCTATGCTGGATCCCAGACAGCTAAACATTTCTGAAAAGTAGACAAAATTCTAAATTCAGCAAGGGGTCATTTGTGTAGATCCTTCAAGTGTTTCCTACAGAAAATAACAGCTGAAATAAATAAATTATTTAAATTGAGGTAAAAAAACAGCCATTTTTCTCCACGTTTTACTCTAACTTTTTCCTGAGATGTCAGATTTTTTAAAGCAATATTCCGTTACGTCAGCTGGACTATTCTGGTTGCGGGGATATATAGGGCTTGTAGGTTCATCAAGAATTCTAGGTACCCAGAGCCAATAAATGAGCTGCACCTTGCAATGGGTTTTTATTCTATTCCCGGTATACAGCAATTCATTTGCTGAAATATAAAAAGTGAAAAATAGGTATCAAGAAAATCTTTGTATTTCCAAAATAGCCACAAGATAAGGTGTTGAGAAGCAGTGGTTATTTGCACATCTCTGAATTCCGGGGTGTCAATACTAGCATGTGAATTACAGGGCATTTCTCAAATAGACGTCTTTTTTACACACTGCCTTACACTTGGAAGGACAAAATGTAGAGAAAGACAAGGGGCAATAACACTTGTTTTGCTATTCTGTGTTCCCCCAAGTCTCCCGATAAAAATGGTACCTCACTTGTGTGGGTAGGCCTAGCGCCCACGAAAGGAAATGGCTCAAAACACAACGTGGACACATCACATTTTTTCACAGAAAACAGAGGTGTTTTTTTGCAAAGTGCCTACCGGTGGTATTGGCCTCTAGCTCAGTCGGCGACTGTGGAAACCTAGCAAACCAGCACATTTTTTAAAACTAGACACCTAGGGGAATCCAAGATGGGGTGACTTGTGGGGATCTGACCAGGTTCTGTTACCCAGAATCCTTTGCAAACCTCAAAATTTGACCAAAAAAACACTTTTTCCTCTCATTTCGGTGACAGAGAGTTCTGGAATCTGAGAGGAGCCACAAATTTCCTTCCACCCAGCGTTCCCCCAAGTCTCCCGATAAAAATGGTACCTCACTTGTGTGGGTAGGCCTAGCGCCCACGAAAGGAAATGGCCCAAAACACAACGTGGACACATCACATTTTTTCACAGAAAACAGAGGTGTTTTTTTACAAAGTGCCCACCTGTGGATTTTGGCCTCTAGATCAGCCGGCCCCAGGGGGGACAGAAATGTCCTAAAATAAATTTGCCCCCACCCCCCGGGAGTGACCCTTGCCTACGGGGTCGCTCCCCTTGCGAAACATTGGCACAAAAAAAAATCCCCGGTGCCTAGTTGTTTCTGCAGATTGACCTAAAATCCGCCGATCTGCCCCCAAGATGGGCAGAAATCGTCTAAATACAATTTTCCCCCCTGGGGGAGTGACCCTTGCCTATTGGGTCGCTCCCATCTCTAAAAAAACAAACAAACAAAAAAAAATGAGCCCTGGCGCCTAGAGGTTTCTGTCCCCCCGGGGGCAGATCGGCCTAATAACAATAGGCCGATCTGCCCCCAGGGAGGGCAGAAATGGCCTAAAACAAATTTGCCTCCTGCCCCCCAACCCCCCCCCCGGGGAGCGATCAGCCAGCCCCAGGGGGGACAGAAATGTCCTAAAATAAATTTGCCCCCCCCCACCCCCTGGGAGTGACCCTTGCCTACGGGGTCGCTCCCCTTGTGTGATATTGGCTCAAAAAAAAAAAATCCCCGGTGCCTAGTTGTTTCTGCCCCCCTTGGGGGCAGATTGACCTAAAATTCGCCGATCTGCCCCCAAGGGGGGCAGAAATGGTCTAAATACAATTTGCCCCCCAGGGGAGCGGCCCTTGCCTAATGGGTCGCTCCCCATCTCTAAAAAAACAAACAAAAAAAATCATTTGCCCTGGCGCCTAGAAGTTTCTGTCCCCCCCAGGGGCAGATCGGCCTAATAACAATAGGCCGATCTGCCCCCGGGGGGGACAGAAATGGCCTAAAATAAATTTGCCCCCCTCACCCCCAGGGGACTGACCCTTGCCTACGGGATCGCTCCCCTTGCGTGACGGCGCAAAAAAAAAGATCCTTGGTGCCTAGTGGTTTCTGCCCCCCTTGGGGGTAGATTGACCTAAAATCGGTCAATCTGCCCCCAAAGCGGGCCGAAATGGCCTAAATGCAATGGCCTAAGGGCCTGATCTGCCCCCCAAGGGGGCAGAAATGACCTAAAATAAATTTGCCCCCCAGGGGAACGACCCTTGCCTAAGGGGTCGCTCCCCTTGCATGAAATTCACGAAAAAAAAAAAAACTCCCTGGTGTCTAGTGGTTTCTGTCCCCCTTGGGGGCAGATTGGCCTCATAAAAATAGGCGATTCTGCCCCCAAGGGGGGCAGAAATGGCCTAAATATAATTTGCCCCCTATGGGAGGGACCCTTGCCTAAGGGGTCGCTCCCCACCTCTGAAATCAAAAACAAAACAATTTTTTTTTATTCCTGGTGCCTAGAGGTTTCTGCCCCCCCTGGGGGCAGAAAAGGCCTTGAAAAAAAATGCCCCCCCTGGGAGCGACCCTTGCCCAAGGGGTCGTTCCCTCATGCCAGTTTCATTTACAAAAATAAATCCCTGGTGTCTAGTGGGCGTTTCAAAAGCCGGATTGTTTTTCAATCCGGCTTTTGAAACCCTGAGAGAGACTTCAAAGGGAAAGAAATTCCTTTCATTCCCTTTGAAGCCTCTCTTGCCTCCTCCACGTGATCGGAAGTGAAATGCTTTGCATTTCTCTTCCGATCGCGCTGGAAGCTAGGGTTCCAGCGCGATGGAGGAGGCCCTCTGTGACAATCAGCGATCACGCGCGGACGTCACGGGGGGTGGGGGGTCGGGGGTGTAAGGGGAAGGTCTTCCCCTTCCATCCCTGCCTTGGGGGGGTGGGGGAACCCAGCAGAGGGAGCGCTAGGCTCTGTGCCCAGGACGTAATGGTTATGTCCTGGCACACGAGCACTGCGCCTCAGGATGTAACCATTATGTCCTGGGCACAGAAGGAGATATACATCTCCCTAAGCAGACATCACACACCTGCAGAACATTCACAACACACATTTTACTACCACACACAATCCACAACAACCATCACCCACTCACATCACAGCACTGATACCTCACCATTTACCTTCTTCTGCAGCCTTTCACTTAGAACACAACCACACCGTCTTGACCACCACACAATTTTTCCACAAAAACACCCACGTTTCATGGATGATGAATTGAGGGTCATCATAGACGAAATTTTCAGGGTAGAGCCACATCTGTTCGGAGCACAGGTCCAGCAAATATCAATAGCCAGAAAAATGGAGCTGTGGCAAAAAATAATCGACAGGGTCAATTCTGTAGGCAGCTATCCATGCACAAGGGAAGACATCAGGAAGAGGTGGAACAACCTCAGGGGGGAGGTACTGTCCATGACATCCAGACACCAGCTAGTGGTAATGAGGACTGGCGGTGGGCCCCCACCTCTTCCCCCCAATTTTCAGATCTTGGGAGGAGAAGGTCTTGGACATACTGCATCCTGACGGCCTGACAGGAATACCTAGGGGAGTGGAATCGGGTAAGTCACCACAAAATCCATGTCACTCAATTGTCATGTACTGCATGTTCCCTCACCACCTTACTCCATCCCAATTAACACACTGCCCACTACACCTCTGTCCAAATGAACTAATACCCCTCTCTGGCATGCCACATGTCCACCAAACTCGCCTGGCCCCACAGCCCTTGGAAATGGCCTGTGAAGTACTGGCAACTCATAGCACTACAACTCCCAGAATGCATTATCCTATCAACCTAACCAGTGCACCTAATATGAGATTTCATACATGTGAAACTAACTACCAATCTAAACCATCTTGAACGTTCAAGTGCGGAACACTATATGGAAATGACAACAATGCAATCACCCACTCCTACTATCATCACAAGAAAAACAAGCATATAGCTGAGTGCCCAATCATAATGCACTTAGAATAAAGAATCTAAATATTGAAATGTACTTACCTGGGGTGGGATGGCAGAGTGAATGCACATGCAGTACATCCAGATACAGGTCATTGTCTATTGCTTACTCACATACTGTGTCCCCACTATGACAGTATTATGCATTATACAGCTCTTATTTGTGCCATCGATAATGCCAGACAGTTCACTAGGCAACAAAGGCGAACACCCATGTCAATAATCAAACAGCATCAGATGGCATCAGCAGCACAATCACTACCAAAATAGTTTAACAGCTTAAACCATGGTGTATGGAATTGAAGTCACAGAATTTGATGTTGTACTAAGTTAGTTTATGCAGCAGCTGTCATTGTCATTGTCAACCAAACCCACTGCCAGGAAGTGAACCTCTCCTGACTTGTTCCCCTTATGTGCCACAGATAAACCCTGTTGACTGTTCTGAAACCTATCTCCATTTTCCTATGGTGCAAGAACACTGGACGTGTGTATCCTAATCGTGTAGCAACAACCCTTATGATTTCAGCCACCATGACTGAACCCTTCACTGTTTACTTTGTGTGCTTTTCAGTTACTTGTTACACATATTGTTTTACTGTCCACAGTAAATTACAGTTAAACACAGGTTCTCTCTAAGTGTCATTTATCCGCCATGTACAACTGTAATGCATGCCAACTCTAGTATCAATATCTCCCTCTACATTGTACAACCTTTATTATGGACATCACACTTGGACTCCATCAGCAGGAGACTCATAACAATAGGAAGGTAACATGGACAGATTCCAACACAGTTTAATGTAATATCTACATACCTTTATTGGAAGATATGCAAACTGCACATACAGTACAACTGATAGTAACATCAGGATGTTTGCTAAGGTGTCAGACAATGCTGAACCACAGGATTCAGACGTTAGGGACATGTTAGTCTTCCTACAAGCCAGGAACACAGAGAATGGTCCTTTGTATCACCTGGTAAAGTCTTATCACATACACATATTTTAGCTTCCTAATAATCATGCCCCATGGTACAGACAGAAATCAGTACTGATGTCCCCAGTTCAAGGATCATTCACTTACAATGGTCACATACCTGTAGGATCGCCACTCACCTATGTCAGTCCACAGTGACGTGCACTTTGGTCTTCAAAGTAGGAACACATATCTGCTGTCGATGTTGATTAAAACCTCTACATCTACAGTACAGTAGATAGCTCTGCATCCTGTGACACTCCCCTTGATGCACATTCCCACAATTACCTAATGTACTAAAAATGCATTTTATATCTGTACTGTACTGTCCTATGCACAAATAGACAACTAAACATGAAGGCAGTACTTACAGATAATCATTACAATATAGGGCTTCGCTTGCGATGCAGATTAAAAAATGCTTCCATAAATAAAAAGTGTTCAAAATGGCAGCCGTCTGACCTAGAGTACTGGACATGTGGAAGTGACGTAGCTCTGCCGGCAGATGTCATCATGGTGGTAGGCGGTCACAACCGCTGTGGAAATTGCCAATGGAACACAATGCTGCCTTTAGTGGACTTGGGCCAATGGCAATGAACGCCGGCAGTGACAGTTCTGCACATGGCAGATGTGACCACAATCTTCTGCAGTATTGCTCACTTGACTCCTGACACCTGACACTGCTGCAAGCAAGACCTCCACTACCAGAGCTGTTGTGTACTGTCTCTGGGAGCTATCATGTCTCTTCCTGCAGGTGATAGGGCCCAGGCCTTCACCCAAGAAGAGCTGGACAAGCTTGTGGAGGGGGTCCTTCCCTCAATTTGACTTACATATGTTGGTGGTATGAGGTATGTTATCATTCAATTTGCTAGACTCTAGGTGTATGTGTCAATCATGGTTACATTAGTAGTAGGTATTAGGTTACACATGGCTGGACAATTGTTAGTGATGTAGGTATTTTGATCCAGTCATGAAGAGGTTTCTACCCAGCATGATTTGTGGAATAGTATGTGGCCCTGATGCACTTGATTAGTGTCCATTGTATTGAAGGTGTTGGTATGCTCCCTGTGGTCGTTTGTGGTTGTATCCAGTGTGCTAATTAGGCCCCTACTGCAGGACATAGGGGGTCATTCTGACCCTGACGGTCACCGACCGCCAGGGCCAACGACCGCGGAAGCACCGCCAACAGGCTGGCGGTGCTTCCATGGGCATTCTGACCGCGGGGGTACCGCCGCGGTCAGAAACGGGAAACCGGCGGTGTCCCGCCGGTTTCCCGCTGCCCCAAGGAATCCTCCACGGCGGCGCTGCTTGCAGCGCCGCCATGGGGATTCCGACCCCCTTACCGCCATCCTGTTCCTGGCGGTTTTCGCCGCCAGGAACAGGATGGCGGTAACGGGTGTCGAGGGCCCCTGGGGGCCTCCGCCGCCCGCCAAAGTCAGAATGACCCCCCTAATCTGTTGTCAAGGTGTCAATAAGTTATATAAGTGGGTCCAGAAAATCTTACTGACCATTTTTTAGACACTTTTGATAGATGTTTCAAGGACATGCAAGGTTATTCTATGAGGCACACTATTTCGGTATGCCATTTATAGTGTTTTCATCTGACGTACTTGACATTGTGAATGGTATGGACAGAGTCACATGTTAGGTACGTGATTGCAAAGCAACATGCTGTGTAGTATTTCAAGTGAGATGAGGTTACTTTCATGTTACATGACTACTGGTGATGGATTGGGCAAGTGTGGATTAGGGGGAGGCATGATATTGTGTTTTCAGTTAACAGCATTTTATAAGGATGATTTGTTGATACACAGTGATGATCTGTACAGGGAGAGACTTTTAATGTAGCCAATTCCTCTTGTGCATGATTTGTTTGTGTTACAGCTGAATTGATGGGATGGTGATGTAGTGGTTTGATGGTTGGCTTATGTTGTGGGTGATACTGTAGTCATATAGGATTGTTGGAAGTATGCAGTTGTGTAATGATGTAAGCTCTGAATGGTTCCTATCTGGGGCTTTATTAGACATAGATGTTTTGTTACTGTTGTGTATGGTATAATGTATGTGTATGTTAAGAATATGATGACTCTCTCTCTCTCTCTCTGTTTCTCTGCTTCAGCTTCAGCAGGCGAAGGAGACTGGGCACAGCAGAGTGGGGAAGCTGTTGGACACAGGACCTGGAGTGCTGATACTGCTGACACCAGTTGCCCGGAGGGCGAGGGGAGTGTCACGGGGGAGACTGGATCCAATTCATCATCTTTGGAATACTCCTCCAGTGGACACTCCCTGGTGGAGGTGGACCCTTCAGGGACCACCCCAGCACAATCTCAGTCTGGTACCCCCCTTAATACCACTGCGCTCCCTGTAGCACCCCACCCAGTTGGCCATGCCCGCTAACCCAAGACGGTGGGCAACTCCTTTGCTGCAGGCCCCTCCTCCTGTCAGCCCTGCTGTCCTCAGCTAGGAGGCTATTCACCTCCTAAGGTTGATCTTTGTGGGTCAGTCGATCATTGTGAATGCCATTAAGGGACTGGCAACTCAAGTGGAACAGAGTAATGCATTCCTAAAGGGCATTTATAGCGCACTGGCTAGCCTACAGAGATAATTTCAGGCTCTTGCCTCCGCACTGATGAAGCCAGTCATCCTTTGTCTCCTGTCCCCCCTCCACCTTTCTCTTCCAATCCCAAATCTTTCTTCCCTGACCCAGCTAAAGCACACAGACAGACAAGCGTGCATTTACCTCAACATTCAAGGGTGACTCTGATGAACACAAGCACCACAAGGCACGCCGAGAAGCAACATACACCTGCATACAGAGCAATAGTCACATCCTGCCCTGTCAACCCCAGCACCCCCAGCATCACCAACAGCACACCTGACACACCTGCAGACACCACACCAACATTCACAGATCCAGCCACTACACCTATCTCACCCACAGACAGCACCACAGCAGACCCTCAGACTTCCACCCCAGTCATCAAACCCACAGGCACCACAACCACTGACATCTACATGCACGTCTACATGCATCATATCGACTACACCACCTCAGCAGACACTCACCCACCCACTACAGCATCCCCCATCATCTCCACCCCCTCCTTATGAGACACATAATTTACCACATTCACCCACCCAACAGACACCCACCACCCACAAGCATACTTCCCACAAACATGCATTCAAGACATCCACACCAACACCTCAGACAACCACTCCCTCTCCCTCCACACCCAAACCCTTTTGCTATGACCATCCGCCCGTGTCTAAAAAAGCTTTCCTTTTCCCTATTCCTCTCCCACCCCGTGATACCCCTAAACTTTCTGTGTCCCACCCCAAGTCTGGCCCTTTCACCTCCAAGACCTCCCCTGCCCCCCTGCAAGTTCCCATGTCGCTCCCCCTGCCAAAACATCTAGCCCTCCAATTAAAAGCCAACCCTCCCCTAAACTAGGTCCAAGCCCAACCCCCCAAGCCAGATCCCAAATGCCCCTCTTCAAGATCTAAACTCAAACCCCTCCTTTGCCCTCCACCAGATAACCACTGAGGTGCCTGCCTGTCCCATAGATGTCCCTACCTGTGGAGGTTACACGGCACTCAAGAATCAAGCTCGGGGCACACATATGTGCACTGTGTGCATTGTGACATTGTACTAATAGACTGGCCTATGGCGTTTGCTTTTAATATTTAATGGCTTAAATATTTACTTCAACCAACCAGTTGTTGGTTTCCTAGTAACATCTTTGTCATGCATTTCTGTCCCTAGTATGGAGTTGTTGCTGCCTGACATTGGTTGTGTGTCTGTGTGTGTATGTGTGTTCTGCTTGGGTTATGTGTGTTGTTTAGGCAGTATTTGAGGTTGTGTGCAGTGATTTGGTCAGAAAGTGGTAGAGTATGTGTTGTGTGATGGACTTTTGTGTGTTCAAGGGGTTTTGTTGGGTTGGCATTATGTGTTGTTTGTGCTGTGATGTATTTGTTGATGTGTTGTGTTGCTTTGTGGGCTTTGACAGTGTGCGTGTTATGTGCATGAAATGTTGTATACCGAGTTCTTTGTAAGTTGATTGTTAAGTAGTATGGTTGTGTATTCTTATGTGTTTTTTGCATGATGGTGTTACATGTGAAGTCTGTGTTATGTATCGCTGGGCAGTGTCCCCTGTGGATCCCTGCCAAGTGGTTGGAGATGGTGAGTGTTAGACTTTTCATCCTTGGCGTGATCTCACCTAACTTTTTGCCTCTGTTTCCCAGGTTGTTGATGTGTGCTGGACTCTGATTTTTCTGTTTGTGTTACTCTGGGCACTTTACCACTGCTAACCAGTGCTAAAGTGCAAATGCTCCTATACAAGATGTGTATGTAATTGGTTTATCCATGATTGGCATATTTGATTTACTAGTAAGCCCCTAATAAAGTGCACTAGAGGTGCCCAGGGCCTGTAAACCAAATGCTACTGGTGGGCCTGCAGCACTGGTTGTGCCACCCAACTAAGTAGCACTGTAATCATGTCTCAGACCTGCCACTGCAGTGTATGTGTGTGCAGTTTTTAACTGTAAGTTCGACTTGGCAAGTGTACCCACTTGCCAGGCCTAAACCTTCCCTTTTCCTACATGTAAGACACCCCTAAGATAGGCCCTAGGTAGCCCCAAGGGTAGGGTGCAGCATATGGTTAAGGTAGGACATATAGGGGTCATTCCGACCCCTGCGGGCGGCGCCCGCCTGGCGGGAACCGCCAAAAGCCCGTACCGCAGTCAAATGACCGCGGCGGTCATTCTGACTTTCCCGCTGGGCCGGCGGGCAACCGCCAGAAGGCCGCCCGCCGGCCCAGCGGGAAAGCCCCAGCAACGATGAAGCCGGCTCCGAATGGAGCCCGCGGAGTTGCTGGTGTGCGACGGGTGCAGTGGCACCCGTCGCGATTTGAAAATCATTATGGGGCCCTGTGAGGGGGCCCCTGCACTGCCCATGCCAGTGGCATGGGCAGTGCAGGGGCCCCCAGGGGCCCCACAACACCCGTTCCCGCCATCCTGTTCCTGGCGGTATTTACCGCCAGGACCAGGATGGCGGGAAGGGGGTCGGAATCCCCATGGCGGTGCTGCAAGCAGCGCCGCCATTGCGGATTCCTTGGGCCAGGGGTAAACCGTCGGGAAACCGCCGGTTGCCCTTTTCTGACCGCGGCTTTACCGCCGCGGTCAGAATGGCCCAGGAAGCACCGCCAGCCTGTTGGCGGTGCTTCCGCGGTCCCGCCAGGGTCGGAATGACCCCCATAGTAATGTGTTTTACATGCCCTGACAGTGAAATACTGCTAAATTTGTTTTTCACTGTTACAAGGCCTGTCCCTCTCATAGGTTAACATGGGGGCTACCATTAAATATGATTAAAGTGTTGTAGGAAAGTAGCCCCTTTCTAGCATGGTTACCCCCACTTTTGGTCTGTTTGTGAGTATGTGTCAGTGTGTTTTTACTGTGTCACTGGGATCCTGCTTGCCAGGACCCCTGTGCTCATAGATAAAAACCTATATGTCAGTATGTTTTGCCTGTCTCACCGGGACCCTACTAGCCAGGACCCCAGTGCTCATAGTTTGTGGCCTAATGTATGTGTTGTCAGAAGTGCTTGACTGTGTCACTGAGGCTCTGCTAACCAGAACCTCAGTGCTTATGCTCTCTCTGCTTTTAAATTTGTCACTATAGGCTAGTTGTTGGACCTGGCCCTTTTACAGGGTAATTCCCTAGACTTTTTTGCTTTTTGCCTCCTTAGTTTTCTGACCTTTGTTGGCTGACGTTTTGACTCTGAGCACTTTTTCACTGCTAAACAGTGCTAAAGTGCATGTGCTCTCCCTTGCAAAATTTGTATGATTGGCTTATACCTAATTGGCATATTTAATTTACCTATAAGGCCCTTGTAAAGTGGTATCCCTATACCCAGGACCTGTAAATGAAATGCTACTAGTGGGCCTGCAGCGCTGCTTGCGCCACCCACTGAAGTAGCCTGTCAAACCTATCTCAGGCCTGCTAGCGCAGGGCTTGTGTGTGCAGTTTTCTGCCACAGGGACCTGGCATTTAAATTTACTTGCCAGGCCCGGAGCTCCCCTATTACTACATGTAAGACACCCTTAAGGTACGCCCTAGCTAGCCCTATGGCAGAGTGCCATGTATGTAGAAGGCAGGACATGTGCCATGATTGCGAGACCTGTCCTGGTAGTGACAAATAGCCTAACTTGATGTCTCACTGCTGTGAGTGCTGCCTTCTCATAGGATTGCATTGGAGATGCCCTGCCTTATGTGTAAGGGGTATTGTCTGATTTATGAGGGGTAGCGTAGGCATGTTTGATATGGTTGTGATAGTGATGAGAAATGCTGCTTGCTGGTGTAGGTATATTTTTTATTACTATTGCAGAAATGCCACTTTTAGAAACTGTGCATTTACCTATATGTAGATTCACAATGGTAACTCTGAATATGGCCATGTAACATGTCTAAGATCATGTAATTGTCCCCCCATTCCAAATCTGGTATTGGGGAGCCAGTTCCATGCACCCTCGGGGCTCCACCAAGGACCCCAAATACTGCTAAATCAGCTTTCTGAGGCTTGCACTGCAGCTACAGCTGCTGCCCCCTCACAGAGTTCTGCCCTCCAGGGGTCTGGGCAGCCCAGTCCCAGGGAGGCAGAACAAAGCATTTCCTCTGAGAGCAGGGTGTTACACCCTCTCCCTTTGGAAATAGGTGTTAGAGGCAGGGGAGGGGTAGCCTCCCCCAGCCTCTGGAAATGCTATGAAGGGCACAGATGGTGCCCTCCTTGCATAAACCAGTCTACTCCAGTTCAGGGGGGTCCTCTGGCGGGAAACTGGACAAAGGAAAGGGGAGTGACCACTTCCCTGTCCATCACCAACTCAGGGGTGGTGCCCAGAGCTCCTCCAGTGTGTCTCAGACTTCAGCCATCTTGCTTTGCAAGGTGTGGAGGCACTCTGGAGGGCTCTAAGTGGCCAGTGCCAGCAGGTGATGTCAGAGAACCCTCCTGATAGGTCCATACCTGATAAGGTAGCCAATCCCCCTCTCAGGGCTATTTAGGGTCTCTCCTGTGGGTTCTCTTCCGATTCTGCTTGCACGTTTCCTTCAGGAATCCTCTGCAATAACTTCAGACTCTTCTGACCTGGGATCAACCGCAGCCTGCTCCAAGAAACGCCGTAACTGCAACAAAGTGTCTACAAGAGACACTTTTCTTCAGCAACCTCAGCTCCAAGTCAGCAACTGCAACAGTTTTCATGGTGTGCATGCTCTGGGGACTCCCTGTCTTCATCCAGCACCAGGAGGACCGAAGAAATCTCCCGTGGAGTGATGGACTTCTCTCACGGCAACGAGCGTGCTCCTAAGGACACAGAGGGTGAACATCATCGTCTTAGATGGGAAACACCGGGAACAACGATTCCTAAACCACGAAGTCATGGAAAACAAAAGTGAAACAACGGTTTCGTTTTCCATGACTTCCTGGTTTTGGGGCCTTAACCACGCATGTGTGAACCACGTACATGCGTGGTTAAGGCACAGAAGAAGAGAGTTGACGCGGTTCAGGAGGAGGTAAGTTGGTGCTGGGACTGGGGCGGTTTTTTGGGGGTTGGGGTGGGGTTTCGGGGTGATTAGGGTTTGGGGGAGGGGGCTCAGGATTTAGTTTTTTAGGGGTGGGTTGGGGTGCTTTAGGTTTTAGGGGTGGGGTGGGGATTCGGGGTATTTTTAATTTTTGGGGGTGGGGGGCTCGGTGTTATTAGGGTTTAGGGGCGGAGAGTGGGGTCAGGGTTTAGGTTTTAGGGGTGGGTTGGGGTGCTTTAGGTTTTAGGGAAAGGGGTTGTGGTCATTTTAGGGGTGGGGGTTGTGGGGGTGAGGGGGTCATGGTAATTTTTAGAGGTGGGGGGCTAGGGGGGATGCATGCTGGAACCGTGCATGCTAATCACCAATGCCTTTACCAGGAATGCCTTTACAACAAAAAATTGTTGTAAAGGCATTCGTGGTAAAGGCATTAGTGATAACAACGAGGTCGTTGTTCTGAACTCATTGTTGAGCCATGGGTAGTTGAAGCACTCATTGTTTCAACATATAACCACGTAGACTGTCCTGAGGTCCTGCTGATGCAATTTGGTGGAGGTAAGTCCTTGCCTTCCCCGAGAACAATGGTACCCTTGTGTATTGTGTCTTCTTTGCCTCCTGAGGCCTCTGTGCACTGTTTGCAAAATGTATTCATGCACAGCCTTGCCCAGGTCCCAGGCACTCCACCCTGCGATGCTCAACTCACTGAGTTGTTCTCCGGCGGCGTGGGACCTTCTTTTGTTGTGCTGCATCAATTGTGTTTTGCACCTCCTTTGAACCCTGATCTTGTGGCTTCTGGGGATGCTGGCTGGCATCCTGAGGGCTCTCGAAAGTGCTAAAAGCTCCCTTTTCCTCCTCACACAGAGTTGAGGCCCCCAGGTACCTCCTGGGTCCATCCAGCGTCATTTTAATGAAAAATGCACTTTTGTCGTAGCCAAGGCTTGTTGGTGACTTCTGCAACAATCTTCACGCCGTGGAACATCTTTTGCATTATGCAGGAACCCGCTGGCATCTTCCTAGGGTACATTCCTGCAGTCTTCAACTAACAAGGGACTCTTCTTATGCATACTTTTCTGGGTTGGCAGGGGCTCCTGTCCTTCCTGGAACTTCTTTTGACTTCTGGACTTGGTCCCCTTCATTTTCAGGTCTTCAGGTCCAATAATCCAGCAGTTGTTCTTTGCAGACTTGGTTGACTGCTGCAAAATCCCAAGAACGAGGTGTAGTGTGTCCTAAGGAAACTTGCAGTACTTTACTCCTGCTTTTCTGGGCTCTGGGGTGGGGTAATTTACTTACCTTTACTGTATTCTTACTCTCCCAGCGATTCTGCACACACTAAACTTGTCTAGGGGGAATTCGGGATTCACATTCCACTATTTTAGTTTCATTTTTTTGTTTATGATTTGTGTTGCTCTTAGACCTATTTTCTCCTATTGCATTCTATAGGATTTCATACTGTTTGCATTGTTCTATGACTATTTACTTGTCTAATTTGGGTGTCTGGTCTATATATTGTGTATAATACTTACCTCCAGAAGGAATATTGTCTCTAAGATATTTTTGGTACTGTGTCACCCAAATAAATACCTTTATTTTTGGTAACACTGAGTATTGTCTTTACTTGTGTATAAGTACTGTGTAACTATAAGTGGTATTGCATGAGCTTTGCATGTCTCCTAGTTCAGTCTAAGCTGCTCTACTAGAGCTACCTCTATCAGCCTAAACTGCTAGAACACTACTACATTCACTAATAAGGGATAACTGGACCTGGTATAAGGTGTAAGTACCCAGGGTACCCACTACAAACCAGGCCAGTCTCCCACAAGTGTAGATTCCCTTTGGGAGCAGACAAATATGTGGAGTTTGAGGTCTCTGAGCTCACAATTTAAAAATACATCTTTTAGTAAAGTTGATTTCAAGATTGTGTGTTTGAAAATGGCACTTTTAGAAAGTGAGCGTTTTCTTGCTTAAACCATTTCTGTGACTCTGCCTGTTTGTGGATTCACTGTCTGTGTCAGTTTGACAGTTGGGCTGGTTGCTCCTCTCACTAGACAGTTACACAAAGGGAGCTGGGGTGTAGTCTACATTTCCTGAGGAGCCATCTTTGCTAGGAGGGAGGGGAGGAGTGGTCACTCACACCTGAAAGGGCTGTGCCTGCCCTCACACAATGCAGTCTCCAACCCCCTGGTGTGTGTCTGGGGCCTGGCCTGGGCAAAGCAGGATTTCAGAAACAAGAGAGACTTTGCTTTAAAGTAGACCTACTTCAAAGGGCAAAATGGGTATAAGAAGGGCACCAAAAACCACAGACTATAGCACACTTCTGGAAACCAAGAGGAACCTCTGCATGGAGAAGAGCTGAAGAGCTGAGCAAGAAGAGCTGCCCTCCCTGCGACTGTGCTTTGTGGAGCTATCCTGCAGTTGCTGCTTCTGCCAATGTAAGAGGACAAAGATTGTACTTTGTGTGCCTTCTGTCTTGTGAAGACCTCTCCAAGGGCTTGATTTAGAGCTTGCCTCCTGTTATTTGAACTTTCAGGGACAGCAAAGACTTCTATCTGCCAGCACCTGGAGCCTCTGCTGAGACTCCTCTCTGCCAAGTGGTGCCATCCAGTTCCTGGGCCCCTAAAAGGAGAAGCTGGAAGGACAAGAGTGAGAAATAAATGCACAGACCGCCGTGCGGGGAAAAGAGCGGCGAAACTCCGATCCGCGGCTGAAAAATTGACTCGCCGCCGGCTTCGCGGCTCAAATCTACGCTTACCTGTTGTGCTGCTGGAAGATCGATGCACGCAGCTGGCGAAACGACGTGCAGCATCGCTGACAGAGGCTGGTGAGATCGCTACCCGCAATGCGTGGTTTTCGGATCATCGTGTGGCAGGATTTCTGGCGCAAACATCACTGGGCATGCAAAAATGAAGCAAGGCCTGCCCGGACCCGAGAGTGCGGTTCGAATCGACGCATCACTTTCCTGCGGAGAGAAGAAATGACGCACGCCGACTCAACTGAAGGAGAAACGATGCAAGGTCTTGCTCGTGAGTGATATTGATGAATTGCAAGCCCTTTTTAACGCTCACTCACCCGTGCGGGGTTATTTTTGATGCACCTATGTACATTTTCACGCTAACAGCATTAGCGTAGTGTTTAAAACTACATGAAGATTTTTTTTGCTTTTTCATTGATAACTCGACTTGTGTAATGTGGATTTTTGTCTTTTTGTTTTTGTTTTGATTAGAGAAATATTTTCTATTTTTCTAACCCTGTGTTGTGTTATTTTGTAGTGTTTTCTTTGAGTTACTGTGTGTGTTGGTTCAAATACTTTACACCTAGCACTCTGAAGTTAAGCCTACTGCTCGTGCAAAGCTATCAAGGGGGTATGCAGGGGTTAGCTGAGGGTGATTCTCTTTAACCCTGACTAGAGTGAGGGTCCTTGCTTGGACAGAGGGTAACATGACTGACAACCAAAGACCCCATTTCTAACAGTGAGGTTGTGTTGTGGTTGTGAAATGTTGTGTTGTTGTGTGGTACTGTGTGAGTGTGGGCCTGTGCAGTGTTTCCATGCAACCTGTTTGTGTTTGTGACATTTGCATGTGTGTGTGTGGCAGCCGTAGTTTATTTGTTGTGTATATGCGAGTGTGTGTGTGGCTGTATGTGAGTGTGCGTGTTTGTGTGCTATTAGTTGAGAGTGTCAACCTTGCATCCCCTTCCCGAAAGTATGTTGTGTATGTGTACAAAAATTATCAATATACAACAGTAACAGCTAAGAGTGTGTACACAATGTTGCTGTCGTCGTTGTCACAGATTCCGAAGACTTTGGGCGAGCAGGAGCAGCGGGAAGACCTGTGGTCCTATTTCCATGGTGGCTTTGGACGAGTATGGCTTCCTGAATGTGAGTGTCTCCTTTTATGCAGTTGGTTTCCTCCTGGGTTTCCGTGGTGGTGCAACCGCTGCGTAAACTTTGGCTGTGTGCAACCTCGTAATCTGTCACATGGAAACATGGTCTCCACAGGCCTGCAGGTAGCTACAGTCGTTCGAGTTGCCAGACCGCAGTGGCAGTGCTGGTGGTGCTTTGACTGTATTCTGTTGGAAATACCGCCATGGTCATAATTTGGCAGTTGTATGATGGAACCATGCACACGCATGCCAGAACAGCGCATGCCTTAACAATGTGGGTGGAACCACAACAGCATAATTTCGACCCATTCCTGTACTACGCATGCCTTTACAATAAATGTTGTTGTAAAAGCATGCCTACTAAAGGCATGTGTGGAAACACATGCAAAACAACATGTGTGGTTCCCCCACACCGGCCCTGAGGCCCCAAACTACCCCCACCCCTGATACCTAAACTACCCTGACCGCCCACACACCCTGAACCCTAAAAAGAATTATCCCAACCCCCCACCACTCCCCCTATAAACTAACGTAACAACAGAATGACCACGGCACACAGGATGGTACAATCAGAGTTCAAATTGAGGACAAGTGTCCCTGGTATTCAGGTTCCGGATGTGGGTAACAAATCTGAAGAGTCCTCAGTTGGTGATGTAAGTGTCTTTATTTGTAGGCCCAATTCGCCACAGATTTACGTAGTCTTCCAAGAACAGCCAACACGTGTTTCGTCACACAAGTGACTTTATCAAGGCTGTAAAACAGTAAATGATGTACAAGGTATGTGGGAGTACTCATGGGTAAGTAGGCTTAGTCTAAGTCCAAGAGGGACAGGTGCCCGTGTTATGCTTAACCCAAGTGAATGTGTACACACATCCATGTCCGTGAAGTCAAATTGGGTAGGCATGGCAAACCGTGGTGAAAATTGTGAATAATAGTCCAATGTGTAAAGGAAAGGACAGTTAGGAAGAGGAAAAAGGTGAGGAAGAAGAGAGCAACTCCTTATTCGAAACCGTGTGTTGGATTGTGATAATAAACACAAAGTATTGTCCCCAAGAGAAGTGATTCCTAGGTGAAGTCAAGAACGTGGAGTAATAGGAGAAAAGAGGTAGGTACGTAAAAGAATTGGGTAGGGAGGTAAAAAGTCATATCTGGGCCAAATGGCCAGGAAAGTAAGTAGTGGGTAGAAGTGATGGTGTTGTGCGCGAGTAGTACAGATTTAGTTGGATGGCAGTAGGTAAAAGACAA
This sequence comes from Pleurodeles waltl, assembly GCF_031143425.1. Taxonomy (NCBI): domain Eukaryota; kingdom Metazoa; phylum Chordata; class Amphibia; order Caudata; family Salamandridae; genus Pleurodeles; species Pleurodeles waltl. The sequence goes on from NC_090440.1 coordinate 859,337,666, forward strand.
TCCAGTAAACGAAGGTAAGCAAGATAGGCCTTGATAAGCCTCTGTTAGGGCCCTGCGTGAGTAACAAGGTAAACGTGAGGAAAACAAAAAGATACATTTGTAGTGACTCGCTACATCAATTAAGTAAACCTATGGGCAACTAGGAAAGATAGGGCAGGAAATGCTGGTGAAAAAACTATGCGCCATATTTGTAGAGCAATTAAACAAGTCAGTTGGTGTCAAAGGTAATCCAACTCATAGGTGAGGTATTGGTAAGCAGAGTGCGAGGGTATGTAAGCATGCCAAGCTGAGTAAATCAATAATGGTAAGATAGGGTGTCATACGGGGCATTAAGTATGCTAAAGGACACAGAATCATGAGACTGCGAAAGGCAAAAGAATTATGGTAAACGGTAGTAGAAGTTAGGCTAAGGGATAAGAAAATAGCCCCGTAAGTAATAAGCGCGTGGGAAGACCAGAAGGTGAAAGGAAATAAGTCCAAGTTGAATAGAAAAATCACTGAATAAGTCAAGTGATAAGCAACATTCTGGGAGGGCGCAGTGAATAAGGGGGTACGTCAGACGACTGTGAGGAGAAAACTGCCCCTAACGCATGACAGGAGAAATAGGTACGTTTGAAATAATGGGAATGAGGATAAAAAACGATGTAGAAGCGTAGGGAGGCAAGTGGGGGAAATAAAAGCCAGTAATGAATGTTAATGGAAGAGTCGAGGTGGCAATTATAGAAAGGAGAGGCGCATTGTGCTGAGTAACACAAAAGGAGACAGGAGAGTCAAACGCGATAAACGTGTGGCAGCGGGTAAAGCCTTCCTGTAAGGATGGTGAGCCGGTCGTAGTATGCCGAACAAGCGCGTCTCGGTGTAACCGATGCTTCGCGCTCGTGCAATTAAATATGTTAAATAGGCAGTGACAGGGCAGAAGGACTAATTGAGAAAACCGAATTGGAAGTGAGTATAGAGGCGGAAAGGTGGCGGCCATCTTAAGATGGCTAAATTTGTTAATAAAGGATGGTAAATGTTGATGTGTTGAGGAATATGAATGGTTAGAGAGTGATAAAAGAATTGTGTCGATAAAAAGGAAAGAAACCTATAGTCGTGGACATGCTGGTGCCATGAGTAGGTGAGGCAGATAGTAAACAAGGCAATATTGATATGTACAAACTAAAGTTAACATAGTCAATCTCAATGGTGTACAGTAGGGGAATACAATGTAAACGAGTATTGGACGGTCCTGATGAGTGAGTACTTGCACAGTATTTAAATAGTGGTTAAATATACAGGCATGAGTTTGCATAAACAAGATAAAATACAACAACAAGGTAAGTAGTGCGGAGGCCAAATAGCACCCATTGAGTGACCAAAATTCAAGTAAGACATAATACCATTCAACAACAGATGTAACGCGCCTGGTTGTGGCAAGTGAATATTAATGCATAGTTAAACATTTGATAAATTTACAGACACAAATACAAACATACATTAGTATGGTGTAGTGTGGTGAAATTATAACGGCCCGGGAGCCCCCCGGCCTTAACACATTTCAAGACAGGAAAAAATGCAATTCGCGATCAGTGTTAAGTCCCTGTTCCACTGCACGAAGTTTTAAAATCCATTTCGCCTCGCATTTTCGTAGATCCTTGGTTCTGTCCCCACGTCTGGGTGAATTGGCAACATGAGCCACTCCATGAAACCTGACCTTGGTGAGATCCCTCTCACCGTGTAGAGTATTAAAGTGTACAGCCAGTGGGTAAGTGGTGTTAGAGTTTCTAATGGCTCTCACATGCTCCTGAATACGTTCCTTGAGTGGGCGTATTGTGCTGCCTATGTAGATAAGACCACATACACAGATAACACAGTACACTGTGAATCTCGTATTACAGTTGATAAAGTCATTGATGTGGTAGATGGTCTTAGTGTTGAAGGAAAAGGATGTGATCTTATTGAGAGCCAGAGGGCACGATATGCAGCACCCACATTTGTAGAAGCCCTTTGGCTTGTCTGGAATCGAAGTATGGGGGAGTGTCTGTGTGTGGGAGGCGAGGAAACTAGGACACAGAATGTTTCTAAGTGTACGACCTCTGCTATGTGTCATTGTGGGAGAACTGTTGATGTAGTCCTTGAGACATGAGTCTAACAGTAGTAAGTGCCAGTGTTTTTTAAGAATGCGATGTACCATTTTACTGGCAGGGCTGTACTGTGTGATGAAGGAGACAGGACGTCTGGTAGAGTCAGTTTTAGGAGACTTTCTGGTCCTTCTGATGAGTAGAGAGTGTTGGTCCTTGGAGGAGATGCGATTACTGGCTGTCGAGATGAGTTTGTTTGTGTAACCTCGTGCCCGAAAGCGTTGTTTCAGGTTCTCGAGTTCCTGGTTGAAAATGTCAGTGTTGGTACAGTTACGTCGAACCCTAACCATTTCGCCGTAGGGTATTGCTTTGATTTGTGTAAAGGGATGAGCACTCTGTGCGTGTAAAATGGAGTTACAGGCTGTCGGTTTTCTGTACAGTCTGGATGTTATTTTATTGTCGGTGATGTATAGAAGAAGATCTAGGAATTCAATCTGGGCACAGTCAACCTTATGTGTGAATGTAAGGTTAAACTCATTATTGTTAAGGTGGCATGTGAGTGAGTTGAGGTCGGACATACTACCTGTCCAGATTACCAGAATATCATCGATGTATCGCCCCCAGTATAAAACATGTTGGGTAATGTGTGTCGGGCAGTTGGACCAAAGATGTACCTTCTCGAATTGGCCCATGTACAGATTAGCATAAGAGGGTGAAAATTTAGCTCCCATGGCAACTCCCTGGCATTGTCGGTACCAGTTCCCATTGTGTATGAAGAAATTATTCTCCAGTACTATGCGTGTGAGATCGAGGAGCATGAGTGTGTGTTCATATAGTGTGGCATCTCGCACGCTAAGAGTGTCTGATAGCATCCTAAGGCCCATTTCAAGGGGAATAGACGTGTACAGTGAACTGACAATGAGGCTAACAAACCGACACTCATCCGTCCATTCAACATCTTCAAGTTGACATAGTAAGTCCCTGGTGTCTTGGATGTAGGAGGGAAGGTTGCGTACCATGGGCTGGAGAAAGGAATCTATGTATTCCGAGATGGGTTCTGTTGGTGAGCCGATGCCCGAGATTATGGGTCTCCCCGGTGGAAAGCTGCTCGTTTTATGTACCTTAGGTAGAATGTATATGCACGGTGACCGGGGTGCCGAGACAAGCAGGTATCTATATTCAAGGTCAGAGAGTAGACAGAGATTTTTCCAATAAGTCAATTTGTCTGCAATGAGAGTTGAAATGGCAGGGAGAGGGTTCAATTGAATCGGAGTATAGGCTTGTGTGTCAGCCAATTGTCTGTCGATTTCCATTAGATAGTCAGATCTATTCATGACCACATCGTTGCCCCCTTTGTCAGCCTCCTTGATCACTAAGTAGGTCTGTTTAGAGAGTCTCTGTAGGGCTAGAACCTCATTGTGGTTAAGATTGTTATTCTGTCTACGTATGTAGGTATTGGATTTATACTCAAGGTGGAAAAGTTCAGTACTTACTGCTTTATGAAAAACATCTATGTAGTTATCAGGAGGTAATAAAGGGACAAAAGTGGATTTGGGTCTGAGTCCACTATTAAGGTCTAAGTTAGATGGAATGTCTAGCTGGACCCGTAACGTGTCTAAACTGGGGGGTGATGTGGAGGTATTATCAAGTGAAAGGATTGTGTGGATGTCCTGCAGATCCCTGATGGATTGGTTGCATGCCGGTATGGTACTGCGGATGACACTGTTTCGCTGGGGTTTGTTGTGAAAAAACTTTTTGAGCTTCAGATTGCGTACAAATTTGAAGAGATCAACATGTATGTTGGTGTAATTTGGTGTGGAAGTAGGACAGAAACCCAAGCCTCTTTTTAAGATGTTTATTTCATAAATGGACAAGTCAACATTAGAAAGGTTCATAACCTGTACAGAATCCTCTGATACAGTGAGTAAGTCTTGGTGGGGGGTACTCATCAAGGTCTTTGAGTTCTCGTAGTGGAGCGAGTTGCCACGCCCTCCCTTGTGTTCGTTGTTGTGTTTCCTCCCTCCCCCCGCCGGGTGGGTTTGGGTTTGGGCCTGCTCTGTTGAAATTCTGGCGGACCCCCTTTCTGTAACGACCTAGATCCTCTAAAAAGGAACTCGAGTGATGAATGGCATTAGAGAGGGTTGCGTTATCAGAGGGCCTTGCCATGGGTGCGTCCGCACAGTCACTAGACAGGTTAGATATATCGGACAGGCTGCCTGAAGCTGACCCGGTTGGGGTTGCAATACTAGTCTGTGTGTTGTGCGTGTCCCTATTGACCTGATCAAATTTGCGTGCACAGGTATAAATTCTCCCTTTGCTGTAGTCATTTTCATCCCTAGTGAGTTTTCTCATCTTTTTATCTTTTACATAGGGTTGATAGCCATTAAGAATCTCTTTCATAATGGCATAGTTTTTATCAGTTGCCTCGGTTAGGTTGAGACTCTTGATCTCCTCCTCTAGTGAAGCGATGTCAAGAAGCAATTTGCTATGTTTCCTGTCTGCATGTTTGATCAGTATATTAATCATACTAAAGGAGGTGGAAGAAATAAGGTGTTCCCATTCACCAAGTAAATCGGGGTCGAGATCCTCGAATGAGGGAAATATTATGACCCGTAGTCCCCTGGGAATTTGTTTCAGTTCTAAATATTGTTTGAGAGTGGTAATGTCCCACCAGTGTGCAAGTTCTTGTTTCCTTAGTCTTTCCAACTTGATACATTTCTGCCTTAATCCTTCCTTGGGTGGTATGGAGTTAGTTGTGTGTGTAGCATGAGGTTTTTTGGAAAAGAGTTCCGCAGCTAAGAGATCTCGATTGTCGTCGAAGGAAGCCATGCCCATGTGTCTTGAAGAGATAGGCCAGGAACCGAGAGTACAAATGAGAACGTATAGCTTAATGTCCGTGTAGACGGAGTGCAGCTCACCGCATATGGTCAGGAAGCGACCAAAAGCAAACAATCGAAAGGTAGTAAGGGTGAGAGCAGCCGCACTTCCGTGGAGTAACAACACAAGTAATAGATAGAGTCAGTGAAAATTAAACATTGGTGCTCGATGGGTCGGTGCCTACTACCCTAATAGGCACAGATATGCGTAACAGGTACACAATAGCAATAACAACAGAATGACCACGGCACACAGGATGGTACAATCAGAGTTCAAATTGAGGACAAGTGTCCCTGGTATTCAGGTTCCGGATGTGGGTAACAAATCTGAAGAGTCCTCAGTTGGTGATGTAAGTGTCTTTATTTGTAGGCCCAATTCGCCACAGATTTACGTAGTCTTCCAAGAACAGCCAACACGTGTTTCGTCACACAAGTGACTTTATCAAGTCTGTAAAACAGTAAATGATGTACAAGGTATGTGGGAGTACTCATGGGTAAGTAGGCTTAGTCTAAGTCCAAGAGGGACAGGTGCCCGTGTTATGCTTAACCCAAGTGAATGTGTACACACATCCATGTCCGTGAAGTCAAATTGGGTAGGCATGGCAAACCGTGGTGAAAATTGTGAATAATAGTCCAATATGTAAAGGAAAGGACAGTTAGGAAGAGGAAAAAGGTGAGGAAGAAGAGAGCAACTCCTTATTCGAAACCGTGTGTTGGATTGTGATAATAAACACAAAGTATTGTCCCCAAGAGAAGTGATTCCTAGGTGAAGTCAAGAACGTGGAGTAATAGGAGAAAAGAGGTAGGTACGTAAAAGAATTGGGTAGGGAGGTAAAAAGTCATACCTGGGCCAAATGGCCAGGAAAGTAAGGAGTGGGTAGAATCGATGGTGTTGTGCGCGAGTAGTACAGATTTAGTTGGCTGGCAGTAGGTAAAAGACTATCCAGTAAACGAAGGTAAGCAAGATAGGCCTTGATAAGCCTCGGTTAGGGCCCTGCGTGAGTAACAAGGTAAACGTGAGGAAAACAAAAAGATACATTTGTAGTGACTCGCTACATCAATTAAGTAAACCTATGGGCAACTAGGAAAGATAAGGCAAGAAATGCTGGTGAAAAAACTATGCGCCATATTTGTAGAGCAATTAAACAAGTCAGTTGGTGTCAAAGGTAATCCAACTCATAGGTGAGGTATTGGTAAGCAGAGTGCGAGCGTATGTAAGCATGCCAAGCTGAGTAAATCAATAATGGTAAGAGAGGGTGTCATACGGGGCATTAGGTATGCTAAAGAACACAGAATCATGAGACTGCGAAAGGCAAAAGAATTATGGTAAACGCTAGTAGAAGTTAGGCTAAGGGATAGGAAAATAGTCCCGTAAGTAATAAGCGCGTGGGAAGACCAGAAGGTGAAAGGAAATAAGTCCAAGTTGAATAGAAAAATCACTGAATAAGTCAAGTTATAAGCAACATTCTGAGAGGGCGCAGTGAATAAGGGGGTACGTCAGACGACAGTGAGGAGAAAACTGCCCCTAACACGTGACAGGAGAAATAGGTACGTTTGAAATAATGGGAATGAGGATAAAAAACGATGTAGAAGCGTAGGGAGGCAAGTGGGGGAAATAAAAGCCAGTAATGAATGTTAATGGAAGAGTCGAGGTGGCAATTATAGAAGGGAGAGGTGCATTGTGCTGAGTAACACAAAAGGAGACGGGAGAGTCAAACGCGATAAACGTGTGGTAGCGGGTAAAGCCTACCTGTAAGGATGGTGAGCCGGTCGTAGTATGCCGGACAAGCGCGTCTCGGTGTAACCGATGCTCCGCGCTCGTGCAATTAAATATGTTGAATAGGCAGTGACAGGGCAGAAGGACTAATTGAGAAAACCGAATTGGAAGTGAGTATAGAGGCGGAAAGGTGGCGGCCATCTTAAGATGGCTAAATTTGTTAATAAAGGATGGTAAATGTTGATGTGTTGAGGAATATGAATGGTTAGAGAGTGATAAAAGAATTGTGTCGAGAAAAAGGAAAGAAACCTATAGTCGTGGACATGCTGGTGCCATGAGTAGGTGAGGCAGATAGTAAACAAGGCAATATTGATATGTACAAACTAAAGTTAGCATAGTCAATCTCAATGGTGTACAGTAGGGGAATACAATGTAAACGAGTATTGGACGGTCCTGATGAGTGAGTACTGGCACAGTATTTAAATAGTGGTTAAATATACAGGCATGAGTTTGCATAAACAAGATAAAATACAACAACAAGGTAAGTAGTGCGGAGGCCAAATAGCCCCCATTGAGTGACCAAAATTCAAGTAAGACATAATACCATTCAACAACAAATGTAACGCGCCTGGTTGTGGCAAGTGAATATTAATGCATAGTTAAACATTTGATAAATTTACAAACATACATTAGTATGGTGTAGTGTGGTGAAATTGTAACGGCCCGGGAGCCCCCCGGCCTTAACACATTTCAAGACAGGAAAAAATGCAATTCGCGATCAGTGTTAAGTCCCTGTTCCACTGCACAAAGTTTTAAAATCCATTTCGCCTCGCATTTTCGTAGATCCTTGGTTCTGTCACCACCTCTGGGTGAATTGGCAACATGAGCCACTCCATGAAACCTGACCTTGGTGAGATCCCTCTCACCGTGTACAGTATTAAAGTGTACAGCCAGTGGGTAAGTGGTGTTAGAGTTTCTAATGGCTCTCACATGCTCCTGAATACGTTCCTTGAGTGGGCGTATTGTGCTGCCTATGTAGATAAGACCACATACACAAATAACACAGTACACTGTGAATCTCGTATTACAGTTGATAAAGTCATTGATGTGGTAGGTGGTCTTAGTGTTGCAGGAAAAGGATGTGATCTTATTGAGAGCCAGAGGGCACGATATGCAGCACCCACATTTGTAGAAGCCCTTTGGCTTGTCTGGAATCCAAGTATGGGGGAGTGTCTGTGTGTGGGAGGCGAGGAAACTAGGACACAGAATGTTTCTAAGTGTACGACCTCTGCTATGTGTCATTGTGGGAGAACTGTTGATGTAGTACTTGAGACATGAGTCTAACAGTAGTAAGTGCCAGTGTTTTTTAAGAATGCGATGTACCATTTTACTGGCAGAGCTGTACTGTGTGATGAAGGAGACAGGACGTCTGGTAGAGTCAGTTTTAGGAGACTTTCTGGTCCTTCTGATGAGTAGAGAGTGTTGGTCCTTGGAGGAGATGCGATTACTGGCTATCGAGATGAGTTTGTTTGTGTGACCTCGTGCCCGAAAGCGTTGTTTCAGGTTCTCGAGTTCCTGGTTGAAAATGTCAGTGTTGGTACAGTTACGTCGAACCCTAACCATTTCACCGTAGGGTATTGCTTTGATTTGTGTAAAGGGATGAGCACTCTGTGCGTGTAAAATGGAGTTATAGGCTGTCGGTTTTCTGTACAGTCTGGATGTTATTTTATTGTCGGTGATGTATAGAAGAAGATCTAGGAATTCAATCTGGGCACAGTCAACCTTATGTGTGAATCTAAGGTTAAACTCATTATTGTTAAGGTGGCATGTGAGTGAGTTGAGGTCGGACATACTACCTGTCCAGATTACCAGAATATCATTGATGTATCGCCCCCAGTATAAAACATGTTGGGTAATGTGTGTCAGGCAGTTGGACCAAAGATGTACCTTCTCGAATTGGCCCGTGTACAGATTAGCATAAGAGGGTGAAAATTTAGCTCCCATGGCAACTCCCTGGCATTGTCGGTACCAGTTCCCATTGTGTATGAAGAACTTATTCTCCAGTACTATGCGTGTGAGATCGAGGAGCATGAGTGTGTGTTCATATAGTGTGGCATCTCGCACGCTAAGAGTGTCTGATAGCATCCTAAGGCCCATTTCAAGGGGAATAGACGTGTACAGTGAACTGACATCGAGGCTAACAAATCAACACTCATCCGTCCATTCAACATCTTCAAGTTGACATAGTAAGTCCCTGGTGTCTTGGATGTAGGAGGGAAGGTTGCCTACCATGGGCTGGAGAAAGGAATCTATGTATTCCGAGATGGGTTCTGTTGGTGAGCCGATGCCCGAGATTATGGGTCTCCCCGGTGGAAAGCTGCTCGTTTTATGTACCTTAGGTAGAATGTATAAGCACGGTGACCGGGGTGCCGAGACAAGCAGGTATCTATATTCAAGGTCAGAGAGTAGACAGAGATTTTTCCAATAAGTCAATTTGTCTGCAATGAGAGTTGAAATGGCAGGGAGAGGGTTCAATTGAATCGGAGTATAGGCTTGTGTGTCAGCCAATTGTCTGTCGATTTCCATCAGATAGTCAGATCTATTCATGACCACAACGTTGCCCCCTTTGTCAGCCTCCTTGATCACTAAGTCAGTCTGTTTAGAGAGTCTCTGTAGGGCTAGAACCTCATTGTGGTTAAGATTGTTATTCTGTCTACGTATGTAGGTATTGGATTTATCCTCAAGGTGGAAAAGTTCAGTACTTACTGCTTTATGAAAAACATCTATGTAGTTATCAGGAGGTAATAAAGGGACAAAAGTGGATTTGGGTCTGAGTCCACTATTAAGGTGTAAGTTAGATGGAATGTCTAGCTGGACCCGTAACGTGTCCAAACTGGGGGGTGATGTGGAGGTATTAGCAAGTGAAAGGATCGTGTGGATGTCCTGCAGATCCCTGATGGATTGGTTGCATGCCGGTATGGTACTGCGGATGCCATTGTTTCGCTGGGGTTTGTTGTGAAAAAACTTTTTGAGCTTCAGATTGCATACAAATTTGAAGAGATCAACATGTATGTTGGTGTAATTTGGTGTGGAAGTAGGACAGAAACCCAAGCCTCTTTTTAAGATGTTTATTTCATAAATGGACAAGTCAACATTAGAAAGGTTCATGACCTGTACAGAATCCTCTGATACAGTGAGTAAGTCTTGGTGGGGGGTACTCATCAAGGTCTTTGAGTTCTCGTAGTGGAGCGAGTTGCCACGCCCTCCCTTGTGTTCGTTGTTGTGTTTCCTCCCCCCCCCCCCGCCGGGTGGGTTTGGGTTTGGGCCTGCTCTGTTGAAATTCTGGCGGACCCCCTTTCTGTAACGACCTAGCTCCTCTAAAAAAGAACTCGAGTGATGAATGGCATTAGAGAGGGTGGCGTTATCAGAGGGCCTTGCCACGGGTGCGTCCGCACAGTCACTAGACAGGTTAGATATATCGGACAGGCTGCCTGAAGCTGACCCGGTTGGGGTTGCAATACTGGTCTGTGTGTTGTGCGTGTCCCTATTGACCTGATCAAATTTGCGTGCAAAGGTATACATTTTGCCTTTGCTGTAGTCATTTTCATCCCTAGTGAGTTTTCTCATCTTTTTATCTTTTACATAGAGTTGATAGCCATTAAGAATCTCTTTCATAATGGCATAGTTTTTATCAGTTGACTCGGTTAGGTTGAGACTCTTGATCTCCTCCTCTAGTGAAGCGATGTCAAGAAGCAATTTGCTACGTTTCCTGTCTGCATGTTTGATCAGTATATTAATCATACTAAAGGAGGTGGAAGAAATAAGGTGTTCCCATTCACCAAGTAAATCGGGGTCGAGATCCTCGAATGAGGGAAATATTATGACCCGTAGTCCCCTGGGAATTTGTTTCAGTTCTAAATATCGTTAGAGAGTGGTAATGTCCCACCAGCGTGCAAGTTCTTGTTTCCTTAGTCTTTCCAACTTGATAAATTTCTGCCTTAATCCTTCCTTGGGTGGTATGGAGTTAGTTGTGTGTGTAGCATGAGGTTTTTTGGAAAAGAGTTCCGCAGCTAAGAGATCTCGATTGTCGTCGAAGGAAGCCATGCCTATGTGTCTTGAAGAGATAGGCCAGGAACCGAGAGTACAAATGAGAACGTATAGCTTAATGTCCGTGTAGACGGAGTGCAGCTCACCGCATATGGTCAGGAAGTGACCAAAAGCAAACAATCGAAAGGTAGTAAGGGTGAGAGCAGCCGAACTTCCGTGGAGTAACAACACAAGTAATAGATAGAGTCAGTGAAAATTAAACATTGGTGCTCGATGGGTCGGGTGCCTAACTACCCTAATAGGCACAGATATGCGTAACAGGTACACAATAGCAATAACAACAGAATGACCACGGCACACAGGATGGTACAATCACAGTTCAAATTGAGGACAAGTGTCCCTGGTAATCAGGTTCCGGATGTGGGTAACAAATCTGAAGAGTCCTCAGTTGGTGATGTAAGTGTCTTTATTTGTAGGCCCAATTCGCCACAGATTTACGTAGTCTTCCAAGAACAGCCAACACGTGTTTCGTCACACAAGTGACTTTATCAAGGCTGTAAAACAGTAAATGATGTACAAGGTATGTGGGAGTACTCATGGGTAAGTAGGCTTAGTCTAAGTCCAAGAGGGACAGGTGCCCGTGTTATGCTTCACCCAAGTGAAAGTGTACACACATCCATGTCCGTGAAGTCAAATTGGGTAGGCATGGCAAACCATGGTGAAAATTGTGAATAATAGTCCAATATGTAAAAGAAAGGACAGTTAGGAAGAGGAAAAAGGTGAGGAAGAAGAGAGCAACTCCTTATTCGAAACCGTGTGTTGGATTGTGATAATAAACACAAAATATTGTCCCCAAGAGAAGTGATTCCTAGGTGAAGTCAAGAACGTGGAGGCACCCGACCCATCGAGCACCAATGTTTAATTTTCACTGACTCTATCTATTACTTGTGTTGTTACTCCACGGAAGTGCGGCTGCTCTCACCCTTACTACCTTTCGATTGTTTGCTTTTGGTCGCTTCCTGACCATATGCGGTGAGCTGCACTACGTCTACACGGACATTAAGCTATACGTTCTCATTTGTACTCTTGGTTCCTGGCCTATCTCTTCAAGACACATAGGCATGGCTTCCTTCGACGACAATCGAGATCTCTTAGCTGCGGAACTCTTTTCCAAAAAACCTCATGCTACACACACAACTAACTCCATACCACCCAAGGAAGGATTAAGTAGAAATTTATCAAGTTGGAAAGACTAAGGAAACAAGAACTTGCACGCTGGTGGGACATTACCACTCTCAAACGATATTTAGAACTGAAACAAATTCCCAGGGGACTACGGGTCATAATATTTCCCTCATTCGAGGATCTCGACCCCGATTTACTTGGTGAATGGGAACACCTTATTTCTTCCACCTCCTTTAGTATGATTAATATACTGATCAAACATGCAGACAGGAAACGTAGCAAATTGCTTCTTGACATCGCTTCACTAGAGGAGGAGATCAAGAGTCTCAACCTAACCGAGGCAACTGATAAAAACTATGCCATTATGAAAGAGATTCTTAATGGCTATCAACTCTATGTAAAAGATAAAAAGATGAGAAAACTCACTAGGGATGAAAATGACTACAGCAAAGGGAGAATTTATACCTTTGCACGCAAATTTGATCAGGTCAATAGGGATACGCACAACACACAGACTAGTATTGCAACCCCAACCGGGTCAGCTTCAGGCAGCCTGTCCGATATATCTCACCTGTCTAGTGACTGTGCGGACGCACCCATGGCAAGGCCCTCTGATAACGCAACCCTCTCTAATGCCATTCATCACTCGAGTTCCTTTTTAGAGGATCTAGGTCGTTACAGAAAGGGGGTCCGCCAGAATTTCAACAGAGCAGGCCCAAACCCAAACCCACCCGGCGGGGGGGGGAGGAAACACAACAACGAACACCAGGGAGGGCGTGGCAACTCGCTCCACTACGAGAACTCAAAGACCTTGATGAGTACCCCCACCAAGACTTACTCACTGTATCAGAGGATTCTGTACAGGTCATGAACCTTTCTAATGTTGACTTGTCCATTTATGAAATAAACATCTTAAAAAGAGGCTTGGGTTTCTTTCCTACTTCCACACCAAATTACACCAACATACATGTTGATCTCTTCAAATTTGTACGCAATCTGAAGCTCAAAAAGTTTTTTCACAACAAACCCCAGCGAAACAGTGGCATCCGCAGTACCATACCAGCATGCAACCAATCCATCAGGGATCTGCAGGACATCCACACAATCCTTTCACTTGATAATACCTCCACATCACCCCCCAGTTTGGACACGTTACGGGTCCAGCTAGACATTCCATCTAACTTAGACCTTAATAGTGGACTCAGACCCAAATCCACTTTTGTCCCTTTATTACCTCCTGATAACTACATAGATGTTTTTCATAAAGCAGTAAGTACTGAACTTTTCCACCTTGAATATAAATCCAATACCTACATACGTAGATAGAATAACAATCTTAACCACAATGAGGTTCTAGCCCTACAGAGACTCTCTAAACAGACTGACTTAGTGATCAAGGAGGCTGACAAAGGGGGCAACGTTGTGGTCATGAATAGATCTGACTATCTAATGGAAATCGACAGACAATTGGCTGACACACAAGCCTATACTCTGATTCAATTAAACCCTCTCCCTGCCATTTCAACTCTCATTGCAGACAAATTGACTTATTGGAAAAATCTCTGTCTACTCTCTGACCTTGAATATAGATACCTGCTTGTCTCGGCACCCCTGTCACCGTGCATATACATTCTACCTAAGGTACATAAAACGAGCAGCTTTCCACCGGGGAGACCCATAATCTCGGGCATCGGCTCACCAACAGAACCCATCTCGGAATACATAGATTCCTTTCTCCAGCCCATGGTAGGCAACCTTCCCTCCTACATCCAAGACACCAGGGACTTACTATGTCAACTTGAAGATGTTGAATGGACGGATGAGTGTCGGTTTGTTAGCCTCGATGTCAGTTCACTGTAAACGTCTATTCCCCTTGAAAAGGGCGTTAGGATGCTATCAGACACACTTAGCGTGCGAGATGCCACACTGTATGAACACACACTCATGCTCCTCGATCTCACACGCATAGTACTGGAGAATAATTTCTTCATACACAATGGGAACTGGTACCGACAATGCCAGGGAGTTGCCATGGGAGCTAAATTTTCACCCTCTTATGCTAATCTGTACATGGGCCAATTCGAGAAGGTACATCTTTGGTCCAACTGCCCGACACACATTACCCAACATGTTTTATACTGGGGGCGATACATCGATGATATTCTGGTAATCTGGACAGGTAGTATGTCCGACCTCAACTCACTCACATGCCACCTTAACAATAATGAGTTTAACCTTACATTCACACATAAGGTTGACTGTGCCCAGATTGAATTCCTAGATCTTCTTCTATACATCACCGACAATAAAATAACATCCAGACTGTACAGAAAACCGACAGCCTGTAACTCCATTTTACAAGCACAGAGTGCTCATCCCTTTACACAAATCAAAGCAATACCCTACGGCGAAATGGTTAGGGTTCGACGTAACTGTACCAACACTGACATTTTCAACCAGGAACTCCAGAACCTGAAACAACGCTTTCGGGCACGAGGTTACACAAACAAACTCATCTCGACAGCCAGTAATCGCATCTCCTCCAAGGACCAACACTCTCTACTCATCAGAAGGACCAGAAAGTCTCCTAAAACTGACTCTACCAGACGTCCTGTCTCCTTCATCACACAGTACAGCCCTGCCAGTAAAATGGTACATCGCATTCTTAAAAAACACTGGCACTTACTACTGTTAGACTCATGTCTCAAGGACTACATCAACAGTTCTCCCACAATGACACATAGCAGAGGTCGTACACTTAGAAACATTCTGTGTCCTAGTTTCCTCACCTCCCACACACAGACACTCCCCCATACTTGGATTCTAGACAAGCCAAAGGGCTTCTACAAATGTGGGTGCTGCATATCGTGCCCTCTGGCTCTCAATAAGATCACATCCTTTTCCTTCAACACTAAGACCACCTACCACATCAATGACTTTATCAACTGTAATACGAGATTCACAGTGTACTGTGTTATCTGTGTATGTGGTCTTATCTACATAGGCAGCACAATACGCTCACTCAAGGAACGTATTCAGGAGCATGTGAGAGCCATTAGAAACTCTAACACCACTTACCCACTGGCTGTACACTTTAATACTCTACACGGTGAGAGGGATCTCACCAAGGTCAGGTTTCATGGAGTGGCTCATGTTGCCAATTCACCCAGAGGTGGTGACAGAACCAAGGATCTACGAAAATGTGAGGCGAAATGGATTTTAAAACTTCGTGCAGTGGAACAGGGACTTAACACTGATCGCGAATTGCATTTTTTCCTGTCTTGAAATGTGTTAAGGCCGGGGGGCTCCCGGGCCGTTACAATTTCACCACACTACACCATACTAATGTATGTTTGTATTTGTGTCTGTAAATTTATCAAATGTTTAACTATGCATTAATATTCACTTGCCACAACCAGGCGCGTTACATCTGTTGTTGAATGTTATTATGTCTTACTTGATTTTTGGTCACTCAATGGGGGCTATTTGGCCTCCGCACTACTTACCTTGTTGTTGTATTTCATCTTGTTTATGCAAACTCATGCCTGTATATTTAACCACTATTTAAATACTGTGCCAGTACTCACTCATCAGGACCATCCAATACTCGTTTACATTGTATTCCCCTACTGTACACCATTGAGATTGACTATGCTAACTTTAGTTTGTACATATCAATATTGCCTTGTTTACTATCTGCCTCACCTACTCATGGCACCAGCATGTCCACGACTATAGGTTTCTTTCCTTTTTCTCGACACAATTCTTTTATCACTCTCTCACCATTCATATTCCTCAACACATCAACATTTACCATCCTTTATTAACAAATTTAGCCATCTTAAGATGGCCGCCACCTTTCCGCCTCTATACTCACTTCCAATTCGGTTTTCTCAATTAGTCCTTCTGCCCTGTCACTGCCTATTCAACATATTTAATTGCACGAGCGCGGAGCATCGGTTACACCGAGACGCGCTTGTTCGGCATACTACGACCGGCTCACCATCCTTACAGGTAGGCTTTACCCGCTGCCACGCGTTTATCGCGTTTGACTCTCCCGTCTCCTTTTGTGTTACTCAGCACAATGCGCCTCTCCCTTCTATAATTGCCACCTCGACTCTTCCATTAACATTCATTACTGGCTTTTATTTCCCCCACTTGCCTCCCTACGCTTCTACATCGTTTTTTATCCTCATTCCCATTTTTTCAAACGTACCTATTTCTCCTGTCACGCGTTAGGGGCAGTTTTCTCCTCACTGTCGTCTGACGTACCCCCTTATTCACTGCGCCCTCCCAGAATGTTGCTTATCACTTGACTTATTCAGTGATTTTTCTATTCAACTTGGACTTATTTCCTTTCACCTTCTGGTCTTCCCACGCGCTTATTACTTACTGGGCTATTTTCCTATCCCTTAGCCTAAATTCTACTAGCGTTTACCATAATTCTTTTGCCTTTCGCAGTCTCATGATTCTGGGCCTCATTCGGACTGTAGCGGGCGGCGGAGGCCGCCCGCCAAAGTACCGCCGTCAGAATACCGCTGCGCGGTCAAAAGACCGCCACGGTAATTCTACGTTTCCCGCTGGGCTGTCGGGCGACCGCCAGAAGGCCGCCTGCCAGCCCAGCGGGAAACCCCCTTCCATGAGGATGCCGGCTCCGAATGGAGCCGGCGGAGTGGAAAGGGTGCGACGGGTGCAGTTGCACCCGTCGCGATTTTCAGTGTCTGCTATGCAGACACTGAAAATCTTGGTGGGGCCCTGTTAGGGGGCCCCTGCAGTGCCCATGCCATTGGCATGGGCACTGCAGGGGCCCCCAGGGGCCCCACGACACCCGTTACCGCCAACCAGGTTCTGGCGGTCAGAACTGCCAGAACCAGGCTGGCGGTAAGGGGGTCGGAATCCCCATGGCGGCGCTGCCTGCAGCGCCGCCATGGAGGATTCCTCAGGCCAGGGGAAAACCGGCGGGAAACCGCCGGTTTCCCTTTTCTGACCGCGGCTTTATCGCCGCGATCAGAATAGGCCTGGATGCACCGCCAGCCTGTTGGCGGTGCATCCGCGGTCCCCGGCCCTGGCGGTCCATGACCGCCAGGGTCAGAATGACCCCCTTAATGCCCCGTATGACACCCTCTCTTACCATTATTGATTTACTCAGCTTGGCATGCTTACATACCCTCGCACTCTGCTTACCAATACCTCACCTATGAGTTGGATTACCTTTGACACCAACTGACTTGTTTAATTGCTCTACAAATATGGCGCATAGTTTTTTCACCAGCATTTCCTGCCTTATCTTTCCTAGTTGCCCATAGGTTTACTTAATTGATGTAGCGAGTCATTACAAATGTATCTTTTTCTTTTCCTCACGTTTACCTTGTTACTCACGCAGGGCCCTAACCGAGGCTTATCAAGGCCTATCTTGCTTACCTTCGTTTACTGGATTGTCTTTTACCTACTGCCAGCCAACTAAATCTGTACTACTCGCGCACAACACCATCGATTCGACCCACTACTTACTTTCCTGGCCATTTGGCCCAGGTATGACTTTTTACCTCCCTACCCAATTCTTTTACGTACCTACCTCTTTTCTCCTATTACTCCACGTTCTTGACTTCACCTAGGAATCACTTCTCTTGGGGACAATACTTTGTGTTTATTATCACAATCCAACACACGGTTTCGAATAAGGAGTTGCTCTCTTCTTCCTCACCTTTTTCCTCTTCCTAACTGTCCTTTCCTTTACATATTGGACTATTATTCACAATTTTCACCACGGTTTGCCCTGCCTACCCAATTTGACTTCACGGACATGGATGTGTGTACACATTCACTTGGGTTAAGCATAACACGGGCACCTGTCCCTCTTGGACTTAGACTAAGCCTACTTACCCATGAGTACTCCCACATACCTTGTACATCATTTACTGTTTTACAGCCTTGATAAAGTCACTTGTGTGACGAAACACGTGTTGGCTGTTCTTGGAAGACTACGTAAATCTGTGGCGAATTGGGCCTACAAATAAAGACACTTACATCACCAACTGAGGACTCTTCAGATTTGTTACCCACATACGGAACCTGAATACCAGGGACACTTGTCCTCAATTTGAACTGTGATTGTACCATCCTGTGTGCCGTGGTCATTCTGTTGTTATTGCTATTGTGTACCTGTTACGCATATCTGTGCCTATTAGGGTAGTTAGGCACCCGCCCCATCGAGCACCAATGTTTAATTTTCATTGACTCTATCTATTACTTGTGTTGTTACTCCACAGAAGTGCGGCTGCTCTCACCCTTACTACCTTTCGATTATAAACTAAGGTACCCTGACTCCCCCACCCACCGTGAACTCTAAAACAAAATTACACCGACACCCCCACCCCTGCCCCATAAATCTAAATTACCCTGACAACCTCCACCAGCCCTGAGTCCTAGAAAAACTATATAGCAGGCACTTTTACCTAGAGCACTTTTTCCTTTCTTTCCCAAAAATCTCAAAATGTAGCCATATGTTGGCTACTTTCTCTGTCCCCTCTAGGGGATTCCACAAATGCTGGGTACTTTTAAAATTCCAAGGATGTTAGACAAAAAGGACATAAATTTGCTGTGGATACCTTATGTGAACAAATTGTTATGGGGGCCTAGGCACAAACTACCCCACAAAAGGGCTCAGCATTGGAAGGGGATGGCCCAGCAGAGAAGGGGTTAAGGGCCACTATAATTTCTGTCCATTTTCTGACTTCTGTATGTAGATTCCATGTCATATGGACTGCCCAATAATGGCTAATCATAGCCTTTGACCTGTTGCATCGTTATTGGTTTGACTGCCTACTTTCCCTTTTTTTTTTTTGCTGGAACAAGAAGCTTGTGGAAGCAGAGCTTTAACGGTTTTAGAGTGAAGGTAAAGAAGAGCACAACTTCCTGTATGTGGATTATCACAATACTACTAGGCTATTGCAAGCACGTAGAAGGTTTGGATCCCTTGATGGTTTTTGTACTGAAGCAGATCTTTTTTATTCCTAACCCATGATTCCACTGTAATAGTTGAAGCTAAGTATAACCTTCAAGTTGTAGAAAACAGGTCTACATAACTACTGTAGGTATAATCATAACTAAAAACAAAGATTAGTTTATGAACAATAATTTTCAGGGAATCCTTACATTTAGCAAAGATGTCCTCCCAAGTATTAATGATATATGAATGAATGTATTCATGATTGGTAGAATATTTGATCCAGATTAACAAAAAACCATGGTAGGCAAGATGTGCAACACTTTGCATATAGCGGCAAAGAGAGAAGCTGTCTATTACTTGCAGTAGATGCAGTACATGAGGTGTGGTGAACAGAAATTAAATTAGTAGGATGGAAGTGTAAAAGAACTGAGAAAATCCCTATTTGATCCAGTGAAAGGATGTGTGAAGTGTCATGAATGAAGGGACATTACTCTTGACACTTTATGTGGATCTTTAAGTTTTGAGAACTGCATTGAGTAGTCAGGGTAATTTAGACAAGTTTCAAAACCATACACCATAGCAAGGTAGAATTCATATGGAAATACCAGAGAAGTTAACTTATACGTTCTATAGTGCTATCATGTGCAATAGGAAAGACATGACAGACAATTTGAAATGAAAATGGCCAAAATATCAGGGGTCAATAAAAAAAAACGTAGACTGGGGAAAGGTATTTGTATACCACAGTGTAGTAACTACATAGTCCAAAGTGCGGCTAAGCCAATTCAGAATGTTCTATATGGCTTTGTCCAGATCAAAATATAAGATAACTACTAAAACATACCCAATTTCATTTATAAAACTCATATCCAAATAGCAGTAGAGATTAAACAAACAATCTCAATGATTTTCTGAACTAAATCAACAGAACTAGGATATCATAATGGTGTTGGAAGACTGGTCCCCACAATGTTTAAGAGACTTTCTAGCAGGAGTTTAAGTAGTACCCTAGCCAATTAAGGACTGGTGTGCCTCACAATGGACATTACAAACGACTCAAACAGGATAGGATGAAAAACCAATTCCGTATGTAATCCCATTATGATAAGAACCACCATTTCAGAACCAGTAGTCCAGAATCCTGGAAACCAAAAAGAATATAAAATGTATTTTTGGGGAGTTGCTATATCAGGGGCTCATTACCCAGGTGCACATACACCACAAATACCCCTATATAACATATATTAAAACCAGATACATGTTGGTGATTGGTTCCAGACTATCCGAACCTCATGCAATATTGTAACATTTTTGGAGTACAGAATGAGTTTTGTACAGTATTTGTTGATGCAACTCACATGAGCTAAATTACAAAACCACAATTGAGGGTCCAAATAGACATTTCACTCAGAATAAAGCTCCTGAATTGTGTTATGAGACAGCATTCACATTCACCAGGATACAATACAAATTTACTCAACTACTTCAGATATATATGTATAGCCAAGGTGTTCTGTCCACTCATTTAATTGATTTATCACATGAAGATTTCAGTAAGCTATCATGTTCACTGTAATATTACTGGCGTCACACCCGGTAGAACCTCTTAGCCCCAATAGAAAATATGCCCTGTTCAGAGAAAAGAGGAACTGGAGGACATCTCTCTCCTAGTCTTGGGAGTTATGCTGTTTGTCAGCGAGCGTTTGGAGTCAGACAAGCCTGTTGGATAATCTCCTATATGAAGGTGATAATAAAGTGGAGCTCCACTCTTGTAATCTAACTCAGTATGCACACAATGACTGTTTTTTTACAATTATATGATTATATATTATGTACTATTTATTCACAAATCAAATGAATCATAATGGTCATGATTATTATAAACACCACCACATATAATATGCAAATCAGTACAAATGTAAAGTGAAAGCTAATATTTCATCACACATCTTTATACTGCCTGTGTTTCCCTACCTGATATGCCTAAATAGAAAGAGTCATCTAACATGTATGGCTTCATTAATTTATTAAGCCTTAATTACTCAAAGCCATGATAGTTTTCCTGCAGACCCTATGCTGGTATTGGATCTACAGTTAGAATTCAACCTTTCCAGAACCATACGGAAGCTATCAAAAAATGTTATTTCTCTATTCTTCTTTCTGAGACAGAGCTTCACCAGGTCCTCTTTGTTGCAACCACAATTACATCATGCACAGCAGAGGAGCAGAAACTTTTCCTTCTCTGTCCTATTAGTTTCAACAGTCTCAAAAACATTGAGTTTCTACATAGAAAATACATTAAAATTACTATATGTTAAAAAACCATAGAAATTCACTGAAACATTCAAAGGTTACAGGGAGGTTATAGTTAGGAAATGGAACAAAAAAACATAAAAATTCACTTAAAAAAAACCAAAGGTTACAGGGATGTTATGGTTAGACTCACATTTTAAACGTACAAAACTATTGAAGTTCACCAGTTATAGTTGAAGTTACCTCAAGTAACTATAACTCGTACCTCAAGTAACTATAACTTACACCCTCACAACGCACTGTTAATTACCCCACAAATTATGGCACTCATGACATCTTTGATAATATTATTGAGAATATCAATGTAATAGTTGCAGTAAACATTTTGATGAAACCACTGTGCATGGAGGGGTGTGAGGTAACTCTAACTCTAACTTGTGAAATTCTATGGTTTGGTTAGTTTAAAATGTGAGCTTAACTATAACGTCCCTGTAGCCTTTGTTTTTAAAGTGAATCTATCTATCTATCTATCTATCTATCTATCTATCTATCTATCTATCTATCTATCTATCTATCTATCTATCTATTTATCTATCTATCAATATATATATCAATATATCCACACATAAATCTAGATAGATATGTATAACCTTGTGGCGGTCTCCACTAAGTAGTTATAGGTAGGACAATGTTTCCATTGACAAAAAGCGTTTTTTGACGTGCCTATATCTGTCAGGTTTGACAAATCTTCATGAAATTTCTTTTTTTTTTAAATGCTCCAGTCATTCATGTTGCACAAAGAAAGTTTCGGGGTGATCTGTCAAGCAGGGGGGGCTGAGAAAAAGGTGGGGGGGTCAAAAAAGTTGTGTTTCCCATGTCAATTCTTATAGGACCTTTGAACAAGGCTACAGCCCAAACCACAGGATGGAATTACACCAAATTTAGCACAAATCTAGCTCTTGGTACTCAGATTACACTTTTGCTTATTTGGTGTACATCCGTTCAGCAGTTTTTGAGAATGTAAGGAAATCCAAATTTGTACAGTATATCTCAGACTGCAAAGCCTTTGCGAATAATGAGGAGCTCGTGCAGGGAAATGCACAGCTCTGATTGGCTGCTAACACTTTATCCAGGAAGTGTTGGCAGCCATCTTGGGACTTGGTTTTAGCTAAGTCCCTCAAAAAAAGTATTAAAAAAGAAAAGAGGCCAGGGTAGAGGAACTTGATCCCTTAGCTCTGGTACTGGGGTTCCAATTTAAAAAGAAAATGTTGTCACAAATTTGCAAAATTCATAATTTGCAGCAAAAAAAAAATAATAAGCGTGGGGTCCCGTGCTTCTTTTTTTAAAGCCCTTGGTTGGGCCAGGACCCAGGGTCATGTGGTAAATAAGGGGGGCGGGCGCATGTGCCTCCCTCCCCTGCTTTGTACAGCCCAGGGGACTGCCACATCCCTGTGGCATTTCTGTAATGGTATACGGGGGCCATGCAGCCACCCGCAGCCCAGGGGACTACCACTTCCCCAGGGCAAACTAGTAATTGTATGTGGGGGGCTGCATGGCCAGCTGCAGCCCCAGGGACCACCACCTCCCTGGAGCATTCATGTAATGGTATGCAAGGGTACACACTGCCCTCTCACAGCCCCAGAGGCCACCACCTCCAAGGTGCAAACTAGTAATTGTATGCAGGGGCTGTGCAGCCATCCCACAGCCCTGGGGGCCACCACCTTTCCAAGGCAGTAAATAAAATGACATGCGGGGGCTCTGCTGCCTCCTTGCAACCCAGGGACCACCACCTCCTCAAGGCAAACTAGTAATTGTGTGCGGGGAGTGAGCCAACCCTCCCCCCGCAGCCCCAGGGACCACCACCTCCCTAGGCAAACATAAAAAAAAGAAAAAAGGGTCCATTTCAGACCCTGACTGCCCGAGGACTACCACCTTCCTTGCGCTATTCATTGAAGCAGGGCCATACAGCCCCCCTCAAGGAGTCAATGATAGCCCTGGGGACCACCACCCCCCAGGGCTGGCTTCTGCTGTGTCCCAGGGTGCCCACCCCTGTAAAAATAACTGTCTGCTATGGCTTGGCTGCAGTTTTACAGCTGCAACAAAGTCACAGCAAACACTCTGCTCACACAGGTTTCCTCTGTCTCCCTATATACTGTGATGCAGGCACAGAGACAGATGAAACAATTGCTCTCACAGAGAGGGAGCTGCTGTAGCAGCTCCCTCTCTGACACCAAAGCTGACTCCTGTAGGAGACAGGGAGCCAGATGGGACTGTGGGGGCCTTCAGTCTATCCCCATGGTCTCCAACATTGTGACTGGGTGCCCTTGGGGCACCCAGGTCACATGGCTGGGCCTCAACAGATGGGGTCCCTGGGCCTGAGATCGGCCCTGGGGAAGGGTGCCACGTGCCCATCCTCTCCCCCTCAAAAATTAAATATTTAGGCTGCATCCCAGAGGATGGGATCATTGGGGTCGAGTTCGGCCTGGGGAGGGGGGCCGCATGGCCTCCCGCCCCTCCCAAAAAAATTAGGCTGCACACCTGGGAAGTGGGGTCACGCTGCCCCTCTCCCCTGAAAAAACAACTTTAGGCCATGCCTCTGGGGATGTGGTCTCTGGGACCGAGATCAGCCTGGGGAGGGGGCCACGTGGCCCCCTCCCCAAAAAGAAATTAAATGTTTAGGCCGGGCTCCAGGGGATGGGCCCCCGGGGCTGAGATAACCATGGAGAGGGGTTCCCCATTGCCCCCCCACCCCATAAAATAAAATATTTAGGCTGGGCCCCAGGGGATGAGGGGGGCATATGTGGGGTTGGGTTGGTATAGGGGTGGACCTCAGGGACTGGCTGCATGCCAGGCCCTGGGGTCAACCCCCACTGCACACAGCAGAATTCTGTCCGCATTGTGGGGTTGGGTTGTTATAGGGGTTGGCCAAAGGCCGTGAGCGGTTGTGGTTAAATTAACATATAGTAATGAAAATTACATTACATTTAAAAAAACTATAGACATTCACTGAAAAAAAACAAAGGTTAGTTGGGCGTTATAGTCAGGAAACAGAAGTAAAAAAAACCCTAGCAATTCATTGAAAATACCAAAGGTTAGTTGGTCATTATAGCTAGATTCTGAATTTACTCGTACAAAACCAGAGAAATTCAGCAGTTATTGTTAAAGCTATTTCAAGCAAACCATGCACTGCTAATTACCTCAAACATTACAGCACTCATGACCACTTCTATAACATTATTAAAAATGTAAATAAAGAATTAGAAGTCAAATTAAAAAAAAGAAAAAATTTTGCATGAAAGGGGCACAAGTTATAGTTACCTTAGGGCACGAGATATAGTTACTTAAAATAACTCTAACTATAACAGCTGAATTTCTCTGTTTTTTTACAAGTAAATTCAGAACCTAACTATAACATCACTGTAACATTTGTTTTTTTCAGTGGATAGATAGATAGATAGATAGATAGATAGATAGATAGATAGATAGATAGATAGATAGATAGATAGATAGATAGATAGATAGATAGATAGATAGATAGATAGATAGATAGACAGATAGATCCACTTCTGGTTTCGGTTTGCGCCTAAGCGCCGGTGGTGCTTATCTTGACACCTCCCCACCACGTCTAAAATTCCACACTTCATCCTCACAGTTTTACAGAAGACAGGTACTCCGTGTGCATTTGAAGAACCTTTATTTTACACTTACGAAAACAGAGCGTATTTCAGCAACTGGTGCCTTTGTCAACCTGTGAAGCACCATCTTGCCATTTCATTTAACTTCACAAGTGATCACACACCCACTAATGGTGTGCAACAATCACGGCATAAAACTTAGATTCCTTAACACAAAGTTCAGAGCCATATTTCATGTCCAAATGAGCTGTAATAATTCCCTGAATTCTCGCAATGAACCAGTATTTTATTTCATTAAATGTAGGCTTTTGTAAAAACGTTCCCCAAAAATGAAATAACAGGGATATGTTTCTGAATATCTCCAACCAACCATACCCCTATGATCACTCACTGCGTTACATGAACTAGGACTATGCTGAGGGTTTTGTAACTACAATACATCCCAAGTGGGCTCTCTACTATACTCATGTCACCTCCCCTGTGTCCAACAATGCCCAAGTGGGCAATTGCCTTACCAAACCTGCCTGCCTCAAAATATAAACCATGAATATCATAGCTCCTTCGCGCCTTTTTTCTGGAGTCCTTTCCTCTTCAGCTCTGAAATAAAAAAAATAAAAAACATATTAAAACCTGAAAAAACAATTAATTGTACGACTACTTATTGTAAAGTGAGCTAGGCATATTTTCTAGAATATGTCCTCCATAATGTCTCATTGTCAGATTTGCCATTTCGCATTCTTATTTGCCCTGTAGAGAGACACAAAATGTTTTTATGCATTTCTTCCCCATAATTCATTCCCTTCGGTTCTTTGCTGTCAGAAGCCATGATGTATTTGGATTCTAGTATTCTTAACTTTTTCTCTCTATTTCCTTCTCTCACATCTTTTTTGATTCCATCAATTACAGAATACCTGGGATCAATAATCCTACCTTCATGTACATCATTAATGTGTCTTGCGACTGGATACGTAACATCCTTGGTCTTTATAGCTCTCAAGTTTTGCAGGATTCTTGTATGCATCTGCAAGGTAGTTCTCTCTAAAGAAAGCTTACGGCAGCTGCGTTTCAGAATGTATACAACATGATCACTCCTACAATCAAAAGTTCCTCAAATCCTATGTAGGACTTTTTGTCCCACCACTACTTTTTTAGTACTTTCCCCATTCTTACAACCTTTGCACTTAGAACACCACACAAAACTGTCATTCTTAGCTAACCATGTTTCTTCCCTCCTTTGTCACTTGTCACTCCTGACTAGTGCATCTCTCATTGATATGCCGCTTCAAGAAGTTAGCAAGGGTCTATGTGGCATATCCTCACCGATAAAAGAGCTGCCATCACTTATTCAACACTGCTCTAACTCTCAAATGTGCCTTATTATAGGTGGTGATAAACCTGTGTTGCATTTTTGTTTTATCTTTGGCCTGAGGTTTTTTAAAAAATAATATGTTCTCTCTGCATACTAAATTCGCCTCGCTGCAAGCATTCCCACGTGTTTTCTTCTTGTACCACATCCTTGTTAGACTTTGTAGCATATCATTCTTCACACTTTCCATACTTTCCTGTGTGCTGCAAATTATTTTGGCACTAAAGAGTTCCCCATATGCTATGCTCTCTATCAAGGGTGTCAGATGGGAACTAGAGGCATGCAGAATGCTGTTCCCTGCACTAGGTTTCTGGTATAATACCATCTCCAGTCTCTGTTTTTCCACTTTGATTTTTATATCCAGAAATTCAATTTCCTTATTGCTCACATTGCTGGTGAACCTCAAATTCAAATCATTGTCATTTATATTCAACAGAAATTCTGCAGCACTTTCCTTATCCCCTTTCCAGACCACAAAAATGTAATCAATGAAACTGAGCCACAGAATTATATATGCATTCGATCGGTCCAAAAGGGGGACTGTTGGGGACCTGCTCCTCCCACCAGATTCGTATAGCTTAGGGGCAAAGGAAACCTGAATCAAATTCCCTCACTACTGTTAATAAAAACCATTATCAAACAAAAAGAAGTTGTGTTCCAAGCACCACTGCATCATACTCAATAGCATTTTACTGTGCTTGCAGAATCTTCTGTGTCTGGCTCTGGAAAATACTATGTGGCCCTAAGGCAGCAGCATCCCCTCCTCCCAGCCAATGTAAAAAAATATTTTGAGAAAATCTGTACAGGCTTTCAAGTAGTAGGGTATGTTCTGAACAAAGGGTCTTTAAAAATAATCAATGTACTACGAGACATTTTCAAAGAAACTTTATTATGCAGCAATGACAGGTTTTCCCCCGTGCATTTGTGGTATAAAGTAGAATACTGGTAATTTTGGGGAATCGTTATTCAAGAAATGTTTCTCTTACTTCGCAACACGGATGTCACATCGAGGTGCAGCACACCATCCGCGCACTAATTTACAAAAATAAAAAGTACCACTTCATTGTAACGTTGGAAAGATTTGTGCAGGTTGGTAGGTAGCGAAGGTATAGGAAGGGTCTCAAATGTGCTGTTTTTTAATTGGCATGGCCAGGTCAAGGGGGAGTGACGCGTTAGCTTTAGGGCCAGAGAGAAGTAGATGTATTGTGATGTAGTGGCACATTACATTACATACATACCTAAATATTATAGCGCAAGCTCAACGAAGAGTTATGTAAATGGTGGTCAGGTTCAGTAGTGGTATTCAACACTGCATGTTAGGTTGCCCCTCTTCTTGCTTCAACACTCCGGCCTCCTCAGCCTGGGAGGGACATACAGACCTTTTGTCCTTGCAGCTATCCCTCATTGGTGGTACAAGCAGATTTTGCTAGCGGTATAATCACGCAGTCCAGTGAAAAATGTTTTGGTCCTCTATTGTGCCGCTGAAGGATTCTCTCAAGGCCTTTTCACGCACTATTTCCAGAATTAGACACTGCGCAGTCCAGGGGCTGTAGATCTGCTATCAATAATTTGTGGCCAAGGGGAGGCATGTTGTCTGCTCTAATATCCTTCACACCTCCCCTGACGTCAAAATACGAACAACACTATATAAAACGCAGCAGCATCGATCTATAAAAGGTACTCATTTGTAATGATCGCCTTGGGCGATCACTCTCCAGCAGCCAGAGCTCCACTTCTCGGCAAAACACTGGACCGTTCATCCTTACGAGATGGACAGGGCGGTGGGTTATCCACCCGGCGTTTTCCTGCCGCGCATTGTTTTCATTCATTACGTCTGCCAAGTCAAAGTTGAAAAGTTGTTCGTACAATTCGCAAAACTCCCTGCTAGCTCACAAAGTATGATTATTTTCAATCTTCTAAGCCACAAAAGTAAGCTTTTGAAGTTTGCAATAATTTTTATTTTATGGCTGCTTATACACATGTAAACACACCTTTAAATACATACCTTAGGATCGTTTCTTTGGCCATAACAGCAGGGGACCAAAAACCGTTATTAGTTAATTTCAAAACAAAAAACAAAAAAAACAAAAATCCAAACAGTATCACACCTTTGGCGCTGGTATTTATTTGGCCTGGCTGGCAACCATAGTTGCTTGTTAGCAATGAAAGGGAATACAGAGCAGGTCCCTACTCAGCATCGTCTTCATACCTTTAGTGTGAGCGATTTTTGGATTACTCTAGTTTCAGATTACTCACTTTATGAATCTTCCCCTGGCCAGACTGGATCCAGAAACATTTCAGCAGTACTTCTGCATGCCAGTAGGTGGTACTATGCGGTTCCTCACTGACACCATTCTATTTCTGAAATGGCTTGTGATTTAGACACCACTCTCAACCACTGATGCCAGTCCCTTCTTTCTGCTCCACCAGACACAGATCTGGAGCTACCTCTTGTCTCATTCATGACCTTTACATCGATCAACAAACTACTTTACATTATGTAAGGGACATGTCACCACCCAATACAACAGGTTATAAACCCTGTAAGCACTGTCACAAACAAATATCTGCGATAGATCCTCATCAGATTTCCATGTGGTGACTGTGGTTAAGCCATGACTGTAAGGACTGCAGTGACACTGCATGTCAATGAACCTGAAGGCCCTATGTGAGAGGATAGTTCTGACTATCTGGTCTGCCCTGATTTTTCTATTTTTGATCCCCTGGTTTTTGACCTTTTACTGAGAGGAGCCTTATAGTTGGGGACTCACCCACAGTAAACCCATGGTAAAATGGAATGCGCATGTTTACCGCCGGTGCCGCTTTGGCGCTGTAAGAGTAGGAGGTCCCGGGCTTGTTACACATGATCAAGTGTGCACACATGTGTGAGGGCTGCACAGGTAGGATTCTTGGCATGCGCAGCCCAAGAATTGTGCTTAGGTAACCTGTTGCACAAGGAGCTATGCAGGGTAGGTGGTGACCTGGAGTAGGCCTCATGAGATGGGTTTACACATGCAAGGGATAATCAGTGTGCTTACTGACTTTTCACTGTAGGGACATTCCAGTAAATGTCAACATCAGTGTGCTTACTGTCTTTTCGCCGTAGGGACACTCCATTAACCCTTTCTGTGCCCAGGACGTAATGGTTACGTCCTGAGGCACAGTGCTGCTGTGCCCAGGACATAACCATTACGTCCTGGGCACACAGCCCAGAGGGAGCGCTAGCGCTCCCTCTGTGGGGTTCCACCCCACCCCCCCAAGTCAGGGATGGAAGGGGAAGCCCTTCCCTTCCACCGCCGACCCCTCCCACCCCCGTGACGTCAGCTTTGCATTTCTCTTCCAATCACGTGGGGGAGGCTGAGAGAGGCTTCAAAGGGAAGGAAATGTATTTCCTTCCCTTTGAAGTCTCTCTCTGCGTTTTGGCAGCCGGATTGAAAGCAATCCGGCTGTCAAAACGCCCACTAGACACCAGGGATTTTCTATTTTGAATGAAATTGGCATAAGGGAGCGACCCCTTGGGCAAGGGTCGCTCCCAATGGGGGGCATTTTTTTTTTAAGGCCTTTTCTGCCCCACGTGTGGGGAGATCGATCTAGCACCAGGGATAATTTTTTTTTTGTTTTTTTTTTTTGTTTGTTTTTTTGTTTTAGGTGTGGGGAGCGACCCCTTAGGCAAGGTTCGCTCCCATAGGGGGCAAATTATATTTAGGCCATTTCTGCCCCCCTTGGGGGCATATTGGCCTATTTTTATGTGGCCAATCTTCCCCCAAGGGGGACAGAAACCACTAGACACCAGGGAGTTTTGTTTTTTTCGTGAATTTCACATAAGGGGAGCGACCCCTTAGGCAAGGGTCGTTCCCCTGGGGGGCAAATTTATTTTAGGCCATTTCTGCCCCTCAGGGGGGCAGATCAGCCTATTTTAATTAGGCCAATCTGCCCCCAAGGGGGGCAGAAACCACTAGGCACCGGGGATTTTTGTTGTTGTTGTTGTTTTACAGATGGGGAACAACCCA
Source organism: Pleurodeles waltl (assembly GCF_031143425.1). Lineage (NCBI taxonomy): Eukaryota > Metazoa > Chordata > Amphibia > Caudata > Salamandridae > Pleurodeles > Pleurodeles waltl. The sequence continues at coordinate 859,367,764 of NC_090440.1, forward strand.
TTAGGCAAGGGTCGCTCCCCTGGTGGGCAAATTGTATTTAGACCATTTCTGCCCCCCTTGTGGGCAGATTGTCCGATTTTAGGTCAATCTGCCCCCAAGGGGGCAGAAACCACTAGGCACCGGGGATTTTTTTTTTGGCGCCAATGTCACGCAGGGGGAGCGACCCCATAGGCAATGGACGCTCCCAGGGGGGGTTTGGGAGAGTGGGGGGTAAATTTATTTTAGGCCATTTCTGCCACCCTGGGGGCAGATCGGCCTATTGTTATTAGGCCGATCTGCCCCCAGGGGGGGCAGAAACCTCTAGGCGCCAGGGCAATTTCTTTTTTTGTGTTTTTTTTTGTTTGTTTGTTTTTTTAGAGATGGGGAGCAACCCATTAGGCAAGGGTCGCTCCCCTGGGGGGCAAATTGTATTTAGACCATTTCTAACCCCCTTGGGGGCAGATTGGCCGAGTTTAGGTCAATCTGCCCCCAAGGGGGCAGAAACCACTAGGCACCGGGGATTTTTTTTTGGGCGGCAATGTCATGCAGGGGGAGCGACCCCGTAGGCAAGGGTAGGTCCCGGGGTGTTTGGGGGGCAAATTTATTTTAGGCCATTTCTGCCCCCCCGGGGGCAGATCGGCCTATTGTTATTAGGCTGATCTGCCCCCAGGGGGGGCAGAAACCTCTAGGCGCCAGGGCAAATTTTTTGTTTGTGTTTTTTTTTTTTTTGTTTGTTTGTTTAGAGATGGGGAGCGACCCATTAGGCAAGGGCCGCTCCCCTGGGGGGAAAATTGTATTTAGACCATTTCTGCCCCCCTTGGGGGCAGATTGGCCGAATTTAGGTCACTCTGCCCCCAAGGGGGCAGAAACCACTAGGCACCGGGGATTTTTTTTTTGGTGCCAATGTCACGCAGGGGGAGCGACCCCGTAGGAAAGGGTCGCTCCTGGGGGAGGGGGATTTATTTTAGGCCATTTCTGCCCCCCCTGGGGCCGGCTGAGCTAGAGGCCAAAATCCACAGGTAGGCACTTTGCAAAAAACACCTCTGTTTTCTGTGAAAAAATGTGATGTGTCCACGTTGTGATTTGGGCCATTTCCTTTCGTGGGCGCTAGGCCTACCCACACAAGTGAGGTACCATTTTTATCGAGAGACTTGGGGGAACGCTGGGTGGAAGGAAATTTGTGGCTCCTCTCAGATTCCAGGACTTTCTGTCACCAAAATGAGAGGAAAAAGTGTTTTTTTTGGCCACATTTTTATGTTTGCAAAGGATTCTGGGTAACAGAACCTGGTCAGAGCCCCACAAGTCACCCCATCTTGAATTCCCCTGGGTTTCTAGTTTTCAAAAATGCGCTGGTTTGCTAGGTTTCCCAAGGTGCCGGCTGAGCTAGAGGCCAAAATCCACAGGTAGGCACTGTTTTCTATGAAAAAATGTGATGTGTCCACGTTGTGTTTTGGGCCATTTCCTTTCGTGGGCGCTAGGCCTACCCACACAAGTGAGGTATCATTTTTATTGGGAGACTTGGGGAAAGGCTGGGTGAAAGGAAATTTGTGGCTCCTCTCAGATTCCACAACTTTCTGTCACCGAAATGTGAGGAAAACGTGTTTCTTTAGCCAAATTTTGAGGTTTGCAAAGGATTCTGGGTAACAGAACCTGGTCAGAGCCCCACAAGTCACCCCATCTTGGATTCCCCTAGGTCTCTAGTTTTTAGAAATGCACAGGTTTGGTAGGTTTCCCTAGGTGCCGGCTGGGCTAGAGGCCAAAATCTACAGGTAGGCACTTTGAAAAAAAAAAAACCTCTGTTTTCTGTCTAAAATTGTGATGTGTCCACTTTGTGTTTAGGGGCATTTCCTGTCGCGGGCGCTAGGCCTCCCCACACAAGTGAGGTATCATTTTTATCGGGAGACTTGGGGGAACATAGAACAGCAAAACAAGTGTTATTGCCCCTTGTCTTTCCCTACATTTTTTCCTTCCAAATATAAGAGAGTGTGTAAAAAAGACGTCTATTTGAGAAATGCCCCGTAATTCACATGCTAGTGTCGTCACCCCAGAATTCAGAGATGTGAAAATAATCACTACTCCTCAACACCTTATCTTGTGCCCATTTTGGAAATACAAAGGTTTTCTTGATAGCTATTTTTCACTCTTTATATTTCAGCAAGTGATTTGCTGTGTACCCGGTATAGAATGAAAACGCACTGCAGGGTGCAGCTCATTTATTAGCTCTGGGTACCTAGGGCTCTTGATGAACCTACAAGCCCTATATATCCCCGCAACCAGAAGAGTCCATCAGACGTAACGGTATATTGCTTTAAAAAATCTGACATTGCAGGAAAAAGTTACTGAGTAATACGTAGAGAAAAATTACAGTTTTTTCACCTCAATTTCAATATTTTTTTTTTCCAGTTGTTATTTTCTGTAGGAACCCCTTGTAGGATCTACACAAATGACCCCTTGCTGAATTCAAAATGTTGTCTACTTTACAGAAATGTTTAGGTTTCTGGGATCCAGCATTGGTTTCATGCCCATTTCTGTCACTGACTGGAAGGAGGCTGAAAGCACAAAAAATCGTAAAAATTGAGTATGTCCCAGTAAAATGCCAAACTTGTGTTGAAAAATTGGGTTTTCTGATTCAAGTCTGTCTGTTCCTGAAAGCTGGGAAGCTGGGGATCTTAGCACTGCAAACCCTTTGTTGATGCCATTTTTAGTGAAAAAAACACAAGCCTTCTCTTGCAGCCACATTTTCCAATTTATTTAAAAAAAATGAAATTTTCACTGTATTTTGGCTAATTTCTTGGCCTCCTTCAGGGGAACCCACAAAGTCAGGGTACCTCTAGAATCCCTAGGATGTTGGGAAAAAAGGACACAAATTTGGCTTGGCTAGCTTATGTGGACAAAAAGTTATGAGGGCCTAAGCGCGAACTGCCCCAAATAGCCAAAAAAAGGCCTGGTACAGGAGGGGGAAAAGGCTTGGCAGCGAAGGGGTTAATTGTCAATAGGAAAGAGTAGCTTAGAGCATAACTTAGGTCCCCTAGGGCCCAAAGAGACCAGAGACACACCAATGTACACTGTATACACTGTAACCTGTAGGAAAAGAATGATCCATTAGTTTACAAAAGCTTAGATGAAGGACTTCTGGGTTATCCAGGAATGTCAGCTTTTTCTGACTCAGCTCAGGATTAGGGTCAATTACTGCTCTATCCAGCTGCCTGAGTAGGGCCTTGCATCAATCAGCCAGCTGTCAGCCTATGCCTGGAAATGCATGGAGAGGCCCTGGAAGGAATGTCATGGAGGAGGGGCTGAGAGTTTTTAGAGCAAATGTGGCACTAGCTCCTGGACGACACTATTTTGAGCTATCCCAGAAGACTGTGCAGGAAGGAAAGGACAGGGGCAAGGAAGTGATGGGGCACATCTGGATGGCCAGAGGTGCAGGCCTGCTGGACACTTCCAACCCCACTTAAAATGTTTTGCACAGGGGAGAGATCTCTCTCTTGGCTGTGATTCACTGCAGGACACTGGGACTGAAGACGGGCGTCATGGACAACTGGAAAAAGAACCCCGACTGTCCCCCTGGGGAAGGGACTCTGCCCCTGAAGGACTTCAGGCCCAGCGAGGCACATGCCAGGTAAGCTGAACCCCTTACCCCCTCTGAGGACTAGTTGGGGGAAAGACTGGGCTGGCTCAAGAAGAGTGCGCTGTCCAGAAGAAAGGAAGGCACCCAAGTCAAAAGCTGGCACAGGGCATCAGTGGGACTGGCTCCCTACCGATGTAGGAACCCTCTAGGCCAGGAGGCCTAACAAAAGTGCTCCTGGTGGCAAGGATTGGCCACCAGGTGCAAAAAGACACCAAGGCCCATATTTGTACTTTTTGACACAAACCTGCGCCAGCGCAGGTTTGCGTAAAAAAGTATAACACCGGTTACCGCCATTCCAATGCACCAGCCGGGCGTCATATTTAAGAAATGACGGTAGCCGGTGCTGCGGCCTGGTAAGCGTCAAAATAAATGACTCTTGCCAGGCAGCGGAGCCGTAGGGAAGACTGGGGGTTGTGCATCAAAGAATGGTGCAAGTCAGATTAGAGTTAAAAAAAAATGACTCTAACCTGACTAACGTCATTTTTTGACGCACAACTCCCATGGAAATGACTCCTGTCTTAGCAAAGACAGGAGTCATGCCCCCCTGCCCAATGGCCATGCCCAGGGGACTTCTGTCCCCTGGGCATGGCCATTGGGCACAGTGGCATGTAGGGGGGCCCAAGTTAGGCCCCCCTGTGCCACCTAAAAAAATAAAATAAATTACTGACCTCTACTTACCTGTACTTACCGTAGATGGGTCCCCCCATCCATGGGTGTCCTCCAGGGGTGGGCGAGGGTGGCAGGAGGTGTCCCTGGGGTTGGGGAGACCTGTGGACTGCTTCCATGTTCGGAGATCATGGAAATGAGCCCACAGGTCCCTTAACGCCTGCCTTGACCTGGGCGTTAAAAAACTGCACAAATCCGGCTGGGCACCATTTTTTAAGGCTGCCTCCTCCTGTGCGTCAAAATGATGCGGGAGGATAAATAAGGTGCACATGCCTTAGAGTCATTTTTTGCACGGGAACGCCTACCTTGCGTGTAATTAGCACAAGGTAGGTTTTCAGGTCCAAAAAATGACTCAAACTCCATAACGTTGGCGCTGGAAGGGTCTAGCACCAAAGTATAAATATGGAGTTAAGTTTGCACCAAATTTGCGTTAAAAAAAATGACGCAAACCCGGCGCAAACAGAGTATAAATATGGGCCCAAGCTCGTCAAAAACAGCCCAAGGGGCCCGAGATATCAGGAGGAGAATGTCTGTGGCCTTTGACCTAATTCAGCACGAGCAGCGAAGCACGTGGGGCTCCGCCAGTGCTCTGGTTGATGTTCAGAGGGAGGGCCATGGCCTAGGGGCGGGCCCCCAATAAGAAGTAAAGACTGGGAGCACTGTTGCGCTCCCTGTGAAAATGTGCTGAGGGGCCCTGGACCCCATCCCACATGCCCACAGTAGGAGGCAGATACCAAATTAAGGTCTGGCGGGGGTGGCCAGGGGTAGGCTCCCTGTGCCCGCCCCCCCCAATAAGGGAAGCCATTCCTGGTGTTTGGGTGTCTGGTTGCGACCGGGCTTCCCCCAGCTGCAGTTCTCTAATTCTCGCGGAATTTCAGCTCTCCCTGGCACAGCAGGAGAGCCACTCATTACTTTGTAGTGAAACCTAGTTCGTTTTAATGGGATAACAGGAGTTAGCTTAGCCTCTGGCTTGTAGACTCGTGCCCCTGTCACCTAGTGACTTTTAACCTACTTAGCTTGCTCTGTCTTAGCCCATTTAATTATTTATTTCTTCTAAGATGGCTGCCTTGTTTATAGTTAGGCCACTTGTTATGGGTAACATTATCAGTGTCACCGTGCCAAGGCGTCACGATCAAGCATCAAAGACAAACAAACAGTAGGTGTTCACACTTAGGGATTTTCCCTCTCTATACTTTCAAAGGGATTGTTGATATTAAGTGCCGTCCCGAGCATGTCTGTTATCTATTGTTTAGGAACACACCTATGTCAGGGGACCTTGTAGATCTGTATAAATACATCACACTTTAGATAGATAATCAGAGGGATTCCGACCAGAGGGCATCGCCACCATCGCTGATACCGATGCTGCAGTCGTCTTGATGCTGACCCAGTCTTCGTGTCCCTACGGAGTCTGAGATAGAGACCTCATTCCACGGTAACGAGGGTTGGGGGCTCCTCTCATGGACATGGCATTGGCAGATTAGGTTTAACAAACCCAGCTCTCCTTTAGGTAGGAGGTTAGGCCTTTTCATATTAGGGTATTAGGGCATATTACATCTCATATATTTTTTCTATGTATTGCAAGATGGTGGGGGTCTTTGTAATAATGACTCTCGTCTTCACAATACTGTTTCTTGCTTTATTCATTATCCTAATCATTGCAGCCCATGCAACTTATCGCAAATTGCAGTTATGTTAAATAAAAACTATTGTAACTTTACTGCATCTGTGTCATTGCCTGTTTTTGAATGAGATATAATATATCTGTGAGAAAAGGGTAATCTCCGTTTAACCACGACACTCCCTGAGATATTTTATTTTCAAGTCCATGTGTAAACGGCTGCTATAAATCACCTTATTGTGTTTCTGGTGAGGTGCTGCTAGTGAGCCGGTAAGGTTAGTACAACAGTTGCGACTTGTTGTAGGAAAGACGCAGTCGCCTACAAACAAAAGTACTGTCATCCTTAAACCAGCAGTCTTGCTCAGAGCAAGAGTCCAAACTACGACATGGCGCCACCAACGATGGTGTTTAGGCACTAATTTGCGGATACCCTGACTATCACTGTCTCACAGACAACGGGTACCCTAGGTACCAATATACGGAGACGTCCGTGGTCTTTGGGAGAATCCTCCTCAGGTGAAAAGGTAACACCTAATTAAGCTGTAGGTTGTTCGAGCTCGAACTCATAAAAGGACTATACTTCCCATTTCTGGTGTTCCATTTACTCTAACGTAAATATGGCTGTTGCCATAGGCATTCCTGAAAATGCTAGACATGCACTAAAGCAACATTTATTAACGCATGGCCTTACAGATGAGGGCGGGGATGTTACTATGATAATAGAAGCTACTGAAGCATACCAGACAGAAATATTTTACTGTTGTGTCACCTTTCCTGAGGTTGACCAAAGAACAAACACGTTCCACACATATGAAGTTGCAAACGTACCTTTACGGTACCAAGCATACCAGTATCATGAAATATCGCTCACCTACCAGAACTGGTTCAAAGGCGCCCTACCACATGTACTACGAAGAGTGAGGTTAGGTCCCTTAAGTAATGATGGACCTACGTGGCCTATGTTCGCCACATACACACCTCACCCAGGCATACAGAATATGCTGATAGCAGATTTACGAGTTTTATATAATGAATTAGTGGCATTGTATAGAAGATTAGTACAGTTCGTAATGCGAACCTTGAACACAACACCAGCGCGTCCAGCACCGCCAGTAGCTGGTGGTTATCAATTGACTACTGGGATTAATCCACAAACAGTGCATACTATTATGGGTAAAGTACCCACGGAACAGGAAAAAATACCGTTCTGGATTGCCCAGAAAATGAATCAGCTGGAAGCTGTGTTTCCCCATACGGGACCACAGGAAAAACACAGATTGCTCACTATGTGCTTGCCTTTTGGGATGGTTCCCTCGGTGGATGACTGTGCCACATGGGGTACAGTCTTCGCTGCCATATATACTACCACACATGGTACTCCAATACTTGCCAATTTACCGGAAGTGTTAAAACAAATACAAAATGAGCATGGGGCTGCACCAGCCCTGGATTTGGGGATGAAATTAATGTGTGACTTTGACACCGTATCGTCAATTATACTAAGTAATATTAAAGGGGAAGAGGTATCACTGGAAATTCGCCAGCGTCTCTGGGAAACTCCAAACCAGGAACAAGAGGGACAGCTACCGAAAATAATTTCCAATACCTATACTAGTATGGGACGGGATAGTTTGGGAGCCAAATCAAAAAAATTGGAGTTACAAGGTACCGCCCATAAGGAGGGTATGAAGCAGGCACAAGAGGGCTCTAAGAAGCGCTGGGACAAACAAAAAGATTTCAAAGAAAGAAGGAATAAGAGAGCTGATTCTCCACACCCGGAGAACTCCGAAAGGAGATATTATCTCAGAAATAGGGAGAACATTAAAACTCCAGACAGATATACTGATTCACATCCCTCTCATTCCTTTCAGGACGCACCGGATAGATGTAGCGAGAGAGGGGGCCGTCAAGATCGACGTCCGGAATATGTGAAAGAAAAGAAAGACTCACAACAGTCTATCGTTAAAAAATAAGAAAAGACTACTCAGCAAAAGCCTCAGTTTAAGAAGAAGAAGGTGGCAGCACTGACAGTTAAAAATGCCAGTAAAATTGAGAACGCTGTTGAGGAACAAGAGGTGGGCAGTGACTCTGATAGACAGCGCGGCAGAGGTCACGATATGTCGCCAGAGTCTGAAAGATCATCTGGATGCGACAGCAACTAGCGATTACATTGCGGTTGAAACAGCGGATGGCCGCGTTCTTCCCCCCGATAAGGTTTATGATTTCAAAATTCAGATAGAGGGAGACGTGGAGCGCACTATTAGTGTGATATTTTGGGATGAACTTACTAGTGATATCCTATTGGCCGAAAGAGATTGGCCACCTGAACACGTCCGCAAGCTCCCGCATGGGGAAGATGTAATTTTGCCTTCTTTCTCCGATCTTGTTCCGGAAGCAGCAAAAGAAGCATATGCTGCTGAATGAGCTTTAGCGCAGGCACCGGCATTATACCGCAATCATGTAGGTTGGGACAAGGAGTCTCCTTGTCATATTATTCCCGTTAGGTCTACACCCCAACCGCAGCCACAATACCCTGTTAAACATGAAGCGAAAGGTCCGGTAAAGGAGATCCTATCACAACTTGAGTACCAGGGAGTAATTGAGCTCTGTACATCTGCAATGAATAATCTGTTGTTCCCCGTCGTAAAGCCAGATCATTCATATAGAATAGTAGTTGATTATAGACACTTAAAAAGTCATACACGCACATATGCTATACAAAATTCACACAGCACAGCACTGATAAACAATATAGTGCGTAAAAAATATAAAACAACATTAGACATATTTAATGGATTCTTCTGCCAGAATTTAGCACATGAAAGTCGGGACCTAAGTGCATTTTCATTTGGCTCTCAGAAACGCTTTTGTCGTTTACCTCAAGGCTATAAAAATAGCTCAGGCCTGTTTTCAGCCCATGTAACATCAATATTAAATTATATTGATTCCGAAGCATTGTCCTATGTGGATGACATATATCTCACAGACGACATCCTCGACATTCATCTTGCGAGGGTCGATCGGATCATTTTGGGATTTGCAGACCTCGGTTACAAATTCAATTTTAAGAAAAGCAAGATAGCCTTTCTTAGTGTATTGTTCCTGGGATATGAGCTATCAAACCAGGGGAAGAGCCTGGCCCCGCACTTTCTAGAGAAGTGTGCTCAACTACAGCCTCCGAACACACTTAAGAAATTGCAGTCATTACTGGGTTTCTTCAATTTTGGCAGAACATACATTCCAGATTATGCAGAACGCATCAAGCCGCTTTATGACTTAGTTCAGCCCAATTTTTCTGGCAGACGCTGGACAATTGAACACACGCACATCCTTAGGGACATGCAGCAAGACATGCTAGAAGCTAAACATTTACACACATGTGACAATAAAACAAACTTGGTCATCAGAATAATTGCTGGTGCCCTTGGATTTACTTATGTCACCTTTAATGAGGATGACACGATACCAATAGCATATAAATCACATTTATACTCAAATGCTGAACAACGATTTGCACCTACAGAAAAGATTCTGGCGGCAGTTCAGATGGCCGTCATAAAAGAGAGGCCACTTGCCCAGGGGAAGCGTATTATTGTTGTCTCCCCGGTGCCGGCCTTAGAGGCTGTCACAAAAGCGAGCATTCCAAACGCTAAGGCATTACATTTGCGTTGGATTCAATGGGCAACGTCTCTGACCACCACTGATGTCGATTATATATTTGATCAAAGACTTCAAACACAAGAATTTCTCCAGTATGAACAAGAGTACCCCGCTCCTCTAAATATCTTGCCACTAGACAGCTACCATACTATCATATACACTGACGGTTCAGCACAACCCGCTGTAGGTACTAAACATCAATACTCGGCAGCTTGCCTATACCTACACGCAGACCTTAGGGGACTGCACAGCACAGTTGGCTGAGCTTAAAGCTCTTATTCTAGCGCTCGAACATACTGAGACAGGAAGCCAGACTTTGATAGTCTGTGACTCATATTACTGCGTCCAGTCATTCAATGAATATCTCAATCATTGGAAACTGAACGGGTTTAGAGATTCAAAAGGGAACACCATTAAACACAAAACATTGTGGGGGAGGATGGCTGATCTTAAGGACAAGCTACAGTGTGTCCATGTAGTCCATACATTAGGACACCAACGTGTAGGAGTACACGTTGCCGGTAATACATTGGCTGGTGAAGCAGCAAAAGCATCAGTAGCTAAGGCTTCTGTGGCTGCAGTGACTCGTTCTCGGACGAGATTGGATAACGAAATACTGATTGCCGTTAAAGCTTCGGCTGCAGGCAAGCCCCTTCCGAAAGGATACCCTACGAACTATACTTACCATTATCAGTGCACAGAACGTTGCTTATACAACGTTTCCTGGGGTTGGAGATCAAGTGATCCCCAATGAACACCAGAGATTAGATCTGATTACAGCAGCGCATGAGGGTGTCGCTTCTGCACATGCTGGTATACAGGCCACGATAACAATTCTACAGCAATGCTACTGGTGGCCTGGTCTATGCAGACGAACAAAGCAGTATGTCCTTTGCTGTGACATTTGCCAGCAAATTAAGGGCTCTAATATCAAACGCCCACCGCAGACATCCCTCTAATTGTCCGACAAGCCACTTCAGTGTGTGTACCTAGACCATTGTGGTCCCTTACAGCCTGATGGTGCATACAAATACATTTAAGTAGCTGTAGATTCCTGTTCTAGATTCCTGTGGGTATGGCCACAGCGGTCAGCTGACACCCGGACTGTTATAAAAGACTTGCTGATCTTTATCGGTACATATGTGGTTGCAGCATTCCATTCGGACCAGGGCACTGCATTTGCCTCTAAGGCGTTCAGGGACACCATGGGAACAATGGGTGTTGAACTCCAGTACTCCTCTCCATACCATCCTGAGGGAAATTCGGTCGTGGAGAGGCGGAATCGTGATCTAAAGCAGTCCTTAACAGCTCGAGTATTAGGTTCAGGCCGCAGTTGGTTACACCACCTATATGGGGTCCAGAGAGCACTGAATAATCTGCCAAGACGGTCCTTGGAGGGACGCTCTCCATATGAGGTTCTCTTTGGGATACCTATGTATGTCCCAGATCTTGATGCCCCTGGTATGGTGGCAGCAGAAACACCGTTTGACATGAAAGAACGTCTCACTGTTTTACAATTTCGTGATGATAAATCATCTGCAAGTGCTGCCACCTTCGGAATAAGAGATTTGGAGAAAACTTCAACTGGCTGGATTCCTAAAGTTGGGGATCTGGTTCGTGAGAAGATCGCTGTGAAAAAGGAGTTCGGTCCATCATACAGAGCACCTGTACCAGTCTTGGGAATAAAAGGCACCAGGACTGTCATCTTACCACCACTGTCTGGTTCTAAGACGAACAGATTCATCTCCATTGATGATATCAAATTACACCATGTGGCCGATCCTTCACAGTAGACCAGGAGGTCCCTTGGGTGGTTCCCGATCCCCTCTCACTACCCAACAGGACATCCATCTACATAGTAGGATGAACATCACTACTACAGACTATGCAACGATGTCAACTGCTGTTCCGGACTCTTCCTCTACCATGGGGAGGGCGGAAAATGATTGGTTCCAGTCACATCTTCAGTGACCACCCCGGTTCAAGATTTAGCTGTATTCTACACAAACACTTCACCGACGGATGACATTGTCTACCAAGAGCCTACACGAGCAGTGGATCAGACTACACCGGCTCCTGTGTTTGCAGAAAACTACCTCCGGCTATTTCATTGACATTGATGATTTTTCTTTAGATTCATCCTCTGCTGTGATTGACGTTATTTCAAAAAAGTAGTAAGCTGTCTGGATGGCTTAAAAAGAACTATTTAATATACCCATGGAACTACTTGTGGTTCTGTTTGACATTTCTTGCATTATTTTTATGGATTGGTTTTGTGACTGTTTTCTTTTTGCTCATAAATGGTCACTATATTGCTGATCGCTCCTCAGTGGAGCCTGTTGATGAAGTTTTAACACCACATCATTCTTCACATAAGGTCCGAAGGGATTTGTCCCCTGTCAATATTACGGCAATACCGATTACTGATGGGACTGTGTGGGACAAAGTTCCATTTGATATATACGGGCCTACAGAAATAATTCAAATACCATACATGTTCAAAATATCAATGACTGATGTAATTACACCTGATGTTGTCTCCGATGATTGGGATGTCCAAAGAGTTGATTCCATGCTAACTGAAATGGAGGACTATTCTGCTTTTGAAAGTGATGATGTATATGATTATACAATTAATTATGGGGAAATGTTCTGCTATAACAATTGGGGACATCACTACCTACACTGTGCCACTAGATACAGGCCAGTATTGAACTACACACAGTGGGAACACTGTTCTACACCACTGGTGGGAAGTCCAAAGTATTATAGCAATAAATTTACATACTTTTCTGGGCATGATACAAGAAAAGCAGAGTCATATTATTTTAACCCCTTCGCTGCCAGGCCTTTTCCTCCTCAGGTGCCAAGCCTTTTTTAGGCTATTTGGGGCAGTTCGTGCTTAGGCCCTCATAACTTTTTGTCCACATAAGCTAGCCAAGCCAAATTTGCGTCCTTTTTTCCAACATCCTAGGGATTCTAGAGGTACCCAGACTTTGTTCCCCAGAAGGAGGCCAAGAAATTAGCCAAAATACAGTGAAAATTTTGTTTTTTTCAAAACAATGGGAAAAGGGGGCTGCAGAAGAAGGCTGTGGTTTTTCCGCTGAAAAGGGCATCAACAAAGGGTTTACGGTGCTAAAATCAACAGCTTCCCAGCTTTCAGGAACAGGCAGACTTGAATCAGAAAACCCAATTTTTCAACACAATTTTGGCATTTTACTGTGACATACCCCATTTTTATAATTTTTTGTGCTTTCAGCCTCCTTCCAGTCAGTGACAGAAATGGGCATGAAACCAACGCTGGATCCCAGAAACCGCAACATTTCTGAAAAGTAGACAAAATTCTGAATTCAGCAAGGGGTAATTTGTGTAGATCCTACAAGGGTTTCCTACTGAAAATAACAACTGAAAAATAAAAATATTGAAATTGAGGTGAAAAAAACATCAATTTTTCTCTACGTTTTACTCTGTAACTTTTTCCTGCAATGTCAGATTTTCGAAAGCAATATACCGTTACGTCTGCTGGACTCTTCTAGTTGCGGGGATATATAGGGCTTGTAGGTTCATCAAGAACTCTAGGTACCCAGAGCCAATAAATGACCTGCACCCTGCAGTGGGTTTTCATTCTATAACAGGTATACAGCTATTCATTTGCTGAAATATAAAGAGTAAAAAATAGCTATAAAGAAAACCTTTGTATTTCCAAAATGGGCACACGATAAGGTGTTGAGAAGCAGTGGTTATTTGCACATCTCTGAATTCCGGGGTGCCCATACTAGCATGTGAATTACAGGGCATTTCTCAAATAGACGTCTTTTTTACACACTGTCTTACATTTGGAAGGGAAAAATGTAGAGAAAGACAAGGGGCAATAACACTTGTTTTGCTATTCTATGTTCCCCCAAGTCTCCCAATAAAAATGATACCTCACTTGTGTGGGTAGACCTAGCGCCCGCGACAGGATATGCCCCAAAACACAACGTGGACACATCACAGAAAACAGAGCTGTTTTTTGCAAAGTGCCTACCTGTAGATTTTGGCCTCTAGCTCAGCCGGCACCTAGGGAAACCTACCAAACCTGTGCATTTTTGAAAAATAGAGACCTAGAGGAATCCAAGATGGGGTGACTTGTGGGGCTCTGACCAGGTTCTGTTACCCAGAATCCTTTGCAAACCTCAAAATTTGGCTAAAAAAACACATTTTCCTCACATTTCGGTGACAGAAAGTTCTGGAATCGGAGAGGAGCCACAAATTTCCTTCCACCCAGCGTTCCCCCAAGTCTCCCAATAAAAATGATACCTCACTTGTGTGGGTAGTTCTAGCGCCCGCGACAGGAAATGTCCCAAAACACAAAGTGGGCACATCCCATTTTTTGACAGAAAACAGAGCTGTTTTTTGCAAAGTGCCTACCTGTAGATTTTGGCCTCTAGCTCAGCCGGCACCTAGGGAAACCTACCAAACCTGTGCATTTTTGAAAACTAGAGACCTAGGGGAATCCAAGATGGGGTGACTTGTGGGGCTCTGACCAGGTTCTGTTACCCAGAATCCTTTGCAAACCTCAAAATTTGGCTAAAAAAACATATTTTCTTCACATTTTGGTGACAGAAAGTTCTGGAATCTGAGAGGAGCCACAAATTTCCTTCCACCCAGCGTTCCCCCAAGTCTCCCGATAAAAATGGTACCTCACTTGTGTGGGTAGGCCTAGCGCCCGCGACATGATATGCCCCAAAACACAACGTGGACACATCACAGAAAACAGAGTTGTTTTTTGCAAAGTGCCTACCTGTAGATTTTGGCCTCTAGCTCAGCCGGCACCTAGGGAAACTTACCAAACCTGTGCATTTTTTAAAACTAGAGACCTAGGGGAATCCAAGATGGGGTGACTTGTGGGGCTCTGACCAGGTTTTGTTACCCAGAATCCTTTGCAAACCTCAAAATTTGGCTAAAAAAACACATTTTCCTCACATTTCGGTGACAGAAAGTTCTGGAATCTGAGAGGAGCCACAAATTTCCTTCCACCCAGTGTTCCCCCAAGTCTCCCAATAAAAATGATACCTCACTTGTGTGGGTAGTCCTAGCGCCCGCGACAGGAAATGTCCAAAAACACAAAGTGGGCACATCCCATTTTTTGACAGAAAACAGAGCTGTTTTTTGCAAAGTGCCTACCTGTAGATTTTGGCCTCTAGCTCAGCCGGCACCTAGGGAAACCTACCAAACCTGTGCATTTTTGAAAACTAGAGACCTAGGGGAATCCAAGATGGAGTGACTTGTGGGGCTCTGACCAGGTTCTGTTACCCAGAATCCTTTGCAAACCTCAAATTTTGGCTAAAAAAACACATTTTCCTCACATTTCGGTGACAGAAAGTTCTGGAATCTGAGAGGACCAACAAATTTCCTTCCACCCAGCGTTCCCCCAAGTCTCCGAATAAAAATGATACCTCACTTGTGTGGGTAGGCCTAGCGCCCGCGACAGGAAATGGCCCAAAACACAAAGTAGACACATCACAAGGGGGGCAGAAATGGTCTAAATACAATTTGCCCCTCAGGGGAGTGACACTTGCCTAATGGGTCGCTCCCAATCTCTAAAAAAACAAACAAACAAAAAAAAAAAACACAATAAAACAATTTGACCTGGCGCCTAGAGGTTTCTGCCCCCCCGGGGGCAGAAATGGGCTAAAATAAATTTGCCCCCCCACCCCCCCTGGGGAGCGATCCTTGCCTACAAGGTCGCTCCCCTTGCGTGACGGCGCAAAAAAAAGATCCCTGGTGCCTAGTGGTTTCTGCCCCCCTTGGGGGCAGATTGACCTAAAATCGGCTGATCTGCCCCCAAAGCGGGCAGAAATGTCCTAAATACAATTTGCCCCTCCAGGGGAGCGACCCTTGCCTAAGGGGACGCTCCCCATCTGTAAAACACAACAACAAAAAATCCCTGGTGCCTAGTGGTTTCTGCTCTCCGTGGGGGCAGATCGGCCTAATAAGAATAGGCTGATCTGGGGCGTGGTCTGGCCGCGATCCATGATGGCCGCCTGAGAGCTGAGCTCCGCACGGCGGTGGGCCACGCGGCGGTGTCGGTGGCGCTGGAGGCACTCCACGGGACCCCCGAACGCAGCGGGGGCCGACATAGGAGTTGGAGACGGTGAACGACCAACGTCCGTGACGCGGGGGGAGTGCCCTCCCCGGAGGCGCGGGACGGAGCGAGGGGAGCAGGCCTGAGGCCTACGGCAGGCCTCTGAGCCGCGGCCTCGAGTGAGGAATCACCCCGACATAGAGAGACGCGTCCCTCGCTGAAGCCTGAAGTGGGAGAGAGCGCGCCCTTCGTCCCTACCCGTGCCTTGACAGCGGCTCATCTGTGGCTCCCGGAGCCAGCAACAGGCCGGGACGCCGCCTGACCCCTCCCTCCCTCCTGATCGATAGCTGCCGAAGGTGGAGAACGGAGCCGACCAACATCACGGCCCAGAACAACAACAGGAGGTGGCCCGATGCTGACGACGCGCCTCCCAGTGCCTCTCCACCCTTCCCCTTTCTGCCGGGGGTGACGGGATCGGCGACAAGAGGCCTCACTACCAGCAGAGCGCAACGGACGGCTACCCCCACCCCCCCAGCTTTACCTGCTCCAGAGAAGACCCCCTGAGAAACGACAGAGGCCCCGAAGAGGAGGGAGAGGTGAGAGCCGAGCCGGTGAGTCAGAGAGGATGATAGACGTACGGAGATGAGGGTGGTGGATGAGTGAGAGAGGGGCCGGGAGTGAGGAGAGAGAGAGAGGAATATAACAACGAGCGGAGAGAGGAGGAAGACGACAGGAAGAGGAGAAGGCAAAGAGTAAAGGAGCAAACACTACCTAATAAAAAGAGGGGCAAGCACAAGAGGGGGCAAAGAGTAAGAAAACAAAAAAGAAAAGAGGAGAAAAAGAAAAAAAAAGAGAAAGGAAAACGATCAACACAAACATAACAACAAAAGAAGCAATACCACACTAACAGTAACTAACGAGGCATGGAGAGCAAAGAGAGCCAGGAATAACATCGGACCTCGGCTCCAAAACAACCCCTCTCTCCACGGAACACCCCTGCGGGATGCTGAACGCTATAGAGCCAACACCGTGATCCTTCTCCTCGTACATATAAACCAACGACAGCCCTCCCCAGGAGGCCACTTAGAGAGGTACCCCTCTGAACTCTGAACCCCACCCGGCACCCTCTCTCCTCTGCCGCCCACGCTGATCGCCCTCATTGAGACACAGACAGGCACCCCCTTGGATCCCCACCTGCAGGGAGAAACCCGCAATGCCCAGAGGCAAGACGGCGGGTAAAGCACCGTGCAAACCCGCTCGCCAACTACTCTTCTCTGAAGCCCTGCGTCAACAGAAACATCCTGCTCCCGCAGACTCTCTGCCCCCCTCACACGACACCATGTCAGACAATACTCAAGGAGCATCAATGGATCGTATACTGCAGGAGATATCGGCAGTAGGCCGCAAACTGGAAGGTATGGACACTGCCATGTCAGCATTAACAGCGGAAACGAGATCCATGCGCTTGGAAATAGCGGGCTTCCAGTCACAAATCTCCGGACTGGACCATCGAGTAGCGGCCGTGGAAGGTCAGGTGGTCTTACAGACTGACAGAGATCAGGAACTCCTGTACATTCGCAGCAAGTTAACCGACCTTGAGGACCGAAGCCGCAGAAACAACATCCGCTTCCTTGGATTTCCGGAAGGCATTGAGGGTACAGATATCCTCTCTTACCTGCGAGACACGCTTCCCAAACTAGCCGACATAACATTTGACCCCCCTCTGGAATTTCAAAGAGTGCATAGACTTGGTCTCAAGAGACAAAACGGACAAGATCGTCCTCGTCGAATCATAGCCTGCTTCCTCCGGCACGGACAGGTCCGCCAATTGCTACAGCTGTCCCGAAGGCAAGGCCCACTCCGGCTCGGTCCCCTCGAAATCCGCCTTTCAGCAGACTTCTCCAAAGAAACAGCAGATCGAAGAAGAGCCTTTCTCTCCTTCCGCCCTCGCCTTCGCCATCTGGACGTTAAATTCGGCCTCTTTGAGCCAGCCAGGATGTGGATAACTAAGAACGGAGAGTCACGAACCTTCTATGACCCAGAGGATCTGAAGTAATTCCTAGAGGGGCTGCATGATCCGACACAATCCATGGAATCAACAACCCAACCCCCCCAAGACACACAGAACCAAACCAGGGGAATGGGCCAATCGGAAATTGCTCTGGACACCGACGGAAGACCTACTACAGACCCCCAAAGCAGGGGCAGAGACCTGGAGAGATTAACAAAAAGTTTTGATGACAGGGGCCAAGTCCTACATGCGGTGGCGATGCACACACAACTGCCGGACAGAGACAAGTCCCGATCCCCTTTGAAACCCTAGGTGCCTACTACCTGAAACCAACATGGACACAGTTTTCCTACAAGCCCTCGATATCTACAACCACAGACTGTCATAGAAACGTTGCAGGAAACATAGGAACTTTGATGAAAAAGCCCTGACACAGAGACATGATGAGTACTCTACTTTCATGTACACTCTTCAGAAATGGAACCACGGAGAACCGCCCCCCCCCCCCCCCCCCGGAAGGCTTTAACCACCTCGGACTGCTTAGACTGTTCGGATGGTGTGATAGTTTTTGTTGGCTCCGGATTACTTTTGTTTCTCAACGTCCCTCCCTTTCATGCCGGGTAACACTTACCATATCCCGTATCACTTCTCCCATCTAGAATCAGGATCCATAACGTCCTCTGGAAAATATGGGAACTGACGCAATACCCTTGCACACTACTGGCTTGCCCTGGCAGGGTTGGGGCAAAACGATCCTGAACTGGGTTTTGAGCTCTAGACCCCGATCTACTAACAAACGCAATAGTGACATAATGATGGGCGTTGGTGCAAAGCAGAACAGACCACAGACGCCAAGTCCCAGAGCATATACATGCCACAACCCCTCAGAATAACCAAGGGGAAGCGACCTCAGTAACAACAATACTTTCCCCTGTCCTTTCCTCGCGCTTCCCCCATCCCCCCCCGCACAGGGACGCGGCCAACATGCGACCTCCCCTCCTCCCCCCATCCTCTGGTCACAAACACATTCCACACCCCCGGACATAATTGGATGCATCCACGCGGAGGTCTGGGGCGCCTCGTGGGTGCCGGCCCCCCCCCTCCCCCCCCCCCCGGCACGGGGCCCGCTGGCCGGGCGTCGAAGCTCATTCGGCCTAGGTTTTAGACCCGCCGGTCAAAGTTCGTGTACTTCGGGATTTGTATCCCGGTCTCCCCTCTTTACCTTCTTCTTTATTTCTTCTTCCCCCCTCGGTCTTCTCTTTATTCTCTTTTCAACTCCTCTTCATATCCAACGTGCCCGCCACCCTTCCCCCCCCCTTCCCTCTCCCCGACATCCTCTTCCGTTCACAGAGTCCACCCCACTCCCCCGAGCCCATACCCCCGGGTGGGCGGACACAGGAAACAAGGATACCCAACCAGATGGGAGCACCGTTAGTTCCCCTCAGGGTGATATCATGGAACGTAAACGGCCTTACCCACTTTATCAAACGGAAGAAAGTCCTATCCTACCTTAATTCTAAGCAGGCAGACATTGCCTTATTACAAGAGACACACCTAGACTGTCTTGAATCTGATAGATTACGACGTGACTGGGTGGGAACCGTCTTGTTTAGTTGCACCCCACCCACACCCGATACGGAGAATGTCCCAAGAAAAAGCGGGGTGGCGATCCTCTTACGCAAAACCCTCCCTTTCACGGTCGTCAAATCGTGGACAGACCCCGAGGGCCGATACATATTTACCAAACTGAAAATCGGGGACTCAACACTGTGTGTGGGATCAGTCTTTGCACCAACAGGTCCCAAACGCCTCTTCTTTCTCCAGCTCAATCGACTTCTAACCGAGATAGGGGCATCCCGTTACATTATAGGAGGAGACTGGAACCTAGCAAGGGACGCAGCATTGGACAGGACGGGGCCTCTAGACACGAGTAACAACGCAGACAGGGCCATCCAGTCTGATATACTCGAGGATAACGGTTTGGTTGACCACTGGAGGCTGACTCACCCAACGGACAGAGAATTTACCTTTCTCTCGCCGGTGCACAGTACCCAATCACGGATCGATTACTTTCTCCTATCCCACAATTTTATGGCCCACACCTTGGAGGACGACATACTGGAGAGAGGCCTTTCAGACCACTCCACAGTCCTTATAGCCATCCGCTTAGGCCTGGTATCCCCGGGCCGAAAACCCTGGAGATTAGCGATCCATCGATATCGATCCCCCCAAGGTAAGTTGCAGCTACAGGATCATGCGACCACTTTCGCCCAAGACAACCTCGGTACGGTTGATTCGAGTCGAACTATGTGGGCCGCAGCCAAAGCCTCGATACGGGGACAGCTCATGCGGGATGCGGCGATAGCGAACAAAGACAGAAAAGAGCAACAAGCGGCTCTGGAACTCGACATACGCCGACTAACCAGACAATATACAGCACACCCCTCCCTTCCAGGCCGCCGAAGTTTAGAGCAAGCACAAATGGCCCTTAATGAGCTATACACCACCCAGGCCGAATTCGCATTACAGAGACACCAAGGGAGACACTATGAACAGGGTGAGAAGGCGGGACGACTGCTTGCAGCCCAACTCCGTCAAAGAGCAGCCGCCCTAGCCATCCCAGCCATTCGCTCTCCCTCCGGGGACATACTGACCCACCCGCAGGCCATTGCAAACTAATTTGCCCAATTCTATAGACACCTCTACACGCCGGAAACCACGACCAACCTAGCGCAAGCTACCACCTTTTTAAAGAAGCTAGACCTCCCCTCCCTAACAGACGAGGGCCGTAGCCTATTAGAAGGGGAAATAAGCAGACAGGAGATAGATAAAGTCATCTCTGACCTCCCGTACCACAAATCACCCGGAGAGGATGGATACCCTGCAGAATTTTATAAATGGGTAGGGGCAGAGGCGATTGATATCCTATACGAAGCCCTCAATGAAGCCTGCGTAACACAGACATTAGGGGCCATATCCAATAATGCCACAATAGTTGTCATACCGAAGCCTGGGAGAGATCCTTTATTATGCGGCAGCTACCGACCCATCTCTCTACTAAACGGGAACATCAAAATTCTAGCAAGCGTCCTGGCAAACAGACTACGTAAAGTAATCCTGTCCTTAATACACTATACACAGGTGGGGTTTGTACCGGGCCGCACGTCTAGGAACCACCTACGAACCCTATGCCATACCTTATGGGCGGCCAGAGACTCCCCGGAGTCGGCGCTGGCCCTGTCCTCAGACGCCGAAAAAGCGTTCGACCGCATAGAATGGCCCTACCTATTTGCAGCCTTAGAGAGATTTGGCCTAGGCAACAAATTTATCTCCATGGTACGACTACTCTATGATCAACCCGCGGGCAGAGTCAACTGCGGAGGCTTCCTCTCAGACCCTTTCCCTATCCGAAGGGGTACACGACAGGGGTGCCCCCTTTCACCTCTCCTGTTCCTTTTGGCGATGGAGCCCTTGGCAGCAGCCATCCGGTCCTCCCCCTCCATAACCGGCCTACCACTACCCGAAGGCACCTCCAAGATATACCTCTATACTGACGATATCCTCTTAACACTCATGGACCTGGAAAGATCCATACCAGCCCTATTAGAGGTAATCGAGGACTTCGCAGCCCTATCGGGATACCGTATTAACTGGGACAAAAGCGAGGCACTTCCGCTATCGCGAGTAACCACAAAAGCGGCACTCCTAGGCTACCCATTCCGGTGGACGCCAAAACGTCTTAAATACCTAGGAGTGCTTGTTAACCCTGGACTGGCACACATGGTTGCGGAAAACATTGACCCTCTCATCACGCGGATGAAACTGGACTTTGCGAAATGGACCCAGTTAGGCCTTTCCATTTGGTGCAGAGTACAAGCGGTTAGAATGGTGACGGCACCCCGCTTCACCTATATCCTAGGTCTCCTGCCCTTACAAGTGCCCCTCTCCACACTAAGAGGTATTGATGCACTAATTAGATCATTCGTGTGGGGCACAATGCGACCGCGGCTATCACCAGCCAAGCTTTTGGCCCGCCGCATAAACGGGGGAATGGGACTCCCATCAGTGGAACACTACTCTTTAGCCCTTCAAATGTCTCAGTTATCCAATACACTATCGAATATACCAGATCCCCCCTTGTGGATAGCAGTGGAAAAACGACTCCTGACTGCGAACGAAGGACTCGGTGGACCCTACCGTGCAGACCTCCCAGCCACTAACTCAGTGAATCCTATCCTGGCGGCGACCAGGGCATCCTGGCAAAGGGCCCACCGACTGTTTGTGGTCCACCCCCTCATACATGCCCAAGCGCCCCTGTGGCACAACAGTGGCCTACGCATAGGTGGGGAGGTACTCCATTGGCCGCAATGGAAACAGGCAGGCATCCTCACCCTCTCACAGGTCCTGGAGAACGATGTGCTCAAACCCTTCCCCAAGCTACGGGAGGAGTTCGGCCTACACCCGAACCAGGAATGGAGATACATGCAACTCAAGCATTGTCTCTCTCAAGGGAGTACACCTCAACAGCGGGGATCCCTGCCCTCACCGATAGTGGCTTACCTGCAGCAATGGGGACAATGCAAGAGAGTAATGTCGGGTCTATATGATCTAATTATTCGACGGCTTTACTCCCAACTGCTAATGGACAAACTACGTCTACGGTGGCAAACCAGGCTGCAGCAGGATCTAGACCCAGATGATTGGGAAGCTACCCTAGAGACAATAGACAGAGGCACCCGGGAAGCACGCTTGAAATTCTGCCTCTTCAAAATCTTACATGAATGGCACTGGTCCCCAGCGAAACTGCATAGGACCGGACTCCTCCCGCATGCGAACTGCTGGCGATGTCCAGAAACATCCTGTGACCTGATACATATCTTAGTAAACTGTACAACAGTACGACCACTCTGGGATGCTGTGAGCTCCACTCTGGCTGAAGTAATGTCACTTCCGTCACCACTTCCTCCTGCCCTTATACTTCTGCAATATACGACCTCCCTACCAGACCTCCCTAGACCACACAAGAGACTGTTGCACACATGGTTAGCTACTGCAAAAATTTGCATACTCAGACACTGGCGGTCAGAGACCCCCCCCAAGCCCGGAGGAATGGATTACAGCCATGATCCGCACTGCTATGCATGAACGGATCATCTATAACTTACAAGACCAAGCTCAATTATTCCTACAGGTATGGGCTCCCTTCCTTACAAGGGGGCAATAGTGCCCTACCCGGAAACACCACTGTTCCCTTCTCCCTTCCCTTTCCCTCCCCTCCCCCACATGCGTCTCTTCCCCCTTCTCCCCCTCGCTCCCGTACCTCCCCCTCCCTCTGTATTTTCCCCCCTCTCCCCCTCCTTATCTCCCCTTCTCTTCCTCTCTTTTCTATTCTTTTCTCCTCTCCCACTCTTCCTTTTCTTTCCTCTTCTTCCCCCTCTCCCTCTCCCTTTTCCTACTGTTTCTTCTTCTTTTTTCCTTTTCCCTCTTTCTTACTTTCTTTCCTCTCTCTCTCTCTTTCTCTCTCCCCCTCGCCCCTTATCCCCACGTCTCTTTCTAAAATACCCACTAGAGTCCGAACGTCGCCTTCCAGCAACGTTCCAAACAGATCTCCATGGTAGATCCTTTTCCCTATGTTGTCTGCTAGTCACCTGGTCCCAACCGAAACTGACCACAGAGTTGACATGAGCTGCAACACCCATTATCCGTGCAGCAACATCCCTCGCTTCCCAGGGTGGCACTCCCCGGTCCTTTCGTCTGAACAGGTACAACCTACCCTTTACCCTCATATCTTTACCCGCTTTAAACCCCCCCACATAGCCTAAAATATGTTGGAAGTGAACTCTACCTCAAGTTTTTATATTACGACTGATACCTTGTTTGTGCCTTACGAGTTTTTTCTTCTCCTTCGGTTTCCTAATATCACTGATGTGTAATTACTCCCGATTGACGGGACCCTGATCCCACTGACTCTGTATCATATTGTGTTATTAACAATAAAAGAAAAGTAAAAAAAAAAAAAAAAGAATAGGCTGATCTGCCCCCATGGGGGGCAGAAATGGCCTAAAATAAATTTGCCCCCCAGGGGAACGACCCTTGCCTAATGGGTCGCTCCCCTGCCGTGAAACACAAAAACAAAAAAAAACTCCCTGGTGTCTAATGGTTTCTGCCCCCCTTGGGGGCAGATTGGCCTCATAAAAATAGTCCAATCTGCCCCCAAGGGGGGCAGAAATGGGCTAAATATAATTTGCCCCCTATGGGAGCAACCCTTGCCTAAGGGGTCGCTCCCCACACCTAAAACACAAAAGAAAACAAAAAAAAAGTATCCCTGGTGTATATAGGTTTCTGCCCCCCTGGGGGGCCTAATAATAGGCCGATCTGCCCCCAGGGGGGGCAGAAAAGGCCTTAAAAAAAAATGCCCCCCTGGGATCGACCCTTGCCCAAGGGGTCGCTCCCTTTTTGTAACTTTCCCCAAAAAAAACATCCCTGGTGTCTAGTGGGGTTTCAAAAGCAATCCGGCTTTTGAAACCCTGGGAGAGACTTCAAAGGGAAGGAAATACATTTCCTTCCCTTTGAAGCCTCTCCTTGCCTCCCCCACGTGATCGAAAGAGAAATGCTGAGCATTTCTCTTTCGATCACGCTGGAAGCAGCTCGCGCGCTGACGTCACAGGGAGGGTGGGGGATGTCGGGGGTTCAAGGGGAAGGGATTCCCCTTCCAGCCCTGACCTGGGGAGGTGGGGGGGCGGCCCTCGGGGGGGGGGCGCTAGCGCTTCTCCCGAGGGCAGCATGCAGGACGTAATGGTTACGTCCATGGCGCCACACGAGCGCTGCCATGGACGTAACCATTACGTCCGTGGCGGGGAAGGGGTTAAAATACCTCCGGCACAAATAAGAACATTTTTGCTAACTGATACAAAATTGATTTATTCAGATCCCTTTGTTTCCTTGCTCGCAGTTGAGGGTTACGAATAATGGAAGAGCACTATCGATTTTAAAAGTGTATGGGGAACACAAGATTGGCAAAGACAGGGTAGGGAGGCTTTATTTCGAGCATGCCTGATACCTGTGCAAATGATTTTCTTAAATGACACTATTCAGCAGACATCCTGTCTGGGGTTAGCAAAAATTAAAGATCTGAACACGCCCAGTATCCCTACTCCGGCAAAGTTTAAAGATTGGCAACACTTCCTTAAAATCACAGAGGAAAGGCTAGATGCAATGATTAAGGCTGGTACCTATAATTCTTCACTTTCCAGTCCCGGCGGGTGGTTAGTATGGCCTACTGACACTAATGAGTGTCAAGCGCGTTTTTTTAACTCTTCAAGGGTTTTTTCAATTAACAGGCCAGACCCTCGCTTTATATTGGGTCAACATACAGGTATAGTTACAACATACAGTGTGGGTAAGCTGTGCCAGCAATGGGTGCAAACGAACACGTTAGCCGCAGATAAGAAACACCTGAACACTCTTTCTGAAAATATAGACTTGCAGGATTTTCTGCTGGGTCCTAGAAAACAGCGCTCGAAAAGGTTTTTATATGCTATATACAATGAAATTTGGAAACTTTCCCAAATTGAGGCTGCTGCGCATTTAAGGCAACTAGATAAGGAAAATTTGGAAAAAACATTAGCTTTTGTCGACATGAATACACTGTCCAAAAGGATTTATTCACTATCAAATGTAGGGCCTGATTCTGACCCTGGCGGTCTATGACCGCCAGGGTGGAGGCCGGGGGTAGCACCGCCAACAGGCTGGCGGTGCTACATGGGCAATTCTGACCGCGGCGGGAAAGCCGCGGTCAGAAAAGGGCAACCAGCGGTTTCCCGCCGGTTTACCCCTGCCCAAAAGAATCCTCCATGGCGGCGCTGCAAGCAGCGCCGCCATGGGGATTCCGACCCCCTTCCCGCCAGCCTGGTTCTGGCGGTTTTAACCGCCAGAACCTGGCTGGCGGGAACGGGTGTCTTGGGGCCCCTGGGGGCCCCTGCAGTGCCCATGCCAATGGCATGGGCACTGCAGGGGCCCCCTAACAGGGCCCCACAAAGATTTTCAGTGTCTGCATAGCAGACACTGAAAATCGCGACGGGTGCAACTGCACCCGTCGCACCCCAGCAAATCCGCCGGCTCCATTCGGAGCCGGCTTCATCTTTGCTGGGGCTTTCCCGCTGGGCCGGCGGGCGATCTTTTGAAGATCGCCCATCGGCCCAGCGGGAAAGTTAAAATGGTCCCCGCGGTCATTTGACCGCGGGGCGGTGTTTGGGCGGTTTCTGCCCGGCGGGCGGCGCCCGCCACGCGCCGGGGACGGAATGACCCCCATAGTGT